>NC_134077.1:53386690-53986690 GCF_965140245.1 Athene noctua | reverse complement strand
GAAGAACCACTATCCTCAGAAGTGCCACGTGATGGTTGACAATGTGGTTTGCCTTCTGTCATTGTTTTGTGTGCATCTTCTGTGCTTTACGAAGTAGAGCTAAATGGTTCCTACAGCACTTTGCAGTAGCTGGTGCCAGTGTACAACAGCCTCTAAAGGAAGGACGGGATTAAAAAACGAGATCAAAGCTTCTAGGATAAAAAAACACAGACCAGGGTTCAGTTACTAACGTAAAGCTTAACCCTTGCTTTGTGAGCTGGGTGAATGAGAACAGAGCACAGTGAGGGTTCCCTGTGCTATCAGAAACCCATGCAGGGACATCTGCCCAGCCAAGCAGTTTTAACAGGCTTGAGAAGTGCATTGCAAAAGCTGGCTTGTGTGCCAGTGCTTCCAGTGTGGCACATGCGAAGGCAGGCAGCCAGCCTGGTTTGTAGGCAGCTGGCTCAGATCTCTCTGCACTGCCCTTCCCACGGCTCAGGGAGGTGGGAGCAGGTCGTGGCTCCTCTGTGGTGCTCCCCTGCTCCCTGATACATGCACAGACATTTTTGTTGGGCTGACTCCTAGATTTGTCTATTTGTAATTTCAGCTTTCTGGCCTTCCAGAAAGGAGACTGGAAGGTCTGAGATGTTGCAAAGTTACTCAGTCCCTCTGAGTTTTTAAGAGAAGATTATTCTTACCTGCTGATTTGGTTAGGTTTTTTTTTTCCAAGTCAACAGTCTCTGGCAATATTAATAAAGTGAATAAACTTCTCTTCCCACATCTTACCAAGGTGTGACTTCAAAATACAACCTTACTACAAGTAGATGCCTTCCAGAATGCAAGCTGCAAGTTACAGCAATAGGAATCAGACCAGTTTTTAGAGCCGGGGTTCCCAAACTTCGATTCATGTAGGACTGCTTCCTGGATACTATGCAGTGTAGGCACCACATAACAGAATTAATTTATAGTACAGCACCTTTTATTTAATAGTATACTTCAGTGAAAATTAGCAAGCTACATGTAAATGCTTCTTTGGATGCAAGTAAAAAGCTGAGAAGTTTGAGGAGAATTCAAATGGGTAGGTGTATGGAGTTGACCCAGTCAGATCCCTAAAGCTGCTACATCTCTAGAAACAGGTGGGAGGGAGCTGCAGGGCACCTTTCATGGCTATTTCTAAGGCATGCCAGGAAACAGGAGATCCTCTTCTCTTGTGGTATTAGCATGTACGATTGAGTAGTTCGTTGCAAGACAAGTTGGTTTTTTTTAAATTACAACATGCTCACTTACAATCTTCCAGTCTTGTTTTGCTCAGTATAAGCAAAGAGCATCCTAGAGGCAAAATAAATTTCCCCAGCACCTTGGGTAACAAAACAGATATTCCATTATAAAATGAGATCCAGAAACGAAGTGTTTCTCTACATTTTATTGCTACAAGTACTGTTCCCAATATGGTGATTAAAATGGTCACCATCTCCTCTTTTAAAGACAAGGAAAATGAGTAAATGAGTATGTTACTTGGTATCCTTCGGTAACTCTGCAGGCTGCAGGACAGTGGTTGAGGAAGGAAGACATGAGACAGTGATGAATACAGCAAGAATTCTTGGAAGAGAAGGATGGCACTGGCTGTCCTATGCAATAACACGCTACATTTCACAGCATACATTGCTGGACCAGCGGTGCTGCACAGCTGCTGACACATTTATCTTCTTGAGTTTGCACAGAGAACAAACTTGGTTCTTTAACTTCTGTGAGAGTAAGGAAAACATCTCTGTCTGCATTAATTGTGTATCTTAAAATAAGATGATGCCTTTGATTATGGTACAGGATATTGTTTCTAGGAAGAAGAAAATAAAATACCTGAAGATCTGTGATAAGTAGGGAATGCAAACAGATCTAAGTGAGCCCTAATACACTATTACATTTTAAAAAAACAACTATGTAGGAAATTCAGCATCATTTTAATTGCGGGAGAGTATTTTTTCTGTCACTGTTGAATACACAACATAGGTAACAGAAGCAGCACTTAGCTGTGTAACTCATTCTTATTCAAATATCCTTCTGAAAAAAAGTATTAATCAATAACTCAGAAGAGAATATAAATTGTTTAACAGTAAATTAACTCAGCCTCTTTTAGTCTTAGAAGCAAGTTTGACACGATTAATTAAATATTCACACTCCAAAGCAAGGGCTTGTGGGGAGAGTTGAAGAAATGCCATGTCAATGAACACTAATGGAATTAAAAGTATTTTCTCTGATAGAAACTTATAATCCTACCGTCTTTAATGGCAGGGTTATATTCAGAGACAGTATTGCACAGCTGGTACCTTATAACAACAGCCAAGCTGAATGGTAGGGGATCAGATAACCTTCATTGCTAGCAGAGAGGCCCAAAAGTGAAAAAAGTAAAAAGCTACCTCGTGTCTTTCTAGTAACAATGCTTTCAAAGAGAAGTCTTAAGGCTGATGGTAGCACAGACTCTCCGGACTCCAAAAGAAAATGTACAGAATGTCGATGCTTCACATTCTTTTATTCCTTCTAACAAACAGCACCCATAAGACAGGTAGGGACTGAAGGACCAAATGACTCATTCTCTTCATTCATCATACTGGAAGGAGGCAGCAAGAACTGCTTATTGGGAGTAGACACGAGGAGGCAGAATGAGTAGAAAATACAGTAGGTCTAGATAGAAATAGCACTTCCTTGGTTGAAGAAGCACTTTAAAGCGTGGGATGAGGAAGACCCCCTAGTCTTTTGCATCTTTCTCACTTTTTCATGAATGGAGATCAGAACACCATTTTTGTAAAGGCAAATCCTCCCTCTCCATTGAGCTCTGATTCCGGTAAAATCTGATAATCTTACTACTAAAAGGATTTTCTAAATTCAAACAGTATAAAATGAAACTGTACATATATAAGAGTCTTCCAGTTTTACATTAGGTTTATTAATGAAATGTCATATTTACCAAACATAGCAATTATAGGGCAATAATCTACCACTTACTAGGGATCAGTCTGCCTTTGTCCTTAAGTTTCCTTTCTATTAATTTGCTCTGATTTCCACTCAGGAAAAAGTGTAAACATTTTTTTATTGCAGGTACCTACTTTCTTCAAATTATTTATGTAATGAAATGCATAAAAATACAGTATTTGAAAACTTAGTTACTTGTAAATAGCACTCAGCATCTTTAGAAAGATCCAGGTAAGCACATAATAACTGTCTAGATTATTACGTTAATCTACTAAACAATCATTCAATCCTGACAGTAGGCAGACTATTTGTGGTGGTTTGACCTTGGCTAAATGCCAGGTACCCACCTAGTCGCTCTATCACTTCACCCCCCTTTCTTTCTCAACACGGCAAAAGGGGGAAAGAAAATAAGACAGGAAAAAAGAACAACCCTTGTGGGTAAAACAAAAGCAGTTTTAATATAAGCAAAGTGAAGCAAAGGTCCATGTGTGGAAGCAAAAAGAAAACAGATTTATTCTCTCCTTCCCATGAAGAGGCGGTGTTGGGCCTTCTCAGGAGCAGGGCTCGGATACATGTAGTGGTTGCCTCGGAGGACCAAGGGTGACACCACCCCCTTCCTCCTTTCTCCCAGCTTTATACTGAGCAGACATCACATGGTCTGGAATATCCCTTTGGTCGGTTCGGGTCAGCTGTCCTGGCTGTGTCCCCTCCCAAGATCTTGCCCACCCCATCCCACTGGGGGAAATGTTGGAAGGAGCCTTGGTGCTGTGTAAGCACTGCTCAGCAGCAGCCACAACACCAGGGTGCTATCAACACCCTGCCAGCTCCCAGCATAAACCACAGCACCGTGAGGGCTGCTGTAGGGGAAAACCAATTCCAGCTCAGCCAGACCCAGTACACTATTGTATCCTTTTATTTTCAATATGTAAGTATGACTGAAATCATACCTGAATTGAATGCTGTTTCATTGTGAACTGTTTCTGTCATATTTGCCAACCCTTGCTTTAGATTTTGGAAATTAATATTCAGCATGAAATTGTATCATGAAATAATCACACAAAAGTTGCCACTTCATAACAGTCCCACCACTGTGTTCTTACCTTTGCATCAACAGTGCTGTAGGAAATATTCTGGAGTTAACACTTTGGTATATTTCTTGTACTTTGAGAACAACCAGACACCATCAACATGTACCCTGCACAGCAAGCCAGAGAAGAAAATAACAGCTCTGAATATGCCAAAATAAATACTCAGTCAAGAACACCTGGGACAGTTTGTCCATGTACTTTTGCTATCCAGCTATGCTTTTTCTGCCTGTTAAATCTACAGTGGGATCCACAGTTACCTTGCATCACAGGGATCATTTGCTAAGAAGGCTAACACTTTCTGAGACCTGCTCAGATAGTCAGCCTTAAACCAACTATCAGGTTTGGACTTGTAAAACAAGATTTTCTCTCTTGTCATTGGCAGGACCTTTGAGAAACAGAACCAATAGTTACACTGCTGTGCTTTGCTTCTTGGACACTTTTGGGGTAACAAATGCCTCCTATCACAAGACTGGATGTGCAGGGCAGCAGGCTTGCTGTTTGAGGCAGCCACTCCCATCCCTTCCCTCCAGGAAGGCTCAGGAGTGCCTGTTTGCAACTGTCAAGGAAACGCACAGGCCAAACTTTTCACAGGAGGCCTCACTGACCTAGCACTGCAGCTCTGCTAGTCAGTGTTAACCCTAGATGATCAAATGTATAATAATTTGCAAAGAGCAAGACTTGTTCCACCTTCATTTGTGCCCTGAGTTACCGAACAAGAACTCATGCAGAGTTCTTTTAGAAACAGGGAACAGTTTTTCATAAAAGGCGTGCCTCAATGTCAGAAAATCTTAGAAAACTGTAAGTGAGCAGTTTATTTCTGCCTGCCTACATAAAAGACCTGCACTTGGTGCTATGCTTTACATTCTTTCTGACCCATACAAGCACAGTGGGGTGTTTTCTTATCAAAGGAAGCACAAATTCAACACTAGGTTTAGGCTGTGGGCTTTAAGCCATGACAATTTTTGACACATACTGTGAATTGTAACAACAAAAAATATGATGCCTTTTCCTGCTGCAAACCTGAGTTCAGATCTTTCCCTAGGTTACAAGCAAACATGATCATGGAGCTCTGATCCTGTTTTTCCTCTTTTGCATATATCTCAGAGCTGCTGCAAACCAGCATGACTTGCAACTTCTATTAAAGGGACCAAATGCCAGAAAAGAATGGCAGTTCGTAAAAGGCAGGATGCAGCTGCAGTGAAATGCCCTGGGGAAGGAAAAGTAAGTGAGCAAGGAGGGTAGAGGTACAGTGAGAAGGATGTAGAAGGTAATTGCTTGTTCTGTGCCTTCCATAGTAAATATTTAGTCCTTTACACCAGTGAATAACTAATTTCACGTGTTGTATTTCTTAATCTTTCAGTCAACATCTGAATCTGAACAATCTGTGCTGACAGCAAATACTGCAAACTGTGTTGGATTATAAAAATTACAGAGAATTTCCTTTCAGATTCTGCCTGGTAGCATTTAACTACTGCAGACATGAAGTCATGGGACCTTTCTGCATCTGGACACTAAAACAAACTTGTTAGCAGTTTGCGTGAGAGCATCAGTGCTTTGCTTTGATTCCTTACATCCTGGGCAAACTACAGGATTAGAACTGTCTGGCCAACCAGAAGCTATGTGTGCATCAAACTGGATGTGAGCTGCTTCATAAGTGGCTGTAGCATTAAAAAAAGATAAGGGAAAAAAGCTGCTAGATTCTGCATTCTACAATTTGACTCTTTGTTTCATGTTCTGGAAAGATCTGAACTTGAGAACGTACACATAACTATTAGGCCCAATATTCAAACCTTTTCAGGTTCCTGTCTCTCAGCTGATTTCAGCACCTGAAATACATTGGAATGGGAATCTGGAACCCACAAGAGCAGAATAGTTCTGATGAGGAGTAAATGCTGTTTGGTGGGGAGTAAAAGGTATTTGATGGAAAGTTTAGAGGGAAGAAAAAATGCAACGATGTGCAATTTTTAGCCATCTACCCACCACCAAAACTTTCCCCCTTAGAATCTTACACTCATCGGAGGACAATAGGCTGAGATCATGGGAATGGCTCTTCTCCTTATTTCTTACCCCATCAAGGTGGATTAAAGAGTGCTAGAAATATGTTTCACTCTTTTCTAACATTATGTTTCTTGTAAGTAATCTCTGGTGTTGCCACAGGGATGGTATACAATGGTGAATGAAAGTAAGAAATCCTTAGGTTCAGAAAGTAAAATCTCTTGGTAACATAGCATGAACAAGTTTGAAAACTATGCTGTGCCTTTCCTCATAGGTACCAGTTGCATCTCTTTACTATAAAATGCAATACAACTGCAGGATTGCATCTTGTGTCAGTAGCTAACAGTGAAGACAGACTATGTTAAATATTTTCTTTAAAAGGGTGTTAACCTGAACCAAGTAAATTAATCTTATGGTGTAACATGAGGATTGACTCAGAAGCAATAGATGAAAGCAAGATGACCCAGTTTCTAGAGAAACAACCACACTCTTCATATTGCACAATCTCATCAAGACATATCTGGGGTATAGTTTCTTGAAAGTCAAACCAATTACTGCTCATGATAGTCACAGACAGGATGGGAGTCATGTGCCCCAAACCAGCACCAACAAACCTTTGTTAGCCTGGAGGCTGACACCATGCACAAACACTTTCACTGGGGATCTCTCCTTCCCTTGCTCTTAGGTCTTCAGACTGTATTGCTGCCTTGCTGCATTTAACCTGGAAAAATATGTCAATAACTCAGACATAGAACTAAGTAGCATCTAGCAATACTCAGATACATGCAGGAGTTTGAACAAACCTCTAAATGAAGTTGACATCCTAGTCAGTACAGCCTGGAGAGCCAATTGTGTTCTCATTCTCCGTCTTGTTTTCCTTTGCACGCATTTAAAAAGGTCTTATGCTTCCCAGTAACAGGTGTGTAGGCACCCCTCAGTCACTGATCATTTCCCCAGCAGGAAGCAAAGTCTTTGTGTGTTTACATAGTCACACAACTTCATTATTGACCACAACAGCAGTTCTTTCAAGTGATTAACTTTCTCACATGCATTTCCCTTCCTCAGCAGCATGGTGTTATGCTGTGTATTAAGAGGACTTCTACCAACCTGGGACACAAGACTTCCTGAACTTAGTGAGATAGTGAGAAGCTAATGAATGGCCCACAGTTTTTTAAGGCTTCAGCTTCCTTTCCACCTCCTCAGAAGAAAATACATATGTCTCAAAGCATCTCCATAGAAGACTGTTCCATTGCCCTTTCCCACTTCTCTGCTTCTTGTATCACAGTTTTCCTCCCAAGCTCTTTTTAGCACAGAAGGGTACAGTGCCATCCCCTGTGATTCTGTGAAGTTCAGATCTATCACAAGACAACAGAGAGTGGGAAGTTTGCTGTAAATAGAAAGGCACCGAGTTCACTGCTAGTGAATAACTCGGTCGTTGTAAAGTGTTTGTCCCAAAGCAACTAAGATTAGCTTTCACAGGAGGAAAGAACAGGGTGACTCACTGCTGAAAGGCGAAGGTACTAGTCAAAAGCAACTTCAACAGTCTTGAAATGCAGCTTCCTCAGTGAGTGATGGAAAAGAAAGTAAAAAGTATAGAGCCTAACATAATCTACCTCATTTGGAAGTGAACAACATCTCCCAATCTGAACTGTACAGAATGTAGAATACAATGTAAAATGTGTATCTATCTGAAGGGAGAAGGAAGCAGAAGCTGTGTGTTGGACTAAAGGTTCTAAAAGGTATAACTGAGCTGCCTGCCGTGGTGGTTCCTCCTGACTTCTAAGTACCCTGAATCAAATGATGAAAAATTATCAAGCCTAACTACAAGGACAAGTGCTCTGTTGCAACAGCTCTGTGAACAGACGTCAGGGATCTGTTACCAGCAAACCTTTTTCTATGGACTAGAAAAATCTCATTGACTTCCAGGTCTGGAAACAGGCAACAACCACAGTATCATTGCGGAAAAGATCTTTCCAGCTTCATTCTTTCTGCTCCCTCACCCTACCTAATGAATGCAAGTAGATACCTGCCTTGGTGAGGCCAGACTTGTCAGCTCTTTTCCTAAGTGTTGAAACAAGATTAATTATTTCTGTTACTGCAGCCATTAGCTACACTCTCCACCAGCAACCACTCAGAACAATCACAAAGGGCAAATGTGTGAATTAGAGAGCAGGCCCACTGGGGCCTTCTAAGACCTATGTAGGAGGCTCTGCTGAAGAGCACAATGTCTAGAGGAGCCCAGAGTTGAACCCCTGCAACCACGGGTATTACTTCTGTAATCATAGGGTTTTTTACCCAGAATCTTTATGGTGCTGTCTCTCTTATGGTCTGCAAACTGGGACCATGTTGTGGAAACACCAGAAGTAACTTCTTATGTCAAGATCATTGTGTTAGCCATTTTTCTTTTCTTATGTTGGAGGCACCAACTTCATTATTACAAGAATGGTCACATGAAAACATGAGGTTCCATGTTGTGATTAATCTGCAAATGCTGAACTGAGATAGCTCTTTGTGTCCTTTACAACTGTATCTGAAGCAAGAGTTTCCCTAAGAACTCTGTTGCTGTCAAATCATATATAACCACTACAGAAATCTGCCTCATCTGATGGATTTTTTTTTTTTTTAATTTTTTTATTTTTGTTGTTGCCAGCTTCCTGGATACCATTTATTTTGTTCATGAGGCAACATTTTTTCCATGGTCCCAGCTTGCTGAACATCACCATTATAAGCACCTGTTTGTCTGATTTCCATTTATCTGTCAGTGGCACGGCTCCTGTGTTTCCCTTTAGATTCATAAAGAGACAGCTGCTACAGTGTGCCCTCAATTTGTGGTCAAGGACACCAGCTTCATATGCAGCAAATAGGTTTTCAAGAGCTCTAAACAGATTATACCTCCAGTGACTGTTAAATGTCAGGGATAAAAAAGGTCAGGTATCTGCTACTGCCAAGCACTGCAAGGTCACTCTAATGAGCCCTGTTAACAGAGGAAATCAGGAGATCAGGAATTCATCATTGTCTTCTGGAAATAATGACAGGAACAGCAGAATTAAAATAAGGGAGGGCACAACATGCTTTGTATTAGGATTTTCAAAGAAAATCCAGACAGACACCCTCAGTGTTCTTTTTCATTTCTGGGATCACTGAAAAGAGGATGAGGATCACAGATCAAGGCTCCAAGTTCATTTATCACAGATTTGATAGATGGAAGGCAGTTTGTAGCTGATGGTCTAAGGCCAGATGAAGGAAGCACGGGGCTGTAGCAGGCTGCAGCTCTGACCCTGGTCTATGGGATCAGGCAGTTCACTGAGTCTCAGCTGCCTGGACAGAGCCCAGGTGCTGGGAAGCAGCTGAGGCAGAAAGAGCCCCTAGCAACCAAAAATACGAGGGTATAGGGAACCAAGCAAGATGAAGAGATATGAGGGGGATCAGCCAAGAGGGGAGAAAAGGAGATAAGAACAAACATACTATAGAAATAAAAGAACAAAGTTTAAAATGAAAGTTACACAAAGGAGAGTTACACAACATTAGGCTCCCCTAGATAGTGCCACGTGTAGTTCCAGAGTGAAGAAATCCTAGTGGCATCAGGAAGGGCACACATTCCTCCCTGGAAAACTTATGTCAACTCTACCATTTCCTCAGGATGCCCCTACCTTGTTGAGAAAAAAGATAGTTCAGACTGTAAGGAAATACAGTTTACCTGCCACAGCTATCTACAATATTTAATAAATATAACTAATGCAGCAGATATAACAGACACCCTCATGTAGATAAAACTGCCTGAGAAAAAAGTTTCTTTTACTAGTTTCACAGTAGGATGAGGGGAAAAGGACTGCTAAAAAACCAGAGCTGTGACACCACCAGAATGCTCAGCAGTGAATTATGCTAGTACTTCCCTGGAAGCAAAACATTTGGTTCAGGCACAATCAACGCATTACTCACATCTCTGGCCTCTCTGTTAACACCACAAATAAAAGTGTGAAGTGTGGAGGTGGTTTGCACGCTGTATAATGCCAGGACTAAAGTTTATCTTCCCATAGGCCAGCTGGCCTGAAATCCTGAAATTGAGGTTAATGCAAGCATGTATGGAGACACCACGTATCTCTGCACAAGAATGCATAGAGGAATCTTTCTTGTAGCACTGACAAGAACATTTACATTTTTTTCGGGTTCTGTAGGTGTGATCTGACTTTTTTTTTTTCACCTGGTATGATGTTTTATGTCTGATCTTCATCTTTACAGTCCATTTCTGAACTCCTGTGATTTACCTCTACTGTCTGCAGTATCCAATTTAGGTTATTGACAAAAGGCTAAATTTTGAATCAAGATTACAAGTATTCAGGTTCCCAGCAGCTGCAAGATATGCTCCATCCAGAGGAGGATATACAAGTCTCTCTGAGGCTTTTTGATGTCTATAGCACTTTTTGCCTGGTAAGGTTATGAGCTTTTAAGCACTAGCTTTGTCTTTGCAATAAGTATCTATCTAGCCATATATCAGAATCAGTAACAAGTTTTAAAAAGCTTTACTGGCTTATGAAATTTTGTAAGGTATTTAATGTAATACTCAAGATAGTAATTCAGCTCCTCCGTTTTATTTTACAAAAGTCAGTATGTTTATATTGCCCTATACAGAACTTGAAGAGTTTAATGGATGTTCTTCCTTTTCAGGCCATAGCATCTAAGTGCAGTGGCTTTAAGAACTGGTTATTTTCCATTTTGAACAAATGGATGAACTAATACGAGTGACAGCAGAGAAAATGAAATAAGTAAAAATTTATGGCTAGCCAGTGTTGTTCTGCTTCGTCATAGTGATGATTCACTCTTTCTCTCCTTGTTCTCTCCGTGCAAAGCTTGACACTGTGGTAGATTATCTTTTCATAGGAAAAATGTTAATGAAAGCATTTTCTTTTGCTCAGAAGTTTCAGGGCCAAATGGAAACAATAGCTTGACCAAAAGTTACAAGCCCAAGGACTCACACTGCAGTTAGTCCTCTACATGGCCTTGTCTTTCTGTCTACATAAGAGCAAATTCCAGCACCACTTTCTTTGTGTTTACCTGCCAAAGCAGAGGGGAAAAAAGCCTCACTACATCGATCTCAGCCCTCTGCTTGCTTGATGGGCCTGGTTTGGAGCCAAGTCTCTGTTCCCTAATCCTACTGAAAATGGTAGGGAGGGAGGAAGTGGAGCCTGGTGAGAAGCGTGTAGACTTGAGGTTCCCTTCCCCAGCCTGAGAGGACAGCAGTGAGCATAAGCAAAGCAAATCACTTACTGTCAGGCATTGAAAGGATTTACTTCCTACTGAGCCACCTCCTTCTCAGTGGTGCATTCAGCGGGACCTGGTGAGCACAAAGAGGAAGGCCAGCCACACAGCATTACTCTGTATGAGCACAGTAATTCCATAAATTCTTTCTTTTTCTTAGAAAAGCACATTTGAGAAGGATTGTTTTAAGTGATATTTTCTTATTTTTTGTGCCATTGCAAAACCAAGCCTTTTCATTATTAAAACTGCATAATTGTTCGAAAACTCAGTGGGTGCTAATGCCTCTACAGGCACCTAGCACAAAGCAGTTCCCACCACAGAGAACTAAGTACAAAAGGAGATGATCCTTCCCCTGTGACTCACACTGGAGCTGGTGGGACCACTTCTGCAGACCTTCTCTGCACTGTGGTGAAGAGTGGAAGGGCAGGCCCCATGCTAGCAGTGGTTTTTATATAAACAAGTCACAGAGAAACAAAGATCATGATTCATGGAGGTTGCTATGATACCTGAATTGTGTAGACTCAGTGTCATTCATGGAAGTGCAATCCCTGAATGTACAGTAGGATTTCCTTCTGCAGCCTGCAGGCACACAGGATTCCAGCACTTACACTGCAGTATGTATTAAAACCCGCCAATCTAATAATATGTTCATTTGCAGACCCCTAAAGACTACTCAAAGATGCAGACCCCTAAAGACTACCCACAGCTGCAGTTGAGTAGTTATGCCATATAGTGTGGATTGTATTCCTGATTTTGAGTTAAAAATAAAAATGAGGATCCCATCTCTCGTCTCCTTTCTACCAGGGTAAATCTGCAACAAATCCCACCCAGTACAATGGCGATGCTGGTAAATGCACCACCGTAATGGAATTCACATTTTGGATTGCCTTGTGGTCCCAGAGGAAAGACAGCTATGTAAGGCAGACTAAATGATAACATTTTGTAGTCCAAGAAACGGACAGTGCTTCATGACCCTTAGGTCTCCTTCTGGTCCCAATAGCTCAAAAACCAGCATTTATGAGAAATTCCTAGAGAGTTTAATCAGGAATGACAAGCTTTCTATAGAACACTGAGAACAACCCAGGGAGTGCTACAACAGTGATGTAATTCTCCATTCAAATCTATTAGCTTTAAAATTTCTATAGAACCTTACTGATTTCTTCCCTGTTCATTCAATTGGCTTTTCCATAGAAAAAACCTGCACCTTTACTGCAGCCCACACAGATACAAGACAGAGTAAAACTTGTATTGTTTAACAGGAGGTAAAATTGCTACTTTTCTGTATATACATGGTGGGAAGTCTCTGCTGCATAAATTCCAAGCATTTGATATGCAACAAAAATCAGTTCATACTGAACACAGCTTGTTTCAAAAAAAGTATCACTGTAAGTTAGGCTTAATTCACAGCAAACTAAAAGTACTCCCCGGTATTCACAGAAGTCTCTCCCATAACTATCAATCTTAGAAGAACATAGAGGGTGGATTTATGCCTGCCGTAAAATTATTGCTTAGGGTAGAGTAATAGCCCAAGTTAACTTAGCTTTTGGTGATTAGTATTGGAAAAAACAAATCAAAACAAAACAAAACAACACCAAAACCACAAACCAAAACCAAACAAACTGAAAAAACAGTGTGAAGCTACGATCCAAGCACATAGAAGAGCCATGTTCATTTTAAGCTCCATTAGCAACACAAAAGGATAGAAGCAGCTAACTAACACTCTGCCGCTGCTGCAGTGCCAAGGCTCCAGCTCACTTCAGAGGGGCCAGGGTTGCTGCCCAAAGGGCCTGCCAGCAGAAAAACTGGTAGTGTAGTAGAACAAGAAAAGCAAATAAATATTAAAAGCAGATGCCAGGGTGCATGAGACTGTCCCTGTTCTTTATGCAGCAAGAGCTCTGAAAACAGTTTTCACTTCTTTGGTGTCATGGAAATATAATTCAGTCACTCCCCATCCAGATACAAGTGTTGCGGTTTCTGTGAGCAGTAATTATGTGGTGGAAGCTTTGTCTCCTGGACAGAGTCCTTTGATCTCAAATTCATATTTTATAGGCAAGACACCTGAGAAGCAAAAATTGCTCTCAGAAAATTTCTCAGCACCACTGCCAGCCACAGACTGCCACATCTCAATATGCCCTAAGGTTTGTTTGCAGCCTTGTTTGGCAGCAGAGATGAGGAAGTGGGTGCTGTAGAGCTCTGAGCTGAGTAAGGTCAATGCCAACCACAGATTCGTATAGGCAACAGAGGTCCCCAACCAACTTCCCAAAACGGTCAAGAGGTGAGCAATGCCTGACAATCTAATTTCCTATACATGTATGCTAAATATAGTGAAAGTATGGGACATCAGCATTTCAGCACCTACGAGCCTGGTAGGTGCTTTAAACTGACTTTTAAACAGAACAGTATCCTTCTCTTGCCCTACCTGCACATTGGAAAGAAAAGTCCTTAGGATCCCATCTCTGTGTTTACCCTTGCCTTCTGTCAAAACGAGTCCCTGGTTCTCTTTTGTTTCTTCTGTCTTTCTTGTTTTGAATTTGTTTTGTTTGTGTTTTGGAGAAACTAGTCATACAGAGAGAAATTGCTTTGTTTGATTCACTGCTTCTTTCTGTAGGCATTCTGCCTTTCTTCACTAAATTTGTAATTTGACTATTGATGTTATTGATGTTCCCAGAGGTTTTTGTGCATGGAGCTCAGCACAAAGCTCAGGTTTTTGTGCATAGAACTCACAGCAGCAGAGATCTCTTTGGCAAGTTCTATGTCAGAAACAAGGTACGAAAAAGTTCATTTTAATATCACAAGAAAAGCTTGCAGTTATTGTAAAATACACAGTAAATATAATGAAAAAATGTAATTATGCCTGGTGTAGAACTAAAATAGTGTAAATATGAGCGTGTAACTGTAAATAACATCATGTCTGAGCAGAGAAACAGCAAATGTCATTGCCACAGTGCAAGTGTTAGGAAAACAGGGTGGGATGAAACCTGAAAGAACAAAAATAAGCTATCTCAAGGGGAAACAGCAGATCACATTTTGGGTACGGTCTAATTCTTGTCTCCTCTAGCTAGCAACTCCTAATTCTTATTTAAACCCTGAAGAGGGAAAGAAACTCAGAATTGGTCATTATTCCTTGTACCACAGCATGTGTCCAAACTAGTGATCCCAGGGGTTTGGCAGGCGACACTGGCACTGAGCCTCGCAGTATTCATCTGGCTCCTAGATGGTTTTTTTGGCCTTCTGACAGAAGGTCCTCCTTCTTCCTGTAGAGGGGTGATTAGCACTGCTCTTTCATTTAACGTTACTGCAAAGCTTAAGCCTTTCTCTCGTAGAAAATGTAGAAGATTGCCTCCCCAAGCACCAAGCCACTGCAGTTCCTGAAGTAAAACACTGCTAGCAGAGAGTCTTGTAATGGCCATCAAATCCTACTTCAGTGGCTTTAAGTAATTGTTTTCATTAATTCTTTATCTGTACGGAATAGAGAGTTGTGTGGGCCGCCGAATCCTGACCTCAGTGACATCTCATTAAATCTGGAGCAACAGCTTAATAGCTGTAAATTGAATGTAAACTGTAAGTGGTCTGTAGACTGAACAGGAACACCACAAGGATTTTTGCTGTGACTTCACAGCAAGTCAATAAAGCTAACACAATACTTCATTTCATTTAGGGTAAATGTCTGTGGGCCACAAACACCTATTTTTCATGCTTACAAACATTTCAGTAATAATACAAATGAATAAGATACAAGCAAAGAGGATAAAAGGTTTGTTAAAAATCTTGTTTCTGCTTTTGTGATACTTTTGTATTGAACCCTATTTAAAAAAAAAAAAAAAAAAATCTGTTCTTTGTTGCCATAGCAATAGATTCCCAGGGCGAAATTATATCATACTGCCTTTCTTCTAGGCTTCTGCAATGTGCAATCACCACCCACTCTCCTTCATTACCATCAATAATCAGCAAACCCTCCCCACCCCAGCCTCTATTCATCTGCATGTTTTGGGTTGGAGTATGTAAGTTATTGTTTTGACAGGTGCAGAGAAGCCAAGTGAATTCTCAGTGTGCTGAGGAAGCACGGGTCGCGCTGTCTGAAATGTCTCCGGTCCCCTCCGCCGCCGCCTGTGAGGGCCCGTCCATCCGCAGTCCCGCCACCCCTTCTGCACGGGTGCTAACTGCTGGTGTCAGCTCTACAACAGTGTGCTGTGATCTGCTGGGAGGGGTGGGAGCGAGCACCTACGCTAGCCTGGCATTGCAAAAGCAATGTCAAGTTTGAAGTAGAACCCTGATTTCCTGAGGTAAAATGCTATTGCATTAACTCAGTGTGTCACACTATATTCACACAGTAACTACAAAATGAACACATCTGTAGCAGATCGACAGGTTGAGCAGAGGTTTCAGAATATGTACTGCAGTCTGAAGATTAGAACACAATGTAATGCCATTTAACAGGCTTGTATCAAGAAAAAAATAAAAATCCTGAGCTCCATGTAATTATTCTGAAACAATGTACAGTTACCACTCTCTCCCCGAGTATCTCCCTGAGTATCTAGCCCTGCATTTAGCTTTATAGCTATCTCTCCAAGGTTGGATTCACACATGCTTTTTAACACTAAATCCCCCAAATCAAAGCAAGTGGTTAAGTTAAACAGTCAGTGCATGTTCAACACTGGACCTTGTTTAAGTTGTCGTCTATGTTTGAGCCCAGAGGGCAACTGAGCATCACTCAGCATGTGAGCATCACTCCTTCCCCCTCAGTGCTGGCTCAGGAATCGAGATAAGGACAAGGAGGGGTTGCTCACCCATTATCAGTCACAGGCAAAAAACAGGCTCATTAAGGGAAGTAAAAAAGCAAGAACATCACTTTAATTCAAACACTAACAAAACCAACACTTAACAGACAGAACGGGACAATGAGAAGTGTTACCATATCTTTAAAACACCTCCCCCACCCCTCCCTCCTTCCCAGGCTCAGTTTTGTTCCCGATATCTCTACCTTGTCCCCCAGCACAGGGGCAGGGGCTGGGGGTGCAGTCAGTCCACCGCGTCTTCCTGCAAGGGTGGGGGAAGCACTCTCCTGTATTCTTCCCCCTGCTCCACGTGGCGCCCCTCTCACGGGAGACAGTGCTCCACAAACTTTCTCTGTTGCGAGTCCTCCCCATGGGATGCGTTCTTCTCGAGATGCCCAGGTGTGGGTCACCTCCACGTGTTGCAGTCCTCCCAGCGCTGAACTGCAACACCGGGGGCTGGCTCTTCACATGGAGTCACAGTGTTGCACAGCTGCCAGCTCCGGCGTGGGGTCCTCCACGACGAATCTCTGTTCCTTCACGGGCTGCAGGGGGGGCGGCCCCGCTGTCTCACCACAGAATACAGAGCAGCTCTCCACACTGGCGCATCTTCATCATCCCCTCTTCCTTCCACTGACCTCCATGTTCACGTAGGTATCCTCCTCGTAACTCGTCCTCAAAGTCCCCCCTCCTCTTCCCAGGTTGCCCATCTTAAATATGTTATAGCAGGGGTGCGGCCACCATCGCTAATTGGCTCTGCCTTGGCCAGAGGTGGATCCGACTTGGAGCCGGGGGAGGTTTCAAGAAGCTTCTGACGGGGGCCAGCGCTGGAGCCCTCTCCCCCACTACCAAAAAACCCTCCCATACAAACCTAAGTTATGTTCGTGCCACTACTATAGAGGACCAAGCCAATTTATTATATTGATTTACACCAGCTGAAGAACTAGCCCTGGGTAACTTTCTGATATTCAATATTACTGGACATTTTTCACTTTATTTGAAGTAGAGGCTACAGTTCTCCAGTGTTTGTAGTGTTGTCCATTAGGCAACTGCAGATTTACCAAGAACATTGAAGTGACGTGAGCTTCCTCCTTCCTTCTGCTCCAGTCCCAGCCCTTTACCGTTAGCACTGCTTTCACTTCAGAATCAGAAGTCCTGGTCATACAGCGGAGCCACCAACCCACCCACCTCCCTCGCTCAGATTCAGGGCTGCCTCTCCTCTTGAGCAACATTCACCACGATTTCAAAAGTAGTTTCTAGTGTTTAATCTGAATTTCTTGGTATGTCTTTGTTGTTCTTTCATCCATCCTGACTCGATTTTTGTCATTGGCCAGCTTGTAAAATATTTCTGGTTTCTAACTATTGGTATTATTTTGCAGAATAACAATTGAAAATAAAAGTTTCTACTTGGCTAAATAGTATGTACTGTAAAAAAAAAAATAAGTGCTTTGCACAGTATTACGTACTAAGTCTTTGCAAGAGCATCATAGCTGAAAGTCAAAAGAAGAAAAGAGCTGCATGACAGAACCCCTCCTTGCCTGTCAGTTAAATTAGCTGCTAAATATGGTTTCAGGTACAAGACACATCATTTTTAATGCATGCCTTTGTTAATTCAGGAACAAGATATTCTGAACGCTTACTTTCCATTTAGTAGTTCTTTATGGATACAGTAGTATCTATTTAAGCAATATGCATATAAATCATTTATCTTTTTTGTAATGTGATTATGAATGAATCATGATGCTCCTTTTATGCTGAGAATCCTAAAATAACATTCTGTATTTTAATGGTGGACAAACCCATGCTACTCCCTATGTCTTGAAGTCAGGAAAAGACTGGATTTGAAAAGCAGTTCCTTTATTTAAGCACGTAAGTAAGAATTTCACCCTTCATTCTGCAGGGTGCTCACTCAGCAGAGTGATTACAGACTGTCCCGATGTGAGCAGTGGTTTACTCCACCAGATTCAATGACAAATTATAGCATCTAGACCTCCAGATCTGCTTTGCCAAATTTTGGTTACAGATGTTGAGTTTTCCAGCCTAATGGGCAACTGTGACAATCGCTAATAAAAAATATATTGGTTTTGGCAATGACAGCAGTAACACCACTTGTCACACCTGTTCTATTTGTAGCTGACAAGCCTCTAGAGTATTTGGAAAAGGAAGGTCCTTCACTCAGCATGTAAAATCCTACTAGGACAGTTGAGTATGTACGTATACAGCAGCTGCTTTTCCTTTGAAAACTGCAGAAAGAAAATAATCACCAAAACATAGAACAAATAATCCATCCATCCTAGCAGCTGAACTCATTAAGTAACTTGTTCAGCTTTATTTGTGATCCAATAATAAATCAATTAAAGGGATACAATACTAAATGAATTAGAGACATGCTGGGAGGGATTAATTCAGCTGGGGAAAATGGATTCTACTCTCCTTTTAACACACTCTGGATCACACAACATGGGAGGTGCTCATTGGCCCTCCACACCACAGTTGCATTCTTCCTTGCTTTGGAGATTATTATTCTGGCCCAGAGCCATTCCTCCACCATGTTTACTCTCAGCTTATTCCCAGCAAAGAAGTGCTATCAGGGAAAATGTCACAACTCCCTGATCCTCAGCAGGTTATCACAGCCATCCACAGCAAGGTGGAACATACTTAGGTTGTGTTAAGCTAACAACACAACCAGTGGAAGTAAAAGGGATGCGGAGGAACAGGGAACCAAAATTCAGCAGGCAATGAGTGGCCGGGCATCACAACCATTACTATTTACACCAGGTGAAGTTAGAGATCAACCTAGAAATTAGGATTTCATTAGGGCAGATTTTTTCTATACCTTCTATACCATTGATGATAGGAACTTCATCTGACCAGACTACAGTACTTGGACAATATACAGTATCTCTTAATCAGCCAGCCAAGATTAAGTGTCACACAACAGAAGCCTCTTGTGCTTTTTTCCATAGCCTTTCGCTTGGCAAATCCATCCGTTTGCAAAAGCTTAGTTATGCTCTTACTTAGCTCTCTGCATGGCACACACACAAACACTCTGCAGGATCACAGTGTGTCACTGGCAGTACCTGGTAAAAGGAATCGCATGCAAGGGAGACTGAGCACAAACTTCAAATTTCCCCCTTCAGAAAACACAGCAGAAATGTTTCATTGACTGCTGTATGCGTAGGCAAAATAGGCAGATGGAATGTATGGGCATGAGACATTACTCTATCTCCCAAACATCTAGATGACAACTCCATGCAGACATATTTGTTGTAGATTCATGCTTAGGGAT
Organism: Athene noctua; assembly: GCF_965140245.1. NCBI lineage: Eukaryota > Metazoa > Chordata > Aves > Strigiformes > Strigidae > Athene > Athene noctua. Next base: position 53,967,344 of record NC_134077.1, on the reverse strand, counting down.
GTTTTACTTTTGGAAATGCCCAAATACACTGAGCAAATGCTGCAAAACAGACATTTTTTTATATTCTAATGATTTCACACATAGGCATTTCACCAACAGCTGGAGAGTGATACCGTCTTAACACTCACACTGTACCTAGTCAGGGTGCCAGGCAGATGGTAAGTTCATCCCATTCCATCATTTTCAAACCCCTGACCTTGGTTCCCCAGTATTTTGAGGAACCTGTATCATGTGCTAATCCAAAAAAAGAAATCTCCCACACTTTTACCTTTAAATATTACCTGCTCTATGTGTTCTGCTTTAGCAGTCAAGTCTTGTGTTATGCGCTATTTTACAAAAATTGTGATAGGCACATGCAAGCACCAGCATGAAGACAGTTTTGGAACAGCATAGTGTACAGATTTTGAGATTGCCTTGGTAAATGCTCCTTCAGAACAAAAGACACAATAATGTTAGCTGTAGTAACTAGGTATTTAATGTGGACTCCACAGCAGTATATCTGTCATGTCAGACCTACTGAGACAAGAAAAATCTGGGGCAGCAGTTAGAAGCATTAATGACTTCACATTTAGATTTTCACAGTGCATCGTCAAAGGAAACACCATCACGTAGGTGTCTTGGCTCACGGGAGCTGACAGAGGCAGTGTTAGGGACTAACAGGAATAAGGAGCTAAGCATTAGGATAGCATCTTTTTTCAGTCATCACCACTCACTTCAAGTGTGATACTGTGCAAGTCTGACTGATCCTACAAATAATCTGCATGTACAGTTTAATCACATTTAGCTAAAAAGAAAAAAAGAAAAATTACTTCCAGCAATTAAATACACATCCATGGGTTTGGGGTAAACCTTGTATCCAAAAGCACTTCCAATGCCTTATCTGTAAAATGATTACACTAAATACTACTCAGCATTTTATTTCTAAGGATAAGGCTATGATTGCTGTATTACCGTACTATGCCAAAGGAACTTGAACCCAGAAGTGACTTTGCCAGGCAGTGAGCCAAGGCCAAGTGTCAGCAAGCACATTTCCCCTCTAACAGCTGATATCAGCAGGAAAGTGGTGTGAGAGATTTGGCTGACTACAGCACCAAAAGATACTGCCACAGGCACTATCCCACCCATCTCTTCTTCCCTCCATGTGGCTTTCTCTAAAGCTGGTTCTCACCCCTAACAAGTGCAGTTGGTTCCTGTTCAGCATCTACAAGGATAATTACCTAATAACACTGGCTGCTACACAGGTGTAGCAAAGCGTAATTAAAGCAACCAATGTTTGCAAAGCATTTGGGGAGTGCCGAAGTAAAGTCATTATATAAATTTAATTACCCTTAGTTGCTTTTTTCTTTTATACATTGATTTTTTTGTTTGTCTCATGACTCGGATTGTAGCGCTTCCCTTAGAAAAAGAAGAGAGAAGTAGACATAAAGATATGACAGCAAGTGCTACCTCATCCTGCCATCCATTACCTCTGGAAGCTTACTGATCCAAGTAAATATGTTTTCATGGTATCATATATTAGTGATATGTCTGTTGAACTTTTACATTTCAAAGCTGAGTGGCAGGAATTCTAGTGCATATTGTGCAAGAAGTTGATGCAAAGCTTCACCTTTTTATCATTTTATGATAGTAAATGTTATAAATTATTATTATTAAGCATGCATATCACAATCCTGAGATGTCAAGTCAAGTTCAAGGTTTGTAGCACAAGGCCTTCAATTACCCTGTAAAATTCTTTAAGTAGTTTGAAAATTACCAAGGACTTCCAATAAGTGCTTTCTTTATTTCTTCTTTCAAACGTGGGTTTGGAGTATTCTTCAGCCTGACTGAAGATAATTTATCAAACATGCTGTTACGTATTTGATTGGTTTTGGTTTTTTATGAAATCAAACTCTTTGGGCTCAGAATTACAAAGCCAAAAATCCAAATTACTTCCTTATGCTACTTTATAATACATATTTTGTCTCATGGAATATGTAATCCTACATGCAACATAAAGACATACTATTAAAAGTAGTATTTTCTTCAAATGTTACAAATCACACATTTATCTTACTGAAATTACACATTAACAAAATCTTTGTCAAAATGTTTTGACTTGGAGTAAACCTTTTCAGAAAGAAATATTTCTGCCAAAAATGTAATCATTTGCAGTTTGGTTTCTATTAAATAAATATATACAATAACATAGAGACCAAATCTACATGGGAGAATAGTTACAGCAAGTCTAAGTCAGAGATGTAATTGCTATTTAGTTATGATTACAATTAGTGGTTATTCTTAGGTCATTTGTCAGAGGCTTTCATAACTGTAATGCAGCTACAAGGAAAGACCTGTCTTCCTCTTCCATCGACAGCTTGACTCTTCCAGTGGGGAAGAGCTGCCCTCTGAGGGCACTGTCACAGAAGGAATGGCATACAGCTTTGTAACCCAAACTCCCGAAGTGCTTTGCCCATGACTCTGCATTTGGGCTTTGATTCAGGGAAACATATTTGATTCATATTCAAACATACGCATTTAAGACCTCAAGTAGTTCAGATAATCTGTTATTTTGCTGGTCTGAGTCAGTCTTTCAATTAACTGCCTTGCCAAACAGAGGTCTCACTGGGGCATGTACATGATATGGGCCCCTGATGAATAAACACAGGAATTAGCAGATCCCAGATCAACTCCAACTCTCCTGGGAGATGAAACACTTCTTTTTTTAACAAGGAACTGACATAAATATCTAGAGAATAAAAGAGGCACTAACCTTTCTGTGGTGCTTTCAGAAGAGTGATGCTGATCATTTTCTATGAACTTGACTTCTATGTGGCTTCCAAAACACAGGAATTAAATTATTTTTAGCAATTTTTAAAACAGCATTTTGTTGAAATGCTAAGGAATGATTTTTCCAGCCAGTAAAATTTACTCTGCACCACTTAGTTGAGTGTAGTCAACTAAGTATTGCCTTGTGAAGCCACAGATCCTGTCACCAGCTTCAAGCCTTTCTAAAAGGAATCGAAGGATTCATTCTACTTTCTGAGGAATGTGAGCCTTAATCACAAAAGACATAGGCGTATCTGGAGCTCCTTTTGTATGAAAAATGCTTTGTCTTTACCAAAACTGAGTGGCTCTGTGACATCAGTGGTCATTCTCCCATTCTGATGTCATTCCTGGTGTCTCTGATGGGTATGGTAGAGCAGCTTTTAGGGGCACTAAATAGATTGCCTTGTGAGAGATTAAAATAGGTATGAAAAACCTATGAATCAGCACCGAGAACATCATACATAACCCAGGAAATTGCTTTTATAGTCATGTCAAAAATAAATGTTGATTTTTTTTAAAAAAAAAAACAACTATACACAGAAGAAGTAATAGCCAGCCTAAGTAATTTATATTCTTTGCCATAATTAGTATCTTACCTTATTAGGAAAGACATCTTACCTGTATGAGAGAAACAAATCAGACAGTGATCTTGAAAAGATTTATCCTGAAACAATACACTTAATATGCCTCCCCGTCTGTTAACTTTATGTAGAAAAGGCTGTGTAGATTCAGTAGCAAACTGGCTGAAGAGTGCTATAAATCATTTGACTTACAGAAATAATGTAGCTTTCCTTTCACTTAACACTGCTTGGGGATACAGATGATTTCTGCAAATTTGAATTCTTTGTAATATTATTGAAGAACAGAACACTTCTCTACATAGCAAAACATACATGAACCACTTGACGTAGGACGCTGGCAGGCACAAATCACTCCTTTGAAAACACATTTGTGGTTATTACTCTTGGTCCTGGTCCTCTTTCACACTGAAATAATCTTACCGACATTAGTATCATTCCTTGATTTACAACAGTGTAAGTAAGGAGCTAATCTGACTTTATTATTTGTTACATTACAACAAACAAAAAACGCATATTGGCTTGAAATCACAGAGCCATGAAATCATGGATATTTTGCTAAGAAGTTTATTAGGGTTGGATTTTATCCAATGTGCTATTAAACCTGTAAGTGTAAGCCACAATCACAATTGCTGGATTACATTTGACAGCAATTTTAAATTATTTTTCACATTTACTACATGTGCAATCCAATAACATCCTTATGGAAGTCAATGAGCATTTTGAAAGCATATAAACAGGGCTGGGTTTTCACCTAGATTAAGTGTTCCCAGATGGCAAGACGAGTATCACCAGTAATAGGCAAGCCTTTTCAAAGTGGACCGCATCAAACACAACCAGTTGAGTATTTCTCAGAAGAAACCAGAATGGTGCTTCAGCTGGCAAAAGTCTTCTTTCGTACCAGTGTATACCATGTCACGGATATGCTGCTGTGGCTGCCTTCACTTGCGTGGAGAATGACTCCTCCAGCACACATGGCGAGATGTGCTGTTGCTGCTGCCACAAAAGTATTTAAACACAACTCTCAGGTCCACTGTGAGGCGTGAACAACAAAATTCAGGCATCCCCGACAGGTAACAGAGCAAGATTTCCCCTTTCAGACGCATTTCACTATTAAATGAAAGGGAAAGGAGAAACTTTTTAAGGCATTCATTTGTCTGTTGATCCTATATCTTGGTAATAATCTCAGTTATGGTGTATTGATTCCAATGCATGCCTGCTCTTACTTGAATCAATAGTGAAATTTCAATTGCTTCAGTTAAAGCAGGGCCGGGTCCTAAGTAAAATACTGAAATGCATGTCTGAGTAGCACTTGCAATGCAAAATACAATGAATGTTACTCTTCCGTGAACTCAGGACCACCATAAAAAATCCCAAAACAAAGAAGTAAAAACTTCTGAAGATCAAACAATTCAGTGCTTCAGATTTCACGGGTTGGATTCAGTGACTGTCCTCATTTCCAGCAAAGGAAAGATCTCTAAAACCAAAATGAACTTTTGAGCCTGTATTCAGTGTTTGTCAAAAACCTTCAGCTGTGTTGAAAATATGACAACATACAGTGAGTCATGACTTTGAAAACCTGTTAAATACGTAGAAGATGGGCTGAAAACAAGGCACAGCATCATACTCCTGTATGTCTCTATGTATCAAACGGCGAGTGGTGCAGAGTTCTCAATGTTTCTCAGTCAGGAGACACCACCATGCTGCCCGCTTTGAAGATGGCTTTATGTAACTTCACATCCAGCGATCCATTCAAACGCCCTCCCTTCATTTTACAGATGACATCAGCGGAGGCACAAAACTTTCTGATGCTTGCCCAAGGTCATACCGTGGCTCACTCAGAAAATTTCAGGGTTTCTGTACTTGTTGCCCTGTACCTAAAGAAGGTCGGGCTCTCTCAAGTGCTAAATCAAGTAAGCGTAAAATTGTATGACTGCGCTGAAGTTTTTTTCACCTTTGATGAGCAATTCTCTTTCTGAGAGATCTCAAGAGTTCAGGTAGAAGTTGAAAGCTGTTCAGTTACATGACATCATGTACTCACTCGAGGCTGACAACACAGATGGGAGGTAAATAGAGCCACTAGGAAAAAACTCACCTCCAAAATGTGAGCAGTAGTCCAAGTTCCAAGTTGGCACGGGACCAACACACTACGGAAAACATCATGCTCTGGGAAAGCTGAACCTGAGCAGCAGCAGCAACACACGCGAAGGTAGATGTGTTTTAACAAACGCCAAACAGAAGGTGCAGCACTCTGCAGAGGCCAGTTAATGTCCTTTGTACCAACAAAACCGCTCATTGTTGCTGCCTGGTGATAAAAGAAACCTGCAAACCGTACCTGAATGCTTACCTGGTGAGGTGCTCAAGAGCATGGCCGGGGCCGGGGCCGGGGCCGGGGCCGGGGCCGTTCGCGGCCTCCCGCCCTCGCCGCTCCGGCGGGGCCCCGCGGCGGTGCTGCCGCAGCGGGCGCGGCGCCTGGGGCGGGTGCCGCCGCGGCGCGGCGAGGCCACGGCGCTCGGCGCTCCCGCGGGCGGGCAGGACGGTGACCTCCGCGGCACCGCGCCGCGGGATCCGTTCTTCTGACCGAGCAGGGTGCCAGCGCGGGCCGGGAGGAGGGCGGCGGCCGCCAGCCCCCTTCCCCCTACCCGGGGCGGGGCGGGGCGGGGGGAGGCGCGGGCTGCGGGCGGGCGCGGCCGGCGGGAGCGCACACAATGGCGGCGCCGGGAGCCGCCCGCAGGCCTGCGCCGGGCGGGGTGCGGGGACGGGGCAGGCGGCCGCGGGCTCCCCCCGCCGCCGGGCCGGGGCAGGGCGGGGCGCACCTGGCCGTGGCGCCCGGCGGCGGCGGGGCAGAGGTGGGCGGGCCGCGGCGAGGGGCGGGGGCAGCGGCTTCCCATTGGCCGGGCGGCGGAGCCCCGCGCCGCGGCATCGCGCGGTGCCTGCGCGGCGGCCGGGAGCGGCCGCGGCAGCGCCGCCTCAGAGGTCGCGGAGTGGCCGGGGCGCCGCGGCGGCGGGTGAGCGAGGGAGCCGGCGGCCTGGCGGCGGGACCGGCCCCCGAGGCCCTGCCCGCCGGCGGGGAGGGGACCCCCGCCTTCGTCCTCCCGTCCTCGGCCGGGGTCACGTGCGGGGATGCCCGGGGGCTCCCGCCGCGGGCTCGGCGGCACGTCCCGGTCGACCGGGCAACGGAGCTACGGAGGAATGCGGCGGGCGGGCGGCCGGGCGCCGACGGCCGCCACGACGGCTGGGCGGCGGTGCGGCTGCTGGGGAAGGGGCGGGGGCGGGGGGTGCTGCTTTCTTCTCCCGCCGCTAGGGCAGGGGCCGCGGAGGCGCCCTCCGGCCCACGGGCGCCGCTTCCTTCGCGGGCGGGGAGGGCGGGGGGCGGCCCCGGCGCTGGGAGGGACGCCGCCCGGCCGCGGGCAGGGGCGTTCACCTCCGCGCTTCTCCGCAGGGCGCGCAGCCGAACGCGGGCCGGCACCGGTGATGAGGGCGCCGAGCAGGGGCTGAAGACGGCGAGACGGCGGCGGGGCGGCGGCGACCATGACGGTGTTCAGGCAGGAGAACCTGGAGGAGCACTACGAGACGGGCGAGGACCTCGGCAGGTGGGTGCGGGCGACGGCGGGTTGGAGGCGGGGGCCGTGCCGCTGGGCGCGGCGGGGCAGCGGGGCGAGGGCAGGCCCAGCTCCTGCCGCTTGGAATGACCCCTCGCTGCCTTTCCACCCCTTCCCAGGTGCCCGAAGACGGGAAAGGGAGTTGGACTTCCAGCTACGGCGTGTTTGCTTTTTTAATGCGGGTCTCACCTGAGACTTGGGCAGTTCCTTGTTGGAACCTTCTCGGTTTGGTGCCCACCTGAGTGTCGTGAGGCGCGTACGTGAGACTTGCTGCTGGTAGCCAGGCGGGTAGCTGGAAACGTGGGGGGGTTGTAGGACAGAAGCTTGTTTTAATAGTGAAGGACGCCGTACATATTCCGTGTTGGTTTTGCTTTAATAACACGGTTGAAGAAGCGAGAGAAACTCTGTTCTTGTATTTGATCAATAGTACTGCGGCGAAGATCACTTTCTGGGCATCACTGTTGGAGCTGGAAGTCAGATCAGGGTATGTCAGCCGAGCGCTGCACATGAAACGCTGCCTGCTTGAACCTTGGTTATGGAGTGCTGTGTATTAATCGCCTCTGAGCTCAAGCTATTAGTCACGCCTTGTTTTTTCACTGCTTTTCGTGTTTCAAAACTGTTAGTTTAACACTGAATTGCGTTATGTACGAGTTATTTTCATCTTTCCCCTTCTTTAAGCGGGAATCCAACGGCGTTATAGGATGCCAGAATGGCAGAATCTTTTCTAATGTTCATCTCGGCGATTTCAAAGCTTAGGATCAGTGTTCAGGGCAGTGTATGTGGGGCAGATGATCCTGTGTCTGCTTCTCTGTACCCTTCCAGTGAAGGATCCTAATAGGAAAAGCTGCAAATAACGTACTGGCATAAGCAGCAACATAGAAATACGACACTGCTTAAAAAAAACCCCACAGCCCACCAGAAAAAAAACAAACAAAAAGCCCCAACGTTCTCGGAAGGTTCACTGGACAGTATTTAAAATAAACTTCATCTCATGTGCCAGATTGTTGCCTTGACTTGTACAGGTACGTGATGAATGTGTACTTCTATTTTCACGTAGTGTTCTGACTCGACTTTTTCATACATCTAAAATAATGGGCTGTGTTGGACAGCGAAGTAGTATTAACTTACCGAGTATCTTGTTAGACTCATTATCATGTTAAACCATAAGTTTAGGTTGTGTGGTCTAAATATTCTGTTTGGACGTGTAAAACTGATTTGATTTCCATTCTTTCTGGCAAGAATGCATAAAGTGTTTTGAAATCCAGGGTTAGGTTTCTGGACTCTTAAAAATAGAACTGTGCTTGTGTTTACGGACACTGATACATGATTTACTTCATAGAAGAAAATAAAGGCACAAATCTAGAAATTATCTACCATGTTTTCCTAAGGTTCTTCAGGGAGAAGACAATGTCAGCATGCTAGTTCAGAAAGTGTTAAGGTTTATGTAACATGTCTTGTACTTATTTTAAAGAGTCAACAGTGTTTGGTCCTCGATGCATATTTATGAAATAGAACAATTGCCCTTAGGCTAATTACATAAGAAATGTTTAAATAAATGGGGATTTTCCCAAACAAACATGCTTTGGAAGTCACATGCTAGCTCCAGAACACGGCAGTGAGGACGAAGAGTTTCATTTTTACTGTACAGGGAAGTGCAAACACTGAAAGATGTTAAATAGTAAAAAATAACCAAACAAATTGAGTTTCTCAAATTGGCAGAATATTAGGCAATGCAGTTTAGGACAAAACTGGTATATTAATGTGATCCGTTACAGACAAGGTATTACAATACTGAGCTTGGTTTTATTCATCTTAATGCTATATCAGCTTGGCATGTAGTGTAAACCTGTAATTTAAGAACTGAAGACAATGTTAGACTCTGTTCTAGTTTTTCATTGGAAAAAAAGTAAAGAAAAATAAGCATCTCATCGATTTTATTTACTTTTGTGAGAAGATACCAATGGATGGTGAATCATTGTGAGAAGTTTGACATGGCTTTTGCTTTAAAAATGGAATGCAGTTATTTGAAAGGGCTAGAGCTTTCACTTAAACATCACTTAAGAAGCTGGAATTATTCCACTGCTAAGTGTTACCATAAAACCATAACAGTAAGCAAATGTCAGGATAGTTGTTGAATAGTTCAGTGGTGTTCTTAACTTCTTTTTAAACTTAAAACTTCTAGAGTTGCTTGAAATACACTCTTGTAAATCCTCTGTCGCTTTCCATTTTTCCTCTACCCCTTAGGTAGGTTTCTCACCGTTAAGGTTTGCATATAAATATAGTTGCAAATGTCAACCCTCAGGCTCAAAGCGGTGAATTTTAAAGACACCTTTGACTTTAAAACTTGTGTTCATTTGGGAACCCAAATGTGTCTTAGTATGTGAGCTAAACAATGATGAAAGGTTCCGTTTTGCAAAATCGACTCTTTTTTCCCCTTCTTAAGAAAGAATTCCTTTATTTCATCTTACTTAGCTGCAGTCATGCAGCAAACAAGGTGAATAAATGAATAGATTAGTTTTTATTGACAGAGATGTATTTGAATGAATGGATCCTGAAGTTCCTAGGCCAACCTGCCTTTTGAGAAAGCTCAGCGAAGATGCAAATACTCAGAAATTTTAATAATCTTCACTGTTTTCCCTTGTAAATTATCTAGTGGTCTTTATTACCTTATAATACTTCTGACAGTAACAAGAATTAAAAAATCATTTGGATAAGAAAGTGATCTAAGAAAGGTGTCTTGGAGCAAGTAAATGGGTTGTGTAAATGAAATTTTTGATTGAAACTAATAAAGGAGGTTTAAATATTGCTTAACACAAAACATAGAGTTGTTGGAAATGAGAAGGGGTAATGGTGTGCCTGGGCTGCAAAACCCCACACTTTTCTAGTGTTCTGGTGCCTTTTCACTGTGCCTTTGCAAAAAAAAAAAAAAAAAAGTATTGAACAGTCCTCATCGTTTTGCAAAAACGTTTGAATTTTATTCCATTCTTTGGTGTGTTTTGATTTATGCCTGGGGAGAATAAGAAAAAAGGAATCTGAGGTTGTGGATACTGACAGGGTCACCCTTATTTGTCTTGCCTGTGTGTGATTTCTTCCGACACATTTGTGGCTGTTCAAGTTAGTTTATCTTAATTAAGCTTCCGTACCAAAACAGTCTTGTGAGACTTACAGATTCAATGTTGTCTTTAGCACAGAATGTATAAGGAGATTGTGCTTGCTCATTATCATTGTGCATGTTGCATTGCGTACGCTTTTTTCCATCTTACAAATTTGAAGTGATACATATTATTGACATTGTTCAGATGCAGGCTACCTACACATACCTGAAGTAGTCATCCAACCATGATATTTCAAGGAGTGGTAGAGATTATCATGAAAGAGCCACAGATTTACTGAAGCTATTTTGTTAATTTTATTTCTGCCTGCACTTGCAAGCAGTGTGACTGTGCATTTTAAATACACTGGTGCAGTGCTTTTACTTCAGTCCGTCCAAAAGACAAGAATTCACGTTCATCAGTATTAAAAACCTCACCATAGTGAGCAGGCAAGTAAAACCTTGAAACCAGGTCAAAATAATAGAAATGGGGTTTTCTACCCTTCTGTGACTGGCCTTACTTTGGGGTTGCTACACTGGTGTGAGAAGTGCAGCATTCCTTAAATAATGACAGGGAGAGGTACCCAAACAAATCTATAACGTGCATCTATGTGAAGTGATTTAGTTCCTGGTCTTACAAACAGCTCCCCCTTCTTTCACCCCCTAGTCCCCTGTTTGTTCATTTTTTTGCTTTAAACTTTAATGTGCTTCCTAAAAGAGATGCAGATAGTTGAAATAAAGTTTTGGAACTGCAGAATGGTATATCATTGTGCTATGGTTTGCAATTTTTGGATTTTGATGCAAGAAGTAGGAAGAGCTATCCGACGTTTTAAACTTCAAACTTGTTAGGACCTGCTGGATTTGCTAGGGAAACACTTGCAACTTGTTCTTGAATAAAAGCCCTGATGAATCTCAGAAGTTTGGGAAACCAGTCTGTTTCTGCTTGATAGTCCACTAAGCAGAGATTCTAACAATAAAAAGCAGTAAGTTAACCCTGCTGTCTAAGGTATCTAATTGCTTTATCACTTATGAGAGAAAAACGCATAGAATAACATGCTGAAGGTGCCGATAAGAGAGAGCAGAGAGTTGTGCAAGTGTGTATTTGCAATCTGAAAAACATTCTTTTACCTTTGAATGTTGAGGGAAATGAGGTTTGGTTTTGCTTTTGTTTGCTTTTTCCTGGATGCTGGAAACGTGATTTTTGTAGTAAGTGGGGAGTATGTAGACAGAACATATATATATATATATATATATGTGCATGTTTGTATTTTTGGTTAGTCACATATCAGTTTCCAGAAATGCTGCTTTTTAGAACTGCAGAGCTTGTCCATCATTTATCCACACATCATAACTACTACACTGTAGTTTTCTGTGTTGGGAGGAAGGTAAAGAACACCACAAAAAAATACTTGGATGGCACCTAGAATTTGACCTTCATGGCTTTTTTTCAGGCTTGACATCCTAAGCTAATCTTGGTAGCTAGCGAGTGTATTAAAATTGTGTGAGTGTTGTCAAGATCCACTGTGAGATGGTATAGGATGTGAAATTCCTTTGAGGTGATACTTCCTTTCAAATTTAAAACCAATGCTGAACATCCTTAATAATGTTATAGTGTAACATTTTTTCCCAATGAATTATCAGAATAGAAAGTCATTTGGGAGGGGAAGGAGCAATGTGGAAGATGGTCCTGTAAGACTAAAAGTATTGCATGAAGGTATAAAATTTTTAACTGTGATATATTGAAATTTCCAGTTTCTGTTTTCTTGGATTTTCTTGTTGTAACCTCATCTCCATTGCTGAATTAAAAGGCATGTGTTAACCTTTCTTTTTGTACAGAGATAAAATGGTTAAGTACAGAAGGTGCAAACCTCAGTGGTATGGTTTCCTGTGTTACTTGTACAGGCACAACAATAAATACTGCAGGTGTGCAATTCACTGCTTCTATAACTACATGTACACAAATTCCAGTAGCATGTGATAATTAATTACACTAACTTGAGTGGACTGTGAGTTTTTCAGGTACATGGGAAAGAACCCTGAAAATGTTGGCCACAAAGCTGCTGGAAACCCAGTTGGTTGGTGTCTTTGTGTGGTGGTTTGCTTGTTTTAAGAGTTAAAAATTGTGAAATTTTGATTACAGCAAAGAACCCTTTCTGTGCTGTTGTGAACCATGTAAATGTTGTATCAGCTTTGTCAACTTTCAGAGAAGTTGGTTATTCCATGCTTGTCTCTAAGACCTGGCCCCGGTGGTTGTGTGCGTACTGAAAAAGTGGTCTCTTAACCAGAAAGTGTTGTGGAAGGAATTATTCTTCTGTGTGTCAAGTCACTTTACCTCCCAGCCATGCCTCAAAATGCCTCCTTTTCACAAACGCATAATGACCTGAGAGCTGCCGATTGCACAGGCTGCAAGAGACTGTCACCAATACAATGCTACTGGTGACAATTATTGCCTTACAAATTGTGCTGAGGGAGATGCCGTATGAAAAGCACAGGAGATGAAGATGCTTTTTGGGTGTAATTGCTCAGCCCTGCTTGGTTTATTTCTCACTCTGGGGGAGAATAATGCCTGCTTTGTAGGTCTTTTAAAACTAAGTGTAATTAAAACTAGAGCTTGCTGATTGTTCTGTGCCTGCAGTTTAAATGCACAAATCTTTGTAAATCTAAACTCATCAGGAAGCAGATAAAAATGCTTGTCTCGGATTTCTCTTCTAGCCATGCTCGGTAAGGCACAATCAGTACCAGAGCTAGTATGTTAGGGGTGTGCTGAAACTTTCATTCTGTCTTTCCAGGCTTTGCTTTTTTGTCCTTCTGCGTTCATGGGAGTTTTTTGGTATTTCCTTTTTTTTCCTCTCCATTATCTCCAGATGTTCAAGTATGCCACTTCCTATGCTGAAGCTGTGCGTACTGAACAGAAATTGGCCCCTCTATCTTAGGAAGAGAGAGGCTGAGGCCGTGTTTTTGATGAGAGCTGTGTGCCAAGCTCAGTCCATGCTGTTGGCGACTGAAAGGAGCAGTATTGCTTTCCTCTAATGTCTGTTTCTGGGTGGGCTTTTTTATGCAGCAGTGCTGTCAAAGTGGAAAAAACCCCACCGTATATCTAATTTATGGCAGCAGTGCACACTCGGATCAGCTGAAAACACTGTGAAATCTTGGCCTGTGTGGAGTTGTGATTGCCTCCATAAATCTACCTTAAGTTAAATATGTAGGCGGGACAGAGATGGAGAGTCACTTTACTGACAACAAGGAAGTTAAACTGGAGATTAGGAGAACAATGGATGGTATAGTGGTTCTGGAGGAACCATGATGTTTTTTGCAGTTGGTCAGAGGTATTAAAAGGTGTATCAGTTCTAGGCGGAAATTGCATGTTTCCTGTGAGACCCACAGCTGGCATTAGTGGCCAGGTGTCCTTCTGTTTTTAACCGGCTTGGTTAGTAAACCTGTGCAACAGGTACGATTTTATATTCAGAAGAAAAGGTTCCACTTAAAGCAGCACCTCAGCAGCTTTGGTTTCCTGGATGGTAGTGGCTTGCATAGAATCTTTGTCTTAAATAAGACTTGTTTCTCGAACTGTATTTTGACCCCACTGCAGGAAGATAGGTTACGCAAAGGAGGATTGTCCCAATGAGCCAGGAAAGTGTATATTTACTTACCATGCATGCACTGTAGTAGATCCTGCTTAACCATCACTAGTTCACAGCTGAGCAAGGTAGAAGCTAAGAGGAGTGTGGAGAAAGCCTAAAGATCTTCAAGCCTAAGGTGTTTCATTGCATGCCTTCATTATGCAGTGAATTTTGGAGTAATATAAATGGCGTGAAATTTAGTAGACTGGGTACAAAGGCCTGTGCAAAGAAGTCTTAATATATGTAATATTATTAAACTCCGAGGTATCATCACCTAGGGGGTGAAACAGAATAAGGGAAGCTTACATGTTTTGGTCAGTTGTTGGATGACATTCTTACTGGTTTTGGTGCTGTTATGGAACGGGCTAACACCAGAAGTGAATTGTAGAGCCGGGTATCTCCCCATATTCTTGTGCAATGCCCTGCTATGTCCTCCTTTACATGATACTTGCAGCTCTTGTCCTTCCATTTGAAAGAGATTGCTACTGTTCTGTTCTAAAGTGAAGAAGAGACACTAAGATGGTGAAGCTGTGGGAAGAAGCTTCTTAAGAGAGGAGACTTAAGACTTTGGTACATTTAGCCTTGCACCACAAAGCTTGGAACAGTATGATTTTTAAATACATTGAAAGAATGAAAATGCTTGGGGAAACAAAGAAACTTTAGAAAATAGATTTACATTATGATGTAAGTCCAGAATAGTTCACATGGTTTAGGATTGTTGTAAAACACCACACTGAGTAATCTACATGATGGTCTGCAACCTTATTCTCTTGGTTTTATGTTTTATTTTCTTCCCCTTATTCCCTCCTGATTATGCAAGCAAATGTGACAGACAGTTTCTGCTTTCAGAGGCAATACTATTGAGGAAGCATCATTGTATAACCGCCCAGACAATGTGTGTGCATTGACCACCAGCATCAGGGACCTTGCAGTGAGATGGTGTACCACTCTTTACCTAGAACAAGTCTTCCCTGGTATCATCTGCCTGTAGGTGCAAGACTTGTTAGGAAGCTTAGATGGTATTGCCTGTACTTAACTTAAGGAAAAACATCTCTTACCAGGTGGTAAGAGATAGGGGACATATCCAAAGCTTGAAAGAGTTCACAGTCAGTGTGAAAGATTACTTTTCAAACAGGTTGTACGCACAGTTTAGTTTTGAGTTTTTGATGAACTGTGCAGAGGAGTGAGCCTTTGGGAAGGAAAAAATTTGCTTTGGGCAGTAGTATTCTGTCTGCGCACTTCTTAAACAGGATGCTACGTTACTCTGTAACTGAACTGGTGTACTGGAAATACTTGATTTTCACTGTAGCTTTATTTGCGAGCAATTAGTACTGTTTCTAAGTCTTCACAGGTTCCTTGAGGAGCCCTGCTTTGTCTGGTATGTAAATTGGCTCCTGGGCTCTTGTCCCTTTCTTGCATTTTCTCTCAAGTATCTGTAAGTGGTCACTGTAAGACTTGAGGTACTGGGGTGAGTGTGCCTGTAGAAGTGTTCTCTTGAGTACCTGCTCATATGCCATGGGAACTGGTAGCAAAGGGACATTTTCTCTAGGTCACATAGTCTGTTGAAGCTGTGGTGGTTTTAAATTGTTACTCTTCAGGGACAGATAAAGGGTGTTCATTTGCTGTAGTCTTGGTGATTTTTAACTGTCTTGTGATTCTAAAGAAGCAGTATGGGGCCTCATATTCTCTCTGTTTTCTGAAATTTTTAGTCTCAACTATTGCAGGGTTGTCTTCATCTTAAGTGGGTTATACTTTATTGTTGAAATGGTCTTTTGTAATCCTGTATTTCTGAATGAGACTAAAAAAGCCAGTGCTTAAAACTTAGAATCAAATGTACTCTGTGGTGTATGTTACTTGGTACTGCACTTACTTTACCTAGTTACATAACTAGGTGGAGCTAACTTTTATGTTAATATTGTATTCTGTTCTGGCATGGTTTACAACTAAATTATTCTGCCAAATTTAATGGAGATTGGGGTGTGGGGTTTTTCCCTTTTATCTACAGAGGAAAATAATACTTGCGGGTTTTTTGCTTGTGTCTAGCCACTTTGTGGTCAAGAAGTCAGCACTTTCAGCAGCTTCATCAACAAAACTAGCAGTTTATTATTCTCTAAGAAAAAAACCTACATGGGAGTCTTGGATGGTAATAAATTTTAGCTTTCTTCTGATACTTTTCTTCTTGCTGACACTGTTCCTTTATGGAGACATTTGATTCCTGTACCTTTAATATGAAGATGGTGCAGACATAATCCCAGAGGTAGATATTTCAACTTGTCCTCTTCTGCTTCCTTTATCTTTTGGGTTTGTTTTGTCTGTTTTTTTTGTGTTTGGGTTATTCAGGACTTTTTTTTTTTTTTTGCAAGTATAAACTTCAAACATTTTGGTATGGGAGTTAGGACTTTATTGGTATATTACCTATCTGGCAGTATTTTCTTATTTCCATGAGCAGGGCCCTCTGTGCAAGATTGCTGTTGATTCTTTGGGAAGGAAAGCACATCAGGGAGGGGTTTAGATCCTTCTGTCTCATCTTTTCCTCATTGCTTTTTATTTGAAATGTCCTTCTGATACAATTTACTTCACATTCCTGCCTAAAAGGAGGATCATTTTTCCTGCTTTTCTTGCCAGTTATAACATTAACTAGAGAGCAAACTATTCCAGACTGTATCTTATAAAGCTGGTCTACTTGTGCTGTCCCTTTTGTTCCTTTAAAAGAAACCTTTATGTTACTGTCCCTCTTAAGGGTATGTTAGTTCTTGGTCAGCGCTGGCCTGCCCACGTGCTGTTACAGGGTGGCTAAACCAGCCTAATGAGAGGGCCAGTGAATGGGACAATCTTGTTCCTTACCTGATGAGCTTCATTTTCCTGCTCCTTTTCCTGTGCTGGCACAGGCACAGTCCCAAGGGCAGCCTGGAAGCAGGAGGGGATTACAGACTGAGCTCCCTGAACTGGGTCACTGTGGGCACATCAGGCAAGTATCAGTGCCAGCTGCCGGCACAGCACAGAAATGCACAGCCAGAGGGATGGGGAAGCCTCCGTTTGTGATGAATGCTGGCTCAAGCTACTACCCCATGCTGCAAAGTCGGCACGCAGTGTGCTCTGCATCAGTGCTGTGCAGGTGTGGCTGATGAAGACTCTGTGGAAGAGCTGCTCTGAACTGAGAAGCGAAACTTGACTGTCCTGGATGACAAGATCAGTGACTGCACAGTCTGAGTATGTTTTCCTGTGGCAGCAGCTGGAGCCAGACAAACCCTCCTTCGCATGGAGGTCAGGGGGGCAACTTGGAATATTTTTTAAATGTTCTGAATTCCTAAGGGCCCAAGCTTGTTTGTGAATGTGAGTAGTTGTGAATAAAGGCTGAAGAGCTGGAGAAGCAAATTACTTGGCTGTAAATAGCAACTCATAGAACCATCATGTATATGAACAGTTACTAAGGCACTTGATAGATTTCTGTATGTAACACAAACTGCTTTGTAATGCCATGCCTTCTTAAAAATTTGTCTTCAGTTAAGGAAAAGCAGTATTTGCATCACTGGCTTATATTTTTTGGCTTAAATTATGTGTTTATAGATTGTATTGCTTGGTGAGTTTCTTATGTATTTAGCTAACATCAAATTAATAGTTGGAGGAGAAACACTAGAAATTTTCCCACACAAAAAATGACTGCCATCTTCTGTGGAGTATAAGCTTGAGGTTGTATGTTTCTCCTTGTGCTCTGGTACTGAAAGGTTAGTAAGATACCTGTGGATTTTACAGTGATTTTCATACCTGATGGGACATAATGAAATGTGAAATCCTTTCCACATCTTTAGCTCTGTCATTTCTTTGGAAAGCTGAGTCATAACCTGTTAGGAGCTTTGCAGTCCATCCTCACTTTTCCTTTCAGTGATTAGATTTTACTCTTTTTCTAGCAAGTGTTTGGTGGATGATCCATACCGTACCACTGTACTACATGATTTTTCAAAGATAGTGAAAAAGCAGCATTTTTTTTAACTGAGCCTTGTTTCATGTATTTAACAGGTGCAGCTGTGCTGTGAATGTCATGCATTTGTGTATTTTTGTTTGTGGCCATACAATGTGGTATCTTCCAGAGTCAAAATCTGCATAGAAATGCTGACTAGAGGCACATTGTTACTGCTTATTAAGATCATATAACAAGGAGGTTCTGAAAAGGTAAAACAAAGGGAAGCTGCTCATTGTGATATAAGAGTGGATGGCATAACTGAGATCTGAGGAGTATTATCACGAGACTTTTCCTTCCCAAGCTGAAGGACACACACCCACTTCAGGTGTGCTTCAGAATCTGTCGCTACAGAAGAGAAGCAGGAAAATCAAACCATTTTATTTATGAAAGCAGCAACAAACAGTATTTAGCATCACCAAAATCAGATGTTTGTTCTGCTCATATGTCTTAATATTCAGCCCAGACTCCTTGTTTAAGCAAGTGATGACTGAGCTATCATGTTAAGTTCTTAGTCAGATATGTCATGTACGTCTTTTAGCAAGACTAATTTATGATTTAATGTTAATTGAGCTGCTTCAGAAATTTAATGAAAAGTCCAAATGAAGGGGAAAATGAAGTACTAAAGAACAGCAGAAGCATTAAGACTCAAACTCTGGTGTTAAGTACTGGCACGATATAGTATGCTCTTTATTTATATGGGTATGTACTTAGGCATTGATCCTTTAAAGTACCTGTGTGTACAGGCTCCTTTTTAATACTGTGAATGGCAGTAAGAGTAGCAGAAAATCTGTGCATATCTTGGTGTTATCCTACCTTCATTCTGGCTTCTTCCTTTCCATCACAGATGCAGTTATTACTTAAACTGTTTACAAGTGTGAGCATGCTGCTTTTCATATTACGATTTCTGAAAAGGCTTTAGCAGATGTACATGTATTCAGACTAAATGGATTCCAGCAAGTTCCAGGCCAAGCATCATTGGTAGGAAATAGCTGACATCCAGCTGCCTTGGAAGTTCTACAGCCATACATATTCCCCCAGCTTATACATGAAATACCACTACATCTCAGCACAGACTTCACACTGGTATTTTAAAACACTGTGTCTATGAGTAGACTCTCTGAAGCATTTTCTCAAGTACTTCCTTGGGCAAATAAGATAATACCTAGTTTTTTGCATTCTGTAGTTTGATAATCACTTAAGTATAAATGCTTGTGTTAAGGGGCTTGAGGCATGGGACCTCACATTTTCACTTTTTGTTATTACCATCTCCCCAATTTTACAAGAATGATGCATGTGTGTTCACTTTCATGCTGGTTGTGTACATCTTATATTTGTCATGTGATATTACCTGACACCACATTTAGTGATTTTTTTTTTATTTTTTTTTTTTTTTCTACTGCATATTGACAAAGGACCAGCTCCAGAGTCCTGCAGAACAGGACACATATCAATGCACATATCACAGATCAGTGACTTGGAAGTGTTCATTGAGAGAGAACCACAGAATACTGAGGCTCGGTCAATCTGACACTACACTTGTGTTTTGTGAACTGTAGAGCGCAAAAGAGCAAATGTAAAAATGTGGTATAGCACTGCTCTTGTCTGTATACTAGGAAGCTAAGCGCTCTTGAGCTTTGCAGTATGGTTTAGTCTCATACTAAAAATAAAAGGGGGGATTGAACATACCATGGAGAAAACTATTAAAAAACTAACTCGTTAAGTTTTCAAACTCTATGTATAATGCCTTAGGCCATCTCACATTGAACTGTATTAGATGAAATTTAAAAGTGAAAAGTAATTGTATGGTAAAAGGAATTCTCAACAAGAAACCATAAAAAATTTTCTCTTGACCAGTGAGAAGTCTTACAGCTCCTAAATACAGGATATCACAGCATTTAGATATTATGCTTTTGCTTACAAAGGAATAGCCAACAACTTGACTTTTTTTTTCCCCTGATAATGTTGTAATTGCTGTTCCTGCCTAGGCAATAACTGGATCAGAGAGCAGGGAAAAAAAAAAATAGTGTCTGGCCATTGCTTAGCCTGTTGTATAAAGTTTCAGTGATGTTGGTAACTTGCATTTCTTGTCTGGTCTACTGGCACAGTGACAAGCACACATGTCTGGTGTTACCCAGATTGTACAAGTGAACGCTGCATAGATAATATGAAACTGAAGACAGAGCTGAATTGTTTATACACATACAGGAAGCAGGGAAGGTTTTGCCTGCGCCTTTGTGGTGTTTGCTTCTCACCCACCTATTCTAACCTTCAGAGCACTCTAAAAAGGCAGGAAAGATAATTTTAATCTTTGGCTACTTTCAGACTTAAATAGTTCAGTGAACTTCTCATAGCAATCTTAAAATTGTTGGTATGTCTTTGTTTTGTATCTGCAGCAATTTATGGTTTTCCAGGGGGACAGAGTCATAAGACCTTCAGTAATGCTTCCAGCTTTTTTAGTGTGCCTTCTCTTCTGAACATCTGCTGCCAACATAGATGCAGAGTACTTTATTCATTCAAATTTGCATTCCAAAACCCAAATGGGAACAGAAAAAAAAAATCTGACATCAGAATTCCTGTTCATGCAAGAGAATCTGTTTTAAAAAAATAGAATTACAGAACTCCAGAAGCATGTAATATCTCTTTGTTGAAGTTAACAGCAACAAAAATTTGCTTATTTACTTGGCTATTAAGCCACATCAATCTGTTGACAGAAGTGTAACTTAGAATGAACAAGACAGTCCTGGGGAGCACATTGATGTAAAGGGAGTTCCTTCTTGTTTCTGTGTACGGCTTGTAAATCAGAGCAACACTTTTTCTATTTGTACACAGATGTCAGTTTTTCAGTGCCAAGAAAGTTCCTTTCATACACTAAAGTTCTAGCAACAGTGCACCTCCTCTTTCTGGCAAGGGTTTTTTACATGCTTGAGAGTTAAAATAAATCTTTCTACTCCTTTTCTGCCTCATCTCCTCCCTTACATGCTTTCACTCCTTGACCTTCAGCTGCACTAAACTAGTTTTCAAGAACATGGTGTGACCTAATTGCTTAGCAGAGTATGATTATGGAGAAATCCCATATTATTGTCTGTTAATCCTGTGGTCATAACTTCTTTAAAGTCATGTGCTCCTTTGAAAGAAGACTACGTTGATGGGAGGGAGGGCTGTGCACTGGCTGGCTGTAGAGGATTTAGCAGCTGCAAGATCTCTCTTTTTCTTTCATTGTCTGAAATACCACTGTCAGTGCCACCTTTTCTTGAAAACCCTTATCCTTCATGTTGCATGCTACTTAAGAAAGACAAACTCTTGCATCCATGCCTGATTGAATCATGAATCTGTACTTTCCCTGAATGAAAAAAAATTTGGGCATGTGTTCCTGCATGTTGTTTCTTAGAAGGCTTATGTGCAGGCATAGTGTAAATTTGGAATGCTCTGATTTGGAAACAGATAAATAATAAAGGACTGCAAGACAACGTAAAGCAGGAGATGTGATGATAGCTATTAGCCCCCTTGTTCTGAAAAACCTTCAAAACACAGCAGCAAGTAAACGTGGTGGGAAGAGAGGGAGTGTAGGTAGCTGGCTCTTGTCTGTGTGCTCACACCCAGGGAGTCCATACTGCCTTCCTTACCTGCACCTCTCTGCAAACCTTCAGCCTTCTTTTCAATGCTGGTGGTACTTCTGTCTAGCTGATCAGGGTCATCTAAAAAACCTGAAGCTATAGGCTGCTGCGGAGCAAATCCCCTATCTGTTGAAACGTGTGTTTCCTGCTGTTTGTTACAGTGATGAGTTTGGGGCTTCTGTGAAGACTCTCTAAACACAGTCATTGTGCAGCTCCTGCTGAATTCAATACTATGTGCTACAACATGCTGTTATATGCCTTCTTTTTGAGGGGGAGAAAGCAAGCTGAGGTGGCAGAGCTTTTCTGACTGTCACTTTCAGTTGAAAATTAGAATGCATATGTTGATGGTTTTGGTTGCATGTTCCATCATTAGTATCCATATTTTCTGTCTTTATTCATAACTTCTTTTAAAAGAAAGTTGGGGGAAAAAAGGTGACTGCCCGTTCTTTCACATGTCATGGGTGTGCTGCATGTGATGTGTTATCAAGGGTGTCTTTTCAAATTAATATTTTTTATGTAATTCTGTTGATCTGTAATTTACACTGTAAAATTTTACGGCTCAAGGGCCTTGACTGTACAACTTTAAGTCCTCTTGTAGTAAGATTTAAAATAATGAGAGAGAAAGGCAATTGAGAATATGTTTGTGAGGGAGTTTACTTGCTTTTTTTAAAAAAAAAAACCAAGGGTGGAGGGGAAGAGGAAAAAGACTTTGTGTCTGTGGGGACATACAGGATGTATGGTATTTGGGTTTCTGTGCTTGTGTTTTCTTCCATTTTAACCCTACATATAGATTGTATTGTAATTGGTAAGTTTTGAGAGGTCCTGTATTTAGTCAGCTGCATAAAATGACTTAATAATGAAGTGCTGTTCCATCACCTAATTATCTTGTTCATTTTGGGGGATTATGAATTTTTAAAAGCCTTTTAAGCTGTCTCATTTGAACACAGTTTTCTTACATATACTAAGTAATGTTATATTTAATAATGTTTGTGTGCTGGTGGTTTTTCATTCTCAAGAATGACAAACTGCTGACATAAGAAGTGGTATCTTGCAAAATAATTTCTCAACTACAGTTAGAGCTGAAACACAGGAAAGGAGTAAGATAATGTAATAGGATGCTTCTTGAATGGAGAATTTAATCTATCCTTTAGGGAAAGGAATAAGCTTTATGGATATGGTTAATACCACCCTTTTGGTGGTTATAAAATGTGTGTGTGTTTGGGTGGCAGGTGCCTGCATGGAGGTAGTAGATAATGCACATTTATCAGATGCACCATGTAGCCTTATGCTGGAGTGAGAGCAGGTTTACTTTAGTTTTACAATGGGTATATATGTAAAGGCTGTGTCCTTGTGTAATGTAGAACAGGGCAGTTACTCTAACAAAAGTGAGGTAGAGCTGCAAATGTCAGGTACTGCCTGGAGTATTGCTGCTTACCTTACCTTTCCAGTAGCTTCCTTGTGTTTCAAGATTTCACAGAGAGAAGCTGGTTAATCTTTGTAAACCTCAGACCAGGTTAAGTACATCTGAGAGCTTGTTTATATGTGTAGCTTTGTTTAGATCAATTCTTTTCTAAACTCTCTTCTCCCTTCTTTCTTCCTTCTTGTGTCAAGGTTCAGTTGTTCCTGTATGCCGTCAGAAACACATCACTGCATTCTGGTCTATGTCTCGGGTGTTACCTTTGTTTACATTTGCTTTTTGTCCTTTGCACTTTGCTAGCTATTAAATCTCAACATGATACTTGCTTCCTGCTGCCTGCTGGATCTTTTCCTTATCTCTTGAGTGTAAAAATGCAGCATAATAAACACCAAGAGTGGGGATTGTTCCATCATGAAAGTATGGAAGCATCTTTAGTTTTAGTCTGAAAGCACCTCCATCTGTGATGTGCTCTTAGAATATCTTTGTCCAGCATCCTGGCTGTATCGTCTGCCTCAGAGTGTTCTTGTGTGGCAGCAAGCTTACCTTGATAAATAGTGAAGTCTCATCAGTTGATTTTTGTGGATGGTTTTTAATGCAACCATAGCTCTTTTAACCAGAAGTTACTGGAATACTCTTCAGCTTAAAAATCATTCACAAAGCAGCAGTGAAGCTAGGATCATTAATATCAGAAGACATCTTACAGTGAATTTTTGCATCTATCTTAATTAACATTGATAATTTTTAATATCTTTTGCATATGTAACTGTGATGGAAAGTTTCGTTTCCCTGTAGCTGTTTATAGAGTTTTTATTCTGAAAATTGTAACTTTTTACATACAGTAGGAATATGTTGAGAAAAGAATTAGTGTAAATGTCTTAACATTTATCACCTTCAGGTGCTTTTGAGAGGCCTCTAAATGTCAAATTTACTGTCTCTTCCTTGCCAGCTGCAGTAGCTATATTGCTTTTAAGGTCGTTTTTAGGTGTTCAGGATGTGCAGTCTTTTGCATTTTAGGTTAGAGGCGGTTACGCTGAACCCGAAGAACTGTTTTAGTATAATGTGGCCTTTTTATCTGCTCATAATGAAGCAGGAGTTGAATGAATCACTTATTTCTTTGGAGACATCAGAGTTGGTCCTGTATACAACCTCACCGTTGTCCATACAAACCTTCTTGTTCAAATTCCAAAGTGCCCAAACTGCACACCAATACTTTACTGGGACAAGAAGACTACATAGTAAAAGAGTATCTTTATTATATTGTGCATTTCTATTGGATTTTATTTAGGTTACAGTGACAACTGTGGGTTTTAAACATTGTGCTTAATTAGAAGTGGCCTCCACAATCATTGCAAGGTGGCCCTTTTGTTTTTCTGTGGAATTCAGGTGTAGCTTGCTAGCAGTGAAAGCTGCTGAAAATGTTTGGCAGTAACTGCACTTTTAAACATAGGTGGTTTGGTGCCACTGCTGGAAACTTAGTGTAACAAACTGTAATCTTTTCAATTCTGTCCTCTCAACTTTATGATTTGAATCACCTATAGGGAAAATTTTCTAATGCGTTTTGCTTTTGTTGTCTGTATTAATTCAAAACAGCGAGCTTATATTTTGTTTTAGGTAATCCATCTCTCTATCTGCTGTATAAGAAAAACCCAAGATGTTTACAGAATAATATTACAAATATGGTGAACTAGCTACAATTTATTTCATTTTGTTTCTTACTCTGAGAGTAATTGATTTTCTGTAGCTGGAAGAAACAGCACTGTGAAAAAGTACTGGAGCTTTTGGAATTGAAATTTCAGAAAATTATGCTGGATAATTATTTGCTGAGAAGGAAAAAATAAAAAGGCTCCCCCCCAAAATTTATTTCCTCTGACTTCTCTAGCTTAATGTTAATGGTTAGGATGGCCAAGCAGAAGATTTGCTTGGGAGGTTTTGCTATCACAAATGAAGACTGAGGCAGTAAAAAACAAGAACTCCGTAAGTATTTGCAAACAACCTTTCTCGTTCAAAAAAAAAAGAGTAGTATCAAAGAAGTTGAAACAATCCCTGATATGTTCTAGTATACTTACTTTTTGAAGGTCTCTCCTGCCTCTTTTAGAGTACTGTTGTTCCAAGTCTAGTTGCAGGATACAGGGCAATGTTGGCTTGAAGAATTTCAGCTCATTGCCATTTCATCCTAGGACATGTGGTAGCACTTTCCTTCATGACTTGTGTGAACACTTTTTTTAAAGTTATCTTTTAAACTGGATCGTTGAGCATTAATGGTTAGGAGTAAATTTTGATTTTGTGAGGTCCATTGTAGAAGAGTGGTGACGACAAGAACAAGTAGTTGGCCATGCAGGAGTGTAGGTAGGCTGTACACAGACATCTTTGAACCAGCTTCACTGTGAGACAGAGGAGGAGCCGTGTTAGAGACACATTTTGCGGTGGCATGTGCTACAGATTGCCACCGTGCTAGCAATCCAGCCCAACATACATGTATATGAAGTTAATGTGAAAATGAGCTAAACTGAACTATGGGGAAGTCTGTGGAGAAAATTATAAATTGATAATAAATTGCATTGTCAGGTCTCCTGTTGTTCTTTGTAATATTGCTTTTTGAACTGATTTTATGCACTCTCCTGATATACTTATGTTGTTTGTTTAATGTGTGGCCTACCTAGGCTTTCATTTTGGAGCAGAACTTTAGAATTCAAAACAGCTACTACATTCCCTGCTTTTATTTTTAGATTTCCAGTGTTGGCCTTTTTTCCAGTGCTACCCTGGTGGTGTTGACTGAAGGTTATTTCTTCTGCTAGTCATGTGGCAGATGGGGAAAAGGGTTTTAGCATTATGGCATGAAAAATCATGTGAGGCCAGAAAGAGTGACTGTTTCTTGGTGGCAGTCTGGTTCCCATGTGATTGTGGGTTTTCTGTGATGTCTTTGGAAGAGGGCAGTGTCCCTTGTGCTCACTAATTCAAGAACACCCTGTACTTGCAGTCATGAGAAGACTTTGTTTGAGCTTAGGTAGTGCTAGCAGTAGCATCTACTGCCCCCTCAGTAGACATCACATTATCTTTCATATGGGTGCCACTTCTGTCATCTAGTTTCATCTTATCATCACGTTCCCATCTCTGATTAACAGTCATCTTTTAGCACCATGGTGAAATGGTTGTGTGCAGGGTTGTTCACAACTGCATGGTAACTTCTTTTTCCCATGCAACCACCAATTTGTTACGTCTTCCAAAAGGACATGGATTTTTGAGGAACCTTTGGTGGGAGGAGTCTGTACTCACTGTGAAGATGGTTTATATCTGCATCCTTGACAAAGGTTGTGTCTGGCGGCTTGCAGCAATGCCTGTATTTACCCTGTTCTCTACTTAGTGGAAGTTTGAACCCACACCTATCAGAATTTCAGCTTGCTTCCTCAAATATTCTTTGAGACAAAATTTGAGATGAACTTCCTGTAATGCTGAAGGGGTTTTATTTTCATGCTTTGAAGAAGCTTTCAAAAAGAGCAATAAATACCTGAAGTTGTACATTGAGGACGACAGTGAATTTAAGTCTAAGAGGTGTTACAAGAGAGCTAAGGCTCACTGGTGTATCTGTTGTTGTTGCCAAAATAATGAAAAGTAATCCAGATGATTTTCTGACTCTTCAGATGCAATTGTGCAGTTTCAGACAGGAAGGTGTTTGGGGATTCCCTGTTCCATTTGACAGTTTTCCATGTCAAGCCTACAAGTTGATTTTTGACTGCCAACCTCGCAGTTGTTACCATGCACTGTGGCAGCTGAGCTCTGCTCTCTTTCTGTGTTGCCACCAACACGCTATCACTTCAGCAGTGTTTCTGCCAGCTAGACAGTCTTAGTTAAACTTGGAGTAACACCTGTGCAAACTCATTAATTGCTAGAGAAATTTCAGTGTTGTCACTCTAGGAAATAGGAAGGGAGCTGTCTTTATTTGGTGACCTATTGCTGTTCCACTTCTAGCAATCCTTTTCTGATTTGGCCCCTCACCCCCCATGCCCCCCACCCCAAAAAGCCCGACTCATTTGCCTTCTGGCACATTGTCAATGTTCAGCCACGATGAAGCTGTGAGGCCAAAGTAGCTCTTGTGAATGTAGGAGAAAATACTGACCTATGAGGGAAGGAGGACTCTGACATGTGACTATTTCTCTGCAGATGCAAACTCAGGTACTACCATGTTTTCTGGATAGGCTACCAAGACCTCAGGTGACTTTCATTATTTTTTTTGTGACGGCTGAGGAGTGTGGGACTGAGACTGCTGAGTGTGTGAGGAGTGAGATGTCTGGCTGCTCACATCTGGTTCCAGAAGAAGTACTATACAAGTTGCCATAAGAAAAGTCTTTCCTTGCAGCGGTAGATAGTCCATCCAGAATACTGTTTGCACAACAGCACACCTGGCTTCCTGACGTGTTGTGAGGCACCTTGTTTCCAAGTGTGAGGCAGACGAGGGCAGTGCAAGGAACCAAAGCATTTTGGGGACCCAGACTTGCTCTCTTTGGGCAAATGGAGTTTGTTTTTTGGCCCCATATGCTTGAACCTGCATAGCTATAGAGATGTTCCCCCTGTCCTGGGAGGTGTGTGTTGCCCTGGTGCTGAGGGCCGTGGTCTCCAGCGGCAGTGCCTGTCAAGGATTCCCCACTGGACACTTGCTGGCCAAACGGTTGTGTTCCTCTGTGTGTGCTGGGCTCTCTGTTTGCCCCAGCAGGAGGGAGTGTTTCGGAGGTGGTACTCCCTCCTGCTGGTGCAGGGGCCTGCCTCAGGACCCCTAGCTCTGCCAGGGGCAACAGTGGGTTCACCAACTCCTGTTAAGCACGGAAAAACAGCAGTATTTGTTTCAGTACTTGGTGGAATTGACTGAACAGCCGAAACAGTATCAGAAATGCCATGGGGTAGAGGATTAGCAGGACTCAGGAGTTTTGCACACTGCGCAACTGAGAAGCAAAACCATGAAGTGGCCTTGAGGCAGGTTACTGAGATGCCATGAGCAGGGAGAGAGCCATCCTATGAAATGCTGGGCTGTCCCCAAGCTTCACAGATTTGAGTGCTGACCTCCTAAGGAGCAGCCACTGCTGCCTTCTCTGGCTGGGCGTGAGACCTTTATGGGAGATGAATCAAGAAGATGCTGCTTGCCAGGCTGCCTCTGGCAGGACAGGTTTTCTTACTGACTACAGTAAGTCTCCTTCTTTTCTTTAACAGACCCTTTTTCCCAGCATGAAGAACAATTAAAGTTTGTTGTTCTTTGTCAAACTATTCTGCAAGGTCAGTTGTGGCAAATGAACTACCATGCTGATCTCTTGCTGTGTTGTAGTTCCTCACTGACATTTTTTCCCCATGTAAAGAACTGAGAAAACCCCCCATCAGAGCGATTTTTCTTTGTCTGACACTTTAACATGAAAAAGAACAAAATGAAGCATGACACTGGGGGGAGAGCACATTGTGCTGGCCTCTCTGAGATAATTTGTATTGAGCTGAAAAGCTGGTGGCTGGCTGCAGGAAAGGCAAGCTGCTTACTGTTTCACTGTCACAGGGAGTGCGTGGGGCAAGCTGTCGAAGCACATGGTCATCTGATGTAATAGTTTTTATTAGAGATTCATGCTTCTGTGAAAGAAACAATAGCAGTCTCTTCTGAAAGAAACTTTGCTGCAAGTGGTGGTTCAAGTAGATGCAACTCATGCAGATGAATGCTGCTTTATGACAGAAAAAGGAAGGAAATGCATAAATGGAATTTGTGTTCTTGAGACCAAAATAGAATGTCTCTGTGAACTGGATTTATAACAAAAAAATGCAGCAAAAATCAGTTATAGCTTTGTTTGTGTTACTGGAGCTTGAGTCATTTCTGTCTGTTTTTGAGGGGAATACACCTTTGTCAAGAAGGCAATAGACACAAGAAAATTTCACGAATTAGTGCAGCTTAATATGTAAAGTCTTTACTTGAGAAGTCTTTATCTAGAAAAATCATGCAAGTAAGCTCTGGCTTGTGAAGTGAAATACTTCAGAGTTATCTTGTCATTTGTTTCCATGTGCAAAAATATGTAGTAACTAGAACAAGTATATCTTCCATAAGGCAGACTCACTAGTGGGCAACTTTTTTTATTAAAATACCATGTAATACAGAAACATCTGACCAGAACTTTCCAGAGAGAGCTTTGATACAGAGTTAAAAATAAACAGAAGCCCTTTGTGCCTTTCCAGTATGGCAAGAGTAGTCATACATAAGCCTCTGAAGTCTATTACATAAAGAGTTAACACTTTTAGTAAACAAATTTCTGTCGTTATTTTTGAGGAAGTCATGACAGCAAAGGCGGTGCAGTAAAACATCTCCTGAAGGATGGAGGGGGAAGTGATGTGCAGAGAAAGTTTATTGGAACTACTGAAATGCCACCAGGTGACTGGTTCTCCTTTTTTCCAGGGCCCTGCTCATCTTCAGTTAGGATGCAGGGAGTTCCCAAGTAGAGGCAAGATGAGAAATTGAATATAGGGAGTGCACTGCTGGTAGTAGCAATTGGGGAAGAAACACAAATCCCCTGCTGGTTTGTAACTTTCTGGAGCAGAGCATGACTGAGGGATGGACTTGATACTGCTCTCTGTAGGGATAGGACCTTCTCATTCACCAGCTCTAACTAAAAATACCAATTAGGGAAGCATGCTTTTGTTAGAAGTTCTGTTTACAAAGTCATCTGTGAATTCAAAAATCATTGCTTTATTTTGGAGCTGTATTGAGACACACTTCATCTCTTCTCCAACTGTCCCCACGTTATTCCACTTGTTTTATCTCTGGTGTAGTATTGCATATCTATAATATATAAAGCAAGAGGTTGGAGGGTGGCAAGGCCAGGTTATGTAGGACAGTTTCCAGTTCTGCAGTGCAGAAGTCTCCAGAAGGTGCCCCTTGATTAAGACCATAATTTCTAAAATGTTTCCTGTAGGTCTTGCACTGTTTTATTCTCAGACCTTGTAACAGGGCTTTGAGAAAGGATTTCAGTTGCAGCTTGCAGTGAATGTTACGCTGATGTCCATGTGACTGTCTTATTCTGATGTGTAACTCT
Source organism: Athene noctua (assembly GCF_965140245.1). Lineage (NCBI taxonomy): Eukaryota > Metazoa > Chordata > Aves > Strigiformes > Strigidae > Athene > Athene noctua. The sequence continues at coordinate 53,937,607 of NC_134077.1, read as the reverse complement.
TCATCTGAGTGGAAGGAGCTGCAGTGCTGAACACTGGAATTGGTGCTTTTATATTTTGTAGACTGACTGAATTACTGTAGAAAGTGTAACTTCTCCAGTGCAATGTTAGTGATTATAAATACTTAACTGTTTTGAATGACAAATCTCCTGGCATCCTGTTGGGTCAAAATCAAACTTAGAAAAAGGCTCTCTATTTTGTCACAGAAGTTGAATTTTTAGGAAACAGCTCTTTTTAGTAATGCTGATACAGACTTGCACCTTTTATTTTTATTTCTTTTTTCTTTTTTTTTCTTTTTTAGTTGTATTTATTATCACAGTTGATATTAATTGAGCATATTGCTTGTATTAACGAAAGTATATGCATTGCTTACAACATTCTCCAACTTTTTCTTCAATGTAATGATTTTTTTAGCTTTTGGTCATGGAATTAGTCATGGACTTTGGACTGCTTCAAAATACTGACTCTCGAAGTAAGAAACCAAGATGCTCTTAGGTCAGAGCTTACAGGGGAGAGTTTCTGTGTGCAACATCCTCTTGCAGAAGCACAACTTGAGTAAAGGAGGTATTCCATCCCCACAGAAGATCACCGAGACACAACTGTGGGTTTGAACAGACAGCTGCCTGCACACATGCTGCCTTGCGGCATAGTCCTAGTCCTGCTGTGCATAAGCAAGTTATTTTCTTTGGCAAGTACAATTTAGAGTGAAAATAAGACACCGCTTGCCACTCAAGTCACTTTGCCTTAAAGTAGGTTGTATTAATATTGGAAGTACGAAAGTCTGAATCTCACATCATGGGATTCAGGTAAGTTCTGATGTTGCAGAGTGCTGCCGTCTCCAGAGATCCTTCAAATGACTTTTTTAGTCTGGATCACTACATCTTCCCTAAGCTTTCTTAAGGCACAGTAACTTTTCTACCTACATTGAGTGAAATACAGACTTAAAGCATATGGTAGAACATACATTTTTAACAATGAACCGGTTTATATAAAGTATAAAGCTAGATGGCATCTCTAGAAATCACTTAATCCGTTTCTCTGCTTCAGAAGATAATCAACTCAATTGCCTGTAGTTCCAGAATAAATGTCTGTGGTATTTTCTGCATAGAAGACACTGAAGAATGAAGATTTTAATGCTCCTTTCTTAACTAAATGCATATTTCTGGCGTCTTCATGATGGATCAAAGTAAGTGCTTATAGGCAGAAAGCATGTTAGAAACTATGCAGGAAAAATCAGATGTGTTTTGAGAAGTGGATACCATTAAGAAGCTGGAACACAAGGGGATACAATCCCAAAGGATGGTGGTGGTGTTACTATTTTATTTCAGACAATTAAAGAGAGCCAATAGATGAATGAAATTATGATGCATCTATTTGATATTAATTTGATACAAGCTCTTTAATTGTCAGCAATCTGCTGTTATTTCTCATTTTTAGGTTCTGCAAAAGTTAGCCATTCAGCCTTCCAAAGACATGACATTTTGCTTCTTCTCAAACTCCATGTAGAAGCCTTAACTGGAAACCTCATTCTTGTTCCACAAGGAGCACTCATGCAAAGAAAATGCATACTTAATCGGAATCTGTCTAATTATTCAGCAGATGTACTCCAAATTTGCCACCACTCTAGTGCTGCACAACAGCACTTCAAATCCTACCAAAGGAAGAGAACGTTGGTTTTAGTGAAGGGAGCAAGGTGGCTGGTCCTGACACCAGTGGTTTTCATCCATTACTTTCACAAGTACACTCTGATTGTTGTTGAAGCACGAAGCCCTAAATGAAATAATTTGATGTTAAAAAGTGCCAAAGTAACAAAGAACTGTGATCTTCAGTTTGGCATGTTTTAACATAAAAATGTATAGATTGAGTTGCTAGGTCATAGACTCTGTTTTACCTGGAAGGAAGGGGGCTGGAGAATTACGTGTTATCTTAGAGAGTTATGGGCGATTGGGTAAAAATAGTTTGATTTTTTTTTAAAAAAAAGCAAGCTTGTCACTGTCTTCTCCCTCCTCTCCCTCCAGCTATTAAATCTCCCTGTGCATGCGTATTGGAGAGCATATGAATGCCCCAACCCTTTCTGTCTTTTGGAGTAACTTTTACAAAATATTTAGATGCTGTAACTTAGAGCTATATGCAGTAAGCCAAAGAAGCATTAACTTGCTGTGGTTTTGGATAGTTGTTTCATTTAGTTCACTTATAGTAAGAATGTTGATACCAATATTTAGGATAATTGAGAGTGGGAAAGAAAGGAGGTAATAAACTTAAAGCAAACCAGTAGAAATTATGTTTACACCTTTGGAAGAAAAGTGAATTGCAATTAGAAAAGAGATGTGAAACTTCATACATAACAGAACTCCTTGAAGTGAAACATCTTGGCAAATAGAGGAACTTCAGATGGTTCATACTTCAAATAGGGCAGTACTTAAAAATGGACTGGCCTGGGCCCAAAAGCAAATGAATGGGTAGGTGTCCAAGAATTTCCTACTGAAACACCATGGACTAAGAAGCAGAAATTTTTTTGTGGATGTGATATGGGGAGGAGGGGACAGTGGGGGGGAAAATGTGCACATGAGGTAGATACTTTCTATATTATGTAGCAGGATTTGTAGATTAATTTTTTTGCCAGTGCTGCAGACTGATGGGTAACCACATGATGTGCCATCTGCCACTTAGATGTTAAGTTAAATTTAGACTTTGTACATACATATGTTTATTTTTATTCCTTAAAACACTTGTTACAAGTGTTATTTATCCAAATAAGAGTAAATAACTTTGACCGTAGTAGATTTGTGGGGTTTTGAGGTATGTAGCTTTAAATTATTAACTTCTAGTTTACTGTTTATTCCTTTATTTAGATAACAGTAAAGAATTTGTTTAAGGCTGTGTGTTTTAACTTGAACGTGCAATGAGTCCACCCATTTCATACATCTGTAGTTGAGAACAGGTTCTGACTGTTTCTCTCTATGTAATAAATAAGCTCTGCTAAGTGTTAAAGGTGCTAGGAAAGTGTGAATGCCACGTTTAGGGTGCAGCACTCTGTTTATTCCAGAAAGGAAACATAATTGTCAGGGTTGGGTTTTGTTTGTTGGTTGTGGTTTGGGGTTTTTTTCTGAGTATGTTTCTTTAGTGTGCTTTGCCATTTTATTATGAAGGTAAGCTAGGCAAGTTGGAAGGAAACTAAGTGTTGTGCTCAGGACATAGCATACACAGCAAGAGAGTGATTTGGAGAAGAGCATCTCTCCTAGGATAGACTTTGTGGGGACTCCACCACCTCCCTGGACAGTCCATTCCAATGCCTAACAACACATTCTGTAAAGAAATTATCTATTACCTAGTCTAAACCTTCCCTGGCTCAATTTGAGTCCATTCCCTCTTGTCCTGTCGCTTATTACTTGGTTAAAGAGACTCATCCCCAGCTCTCTTCCACCCTCCTTACAGGTAGCTGTAGAGGGTGATGAGATCTCCCCTCAGCCTCCTCTTCTCCAGACTAAACACCCCAGTTCCCTCAGCCGCTCCCCATACGACCTGTGCTCCAGACCCTGCACCAGCTTCGTTGCCCTTCTCTGGACACACTCGAGTCATTCAATGTCCTTTTTGTAGTGAGGGGCCCAAAACTGAACACAGGAATCGAGGGGCGGCCTCCCCAGTGCCGAGTACAGGGGTCAGATCCCTTCCCTGTCCCTGCTGGCCACGCTATTGCTGACACAAGCCAGGATGCCATTGGCCTTCTTGGCCCCCTGGGCACACTGCTGGCTCCTGTTCAGCTGGCTGTCAATCAGCACCCCCAGGTCCCTCTCTGACTGGCAGCTCTCCAGCCACTCCTCCCCAAGCCTGTAGTGCTGCTGGGGGTTGTTGTGGCCCAAGGGCAGCCCCCGGCATTTGGCCTTATGGAAACTCCTCCAGTTGGCCTCAGCCCATGGCTCCAGCCTGTCCAGGTCTCTCTGCAGAGCCTCCCTACCCTCGAGCAGATCAACACTCCCACCCAGCTTGGGGTCATCTGCAAACTGACTGTGAGGGTGCACTCGATCCCCTCGTCTAGATCATCAATAAAGATGTTAAACAGGAGCGGCCCCAACACCGAGCCCTGGGGGACACCACTCGTGACCGACCACCAACTGGATTTAACCCTGTTCACCATAACTCTCTGGACCCGGTCATCCAGCCAGTTTTTAACCCAGCGAAGTGTGTGATTGTCCAAACCTCAAGCAGCCAGTTTTGCCAGGAGAATGCTGTGGGAAACGGTGTCAAAAGCCTTGCTAAAGTCAAGGTAAATTACATCCACAGCCTTTCCCTCATCCAATAAGCAGGTCGCTCTGTCATAGAAGGAGATCAGGTTTGTCAGGCAGGACCTGCCTTTCATAAACCCATGCTGACTGGGCCTGAGCATCTGGTTGTCCCTCATGTGTTGTGTGATGTTACTCAGGATGAGCTGCTCCATCAGCTTCCCAGGCACTGAAGTCAAGCTGACAGGCCTGTAATTTCCCAGATCATCCTTCTGACCCTTCTTATAGATGGGTATCACATTGGCCAATTTCCAATCAGTTGGGACCTCCTTGGTTAGCCAGGACCGCTGGTAAATGATAGTGGCCTGGCGAGCACCCCAGCCAGCTCCTTCAGCACCCTCGGGTGTATCCCATCTGGTCCCACAGACTTGTGTGTGTCTGTGTGATGCAGCAGGTCACTGACTGTCTCCTGGATTGCAGGGGGGTTGTTCTCCCAGTCTCTGTATTCTGGCTGTGGAGGCTGGATTTCATCAATACAACTAATCTTGTTATTAAAGACTGAGGCAAAGAAGGCATTAAGCACCCCAGCCTTTTCCTCATCACTTGTTGCCATATTTCCTCCTGCATCTAGCAGGGGATGGAGACTCTCCCTGGACTTTCTTTTGCTGTTGACATACTTATAGAAACATTTCTTGTTGTCCTTGATTGCAGAGGCCAAATTAATTTCCAGTTGGGCTTTAGCCCTTCTGATTTCCACCCTGCATAGCCTCACAGCCTCTTTGTAATCGCTGTGTGTGGCTAGCCCCTTCTTCCAAAGGCTGTAAACTCTCCTTTTCTCCCTGAGTTGCAGCCAAAGCTCCCTGTTCAGCCAGGGATGTCTTCTCTGGCACCGGCTTCTCTTACAGCATCTGGTGACAGCCTGCTCCTGAGCCATTAACACTTCCTTCTTAGAGAGCGCCCAGCCTTCCTGGGCCCCTGTACCCTTCAGGAGAGTCTCCCTGGGGATCCTTTCAAGCAGGTGCCTAAACAAGGCAAAGTCAGCTCTTCTGAAGTCCAGGATGTCAGTCCTGCTTAGCTCTCTCCTGACCTCTCTAAGAATAGAGAACTCTATTATTTCATGATCTCCGTGCCCTAGTCGGCCTCCAACCTCCAAATCGTCCACAAGCCCTTCTCTGTTCACAAAGAGGAGATCCAGCAGGGCACGTTCTCTGGTGGGTTCACCAGCTGTGTCAGGAAGTTATCTCCCACACATTCTAGGAATCTTTGGGACTGGTCTTGTTCTGCCGTGTTGTATTTCCAGCAGATGTCTGGGAAGTTAAAGTCGCCCACAAGAGCAAGGGCAAGTGATCGTGAGATTTCACCTAAGTGCCTATAAAATATCTCATCCATCTCATCCATCTCTCTGTCCTGGTTGGGTGGCTTATAGTTGACTCCTACTACAACATCTGCCCTGTTGGCCTCCCCCCTGATTCTAATGCAAAGACACTCCACCCTGTCTTCACTACACTTGTGCTCAAAGCAATCATAACAGTCCTTAATTTACAGAGCCACCCCACCACCTCTCCTTCCCTGTCTGTCCCTCCTAAAGAGCTTGTAGCCATCAACTGGCACACTCCAGTCATGGGAGACATCCCACCATGTTTCTGTAATAGCAACAACATCGTAATTTTCCTGTTTCATCACAGCTACAAGCTCCTCCTGTTTGCTACCCATCCTGTGTGCATTGGTATACATGCACTTCAGATGGGCTGGTTTTTTCCCCCCTTCCCCCTTCAAATCTAGTTTAAAGCTCTGTCAATGAGCCCAGCTAACTCCTGCCCCCAAATCCCCTTCCCTCTCCGGGACAGGTGAATCCTGTCTAATTTCAAAAGATCAGATGCCCTGTATACCAACCCATGATTGAAGAATCCAAAGCCCTAATGGTAACACCAGTCTTGGAGCCACCTATTCATCTGCTGAATTCTCCTGTAATCTTCCTCATCCATCCCCCCAAGCAGAGGGATGGAGGAGAATACAATTTGTGCCCCTGACTCCTTAATCAGTTTCCCAAAGGCCATGAAATCTCTCCATTGATTTAGGCTTTCTCCTGGTAATGTCGTTGGTACCTGTCAGAAAAACCAAGAGAGGGTAGTAGTCCTTGGGTCTCACTAGAGCGGGGAGTTTTGCTGTGAGGTCCTTGACCCGTGCCCCAGTGAGGCAGCAGACTTCCCTATGAAGCGGGTCCGGTCTGCATATTGAGCCTTCAACACCCCTCAGAATGGAGTCACCCACTACAATGACTGTTCAGGGGTTCTTTTTAGAACTGGTTTTAATACCTGCTCTGGAACTTCCCAGCCTTGGTGGACCTTGGTCTTTCTCCTTGTTTGACTCATTTTCTTCATCCTTCTCTGCTTCATTCAAAAGTTCCAGGGCCCTGTACCTATTGCAAAGGCACACCATGGAAGGTGAGAGGGAGGTCAGGAGAGGATTTTCCTGCCTCCCTGAGCAGGGACCTGTTTCCAGTCTCCCCATCTCTCAGGTACCCTCCTGCGTGGTGATCACCTGCCTCTTCTGGAGCCTCCGTTTGTTCCTGTTGCTTCAGGGGTGTTAAGGTGCTACTCCACCAATCAGTTTCCCTTTCGCACTCCCTAATACTTCTTAATCTTTCAGCCTCTTCTCCAAGTCCAGCCACCAGGCTGAGCAGGTCACCCCGCTGATGGCAGCGCACACAGGTGCTGTCCCTGCTGCCCTCCGGCAGGATGGACGGGCTCAGGCACTCCCTGCAGCTGGGGACCCGGACACTGCGTGTTTGCCTGGCAGCTCCGTCTGGGTTGCCACGTTCTTTCTGGTGGTGGTTTTGATGCGCATGGAGACCATGGTTCAGTCCACTCGTGGAGGATGATAAGATGACAACTCGTTCAGATGATCTCTGGAGCCAGGAGAGGGGCTGTGCCCTGCCCGCTCGCCCTGCCTGCGCCAACTGCTGCGCCAGGCCCTGTTCGCCGCCCTGTTCGCCGCGGCCCTGGGGGCTGCTCTTGTACATGAGGGCCTTGGGCGTTGTCTCCTCCCACCCCGAGTCCCCGCTGCCCTCGGTCGCAGCTCGCTCTTCCCGCTCAGGGGGGAGGTGACTTGAGGCTCTCCCTCTTCCCTGGGCTTCTGCCTTCTTGTCTTGCGGTTTTGCCGCGGGTTTTTGATGCTTTCAGAAGGGTCCCCAACCACTATCCTCCTCTTCACAGACCATCAATTCATGATTGGTGTGGAAGAAAGGAAAGGAGGATGAGTTAGTAGGAGATGCCATGCTCCAGTCTTAACTTTTGGACTTGTCAGTTTTGTTGCCCTTGACATTATTTCCAGTCAGGAAGTGGAATAAAGTTGTGAGATAGTTGCAGCTGTACGTAATAAAGTAAACCATTTTACTCAGAGGTCTTCACTGGAAGGCAGATGCTATATTACATTTAGCAGATGGGAGCAATTTCCATGAATCTTCCAAGTACTTACCAAAATTACTCCATTGTACCAGTGCTGAAAAGAAAAATACTACCCAGAGAAATAGTTTGAAGACTTCTGTATGAATGCTTAAGTCTTCTAAAGTATCCATCAGTATTAAGTCTTACACATTTACACAACATTTTGCATAAGGTTGTTCTGTGTCATGTCTCAATCAAAGTAATGGTTTAGTGTACAATTTTTTCACTTATTTTGTATCTGAATTGTATAAATCCATTTTATTGGCTATGAAAAAGTTAGAAGGGTTATTTTTAATACCATAAGAAATTTGAAGACAACCTGGGAAAATAGAACTTAAATTCATTTTGCAGTTATCTAAATTGAGGGAAATAGTCATAGGGAATTTTTCTTTCCCTTAAAAAGATGAAAAATCAATAAATGTTAAGCTGAATTTAAGACTATGTAGCGTATGGAAACACACAACTTTGGCAGCTTCAGAGGTTAAGCTTAAGGACTGTGCAGAGGCAATGTTTATTGTAAAGCATTTTCTTCTGAGCGTGTGGCTTTTGACTGACTTAGTGAAGTCTCTATTACACTACTGAGTTATCTGCCAATTTGAGCTTATGGATGTTAATTCTTATTTAAAGTCCTAGGTTAAACTTTGTTGTGTAATTTTTTTAAACAGTGATGAAATGCCTTGGTAAGCCTTGACTGTGTCTCACAATTACATGCTTTGCTTGGCAGTTCTGTTGAGATGATCAATATCTGTTGAAGTATTGTGTATACTAAAACACTTGGTTTGTACAGAACTTTCTGTTGTTATGTAACTCCCATATAACTTCTATAACATCAACTTCTTTGCTATTTTGAACTAAGACCAATGGTATCTTTAATAGACACAAATTTGTGTTCAGTGCAGATAAATCTTCAGGGGTGATATTCTTCATGTGATTTGTTTATATTAAATTTGTTACACATGTTTGTTACAGCATTTGGTTATAATTCATTATCTTTGCCTTTACTTTGTGTAATTAAAATGTTCTTAAAACACCATTTACTTTTTCCTGTACTGTAATGTTTGATGCGTTGAATCAAGTACTTATCTGAACATCATGTTAAAGTGGTAAAGTAAACCACATTTCAGTCACATCTAGTTAAGTATCAACTTAAGGAAAGTACAAATGGGTTCTCTTTCAAACAGAACCTACACTGATATTTTTTCAATAGGTGTTCTCACATGTAATCACACAATAAACCATCTCTTAACATTGCTTTCCATAATTCCTTCCATTCTTTCCCCTCCGCAGTCATGTGCCAACACTCAGGAATTGCACAGAGTAGATACATTTGCAAGTTCCCTGGGATATCTGGCATTATTACCCAGTCAGAACACATTTTGCACACGGAAATCCTGTTCAGTTTAGAGCCCTGACTTGAAACAAAGCCTCCCTTAAAAGGATAAAAATGCAAAGGTGCTCTCATTGGGTAAGAGAGAACTGTGCTCTCATTTGGTTACATAGCAGCCATACTTGGCAAGGGCTATGCTTAGCCTTCAGGCAAAGCGCATCAGCAGGATGCAGATGTTGCAGACTTTTTGATTCTTTATTTATTTTCCAAGGTGCCGTGTTTCTAATTAAAAATCCTTTTCAAGGACAGTAATTCAGTTATTTATTACAAATACAGAATATATCAAATATCTATTCACTCCACAGTATAGTATATATAAAATAAACTATAAACAAAATACCATGCAGTCAATTTTATTTTTGTATCCTGTTTTTACAATGCTGTTGTGATGTATAGAGAGATACTGTCATATTTATACATACATAAAGAGGAAGTGAAAGCATTTACATATATTGCATGTAAACAGGAAGGAAAGATGGTTTTTTTAACTTGAGATCTGTTCCACTTCACAAAATTAAGCTTGATCATCATGAGATTACGTTTTTTTTCTAAACCTCTTGTTTCTAAATGTGAACAATTTTTCAGTCATCTGAAGTTGAAATTTACTGTCAAATTGCTGATATGTAGGATCCACATTCCATCGTCTCTGTGTGATGGACTGTACTAGTTAATAAGTGCTTTTCAGCTCAGCAATTATATGCGCAGGGGTGTGCGTGTGCATGAATGCTCCCAGCAGTTCCAACTTGACTAGCATTAACAGTGTTGGAAAAACTTAATAGTTCTCTGAGTAGAATGCAAAAATCCCAAGCACATCAGCCCCTCTTCCTTTAGGTGAGAGTGTTGGGGAAGGGCCATGGGAAGGTGTACTGGTGTGCTTGGTCTTACTTTCAGCATGTGGGTACAATACACTAACAGTGTTCCAAATCACAGAATCATCTAGGTTGGAAAAGACCCTGGAGATCATCTAGTCCAACCATTAACCTAACATTGACAGCTCCCAACTACACCATATCCCTCAGCACTATGTCGACTTGACTCTTAAACACCTCCAGGGATGGGGACTCCACCACTGCCCTGGGCAGCCCATTCCAACACCTAACAACCCCTTCTGGAAAGAAATGCTTCCTAATATCCAGTCTAAACCCTCCCTGGTGCAATTTGAGGCCATTACCTCTTGTCCTGTTGCTTGTTACTTGGTTAAAGAGACTCATCCCCAGCTCTCTGCACCCTCCTTTCAGGGAGCTGTAGAGGGCGATGAGGTCTCCCCTCAGCCTCCTCTTCTCCAGACTAAACACCCCCAGTTCCCTCAGCCGCTCCCCGAACGACCTGTGCTCCAGACCCTGCACCAGCTTCGTTGCCCTTCTCTGGACACACTCGAGTCATTCAATGTCCTTTTTGTAGTGAGGGGCCCAAAACTGAACACAGGAATCGAGGTGCAGCCTCCCCAGTGCTGAGTACAGGGGTAAAATCTAGCTCTCTTTCTTAATCCCATTTTCTCTGAGCTATCTAGAGCTGTCTGATTAATCTGCTCCTGCTTAATAGTGATTGCTGTTCTGGGGAGCTGTGTTCAGTAAGATACGATCTTGACCAAATCTGTACATGGATAATAGTCTGTGTAGTAAGCCTTGGAAATGCCAGTCCTACTATTGATCATGTGGTCTTTTTAAAATGTGTGGCTCAGAAAGTCATGTAGTACTATGATAAACTGGTATCATGAAGATACTTTGTAGCATAGTCTTCCCTTCAGTACTGGATGCACATCCATACATGTACACAGACAAGAAGTAGTCTTCAGTGTTCTCATCTCTTTTAGTCCATCATCCCATGTAATTATTCCTCTAAAATTTTTCATACATAACTCAGAGCAATATAAAGCGTGTGAAACAGTAAACAGGGTAGTGTCTTTCTTGTGCTCTGTCACAGACAAAGTTCTTTATCATGCTGTTATGTCCTCCATTAGGACTAGTGGCTCCTCTGGGCTTCTAAGAAAACAATGAAGAGACTGAAAAATCACTTTTCTGTAAGCTTAGTAAACATCTAGAGAAGTCTGTTAGCAGTCTAATGAAACTGCGGAAAGCAGCAGAGCGGCAGAGATTTCCAGTTTCATCATCATAATGTGATGATGAATACATACCTGAAATGCATGATGAGTTGCTTTTAAAAATAACCAAACCACAAAAATATGAGGCATGAGCTTATAAAATTCTGAAGAAAAATACAGATTGGACAAATTCTCTACTTCACTTTCTGGTCCATCCTGCAACCTGACTTCAGTTCTATGAAGTTACGGTAAGTAGTTTAGTCTGTGGATGGCTGAAAAAGTTAACTTAGCCCACTTGCTTCTTAGTGTTTGAAACCTTGGGTTCTGACTGCTGCATACTGTGATAGCATGTCTTACAGATACTATCAGAGTGTTTATCTTTCTGTTAATTTCAGTATAAGTTTAGTTACACTGTTTGAACTGTATTTGAATAGGTAGTACATTTGAGGTTTCAGTTAATTTGTGCAGACAAAAAATAGTATCTGATAATGCAATGTTTTTGCTAATAAAATGTTTCATAGAGTAATAATACAGATTTTTAAAAAGTTGTTACATTTTTTTGCTTAAAATATTACGTAAGGGAAGAAGTAATTTTTATAGTCTGGATGTTTTGGTAAAATAACTTCTGATGAAATATTTTGTGCATTCATACTGAAAGACAGTGAAACTGTTTTGTCATCACATACATTCAGTTCCTATATAGAGATCAGGGTATATCTGAAACTTGGTAATTTTACACCAAAAGATACTCTAAAGCAGAAATTAGGAAAGGTAATTTAGGAGACACGGCGATTCTAAGTGTATAAACACATCTATGTGTAACAAGAAACTCGGTAGGAAATACAATTGTCAGTACATTTGTTTGTGTTTGCTTTATAAATATGTCTGATTTTTCCCTTCCTTGCTGTCCTTGCTCTTTTTGTCTTTGATGCTTTTCCAAACTATTTCTAAGGAAAGTGTACCAGCATGCATTTTACTGATGATTATAAATTACAACGTGATTTAAACTCTGTATATGTTGGAGATGTACTGCGCAATTGCATAATGTGTTACTCTTCAGCCTTTGTACTTTCAGCTTTCTACTATTTATAGTTTCATGGTGAAGTTTAAGTCATTGTGTTAGCTTTTCTGTATTAGCAGTAGTTGTAAAAGACCAGTCCTAACAACAATCTCTGTGGTGCGCCATCCAGTTTCAGCTGCTTAGTCACTCATACAGTAGTTGAGGAGTATTTTCTCTTTAACTTAAATGCTGTATCATGTTTAACTACTCTTTGACCTGTTTAGTACTGCTTTTTTTCGTCTATCTTCAAAGTTACTGTTTCTATTGTGTCCTTTTCTGTAACAAGTATTTATGTGTGGCTGAAACACATTTACAGTAATGGGTAGCCTTCAGGTGCTTCCAGCTTTTTCTCCTACTGAGCAATTAAGTGGTGTTCCCTCACCTTATGGAGGGGTCAGTTACTTTGAGTGCTGCTCCTTAGACTCACTATGGACTGTAAAAATGCATTTCTCTGCCATGGACACAAAGCAGACAGCTCCACTGTCAACTGAGAGATGGGTGTCTCTGTCAGCACTTGAAGTGTAAACTTGTTACTTATGCTGAAAACGGTTTTGCCAGAGCTGTTTAAAAAAAAAAAAGGGGGGGGGGGGGGGGGGGGAGGAAGCCTACTCATCTGTTCAGGATCCATGTATCCTTCAGATACAGCTGTTCTGTGTTCTTGTCTTCATGTTGCTTGTCACTTATTTTCAAAGCTCTTTAGTACTTGAAGAACTTGCAGCTAAACAATACCTGTTGAATGCTTTTAGAGTCTGTGCTAGAAAATTAAACGTTGCAGGGCAAGGGAAGGAGCACAGAAATTGTAAGCACTGTACAAGTATTTCTGACTTTCAGAGCCTGAACAACTATGGTACGAGTTTATCAGTCAGTCCTGCATTCATTTCTGCCTGTACTCTTTCTCTGGCTGCAAAATTAAAAACAGGACTTAGGGAAAGGGCCCTTATGTTCCCTAACATGCCCTCTGAAGGGGAAAGAAAAGATGTGCATGCGCACTTATAGAAACTCTACCTGGCAAGATACATTGGTTTAGAGTATCCCAGTTTATTTGTCAAGATCAGTGAAGGTTTTTTTCCCTTGCAGGTGTTAACACTGGTAGCTAGCACTAAAACTACTATTCTGTGAAATAGGTTGTCTTTTGAGGGTGATACACATGAAACACTACTGCTTTCCAGTTGCATCTGCTTGGAGTGCTCTATTAACCTATTAACCATGCCTTACTCTACCCTGCTAATGCTGATAATAGCTTGTCTTCTTAATGGGTGTGACACTTTATACTGGTGACTCTCAGCTGAGGTACTGTAAGCCTTATACATCCAAGAGAGGCTCTCAAGTGCCTTATAAAGTTTATTGTCTTTTGTACGACCACAAAGAAGGAGAGAGGAAGGAGGGGAAAGTGATTGCCTCCAATTTGACATCACAGCTGAACTGAAAATGTTGTTTTGCTTGATTAGAAGGTGGAGAGGGGACAAAATGTAGCTATAATCCTTCACAGTTTGTGGATAAGTCTTCCTTTCCTTTGGAAAAGGCTCAGGTAATGCTGCCTCACTGGCAAGTTTTGTGAGAGTTAACCTTATTAGCAGAAGCAGCTCAGATGCCCTTGATGACAGACAGTGGTGACTGATGGAGCTGACTGATGCTGAGACACTGCTGGGGGTGGAAATCACCTGCTCAGTTGGCCTGCCCTGATACAGATCTCTAAGGAAAGACGGTATGTCCACAGTCTGCTCGCAACTTTCACTGCGGAAGACAAATGTCTCTGTAGTTCAGTTTCAGTTCATTTAATGGGCTAATCTAATAGCATTATATAAGCCTCTTCCTGTTTGTTTAATGTAATTTTAAAAAGGCAGTCAAACAAATAGTAAAGCCAGTTGGATCTTAATATATTGCATTTTCAGAGTTGACTAGTGACTACCAATTTTTTTTAAATCTAAAGAAAAGTGCCAAAGTGTCAGAAATTTGCCAAGGCATCTTACTGCTCTGATGTCAACATAATGCCTTTTCCTTATTCCTATCCCCTGCTCCCATTAAGCTTTGCTTTTGAATGCAGTCCTCAGAAGATAACATGGAGAAGTCCCCCATGCTTGCCCTACTGTGGCAATAAATATTAGAAAATTGGTCCATCAGGGTTACTGTAGGAGGGTTCTCGAGGCAAGAGTTTCAATCCTTGCAGAAGAGCCGGTGCAGAACGCTGGGAGTAGGGAGGAATACAGGGTGTCTGCCACCCCTGTGATCATCACTGTGATCATCCTTCTGGAAGAAATGTAGGGACTTTTTTGTTTTTTCTCTTTTATTCAAAAATGTCTGTCTCTAGTTGAAACTATCTATGCTAATGTGTAGTTGTTCTGTGATCCCGCTAAGCCAAGACCAATAAAGAGTGGAGTGTAGGTGCTTTATTGGTGACTTCATCACCTCTATGTATAACTTTTGCGTATATATATATATATATATACGTATGTATGTATTGTAAAGGGTACTGGGTGTCTGTCTTATGATGTAAAAAAGATGGAGAAATATAATAATTAGGTAATGGGATAAGTACTTGTTCTGAAGCAAGTCTGAAAAATCACTGAATGTGGAAATACCATGCCAAGTGTCCCAAAAAGAGTGGATTTAGCATAGTAATTAACTACTGGTTGCCTAAGCATTACAAGATCACAAAATAAATTACTGTTATTAGCAGAAGTATTTCTTCTCATGTCAAGCTGTCATCCTGCTTCACTGTTTAACCTGGTTCTGCTATGTGGAAAAAGAAAGGTCAGATACTTTATTAAGTGTGCCTTTGTGATTTTCCTCTGTATTTTTTTCAGTGTAATTGTTTCCTAAAATGGCAGTCATTTTTTGACCCTACCCACTTTAAATCAATCCTACAAAAGCAAGGATATTTGAAAAACTAAGGGGCTTTTCTGGCTTTGGAGGCACTGTATGAATGAATGCTGGATCTGAAACTGTAGTGTCTGTGGGAGAGTATTACTGCATATAGATGTGTTAGGCCATACAGAGCTGACTTAAAACAGCTTGTTGCTGCAGTGATTGAAGCTTAAGTGGATCTGCATGTGCAGCATTTAATAACAACTAATTGTGGGTTTATGTGCTGAATACCACAACATCAACAATAATAAGGTTACTAATCTAGATACCTGTTAGTTGGTAACTTTATTGCAGCCTTGAGCAGTGTCAAAGAGCCTGCCGTCTGAATAAACCATGGACAGGACCAATCTATAAAGGCATATAGTTTTAAACAATATATTGGTCTTTTGATAATGCTTTTATATTGAATTGTGATCTATCAGGGCATCCTTCAAACAGGTGGTCATAGCTGGAGAAAAAGGTAAAAGACTGAAAAACTAAAGCTGCATAGCTCAGAAGAGGAGGAGAGAGATCTGCTTGTCTTACCTGGGCCCCTTTGTATCAGTAGGTCAGTACAGCTCATGATGTAATGGTCACAGTTGACCCATTGCCAAAATAAGATTAAATAGGCTTAGCCTTAAAGGCATTTGAAGCATAAAATGGCTTTGGGAGTGGTAGAATTCAAATATGAATAATACTTGTCCTGGTTCAGCTAGGATTGGGTTAAGTTTCCCTGGCAGGGGGAAGGGATGTCCAGGCGGGTTATTCATACCATGCTGACGTCAGGTCTGCTGCAGCGCGGGAAGCTTTTTCCTTTGTGGCTTTGGTCGCAGAAAGCATGCATGGCGGGATGGTTGTGTCCTTGCAGTATTTCTCTGTATATCTTTTGTCATGTTTACTATTCTTACCGTTTGTTGTTGTTAGTATTGTTCAGATTGTTTATTACACTGTTGTATTAAGTTTCTTCTTATTTTAACCCAGGGTTTGTGCCCTACTTGTGCCCAAGAGTGGGGGAGGGACAACAGCAACGTGGTCTCCAGTCCTGGCAGGGCTTAAAACCATCACATACCGTGGAAAAATAATTTCTTCATTTTACAGGTCCACTGCCAGTGCATGTTTAAAAAGACTTGCAGGCTGGTTTTTTATTTAGAAAGAAGCCTAAAAGGCATTACTCTCTCCAGTGAAGAAGGTCTAAAGGAAAACTTATATCATGGGCTAACGATTGGAAACTCAAACACAAAAATTTTCCAGAGGTCAGTGATACATGCTTTCTCAGTGAAGCATAGGTAACTCTTAATCCCAGTCAACTTTTATAACTAAATCTTCTTGGATATCAAAGTATATTTTATGTCTATATACTTCAGATTTACTTTTCAGTCCCAGCTTCTCCAGAGCTGATGTTAGCAGTAATTTTGGGTTTTAGTCTTTTGGATTTTGTTGTTGCATTTGTTTTGTTTGCGTTGTGGGGTTTTTTGGACTTTTTTTTTTTTAAATGAAGCAATAGCTTTTGCCAAACCTACAGGGTGAGCACCCGTAAAGAAGTGGTTAGCCCTGTAGCATTCAAGTCTATGGATGAATCATAAGCAGAAATACTTTTCCTTCCTCTGTCAGGCAGTTTAGATTGCTAGATTAAAAGCCAGCCATGTGGTCAAAAAACAGTGACTTTTTACTTCCTTCTGGTCTGTGAGCTTGAGTAGCTGTTCAGAGTTGTGGTAGCACCTACATCTCTCTACTGCCTGACTTTGTAGTTTTGATGGAACCGTGAACTTCATGAAAAGCCAATTGCTTTTTAAATAACCCTGAATATCTCTGTGAAGATGTGCGTGTTATGGGGGAGAGAGTGAGAGAATCGCTGCTTTTCCCTGCCGTAAGCATGGGCCAGTAGACTGCTTCTTGGCAGCACTGCAAATAGCTAAGTGCACACTCCACTCTGGCTGTCTGTCCCACAGTGCAAAATTGCTCAGACCTTGGAGATAAAACCCATAGCTTCTGTTGCAGGAAGAGTTGTGGAGTTGAACTGAACCAAGCAGAGAGTGATGATGTACCTTAAGTTACCTTGTCTAGCCCTCTGCCTCCAGTTTAGGATGACACATCTTCCAGAGGTCCTGTGTGATATCTGCCAGCCCCACATGAATGTCTTAGGTGTCCAAGAGCATCTTAGATAGCTCGAGCTGACCAAGTCTAGGCAAGTGAAGCAGGTCTTCCAGCCTATATGTAATGGGGAAGAGGACGTGGTGTGGTCTAAAGCACTGCTCTGTCCAGTGCAGTTTGTAATAATAATGTGTTGGAGCCTGTCTGGTGAACCTGGCTGTTCACAACTTTGTACAAAATTGGGGGTGGTGTGGAGGTGGGTGGGAATTTAAGGCAAGAATTTTTTTCATGCAGCATGAAGTCATCTCACCAGTTCATAAAGTACTTTCATGAAATAATGAAACTTGAATGGTGATCATAATGTTGAAGTAAAACCAAACCTCAAAACTTAAGACTGTTGACTTGACTGCTTCTCTCAGAGTTTACTTTTCTCACAGCCTATGGCTGCATTCAAAGGCTTGCCAGCTGGTGGTGGCTACTCTAGAGTCCCTTTGTAGGAGTTCATAGGAGAGGATCCTTCTCTGCCCTGCCTTCTGCAGGTGAGAGTCATTTAGCCTTGCCCAAATGCATATCCCAGTTCAAGATTATTTGTCACTTGGGGTTCTGCATGGGGTCAGCACAGTATTGATGCCAGTGGTGACCCAGCAGCATAACTTACTCTTGGCTGATCAACCCTCTAAATTCAAAAATAATGAGTGTGATTTTTTTTTTTCCCTTACAGCATGTTAATATCTCCATTTACTGCATAACACTGTGCTGATCAGTTGTCATCTTCTATTTTCTGTCATGCATTCCTTAATTGCTTAATTACTTTATCAACATATTTGACACATGCTTGTTCTCCAGTAATAAAGTAGTCATGTGCACTGAGTTCATGCATGAGATGTGTAGTTTTGAGTGATTTTCACTTGGCGCTTTGTCATTATGTGATGCCCTTTTTGTGGGTGATGCGTCTTCCTAGAGATCTCAGTTGTAATTAATTAAGCACTAATACAGGTTAGTTCCTCTTCCAGGTACAGGGTGGAATTAGACATGCTTGCATGTTACATCACTGTGTAGTCAGTCAAGCCTACTAGGTGTAGCATTGATTTAACTGTTGTTTTAAGTCTACTTTAGGGGACACCACTTTTTCAGTTAACAGGGTAGGCTAACTTCAGAAAATTTTTGCATTGGTATCATTTTGTAGTTCTGTGAATTCTTTGTATGGTGAAATAAACCAAAACCAGAATTGCTACAGAATCCTCAGCCAGAGATTAAGAAAACTTAAAAGGAAAACTCAGCAATATTAGAAATCCTGTTCATGCTTTAACTGAGCATTAGATTCCTGGACACTTCTGATCTGAACCAGTATGTAGATGTAGCCCCAAAAGGCTTATATGTCAGTGATAACACGCTGGAGTCAGCAGCTTCCTGGAGTTTCCTGTGATTTCGGGTTTTTGTTCCTCAGTGCCTTGATACTTTTCTCACCCTCAAACTCATCCTACTTAACAATATGATACAATAATTGTAATTCTTGATATTACTGTGTTTAGTCAGTGCTTTTAAAACTAAAAACCAAAGCAGTGTTCTGAAACCCAGTATTGTTTTAAAAATTTTTTAAAAAACAAACGAGGATAGAATAAAATTAATATTGACGAATCATATAGATTGGAAGAAACTCAGTACTATGTCTCTTTCAGAACAAAATAATTTAACATGCATATGGAAGGGGAAATCCAGAAGCCATTGCTTTTCCCCACTAATCTCTGATGCACATATTTGTCAAAAACCCAGTGGTCTGCACAGGTATTCTCTTGTACTTACGGGTATGCTGAAATGTGTATGTATGTACGTTTGTGTAATGTAACTTACCTTTTCTGCGCCCTCTATGGGTTTTTTCAGGCATTATTCTAGACTGCGTAAAAAGCAGTAATGTACTGTAGTCGAGTTGGTAATTCAGAGGTACAGTTGTTTTCCCCCACCATAGTAAATAGAGGCTACTCTAAACTTCCTTGAACCATTCATATTCATTCTTTCCCCATTTTTTTCTTTTTTTATTAGTGGGCAGTTTGCTGTAGTGAAAAAATGCCGTGAGAAGAGCACTGGTCAGCAGTTTGCAGCAAAATTTATCAAGAAACGGAGAACAAAATCCAGCCGGCGCGGAGTGAGCCGAGAAGACATTGAGCGAGAAGTTGGCATACTAAAAGAGATTCGACATCCTAATGTGATCACGCTGCATGATGTGTATGAGAACAAAACAGATGTCATTCTTATTCTGGAACTGTAAGTAGCCCTAGAGACCTGGGGAGGAGTAACAAAATCTTTGTTCATTTCTTTGTCTTAAAAAAATAGACACTTTCTCTGACAGTGATAGTGATCTAATGGATGTTCCTTACCATCTCAAAAGGAAACTAGATAATAGCCTGAGAATTTTTTATTTTTAAGTCAAGAGTTGTAGCTGCTTGATTTCTATTCGTATTTTTCACTGTAAATGCACTACAAAGATTTAAAAAAAATACAGCATATTTAGGAATTTTTTTCTGCTTCTTATTTTAATCATGTTATGGATCTAGAAGAATAGCGTGGAGCTAAATAAATTGATTTAAAGTTAAAAGCAGAGGGAAATAGAGATTCTGAATGCAGGTTAGTTTAGCAAATTTTACTGTGTTTTGTATTGTAAAGGAGCATCACTGAATGCTTTTTCTCTTTTTTTCAACCTGCATAACAGAACAGAATTTTCCCAGTTCTGTCCTGTTGAAGCATAAACTGACCTTTCATATCCTTGTTTAAGTTCCCGTTTTTCATCCAAGGTTATTGCTAATGGATTGATATAAATATGTCAGCAGAGAATACTTCTACATTGTTTAAAGTCTGGCTTCAAGTTCCTCAAAGATCACAAGTTCAGAAGTTAGCATTACTCATGTGTTACAGTTAGACGGTGTCTGCTGGTGGGATGTGTATGTCTTTACATAGTTTGCATGCCTGTCTCTGTATTATTTCCATACATCAGTTAAACATGCTTTAGAATAAGTATTTCATGCAAGCAAGTGATTTTCTTACCAGAATCTTGGGCAGCACTTGTGTTTTTTCCTTGGCTGTTGGTGTGATTTTCTTATGTAGGGTTATGTCTTCCTGATCACTAGCTCTGGTAAATGATATTTCCCTTTGCCTTATAAGGATATTTTAGTGTTGCATGTTTTCAGTAATGTGTAGATTTACAGTATAGATTTAAAAAGAAAACTGGGAAGTAGTGTTTGGAGTTTTATCTTTTCTATGGTATATACGTGCATGATAGTGCTTTGTTATGCTAGAACATGCTTTTACACTTCTAGTCCAGCACGTGTGGCCTTAGTGTAATACTTGTCGCCTGGGTTGTTTTTTTAGCTTCGGAAGTATACACTTGAATGTTTGTCAACTTTGGATAATGTAAGCAAGTATTTTTTTAAAAAAAGCTAAATTAACATCCTCTATGAAGTAAAACTTCATTATATTCCTGTCAGAATATCTACTACTCCTGTTTTTTGTTCAGAACTCTTTAAATGTATTGTGAATACACAGCAAAATTAGTGTGATGCTTCTTCTTCTCCCCACTTGATACTAGTTCTCACATTCCTTCTGTCTATAATGTTACTATCAGTGTATCCCTGTTTCTGCCGTGCTTTCTTTCTGCTCCATAATCTGTCTAGATGAAATCAGGCCAGTGTCTCAACTTGAAAGCTCTGAGGGAAACTCAGTAATCATGGACAGTGGTAGGAGGAATGGGGCCATTCTACCCCCTCCTTCTACATGAGATAGGGGAACTTTTTTGGCAGCAAGGTTGCTGTGTGTGTCTGTGTACCCGCTAACATTCACTGATAATAGAAGCAGATAATGTGTATTAATATTTTGTAAGCTTGGTATTGTGCAGCTCAGCAAACTGTTTGCATTACAGTTTAGTTAATTGTTTTGCCTAGTTAATCCCTATATAGTTTCAGTTGGAGATTTTTCCCCCCCCACTTTTCTAAACTACGTCTTTCAAGTTGAAGCAGTGTTATTTGGGGTATAACAAAGGTATTGCATTTATTTAGTTAGAAGGTTGAAGAGGAAAAGATGACATGTTGGCAGTCCTGTTGTAAACTGAATATACTAATTGCTGTAAATTTTTGTAATTCTCAAAATCACTGTTATTATGTGAAGCTATTGAAAAGGCAAAAGATGGTCATTTTAATTGCACGTTTAGACACTTGAATATGTAATCCCTTTCTTCTAATGTTCTAATACTCCATTTTGCCTAGGGACCTATTTCACTGACATTCCTTGTTCTTACAGAACAATTTCAAACAAATACAAATAAAACTGAAAGCTCATTAAATAACCTGTTTTGCTGTCCTCAGAATCCATCCTAAGTGGCCATTTTCCTTCTGTTTAGAACATAGCTTTTTTCCTGGGACTTACATTTCTTTATGACTGCAAGATGAGACAGTATACCACATACAGACAGGATTTTTTGTAACTTAATTTTTCATTCATTTAGAGAGAAACTAAAAATCAACATTCCAGCTCTGTATGAGAAATTCGTAACAAAACAAAAATCGAGAAGAAACTGATTTTTTTATTAGTAAGCAAGTGTAGTAATGCAAGTTGGGCGTGAGGAAAAGTATCTGGTTTCTGTTCTTGGTAGAAGCTGCAGCCCACAGATGTCAAACCACTGCAGCTGCCCTTTTGGTGGCTGCTGGATGTTAACGTTCACAGTCTCAGAGCAACAGCATCTGTTTCCTGTTCGCTATTGATTTTTATCTCCTGGTTCAGCAAGAGGTTTGCAGTATTGCGTGCAGCCTCCTAAACATTTTTTTTTGCATTATCAATCAGCTGTTTTTCAGAGGTAACTGATGGTAGAAGTTTTCACTTCAGTCACTCGCAGCAAATACAACATCAGCAAAGTATTCAAGATGGTGATTTGTGTGCAGAAATATGTGGGTGATTAGTTAATTATTGAAGTGGTAAGGTCCTCACAGCGCTGAATGCAGGACAGAGCTGCATACCAAAAACTTAACCACGTATGTGTTTGAAGGTTTTTCTCAACTACCTTATGCCGGGAAACTGACCTCCAAAAAAAGAAATTTACAAAACATGTAATTTCTGAAATTTTAAAACCAAATGTTTCCATAAAAGATTCAGCAGTCACACAAGGATGAGATCCTTGAAGAGTCTTAGTTTATTACAGTCTATACAGTCTGGTATATTTAGAGAAATAGGGCATACTTTCATATTTCTAGATCTTACTTAATAGCAGGTGTCTCCTTGATTTGGAAATAACGTTTGAAATTCCCACTCTGTGGACTTTTGTCATCATCTTGCAAGGAATGCTGTGTGTGTTACATATGAACTGGAAGACATTGCCTCTTCCTTAGCTAACTTAAAACTGTAATAGTTTTCTTTTTTCTCCTACCACACAAAATGATTGAATGTCAGATTTTTTTTTCTATCCAGCTGCAGCAACTAATCTCTGTTATATGTTAGAAATACTAAGCTATTTTCAGTGAGCTCTGCTAAAGCCATCATTTTATCAGACCTCAGACTAGAAAACACAGAGGCCTCTGTTCAGTGATAATTATTTTCTTTCCTTAAGCATGTTTTGCACCTACTTGGTTCCCCTTTTGCTGGCCTTAGATGCCTGATCTGTCTCTTCTCTTGCTTTTCCTTCCATTTTATTATGTTTTAATTTAGTCTGCAGACGTGCAAAATAGACTCATGGTGCTTTGTAGAGCCTTGGCTATAGTTTCTCAGTGGAACTGCAAAGTTTAAATACCCTTATCCTAAATTATATAGTAGCTCCTTAGAATGCTCAAAAGTAATGCAGATGGTCTTGCCTTTTAAAATAGCTTGATAGCAATAGCTGACTCTTTTCACTGGGAAGTATGGATGGAGTTGGGTATTGATGGTTTTTTCTCTGTGAAAAATATACCTTCATTTCTGAAATGGAAATCTTATTTGAAGACCATTAGCTCTTGTAGTATAGTTCTGAGTGAATATCTGGTTTTAATTTTTTTTTAAAATAATAAGAATAAGGCATTGAAAGTCGTAGCTCAGAAGGAGAGGAATGACATTAACTTACACAACTGTGCATTAAACACTGTATGCTTTCTTTAAAATTTAGTCCTCTGCATCTCAGTGTGTCACAGAGTTGCTACTTCAGTGCTGCCCTCATAATATTTACCAAAACAACAGAGCAAGGAGAGGATAATAGATCCATGTATAAAAAGTCTGATGATCTCATGAGTTGCTCATTGAATAAGAGGCAAATAATAATGAACTCTTTAAATTCCTCTCCTATCTTATTCCTCCTCTGTTTTATGGGGAGTTAATTTAACTTGTTACATTTATAATAGCTGGGCTTTCAGAGAAGCCTGAAGTGTGCAGAGAGCTTCTTGAATTTTCAGTTGTCTTTTGACGGAAATAGCTCTGCGTTTTTTGTTAATTTTCCCTGCAAGTCATAAGAAACTTGTTCTGGAGTGGCCTTGTACTGAATTTTGGGAGGAGGATTGAATCTTTGGTGCTTACTGGGATATAACAGCAGGTAAACAAGCTCTTCAATACTAACGTGTAGATGTTGTGCCACCTTTTGACTTAAAAATCTTGAATTGCAGGCCCACAGATAGATGCACAGAGGGCATGTAAACAGGTGAGAACGAAGAACAGGGAAGCAACACATACTGGCTTTGCTCTTAGTGAAAATACAAAATATTTGTAAAAATGTATGATCTGCTACTTGAAAACAAAATAAAATATAGTCATGTTATAGCAGTGAAAATAGATTTACTCAGCCCTTATGTTTTCTGTGTTACAATGTGGTTATTAATATAATGTCTCCTTTAGGATTAAGATGTGAGGTCCATCAATCAAAAATTCTTATTTTATTGAGCAAGATACTTGAACAACCTATTACGACTGCAAAATTGTAACAGGTTTAAAGGTAAACAGGTTTTATACAGGAACACTAAAGAATTAATGCCTTAAAGGAAAGATGTCAGAGTGAACATAGAGGCTTTGCAGCTGTAAAGGAATTTAGCTGTGCCTTGACTGTACTCAAGTTCCTCTGTTAATCTGAAGGGGGGGTATAAGTTGTTGCCCATCAGTAACTTGCTAGCACTCTGGAGATCAGAGTTGTGTGACCGCACAGGTGAACCACTCAGAAAGCAGTCTTATAATTCCTAGCAGCAAACAGAGAAATTGAATGGAGAGAAGCTCTGTGCTTTCAGAGGATACAAAGTACAGATACTCCAAAGTCTTCTAAGGAAGAAACACTAATGCTTGGTGAACCTATTGCCTTTTCTCCCTTCAGGAAGCAATCTTTATCCAGCCAGTGGTTGGCCACAGTCTGTTAGACACTGGCTGCCTGGGCCCCTCTGCAGAGCCCCAAGGGCAGGCAGGGAGTGAGTTTGCGTGGCTCTGCAAACCCACACAATGACCTGGTTTCAGCCAAATTTCAACCGGGTGTTTCCAGAAACCCCAAAGCTCACTTAAAAACAAGGCTGGGGCACTGTAATGGAGGTAGAACCAGTGTACTTCCTGGGAGAAGGTGACATCCAAAAAGATCTGTCATAGGGGCTGATGTATGGAGTTTTCTGTCCCTTGTCTTTAGATTAAGACTGCCTGTATGTGTGAGATGGGGATGCACAGGTACATTGGTGAAATGGGACTCTCTGCTTGGCTTGTGGCTTTGTCTCTGAAGGTGACTATGGAATAGTAAAAAGTGCAGTGTTGTTTACTGTGAGGCTGTGTTATCCTAGATGATGCACAGGGCTAGCCTTGAAAACCCAGCAGGATTTTAGGAGGTTAGTGAAAACTGCAGTACCTTACGTAGCTAATGTCTTTACTGGCTTGTTCTGACCCATTTTGTCATCTGTGATATCTGGAAGCCCAATCAGTATTATCTAGTGATTCTGGATGTATAAGCTGGCTATGAAATCAGTGAAAGCAGATTCTGCTGATAGACCTGGGGCTACTGTAATCCAGTGAATTAATTGTGGAAGTGTGGACCTATATTAATCCTTGAAGTAATTGCCTTGCAGTGATACCATGGTTTTCTGTATACCTGTGGTGGTACAGCTTAGTATCAGGCCTGCCAGAGTCATCAGGAAAGTACAGAATAAGCAGCCTTTGGATGAGTGTGAAGAGGAAGCTAAAAAACACAACCTGAGTTACTGAGCTCTGGTGGGGACATAGGTTGCAGCCTTTCACGTACTGGAAGAGCCCCTGGAGGCCGCTTGAAGCAGGGGGACCTTTCCTTGAAGCCAGGTTTCTCTGAGCTTTCAGGTCATCTTGTTGTGCTAGTTTAACATTTTACCCATTGTTGCTGAGTAAAAACCCCATTTTTCTCATGCCTTATGTTTGTGACAGTAAAAGTAAGCAGCAGGAGAAGCTGGATGAGCACTGTGCTTGCCAGTGATAGGCAGCACCTAAAGACAGATCACAGGGTACTGAGCTCTATCCTTACAGCTGAGAAGTTACCAACAGAAGTCACAGTGGCCTGCAATTTGAGGTGAACCCACACAGGAGCTCATCCTAGGCATTAAGGGTGAGCCACATAACATGAAGGGGCACCTAAAATCCTGTAGACCAGAGGTACAGCTGCTTCTGGAAAAAAGCTCCGAGTGTGTTACATCAGTCCCTCTTCACTCACCTACTCCTTAAGCAAGGGCTGCCAAGTCACTTAGAGTGACAATATTTAAGCATCTGAAGAAGCACACACCACTTCGGAAAAATCTATCACTTTTGATAATTAAATTCCAATTTTAAGAAAGAAAAAGTACTTTTTTTTTTAACTTGTTAGCTTCTCTGGACCTCGGTTTCAAGATTTGCAAGCACTAAGTGTAATACTTCTGAAATACAGGTAACAGTTTACTACACACTGTTATAAGGCCTATGATATAATCATAAAAGAAATGTCACTACAGTTAACCTGGGGCAAAGACAGGAAGATAGTACTTAGTAGTGTTAGAGAAGAGCTATATGCACTATGCAATTAACTCTTCACAAATGTGGTATCTTTGAGATGCATAAAAACGCATGTACATCAGACTTGTAATTTCATGCAGTCTAAACTTTGAGGATATGAAATTGCACAAAATGGAATGATTGCAGATAAGCTGAAGATGAAGTTTCTGCCATTTTACACAAATACAGTTATGTTTATTTGTTAGATATCTCAAAAATAACTAAACTTTGGGAATGAAGTCCTTCTTTTGGATCTAAAAGGAATGTGTATAATCAATGCTGCTGTTCATAGATGACTAGTAAGTTTCACAGTGACTGGGTATCTTTAAAATGCCAGGAAGAATAAGAGCAAGCTGTAACAGCCAAAAAGCATACACATACCTGTGTGACATTGTCACAGTCTTAGACTGCATAGTGAGCAGCAGTGTTGCAAGTTGGCATTGCCTGAAATGCATTCTCTGAGCACTGCTGTTGCATTTGTGATGACTGATGAATGCTTTAAGCATCAGCAGGTGGTTTCACTGTTTCGCAGGATGAGTGATCATGAAGAGCAGATGAGATTACTGTGTGGTGCAGTCTTTCAGCCTCTTCCTCAGCCAAGGGTCCAGCTTTGCCGACTCACCAAACTGTGTGATGGTTAGCCCAGTGCCAAACTGTGCTTAATGCATAAAGGTGCTTGGTTTTGCTGTGACTGCTGACACATCTGACAACAGCTGGGGAAGTAGCCCCAGTGAGTCTGCCTGCTCGGTGTGGCATGCCTGTGCTCCAGTTAACAGCCTCCCGGCAACTGCAGCAAACATCCACGTGGAAACAAAAACAAGTTCCATGTGATGTCTAAGTCCCTTAGCCCAGTAAGTGGAAATGAAGAGTAATGCCAGCACTGTGTCACCATCCAGATTTCTGTTCATTATCAAAAAGTGACCCAGAGGTACCTCTGCCGAAACCTTAGACTGAAAACCTGTTGCTGTCTTTTCAGTCAGAAGCAAAGAGTGAGAGAATATGCAGTGTATCTATTTGTAAGATGTTTCTGACCAGTCTCTGCAAAATAATAAACTGTATTTAACCTTTAGGAATTCCGTTTTAATGTCTACACAACAGAAAAAGATTATTGAAAGGACCTCTCTTCCTTCCAGCCTGTAGTTCTTCTATTTAATGGCACTTAGTTTCAATAATTGCTTTCATGCAGAAAATATTACATCACAAATACCCAAAACAATACTCTCATTATTTTCTAGGCAGCTCAGTGAAAGCTCCAAGAACTCATTAAGATACACTTTTCACGCAATTTGCATTACAATAATGTAGATTAAGTCTCTTGAAAAGTAGACATGATAAAGAAGTCAAATGTATTTCCAGAAATTTGCCCAGACTGTTTAGCTATTGTTATATGTTAATCCCGTTATTTTTCATAATCAGAAGTTTAAATCATAAACAGATTATTTTTCCCTACAGAAAGGCAACATAAATTAGGGTGTACTTCCTGAATTTTTTTAATATCAATACAGTGCAAAATATAGGGGATAATATGACCATCTCTGCAGTCTCTAAGAAATTTTTAGTTAACAATGCTGCTTTTATAAATGGGAAAAACAATTTGCCACAGTGCACAGTGTTATGATTTAACCTCAGCTGGCAACTAAGCACCACACAACCACTTGCTCATTCTTTCCCCTGGCAGGGGGAAAATCAGAAGAGTAAAAGTGAGAACTCGCAGGTTGAGATAAAGACAGTTTAATAAGTGAAGCAAAAGCTGCACGTGCAAGCAAAGCAAAACAAGGGATTAATTCACTACTTCTCATTGACAGACAGGTGTTCAGCCACCTCCAGGAAAGCAGGGCTCCATCACTCATGGTTACTTGTGAAGACAAACACCATCACTCTGAATCACAGAATTGTGTAGGTTGGAAAAGACATTGAAGATCATCCAGTCCAACCATCAACCCAACATTAAGAGTTCCCAACTACACCATATCCCCCAGCGCTATGTCAGCCTGACTCTTAAACCCCTCCGGGGATGGGGACTCCACCACCTCCCTGGGCAGCCCATTCCAACGCCTAACAGCCCCTTCTGGAAAGAAATGCTTCCTAATATCCAGTCTGAACCTTCCCTGGCACAACTTGTCCTATTGCTTACTGCGAGACTCATCCCCAGCTCTCTGCACCCTCCTTTCAGGTAGTTGTAGAGGGCGATGAGGTCTCCCCTCAGCCTCCTCTTCTCCAGACTAAACACCCCCAGGTCCCTCAGCCGCTCCTCATATGATCTGTGCTCCAGACCCTGCACCAGTTTCGTTGCCCTTCTCTGGACACACTCGAGTCATTCAATGTCCTTTTTGTAGTGAGGGGCCCAAAACTGAACACAGGAATCGAGGTGCGGCCTCCCCAGTGCCGAGTCCAGGGGTAAGATCCCTTCCCTGTTCCTGCTGGCCACGCTATTGCTGACACAAGCCAGGATGCCATTGGCCTTCTTGTCCCCCTGGGCACACTGCTGGCTCCTGTTCAGCCGGCTGTCAATCACCCCCCCAGGTCCCTCTCTGACTGGCAGCTCTCCAGCCACTCCTCCCCAAGCCTGTAGTGCTGCTGGGGGTTGTTGTGGCCCAAGGGCAGCCCCTGGCATTTGCCCTTATGGAAACTCCTCCAGTTGGCCTCCTTGTCAAGTAGGACCTGCCTTTCATAAACCCATGCTGACTGGGCCTGAGCATCTGGTTGTCCTGCATGTGCTGTGTGATGTTACTCAGGGTGAGCTGCTCCATCAGCTTCCCGGGCACTGAAGTCAAGCTGACAGGCCTATAATTTCCTGGATCATCCTTCCGACCCTTCTTATATATGGGTATCACGTTGGCCAATTTCCAATCTGTCGGGACCTCCCCGATCAGCCAGGACTGCTGGTAAATGATGGAAAGCAGTTTGGCGAGCACCCCAGCCAGCTCCTTCAGCACCCTTGGGTGTATCCCATCCTGTCCCATAGACTTGTGTGTGTCTGTGTGATGCAGTAGGTCACTGAACATCCTCTCCTTCCTCCTTCTTCCCGCAGCTTTATATGCTGAAGATGACATCATATGGTCTGGGATATCCCTTGGGTCAGTTGGGGTCAGCTGTCCTGGCTGTGTCCCCTCCCAGCTTCTTGTGCATCCCCAGCCTACTCACTGGTAGGGTGTGTGAGGAGCAGAACAGGCCTTGGCTCTGTGCAAGCACTGCTCAGCAGTAACAAAACACCCCTGTGTTATCAACACTTTTCAGCACAAATCCACAACATAGCTCCATACTAGCTACTGTGAAGAAAATTATTTCTATCCCAGCCAAAACCAGCACAGTCATCTCAGTATATGTCCTTAAACTAAAAGGACATTGGTTATTTTTTAAGAGTAGTTGTAGTTCATGCTTCCCATTCACTTCAGTATCTCTTTTTCTGTTGACAGTTATCATCACTACTGCCAGACTGCTGACTGAGCTGAGAAGAGGGTCATCTTCAGTTTATTCCTTTTGCTCAGATACAAAAATCTGGATGTGCTTATGTATTCTCCTCACTTCTTAAGTCTCTTCTTTCTGCCAGTGCAGCTAAAACACTAGCTGAAAATAGTCTTAAGAGCAGTAGTGTCTTTCCCTTGTAGGAAAGATGTGGTAATGTTATAGTACAAATACAACACATACGCTGAATGTAATACAAGATATCAAAGAATATATTATATTTTCAAAGAGTTGTATGTTTTGAGGAGTTTAAAAACTGTATGTCAGGACAGCTACCAGTAACTATTTCAAAGTAAGTTTTAAATTTTGTATTTTTCAGTGGGGGGTGTGGTGGAAAAGTGATGTTGGTAGTATGAACCAATTCATGTTCATACATGTTATTTTCTAGATGTCCTGTTACATTCATACATTTTCCATATACTCACTTCACACTTAATTTTAGTGCTTTAAATGTACATACAGAGAGTAGATGGGTTTTATTTCATTTAAATTTACATAAATCCAACTGTGGGGGTTTTTTTGTTTGGTTGGGTTTTTTTGTAAATAAGACTCTCTTGACTGTTGTTTTCAGAGGGGTAGCTGCTAACTATTTCAGGTATTGAATTAAGTAGTTTTTATCTTTTTTGATACTGACAACCTTTAAAGCCTCTGGACCCTTTTCAAGGCTGGTTTGAGAACAGCTACGCTGAAAGGAACCTGTTGGTTAACACAAACTTGTCAGTAACTCTGCTTCTTCTCTCCCAAGTGTTGCAGGTGGAGAGCTCTTCGACTTCTTAGCTGAGAAAGAATCACTCACGGAGGAGGAAGCCACAGAATTTCTCAAACAGATACTTAATGGTGTTCAGTATCTCCACTCTCTGCAAATTGCCCACTTTGATCTTAAGGTGTGTTGAACAGATAAAAACATGAACAACTCTAAGCAACATCTGTTGGAGTCCTTTGTAACACCAGCCACAAATCTGTCATCGTGCAGATCTTGGCCATAGTTTTGTTTTGTTAGCTTATGTAGACAAGGGAAAGCTTAGCAATTGAAAAGAAATTACTGAACCGTAAATAGTTCCTATCTGTTTTCAGTGTAAGATTCTTCGTGGAAGATGGCAACTTCCAATGAAATTAAACCATTCTGAGGAAGCAATCTTGAAATAAAAATGATGATTATGATTTTATGGAATGCGTATGGGAACATGAAACATTCTGAACAGGATGCCTTTTTTCTGTTGTGGGTTTTTTGTTTTTTTTTTTCCTGTTGTATACATTTTATGTTCACATGAACATTATTTATGAGTACTAAATTGAAACAGTACAGAGTTAAGTATAAACCTTGTGGAGCAGACAGCAGATAATTTCCTTCTTTTTTTGCTTTTGGGGCTTTTTTGTTTCTTTTTAGAAAAACTGTTAATTGCATCCTTTTGGTAATGAAAAGAGAGCTTTTGTATCTAAACTTAGTTACTGCTTTTTTAATGTTTCGATTTCAGAATGTTTTCCTCGGTAAGGTTTTTTTTTTCCAGAGGTAGGCAGCTGAACATTCTCTAAGTCTGCTGAAGTCGGCAGCTATGTCTATATTAGCAAAAGGAAGCACAATTACTAGATTGCAGTGCAGTTCTGAAAGGGGTGCTGCGTTCTGGGAATGAGGTAGGGAAGAGTATGGTTTTAAGGGTAAGGATACCTTTTTCAGTCTCATCTTCATTACCTACATTTGGCCTTTCTGTGACAGCCAGCATGAGGAAAAAAACTGTGAATCTAGTAAGAAATACGTTTCTTACAATATGAAATGGAAAGTTTTGCTAGTGCGCTTGTAAAAAAACAAAGTACCCTTACACCAGATACTAAGAATATGTGAATTAAAGTATACAGCAAGAATTAAAGTATGCAGAAATTAAAAGCATGAAACAGAAATATAGGAGGGGAAGGAATAAAACTACATTTGTGCGTATCAGCCCCTATAATTGGGGAAGAGAGGTAAAAGAAGGGTTATGATGAAGAGATGTCCTTAATGACTCTAAAAGTCCTTAACAATGTGAGCAGGATGGATGTAGCTCCAGGAACTCTTCAGAGCATGGCAGCTTGTGGATGTGACAGGATATGGAGACTAAGTAACTGGCTCTGTGTGCTAGTTAGTGATACAGTGTAGAAGCAGGGTCCTTTGATGATAATCTTGACGTTTTATCTTCCAACTTTGTTCTGGCTTTGCAAGTCTTTGTTGTAAAATAATCCAAAGCCCGTATTTTAAAATGCAGCTGGAAGACACATGAGAACCTGCTCTCTATCCTTTTTTGTAATTTAGATGTCGAGCATTAAAATCTGGGAACTGGACCACTCCAGAAGTTTCTCTTGGAGGTCTAAAGGCAAGAAGATATATCTCCCTGATTGCTCATGCAGTGTGAAAGAAACGTCTTTCAGGGAGTAATGTTAACTAAGCCCAAATAGTAGTTTATAGGACTTTGTTTCTTGCAAGCTCCTAGCAATGCTCAGATGGCCATAGTGTAAGGACTTCTTTACAGAAGACAGTGTGTTTCAGTTAGTGTCAGTCCACATGGAAACTGCAACAGTTGCATCTATAAGAGGTAAAATCTTGGCCCTGTGGAAATCATAGCACTCCCTCATCAACATTAAATGCTAATTTTCTGTAGTTAATTTGTAGCGTATGTTAGATTGTAATAGGAAAAGATGGGATTTTTCCACTGAAGGCACAATTGAAGAGGCTGAGGGAGGTAAAGAGAAGTGTTCAATGCTGAAGAATGCAGGTGTGTGTCAGACATTTTGTACCTGTGTATGATCTGTTTTTCTCTCCCCTTCCTCCTTCTCAAAGCCTGAAAACATAATGTTGTTGGACAGGAATGTACCAAAGCCTCGAATCAAGATTATTGACTTTGGTTTAGCACACAAAATTGACTTTGGAAATGAATTCAAAAATATCTTCGGAACACCAGAGTTTGTTGGTGAGAAAACAGTTATTTCTTCAAACTATTCTTTCTCAGTCTGAAACAATATCTGTGGCTTAGCCTGGTTCGGCTGAGTTACAGATTGTGTAATTTGTGTGTAATTCTTGTCATTTTGAAATTTAAATAAGTAATTTGTAGCATTCAGTTCCAACTTAGACTTGCATTAAGTTGTTGTTATCTATCAGCATCTTACTTTATTATCTCTGGCATGTATAGGCTCAGAGTGACATAGATGTATTCTTTGACTAGGTACTGATCTTCCTGCTTTTTCCTTTAGCTCCTGAAATAGTAAATTATGAGCCTCTTGGTCTTGAAGCAGATATGTGGTAAGTTATTGGATCTTACTTGAAATAAATCTCTCATGATTATTCTTATGTTCTAACCTTTTTTTTTCTCTCCTCTCCCTCCATCTGTTTCTCTCTCCTCTCCTTCATCCCTCCCCTCCCCCTTCACTCTAGGAGCATTGGTGTAATAACTTATATTCTGTAAGTACCAAAATCTATGGGTAGTTCTTGCAAATACTGTTTTTAATTCTGATTCTGTCCTATGGGTTTTTGGTGGTGTCTGTATAAGTTAAACCATTTTGATTGCACATCATAATTCAAGTTGAATGATCATAAACTCAAAGGTGTAATTACTAAAAGAATAGCCATTAATCAGCATTGAGATAGCATGGGAGGCTGTCATCTGTAGGTCATTTTCCACAGCAGCTTTGTCTTGATCAATATTCTCTGAAATTACAGCAAATATTTTTGCCCTCGTAGATCACATCTTTCCAAAAGTACATTTGCAATCTTAAGCCACAGAAGAAAAATGTTCACTTTCTGCTGTTGTTTGATCTCAGAGGATTGAAACAGCGATGTTACAACATGTCATGAGAGGAGTGTTCTCTTTCTTGCAGTTTAAGTGGTGCATCACCATTTCTTGGAGAAACCAAACAGGAAACATTAGCAAATGTGTCTGCTGTGAATTATGAATTTGAAGAAGAGTTCTTCAATAATACCAGTGCCCTAGCTAAAGATTTCATACGAAGACTTCTAGTCAAGGATCCAAAGTGAGCTGTTCCTCTTCTGTATGCACTGTTGCACCCTGTCTCTAGTATTTCAAATTACATGGTATTCTGAGATGTTAGTTTAATAAACATATAGCAGTATGCATTTTTTACTATCTGAAACAGTTCTGTCTTATTCTATTAAAGGAAGAGAATGACTATTGAAGATAGTTTGCTGCATCCTTGGATCAAGGTTAGCATGTAATTCATTCTCTGTTGTCCTGTTAAAATTAATTCATTATTCATTTAATACTTCCTTTCCATCTTTCAAGTTCCTTAACAAGGAAAATGGGCATAATTTTTTAATATGACTTACTGAAAACTACTGCTTTCAGAATGTAGACTTCCATTAACATATCTGCTGTGTAAGGTAGCAATAGCGAAGTAGCCCACTATTGAGATTAAAGTCAAGCTCAGGCAGAGAAGCTAGTCTTCAGGGATCATTGTGCTAGCAAAGATACGTTCTCTGAATCCAGTCCAATTTTCTTTCACATTTTTCATTTTGTAATCTTACTTAGATCGGGCAAAAAAGAGTCATCTCTATTCTGTCATTCCTCTTTATACTGAAGAAAGCAGTTGATGTGGGGTTGTGGTCCACTACTTCTTGCAGTGTTCCACAGTGTTTGGTTTGGATCAAGCTGTTGTGGTGCTGCTAGACTGAGAAGGAGAAAAGGGGACCTATCATTCTTCTTAATACATGTAATAATACCTGCCACTTATTTTTTTTAATTCCGTATCACATTCTGATTTGAGTAGTAAACCTCTTGAGTGCCATTGATTTCCCAGGTCTTGGGGATGCACAGTGGTTATTTGACTCTCTTCCACTTCCCAGAGAACCTGTTAGCCGAATATTTATCTGTGCCACAGCTGCTCCCGTTCATAGTTCAGCATCCTAGGCCAGACATTTCTACACCAATACACCAAACTACAGATTTGACTGTGCTTTTCTGACTTTTTGATGGTGTAATCTTAAACAGTTGAAACATGTTGGATGTGTTGAAATGATTTTTCAAACTGCTCAAGCAAGCATTGTCCAAGTTTGTCTCTCAGGAACCAAGATCTCCACATGTTGTTATGTTCCTTTATATCTTAACTTTCTGGCATTCTCCCCCCACCCCACTGGTCAGACCCTCTTTTCCCCCTTCCCATCACTACATTTACCTGCATTTCTCCATAAAAGTGACTTCAAGTGTGGGATCATATAATGGAAAATTTGGTATACTCCACTGGTAACTGGTGCTTAGTATTAACCTGTGAGAAAGTTCAGAAGGTGCAGCCTTAGAACTTGCTGCACAAGCAGGTGGGATATGATTTTTTGGGGTCCCAGCAGTATCCAGCTGATTACACTGAAATTGGTACAAAGTTTAACTGCATTCAAAATCAGCCAGGAAATCTTCCCAGGAGACAAGATTTATCTAGGAGATGATACCCAATACTTCTGTCAGAGGAAGGTGAAGGATAAAGCTAAACTGTTGGCTGTTGGGTTTTTTTGTTTAAAATGAAAAACCTAATTTTAGTATTGCATAAAATACACTTACATATGGATTTCCTTTAGGGCGTTTTCTCAAGAAATTCCATCTGCATGCCCCACTAGGCTGTGGATGTGGGGCGTGCAGATGGAATGCTGTGCCTACAATTGCTTTGTTATTACAATATCATTATCGTGTAAGTGGAAGTCATCACTGATGGACAGTGTCTTACATACAGGAGGGTACTTTATGAAAGTTTGGGTATAATTGTGGAATATGTTACAACAGCTTTATTTTTCTTCTGTGCATAGCCTAAAGACACCCAGCAAGCACTTAGTAGAAAAGCGTCTGCGGTGAATATGGAGAAATTCAAAAAGTTTGCAGCACGACGAAAATGGAAAGTAAGTCATTCAATAAATCCTCAGAATGTTGGCGACATACAAATGCAGTTGCGTTACCTGCGCCAGGGACACATCAGTGCCTTTAAGAGTGGAGAATAAGGAAGAAGACACCAATTCCTCTGTCATTTGGAATAAATTAGGTGTTTAAATGTGGTGGTATGGGAGAGGACTTCTTTGTTAATGATCTACATATAAATGCTTGTGTGTGGATTGTTTCTTTTATGCATTTAGCTGTATGCTGTCATCATATGTCTCAGTGATGTTTGAAGAGAAGGGCACTTCTAAGTGTAGGTACATGTTTTTGTGACAGTAGTCCCTGTAAATCAAACATCCTTATGCAGGCCTCACAGAATTAATTATGTTGGTAGTTCTGCCAACACTCAACAGAGTAGGAAGAAACAACTAGCATCTTCTGCAAAGGATTTTTGGTCTGACGGCCAGCCTGTTTAAAAGGTTGACATCACTTCATCTTTCCAGAAGTGGGGTAAGGTATTAGCTGAAAGTGTTGATCTGTGCAAGGAGCAGTTCATCAAGACAGTTACCTACATTCTGCATGCACATTGGGGAATCCACACTGATACTAAGCAAAGGCAGAACTGTTGTATCTGTTTATCATGAGAAGAGATGAAACGGAAGACAACAGAGGTCACTATTATTAGAAAAGGAGTTTTATTTATTGTCACAGAGGCCAAGAAATAAGATGATTTTGCTAAGCTATGGACCAAACCCACAAAACATCCAGCTATGCAGTACATTTTTTTTTTGCTTCAGTTTGATGTCTGTCATAGGTGACCATCTACGGTATTTATAAAATTTATGTACTAGTCTGCTGCCCTGGAATGAAATGGTGGGTTTAGGAATATCTTAAACTGTTTTGTAATATGGCATTTAAAGGAATGCTGTCAGCTAATTAGCACTTAGGTTTTCTGTGTGTACATACTTTTAAAATATGTACATTTAAATGTTTTCAATGTGAAGAAGAGGATGTAATACAAATCTGTTTTGCTTTGTATTTCAACAGCTTGATGAAATTGTAGCAATCCAGAATATTGTGTAGCTTTGCTTAGTGCATATGAATAGTATATTTGGATTATAAATGTCAAAAGAAGAAATTGAAGGTTCAAATGCAATATAAAAAGGAGATGGGGGTGTTGAAGTCAAACGCCAGTTTGTTTTGCTAATACAGCAGTATTCCTTTAAGATCTCTGCAATAGCATCTTATCACAAGTACTTTGTTTTGATTTTTTTTTACATATAGCTTTTTTCTTATTATTTTTAAAAAGCAATCAGTGCGCTTAATATCCTTGTGCCAAAGATTATCAAGATCTTTCTTGTCCAGAAGTAACATGAGTGTCGCTAGGAGTGATGATACTCTGGTAAGTATGTACTTACATGCTTAGAATGCTTTCTACATCTGAAACATTAACATTTTGTGACATTATTCTAATAGAAATGCTGGGCTACTGAAAATGTGCATAATTAATTAATCTTGTATGTAGGAAGAAATAGATTCCAAGGCTACGGATGTCAGTTATCCATAACTGTTTTGCCAATTATTAGGCCTAGCATAAAGGACACAGCCAGCATAAAGATGAACCAATAACCAAATTGTATTTGATACAAAAGGGTCAGTACATGGGTGAGCGCTGGGGGTACAAACAAGTCAGATTATACATAATCGACATCAATCCCACTGACCCCAACAACACCACACGACCAACAATGGGTGGAATAAATGGTGACACGCAGTCTCCCATAGAATGGACAGGAGACAACTGAGTCAACAAGCCAAATACATAAGACCAAGGAAGCCACATACTGAATCTCTACACAGACCGTGTTTACAAAGGCCAGACCTGACAGGAGGCCCTTCCCCAACAGGGAACTCTGCACAGTGCCTCCACCCCACAGACAGACACTGCCCTTCCTGCAAGTGGTCCCAGCTTTTATCCCTCGGTGGGACACCTGACCCTTGTTTCCTTAATGCAGACCCCTGGGGCTCCTTTACCCAATGGCTCTGTCTGCAAGGCCAGCACCACCCTGGAGGGAAGCCTAAAGGCAAACTCACCCCCCTTTGTGCAGGGCTGTGGGAATCACCCATATGTCAGCCTTAATTTGGGGTTTGGGATTGAAACCCCAGCATTTCAATAGCCTGATCTTCGGCATAACACAAACCTTAAAATTTAATTTATTGATTACCATGATAAGGCTGGTAGCTAGTGCTAGAAATTCATCTAGCTTGGTTTTGAAGTTTAATTCAGGAGGATTTTTGGTACTGTAGCAATTATTTGAAAAAGTTGCATCTGAATTTTTCATTACACCGTGTAGAGTAAAATAATACTGCATTTTTTAAATAGAATATTCAAAATCAGTGAGACCCTCTTAGATCCATTAAGTGCTAGACAACAGGATCACAACAAGCAGTTATGTAAGGAGGAAGTTTTAAAGTGGGTCAGTATTCAGTTTGTGGTATTAGATATGTCTGTTAGGTTTAAATAGTCAGGAGCAATTGCTGTATGTTTTGTTATAATTACAAATACTTGTAAATCCAAAAGCATTCTTGTTTAGCTTACTCTCAAGATTTTACTACACACTTGACAAATTCCCTGTGATCAGCAAAGTATGAATGTTAATATGTTTAGAGCTGGGTAACCTCATCTTTTCTGCTCATTAATAGGATCAAACTTCAAAAAATTCTGCGAAGTCCTCTTTATCCTTACTGTCTTCCCTGTGTCTCTCCTGTGCAACTTCACACTCTTGTTTCCACTCTTCTTCCTCCTGCCTTTCTGCTTTCATGCTCTTTGTTTGCTCAGTCCTGCCCTTCTTTTCCTGCTTCCCCGGCCTCATCCATCAGTATGATTTTTAACACTGGATCAGCATTTCACACCTGTGTTGCAGCAGAAAGGATGTTAGTGTTCTAAAAAATCTGAAACCTCCGGAGAGAGGAGATAAGAGTGATCCAAATATTGGGCTCAGTGAATTTCAGTTCTTTGACATTTTAGTGCATGGGAGAAAAATAAAGTTATACCTGCAGAGTTATCTAGGTTCATTACTTATGTTCTAGATTTTTAACTTGTCCATTTGTATAGATGAAAGCTTGATCCAGAGTAGCTCTCTTGTGTCATATTCCCAGATGGCTGAAACCTGGTACTTCAGTTTGTATTTGTGTACCTCTTGGGTTTTCTAATCTTCACATATCTGCCTGAAATTAGTTTCATTTCATGCAAGTATTGCATCTATTGAAAGTCCTAGGAGGAAAAAGAGAATACCTAATAAAAGAAATGTATTTGGGATCTGAATGAGTAATGAGTTCATGTATGAAGAAGAGGAAAGCATATTGTACTAGAAAATGTGGGGGGTTTTTTTGGTGTGAGTTTTCAAATAACCTGTATATGTTAGCCATATGCTTCAAGAAGGATTACAGCTTGCAGCTGAAGCTCCAAAAGACTTTGAAAATTTTACTTTAAAATTTTTTTTTTAGATGTTGTGGCAGCTGTTGAGAGGGATTTCTTTTCCTTGAAGCTTAAAATTTTTCTTCTTTCTCATTTAATTACAAGGATGAGGAAGATTCTTTTGTAATGAAAGCTATTATTCATGCCATCAATGATGACAATGTTCCTGGATTACAGCACCTTCTGGGATCTCTGACAAATTACGATGTCAATCAACCCAACAAGGTAGTGTGGGTCTGTAATGAGGTGTGTGTGGGACTAGCTATCACCCTGTTGAATAGAGCAGCGTGGTTGTAAAATAGAAATGTAACACCTGAAATGAAAAGACAAGTGGATGAGAAATAATTCTGCTTTCTTTAGGAGAGATTTTAATGTGGTCTGCGTTCAGTCTTCTCAAACTACCTGAAAATGGAGCCAAAAATATGTTGGTTTATTTTAGCCTAGGCCTTTGAGAGAGAAAGTATTAATCAAATCTATTGTCAAGAGCAGTGATATATCAAGATACCAGCCTTTGCTTTTCTTTGCAGTTGTTTTTTTATGGCAGATGAAGATGGCAGAATATGTAGGAATAGCCAGACTGCCAAAACTGACTTTGCAAAAAACTCTTTAAAGCAAAAGTCCCGTGCTGCAGAAACTAGTTATTTGAACATAATGTTAAATTATGGCATTCATTTTCAGAAATGAAATTACATTCCTACTGCAGTATTTCAGTGTGCTGTTGCTGTACTAACAGGAGTATTGGAATTGAGACCAAGAGACAAAAGTTCTGTTGCTGGCTCTGCTGTTTAACCTTGGATAAATAATCTCTGATATAATTTTCACTTTTTTGAATGTTATACTGACCTTCAGTATAAAGTACTTCAAGAATTATTCATGAAGAGCACTATAGAAGTAAAGTGTCTGTTATTTTACTATGATGGGACCTTGAAGCTTTCAAAAAATCACTGTATTTTTTGTTACAGTGGTTTGGTCCAATTTAACTTTCCCATACGTTCCTGGAGGTTTGTGTCTTTGAGGTAGTGTGGCAAACACTTGGGAAATCTGGCTTAAAATATAGACATAAAGAATTTGTAAAGGGGAACATCCTTGCCAAACTGGGCTAATGAGAGTTTAATATTAATATTCCTAATTTGAAAAGCATGCATTTAGTATGTCATGTATCATGAAGTTAATTCATCCCAAAAATATGAAAGATGCTTGTGTAATAAATTTCTTTGGACAAAGGGACAAATTATTTTCTATACAGCATTTCCTGAAGACTTAATTTGAATCTGGAAACCCAGAGATGCCAGTCAGTACCTGCCTTCTATTGCACTCTTTCCTTAATCCTTCAAAAATTAAATATGTTGTTCTTGCTTCTGTTTCACTGTTAGCATGGAACACCTCCACTACTGATTGCTGCTGGCTGTGGAAACATTCAGATGCTTCAGTTGCTTTTAAAGCGTGGATCCCGTATTGATGTTCAAGATAAGGTCAGGGTTCTGCTTTGTCACCACTCTGTATAAGATTTTTAGTATAGCAGAGGACAAGCAATTCAGACCAAGTTTTACTGGAAAAGAAAAAGTCTGGATCGTAGAGCCTGTTTTCTCTCTTCCACAGCAAAAAGATAAAAGCAAATCTTCAATAACATCATTTATTACTAGTGCACATCCTCTGATTTTGATCACTTTATTAGTTGAGGTAATTTGAATGATACTAATCTTAAAATGTAGTTCATGCTTACAAAATTGCCTCAGTTAGTTCGAGTTAGTGATTGTCCTAAAACTCAATGGTGAACTTAATTTAATATGGAGTGATAAACGCACATTTTAACATTGGGGATTAGTGCAACTAGCACTTGTATGCAACAGAGGGTAGGCTTTGCAACAACCTTTTTCTCAGAATGTGTTGTAACAATCTGGGGTAAATTTAAAGCAAACTTGAAGCACTGTCTGCTTCTCTATATAATAGATGGTAAAGTATGCAGCAGAAAGGTTTTTCTCATGACTGTTTTTTTAAAAAAACCTCCCTTGCAAGGGGGAAGAGGATTATCCTTTCAAACAGTTAGTGATCCTGTTAACCATCCTTAGGGAGGGGTTTTTGTTGTCATTGTTGAACCACTTTGCAATTTTTTTAAAAAAAGAATGTTCATATAAGCTTGAATAGCTGTTCAGTATATCTGTGTACATCTAACTGCATGTATTCCTCAGCTGAAGATCTAAAATTTGGCTTCTAAATTGATCAGTAACATCTGTAATCAAATATTTTTGACAGGCTGGATCTAATGCAATTTATTGGGCTTCTCGACATGGTCATGTAGAAACATTGAAATTTCTCAATCATAATAAATGTCCTTTGGATGTTAAGGATAAGGTAAGAAAAAAGTTCTTTTCCTTTTTCATGCAGTGATCCTTTTTTTTTAATAACTTTAGCAAAGAGAGAAGTCTTCCAAATGGAATGATTTTTCAGCTGTGCCATAATTCCAAGAATGTGACTGGCTTTTTTACTGTAGTTTCATAAGGTACCATATAGGGCTGTGATAACAGAGCTTTAAAGTAGCTGGATGTACTGATTATTTTCCTGACAAATGTTAACCAAGCGTGCATGTTAAATGTGGTGAGTACATGGTGGTTAGGTGGGGAAGTACAAATTTTTTCTTGAAGACAAGATTTTGCATTGAAACTTAGGGTAGAATTGTGACTCTGTTTTTCATTCCGCTTGATTGAAAATCACTTTTGCCTGACAAGTAAATTTGACTGTTACTAAGTGGAATATAATGAAGCCTAAGAGTTTATAGCTGATGAGCACTTACCTTGTCTCCAGCAATGTTACTTGAGCAACATTTGCCCTAGAAACTAGTCTCTGTTAAAATCTTATATTATAGTGATGTTTTTATACTAGCCAAAGCTCCAGTATAGAGGCAGTTATACTTGTGAAACACAGTTTGCTTTGTTGAGGAAACTAGTGCAAAGCAAGGCACATTAGCAAAATTAGTGTTCAACTCCTGATAAGGATACTAGGAAAGGTTACTCTCTTAATAAAAATACCATTTCTTTTTCATATAATTTCAACAAAAGGTTACAAATAATTACATGTAATGACCCAAATACGCCAGGATATACCAAAATATTAGGCCAGCTCCTTACATTTGTATATACAGGGTGGAGGGAGGGGCATATGGAAATAGTATGAATAGAAGTAGGATGTCTGTTTGAACACCAATTGCATAGGCAGCTGCCTCCTCATATTGTTCAGAATCCCACTGTGGCTGTGACCTGAAACAGACTAAGTAGGAAAATTAGTTCTGACAGAGGAAGGCCTTTGAAGAAATAACCTGTCAGGTGGTGGTGTATCTGTCACATACCACTACAGTTTGTAAGCAGATCTCTGCTGACTACAGCTGTGCCACTGGGTTATGGGGAGGGAGGAGTACCCCATGCATTATACAGGCATTCAGGCTGTACACAGCAGTATATATCCATGGGTGACATGAAATTCTACTGGCATGTTCTTCTTCAATTGCAGTCTGGGGAGACCGCTCTCCATGTTGCAGCTCGGTACGGGCATGTGGATGTGGTTGAGTTTCTCTGTAGCATTGGATCCAATCCAAACTTTCAAGACAAGGTGAGTCATGGACACTGTCTGTTTTTCTTCAACAAATAAGCCTTTAGTATGAGTGGTCAAAACTCTTAGTCTTACCTTGCAGCCTCTGGTATGTTTGCATTTGGGGAAAAAAAAAAAAAAACAAAACCAAAAAAAACGGAAAACAAAACACCCAACAAAACAATTACAGAAGTTTCAATACCTCTTAATAGATTAAGACTATGCAAAAAACAGCGTGGATGAATCAACCACTGTTACAAAACACAGGTTCTCTTGAAAGCTTAAGGACAGAGAAACTCAACATCACAAAGGTATGGGTAGTGGTGTGTGCTCTGTGATTTCAGCTAAAGCATTTATTAGTTTTTGCCTTGACTTCAGCTTCGTTTTAGCCATCATGGGACTTTGCTGAAGTGTCAGGCACTCATTTTTGAAAATGAGAGGAGGGCTCAGGAGGGATTGTTTAGGGCTTTGAAATATTTTGAGAAAACATGAAAGAAAAGGCTTAATAGAAAACATCCATTTGACCCAAATTTAACTGTGTGTAGGAGTTCCACAAGTACTGCATCCTCTAGGACTACCTTTATATTGTTTAAGTCAAGGGACCAGAGGATGGGCTGCTTGACTAATTCCTCAGATTTTTACAGAAATCTTGAATACGGTCCAAGTTGTCTACTATTATATCATCATCATTTGTCTCCTCACTGATATTTGCCAGGTGCATAAAGGATATCCCATTTCTTAGAATTTCATAGAATGACTTTTTTGGTGGGTTGCAATCCTCCCAGCTTTTCAGTGGACTACTTTCAATACCATATTTTTGTAAAACATTTGAGCTTCTTAATGATGTTCCACGTAACTTGTTAGAAAGTACAAGGACATTGAAGGTAGATATTTTGAAGCTTCCTTGGTTCAAGCAAAAAAGCAAATTAGAACTTCAGTCACAACTGAGCTCAAGATGCCTGCAGTTTCAAATGCTTGTTGTGATGCATGTTTAAAGAACTTGCATTTCTAAATACCTAAGTCACTGCCTACACTCCTAAATCATAAGGATGTGCTTGTTGAACATGGTAAGCAGAGTGATCTTCCTCAAACTACAAGTCTAGGGGGATTTGCATCTCCTTAGTGAAGCAATCTGTTTTAAACACTGTATTAGTCCCTCAGCATACAGGATGAAGAAGTTGTTTATGAATGAGGATCAGTTTTCAGGTGAGAGAACCAAGGTAGT
Organism: Athene noctua; assembly: GCF_965140245.1. NCBI lineage: Eukaryota > Metazoa > Chordata > Aves > Strigiformes > Strigidae > Athene > Athene noctua. Next base: position 53,893,978 of record NC_134077.1, on the reverse strand, counting down.
TAGCTTCAGGAGCACATCTAAAGTAAAATCGCTGGCATAATAGATAGTTTTATGGTGAGAAATATGGGTTCTTAGAATCCAGGTAATGGTGCAAATCTGGTGTGTTACCATAATCACTTGGTGTGTCAGCAAGAGTTATTCTTGCTTTGAGAATGTTAGCATTAGAAATTACGGCATTTTTTCATAGAGCTTACTTAGTAGACTGTCTTTCTTCTTTTGTGTCATCTTCCTCTCTTTCTGAATTAAGCTAGGGAATTGTTCCTCCTGGCATTTGGTTCAGCTCTGGGTTTTTTTGTTTTCCTTGTTAATAGGAAGAAGAAACACCACTGCATTGTGCTGCTTGGCACGGCTACTACTCTGTTGCTAAAGCTCTCTGTGAAGCAGGTTGCAATGTGAACATTAAAAACAGAGAAGGGGAGACTCCACTCCTGACAGCATCTGCTAGGGGTTACCATGATATTGTGGAATGCTTGGCAGAACACGGGGCTGACCTTCATGCAACAGACAAGGTTAGTTTGAGTTGCTTTTGGTCAGGAATTAAGTCCAGAGATCACAGGTGTCACAGAGCTGTCTCTCTGAATTGCTTCATTTGAATGCTGTAAGCCAGCATTGTTACCATGATATGGGTTTTCTGAGCAGTTCACACAGAGACTGTTGATGATTGCAGTAGTCTTTAAAGTTGCCCACTGATTATTTTTCCATGATTGGGTTTTTGCTGATTCATTATCACTGTATCAGTTATCACCTTATGAGTAATACTCTGTGAAAAATGGCAGGAACACTGGGTTCTGTAATTGGCAACAAACTATTAACTTACAAGGAGAAAAAATGGGTTTACTCTTTGCCTTTGATTCCTGCAGGTTGGATAAATCACACCTATTTCCAGTAAGCTAAATTCCGACTGTTTAAAAATGTAACTATTTGATTCAGAATAATTTTTTGTCTTTCATGGTGTAATTCCAACAAACAAGTTTTGCATTTCAGTGCTTGTGCTTTTGGTATGCTTGTCCTTTTCAGCTACCTTTATTGCTGATAGTTACAAAACAGCTATTAAAGCAATTTCAGAAAAATGCTTTTGCTTCTAAAAGAATTAAATTGATTTTTCCAGTCACATTGTCTCTTAAGTTGTTCCACAAAGAAAGGTCTGTCAGTAAACACTAGAGCGTTTTACAATATTCAACTGGTTGTTACAGCTGGTCACTCTCACCTCCTCGGGAAGTTGTCAGTAGAGAATGTGTATTTGCATTTCATCCATTCCACTGCAGTGTCCAGTGGCTTAATAGAAGTTTGCTTTCATCCTATAGCTTTTGTTCTGACAGGTACTGTGCGTCTTGCTGCCCCACCCTCAAAAAGGGGGGAAAGGAGATGCCCCCAGTTATGAAATTACTATGACTCTGCAGAATGCTTTGATTTTTAGCATTATGAAATCTCAGTTACTACCTCACTTGTGATTTCAGGATGGTCATATAGCCCTACACCTTGCTGTGAGAAGATGTCAAATAGACGTAGTTAAAACTCTCATCAGTCAAGGATGTTTTGTAGATTTCCAAGACAGACACGGCAACACTCCCTTGCACGTGGCCTGCAAAGATGGGAATGTTCCTATTGTGATGGCACTCTGTGAAGCAAGCTGTAGTATGGATGTAACTAATAAGGTAAATGGAATATGGATACTGAACTACTTTTTCTGATAGCTCACCCATGGCATTAGATGACCCTTTCCAGTTCTCTGATATGAAAAATATTTTTCCTTTTAGTTTTTTATCTCTTAAAGTGGCCAAATGCAAAACATTAAATTACTCACCTTGCAGATTTACCTGTTTCTGTTGAATAGATGATTAAAGACCCATGAAGACAGAGCCCAAGTGAATTACCATAGTGTGTTTTTCCACTCAACTCTTAAAGTTGAAGTATATGCTAACCTTTCCTAGTGTATAGCTTTGCTTTGAGCTGATTATATCTAGGCCCTGAAGAACAGATGAAATGCATTGCTGCTGGCCTTGATGTGATTTAGTAATAGTAATTTATATACAGAATACAAGACCGGTACATTTTTATGAAAAATCTGCTTTGAATTCTTCCAGATTACATGCACTGTCATCTAACAAGGGATTTAACTGTAGATTCTATTCCTGGTTAGAAAAATAAGTGTCATATTGGCTGGTTTATGTTTTTCTGCATTGAGTTGATTTATTAAAATAAATACTAATCAAACATTTCTCTTGGAATAGAATAGCATTAATTTATATCTTAAACAAGTTGTCACTGGCAAGGTACAGGAAGTCACAGAATTGAAATGTTAAATGAAATCAGCAGTCTGAGTAAGGTACTTTTGGGGAGCTTTTTTATTGCTCACTGTTTCACAATTGTAGAAACACTTGGTGAACTTTATAACCCTGAAAATGTTGATTCCAGTGCATATGGCTGGATTACTCACAATTAAAAATGTGAACTGTCCATAATTGTTGTAAGCATTTTCCAAAAAGAACGTCTAATAGCCTTTCCCTAGACTTTGAGATACTAGTTCTTTGCTTATTCTGTTGTGCTAGTGTTGCTGTGTATGGGATAACTGAATGCAGTGCTTTACAGGTTTAACATTCTGGCTTTGCTCCTAGAGATCTTTTAAGACAAAACTAAGCTATTTTCAGGAAACTTTGCATTGATTAGTTTGAATAGGTTAGAACCACTGGACTCTGCTGACAGGCTACGGGGCTTTAGGGCTTGATATTTAACTACGAATGTCTTTCTCTGCCCTATATAAATTTTATATATGCTATAAAGTTTAAAAGTTACTCATAAGAATCTTTATGTTGCTATCTGCAATTTGTTTGATTCAGGTGTCATAACTTCTTTATTTTTCTGGTAAAGTACATATTCTGAAATAAGATTTTGCTAGTTAGCGCTCACATTTATTACCAAAGCACTGACCCTTTCTGTGTTAGCCAGCTGAAGAAAATTGTGGGGCTTTTGGCTTGGGGGTTGTCCAGTGCAATAATTTCTGCTTTCTGTAATTAAAATCATCAGCTGCCAAGTGAAAAAACTTAAAATAATTTGCTCCCTGGTCTTGCCTCTGAGTTTAAACCTGATTGACTAGACAATTAAATCCAGATCCACAGCTCAGAACACATTTTGGGGAAGGTGAGTTAATGTAGCACAATGCTGGATTAGCACATCCTTTCGTAGTGAAGAATGCTGAGCTGGGATCAGTGACCTGACTAAGCATGCTGTGGAAAAAATAATCCGTCTTCAAGTGGTCAGTAGGGGCAGAGTCGGGGCTGCAGAAACTGTTGTTATGGTTTGAGTCCTGTTACTTTTCTAGAGTCATGTATGCTAGAGTGATTTTCAAGTGATTGTTATTTGAAAGGATGAGTTTGGGTCTTACCAAATAGAAAATCTATTTCTACTGGTCCTCTTCGGTAGCTCTGTAATGGCAGTATGTTAACATAACCATTTATCCTTGGTCCTCAAATCTGGCATTGTCCCACATGTACGTAATACTGATGGAAGGCAGAGTTTGTTTCTTCCGCAGACTGTGTGCAGTAGGACATCATACACATTTATTTAGAATTACAGAATCAAAAATTGAGTCCAGCTGTAAACCTAACACTGTCAAGTCCACCACTAAACCATATCTCTAAGTGCCACATCTACACCTCTACCATGTCTACACCTCCAGGGATGGTGACTCAACCATTTCCCTGGGCAGCCTGTTCCAATGCTTGACAACCCTTACAGTGAAGGAACCTTCCTAATATCCAATCTAATCCTCTCCCAGCACAACTTGTGACCATTTCTTGTTGTCCTGTTGCTTGTTACCTAGGAGAAAAGACCAACACCCACCTTGCTACAACCTCCTTTCAGGTAATTGTAGAGAGCAATAAGGTTTCCCCTCAGCCTCCTCTTCTCCAGGATAAAAAACCCCAGTTCCCTCAGCCACTCCTCACAGGACTTGTGCTCTAGACCCTTCATGAGCTTTGTGGCTCTTCTTTGGATGCACTCCAGCACCTCTGTGTCTTTCTTGTACTTAGGGGCCCAAAACTGAACGCAGTATTCAAGGTGCAGCCTCACCACTGCTGAGTACAAGGGGAAAATCACTTCCCTGTCCCTGCTGGACAACTATTTCTGATACAAGCCATGGTTCTATTTGAGTTGAGGTGTAGGGTTTTGAGGAGCGGTGTATGTTTTCTGAAAGTTAGCTTTGCTTTCAAGTATTTTTTGGGAAGTAATTTTGTGAGATTGTTTCTGAATGTAGGGTTGAAACAGGGAGAACAGTATTTGAAAGCATGAAAACACATGAAGTTAATAGTAAAAGGAGTTACAAGCAGAAAATACATGGTAGTGGTAGTTGTAACAGTAGTTGCTGAACATGAAAGCCCAGAAGTGGATGTCATGAGGACCTGTTGCCAGTAGAGAGATTCACAGGGAAAAGCAAAAACTGGGGAGGCAATGCTTACAGTACTTCCCTCTGTCACTGAAAGCACAGATTCTTCCAGGCTGACTTCTTGTGTTCGTCCCTTTTATTCCTTTGTATTGAAGAGGGAGACTGCAGATACGTAATCCTCAGTAACACTTGGATTGAAATAGAATCCAGAGCTTTGAAGGTTAAGGATTTAGTGTTGCTTAAACAGGATAATATTTAATTAAGCAAAATGAGATTAAATTTACTGGGAATTAAGAGAGACATTCTCAAATATAACCAAAAAACCTCTAAATCATTCCTCCACAATTTGGAGGAGTTGTTAATGAGACATAAAATTGTTTCCTGTTTTTTAAGGAGTCGGTCTAGCCTTTGTGTTTAATTGAGCTTTAAGCGGTTATGCTTAAGCTGTAATCAGAAGTACTTTTTCTTAGTTTTTCTAAGACCTGTGCTGTGTATCCGTATGTACAATATGTTTAATTATTAGTCATAAAATTTGGAGTGAAGTTCTTTGACTAATGTAATGATACTTTTTTCCCTGTGTTAGTATGGGAGAACACCTTTACATCTGGCAGCAAACAATGGCATTCTTGATGTTGTCCGATTCCTGTGTCTTACTGGTGCCAGTGTTGAAGCTTTAACCTCTGTAAGTATTGAGAGGTGCTGTTACGCTTCTTGCTTCTGTGTTGGATAGTAGGAAACAAACTCATTTCAACTTGTTCCACACTTATAACTGATTTTGAAATTGATTAAGGTACGGTAGAGCTACCATGTCATTTGCTCCTAAGAACTTCTTTACCTAAGAATTACTTGTTAGCATTGTGGTTTCAGTGGACTTCTTAATGACAGTGGACAACTGTCATTAAGAAGTACATGATTTCACATCACATACAGTTACTGTACAAATGTGTATATCTTGAATGTTTTTCTTGCTTTCAGGGGATTAAAAAGTTTTATTTTCATGGTGGGAGCATTGATGAATGAACTAGCATGCAAGTATCCTTGTAAAACAAATCATTTATGTCAGATCAGTCAGCACCACTGCTTCCAGTTAGCACCACTGAAGGTATTTTTCATTCTTGCTAAGGGGAGAAACATCCTCCTAGCTGACATAGCCGCAGCAGGAATGAAGTGTCTTTCATCATGCACACCTCATACACACATGATACATTATAGGCATCATACACACCATTACAGTGTTTTGAACAACCTAACCATCATTTATCTTCAGATCCATTGGATCAGTTTACATTGCCATTCACCCTAACCAATGCATTCTGCTCAGAAGTAACTATTGTTCTGTATGTTGAAATCATGTTGTGATTAGATTTTGAATCCACGTTTCTCAAAGTTATTCTCCTAACAAAGTATACCTGAGACAGCTGAATGGAGTGAAAAGGGGTAAAACTTCTGTTTCATTTGCTTTACCCATTCAGTAGAAAATACAATTGTTTTTGTTGTTTTCTTGCACATTTAGCACTGTGGCTCTTTCCTCTGACCGTGTGTCTTATGTGGCAGGAGAATGCCAGTGAGCTTGGAATTATTGTTTAAACAAGTTTAGTATCTAAAAATGACATTTTGATAACTACTAGGTTGTAGATTGTCATGTCCCCTATTAATCAATAATAATGGAATGTGATGCACTGGATTTTGTGGGGTGTTTCACACATTTTCCTTTGTCACTTGTTTTTGTCCTTTTATCATTTTATTTTCACTACTGCATACTGTAGAGATAAGATATAACAAGGTGATGGGGGAATTCTTGAGCTGTATCACTTCGTTTATGTCATGATGGCTGTGTTGGTATAATTGTCTGGGTGGACCCTGTCCTTCCAAGATAAAAGTACTTTTTATCTCTTTAGTTTTGATCAGTTTGAAGGTGATAACGAAGTAAATCATGCTGATACTAAACCTGGCAGGAGAAGCAGACTGAATATGCATGTAACTATCCATTATTCCAGCAGTGTTGTGGCAGAGAGAAGGGCAAAGGAGAACAGGAAGGGAGGATGTGTGGTGATTTTAATAGCATTTCAGTTGCATTAATTTGCTAGGTGGATGTTAAACTGATCTGAAAAGTCTTATTAACAGCTGTTTCTGAGCCAGTGCAGTAGAAGTAATTACCTTTTTCTTCTCTCAGAATGCCAATTCTGAGGAGTTAACTTTTTCAACACTGCTAAGTAACTAGGTTGTAGTATGACTTCCCTGCCTCCTCCACAGGCTAAAGCCTATTTTAGGACTAGTTTGATTTTTAATTTGATGGCATAAATGTTAAGTGACCTTAGGAAGCCTTACACTCCTGGAGTATACAGTATTTTCAGTGGTTGAATATTCGCCAAAAAAACTCACGTTGTGCTCACATACTAGATGGCACCATGTTCTTGCATGTTCTTGGCTTCTCACAGAAGTTTCTAAAATTGTACGAAGTTTAAAATAGTCAGATAACTTTAAAATTTTGTACGGTGATGTTTGCAAATGGCCAGTTAAACTTGGGACCAGCTCTTGCAGGCATAGATGTCTGATTTGCACAGAGGAGCCAGTCAGCAATTGTGATGAAATACACAGTTCAGCACCAGGTGTGAAATATGCTTTCATGCATTCTGTAACCAAGCCCTTCTCAGATGCCAGCTTTCCTTACACATTTCTATTCTAGTATATAAATACCCTGTAATGTTCAATGAAACATGAATAGGAAAATAACTTACCGAAAACGGTTTGCTATTTTGCTTGTGTATGTATTTTCTAGTTCTGCTGTGCTCTACAGTTTATCCTGCAGTGGACATTCAGAGAATTAAACAACCTCATTTTGTTCACAATTTTGGCAAAAAAAGGGAACTTTGTTGTGTTAATTTCTTTTTTTGTGGAAGCAAATGCTTTTTCCACCTGTTAATAAATTGAGCTTCCAGATCTGAGTCTGGATTTTCAACAGACACGTGAATTGAACTGCTAGCATCTGTCAGTGTAAACATCTCAAAATGCTTTACTGGGGTAAATTGGACCTAGAGTTCTTTCTGTGATACTTGTTGCTTCTTGCCAGTGATCTGGTGTGTACCCTTCACCTATTCTACAGGCCTTTCTGCCTGTCTTGTTTACTGTGTGATCTGATGAACATGGACTTCAAAAAGGGTGCTTCTCAGGCAATGCCCTTGTTAAGGCATTGCTCCATAAGGGAAGGTGAGCTGGGAACCAAGAGTAAACAAACAAGGCAAGTAGGGACAGTGTCCTCACCAACAAGGGCCCAGTCCCACAGTACCCAAGCAAGGCAAGCAGCGCAGGTCCAGTGATGGCAACCAGCTTTAGTGAAGAGTCTGGGCTGCAGGACAATGAGGCCAGGTCCAGGGTTAAGTCAAGGTCAGGAATTGGGCTCAGTGACCATGGTCAGCCAAGGGTTCAGTGACTGCTAGGCATGACCATATAGTGAACAGATAGGTTCAAGGTGAAACCTGGAAGTTAGGGGCTGGGTGAAGGGGATACAGAGGCATATAACTGCGATGTTGCTTAGGTGAGGACCAAGGGCAAAAGCCTCAGCCTAAGAGCAATGCCTGAGCAAAAGGTAGAGCAGAAGCCCTTGATAGGCCTTCTTTTCTGGTCTTTTTCCTTCACAGCAGTCTGAACCAAGATCAGGCAGCTGTATCAGACTGTTAACAGGTAGGCTTGCTCTGTGTATACATCTGCTCAGACTTCTAGCAATTCGAACCATTTCTGTTGCCATTTTTCCAGTTTTGGGAGAAGTCACCTCCGTCCCATTATAACCATGCTCAATGATCAGACTTTGGCTGAGCCACCGCTATCCACAATCCTTGCTAAATACTCACCAGGTGGTTATTTCCTTTGTGTTTGTGCCCAAATAGCTGTGACTGAGCTAAACAAACTGTGTATCAGAGTACAGCTATTTAGCCAAAGCAAGGCCTGAAGTCAAAACAAACCTCCATGGAGTAATGAGACACTGCAAGCAAGGGTGTCAAGTTACCCAAGCCATGCCAGGGCTGTTGTGGCATAGCCGTTGAGAGGTTGTGGGACCTGCTCTGATTCAAAGGGACAGTGCCTGTGCAGGAATCTTTTACTGCATATGTGCTTGGTGCTGGAGTTTGCCAGGCCATCCCCAGTCTTACGTTGCAACAGGAACATACTGTGCTCTGCAAGAATGCAGGGTCAGGCTATAGCAGTCCTACTTTGGACTTTAGAGAAGGCCAGAGGTTTGGGGATCCAGGTAGAATTCATGTTTCAGGTTGGTGAAGGCCACATCCTGTTACCACAGGGATCCTCAGGAAGGGGATCAAGGTTTCCCCTTTATTTGAAAGTTTTGGATTGCCCTGGATGTGCCCAAGACTGGAAACTTGTGAAGCATTAGAAGTACTGAAAGCAGTTCTGATGGCAGGCTAGCTACCCAGCCAATATATCACTTTTCCTCTCCTACAGCAGGGACTCAGGGTTAACTGGGATTTTGAGGGTAGGGTCAGCATAGACATTCCTCCTTTTGATACATTTCTCTAAGGAAAATTAATTTTTAAAAATACATTCGGATGTTTCTTTACTAAAGTTGAAGTTAAGCGTCAACTATGGAAGGAATTTAAGGGTAAGATACTGGTTCAGATTTAGTCATTTCACACCGCCAACTCCAATTTTGGCTGTTTCTGTCTGATGTTCTGTTCCTGTTTTGTCTGAATTACCTGAAGTTCTGAAGTACGTAATAACTGTTATGGAAACCTGAAAATGGTTGTTGTAGGTGGGCACTCAGTTGTCAAAGATACTTACTTCATATGGAGGGATAATAATTACAGTAAGCTCAGGAACTAAAGACAATGCAGGTTTTACATTAAAAACTAGTCAAATCAAAGATGGAAACTCAGGAAACCGATCTTAGTTTTCTAGTACTACTTCTTAATAATTGAAAGCTCTTTCCTGAGAGAGTGAAAGAGCTCATGGATTAGTTACCTGTTACCAAAATTTAAAACAATGCAATAACTTTAATGTAAGGGCAAAAGTAGTGAGCAATTTTTATTTCATCTTTTTTAATACTAAACTTCTGACCTGTGAAACATGGGTAGTTAAATTGGAAGACCAGAATGCTGGAGGCAGCTTTGCTTGTCCTTTCAGAGTTTATTGATTCAATTTAAACCACATCCCTTACAATGTTCTTGCTTTCTGGAAACCTCCAGTGACTGATATGCCACTGTCGTTCTTTATCCATTAATAAAATTAACCTGTTATTCATGTGAGTGAAAATATGCTGATGTGTCCCCTCTTTGTGAACTGTTTAAACTTCTAGGTCTGTAATGTCTAGAAATGGCTATCATCCTCCAATTTGTGAGAAGAGGAATTCAGATGGGGAGTAGTGGCATCACTCTCAGATATGGAATTCAAAGTTATCTTGGCATCCAGATACCAATTTGTGAAAGAAATGCCATTGTTCTGCATAGTATCATATTTTTTTAACAATGAAGAGGGATCCTGGTGTTGGTAGTTGCTCCTGGTTGTTCTTTTTTTCTTTCTTCTCCCTATTTCATTTGCATCTGACAGCAGTTCTATTACTGCCTTGAGCAGCTGAGCTATGTTGCATGTGACATGTTGGTGGGGTTTTTTGTGGGCAAAACGAAGGAACTTCTGCTAATAATTTTTGTTTTAACAGGATGGGAAAACAGCAGAAGATCTTGCCAGAGCAGAGCAGCATGAACATGTAGCCAGTCTGCTTGCAAGACTTAAAAAGGTCAGGAATGCATGAATTTTAACTGAGGTTTTCATGTTATTAAGATACCAAGAAAAGTCTTACCATGGGAAATCACATGATAAGATATTCATGAAAGCCTTTCTGAAAGCCTGTTGCAAAAATCTGTACTTCAGTGGTGTCTCTTTTTTTTTTTCCCATATTTTTAATTTGAAATTATGCTTCCAGTTAAAGCTAGTATGTACATGTTAAAAAAAATGGCTACGCTAGTCTGCACCGCTAATCTGTTTTACCCTGTTTCTGACAGTGCCTAGCAAAGCATCTAAGGTGTTTAGAAGAAACTGGAAATTAAGCTATTAAGAATTAGCAGATCTGACAAGAGAACTTATTTCCCCACAGTCACCAGTTTAGCTAGATTAGGGTTATGAAGTATCAGGGGTTTGGAATAGCTGCACATGTTCTCAATGTCTTCTTCTAATTCTACAATTTTCTTCAATTTCAGAATCCCAGACAACTAAACACAAAGTTGATCTGGGCTTGTTGTAAGGCACTAAGTCTGACACATCTGATCCACATTGATTATTCTGGATGGGCAGTGTCACTCATGCTGTGAAGATTCAGGGACCACTTGCCTGGCAATTGCAGGCAAGACCCATACGAATTAAAACAATCCTGTTTTAATTACGCTGATGGATCTGTGGAAAACTGAAATAAATTACCATTTCAGAGTAGCAATAGAAGATGGTGTGTACCAGCCATTGCCAAGGTGAAAGTAGAATCATGTCCTTTAGTCCTGCCAGTACGTCTATACTTGCTAGGATTGTAAAATATATCAGTGAAGAGGTCAGAAAGTGTCACAAAGTTCAGGATTCCTTTGCAGTAATAGCTTTTGTAAGCTTTTGTAGTAACAGGATCCATTCTGCATGGTTGTATCCCCATACCAAACCCTTGCCTGTGTCTGCATGTCGGTGGATAAATTTGTGATTTAGTCATGATGTAAATATGGAACTAATACAAGTTGACCTAGAACAAAAGAGAGGTCAGATAAATCTCTTCTGAAAGAGATGTTAGTAGCTCTGTCTTCTTGATAGAAGAGTACACTTAGTTATTGAAGGCCTGCTTATATATATATATATGGGGAAAATGTATGATAATTATATACTTGATCAGAGAATTTGCTCAATTTAAATTAATAAATTACATGAAAACACTGGAAATATTCTAGTACTACTCAAAAAGGTCAATACCATCTAGTACAGATCGTACCTGACACTTGCTTTATTTTCAGTACTTATGGAGGGTTTTGTCCCTAATAGCAGATGGGGAACCTACTGCCATAGTGGCTTTCGGAGAGGATTCAGTATTAGCCATGAGGGGGTGCAGTATTTGCATTGTGACTAACTTATCTAATAAATGCCTTTTAGCAAGGAAGGAACTAAATTATATACGCTCCTATTTCTGTCAAATTTCTCATCTTAATTGCTGCCTGCTTATAATTTTGGGGGGCTGTAGGTTCTTGTTTCATGACTCATCCCACATGTTAAATCAGTTCAAATGCAGAACAACAGAGCCTCTCTCTCAGCTCCAAACGGGGGAATGACGGAAGGAGAGATGAAGTTAGTTCCATTGCCCCTCCACCTTTCTGCTGTATCTGTGTTTCCTTGAAACAGGTCTTTACGTGGTGAGAAACACTTGGTTAGTTTGCTGTCCTGCACTGCATCCCCTTGTTGAATTGATTTTTCAAGCTCTGTTTGTGTGGGAAATAATGCATCCATGTCTGATTGCCTCTTGCTGGGCAAAGAAAAAAGATTTTATTTGTTCATTCCCAACTCTGTCTTTGGCAGGAACAGAAGTAGTATCCTCAGATACTACAAGACAAGATACAGAGGAGTAATGGGGAAGCTCAGAGTGGAAAGGTCTTCTGTAGGAGTTGTGATTGGATTTGAGGAAGGCCTATGTAGGAGGATGAGATTGCAGCTGTGGAAGAGAAAATGAATGTGCACAGAGGGTAAACTGTGAGAGGAGAACTGAGTAGGGAGCCAGATCTATTGAGGCTTGGGATTAAAGAGGGAAACCAGTCTGGAGAATGTACACTTGCAGTAGAGGGGTAAAAAAATGGAAGGTGAATAGTATATAAGAGGGTCTTCTAAGGTAAAAAGAATAATAAGTGCAAGGAAAGGAGAGGTAAGTGGTCTGAGAAAAGCAATATTTACCATGAAAAGAACTGAAGTGGAAATAAACAGAACTGGATGAGGGGAGGAGGGAGAGGGAAGAGGAGAATTCTCCCGGATAGGAGAAGTACAGAAAAAGTTAATGTAAAAATTGAGGTTTTGGATTGCTCATTTGATAGCTGTCACTGCAAAATTCTTCAATGCTGCATGTCTATTACATAAGATCATGGATATTGGTTATCCTACTGAGACTGACAGGCAAGAGAACAGGTACTGAAAGAGGATAGTTTTTCTTCCTTTGTCCCCTCCATCAGACGTCAGAATGCTCCCATTCACTGATGTTGAACCTAAGTCATGTGTGATTTTCATGGAGCCTCAAGGGGACTCTTGAGAGCAAGTGGTCAGCTGTGCCTTGTCTACCTGTCCCTGCCCTTCTGCCATTAACTGATCACTTGCATAATGAAACAAATAGAGGAACTGATGCAGATGAACACCAACCTGGCAAGGTTGTTGGGAGGCAGAAGTTCCCTGCCATAAGCTCTGATTTCTTCTTTATGTTGAATTTCAGGATACATACCGGGGGATTTTTATCCAGCAGCTGCGACACATGCAAAATCCACAGCCCCGGATCAAACTGAAGTTGTTTGGACACTCTGGTGCTGGGAAAACAACACTGGTGGAGTCCCTAAAGTGTGGCCTGATACGAAGCTTTTTCCGAAGGCGTAGGCCTAGACTCTCCTCTGCAAACTCAGCCAGATTTCCCCCATCTCCTTTGTCTTCCAAACCTTCGGGTATGTCTTCAAAACTGTAATGTTTGAATGAGAAAACATTTTCCTCTTAAGTCTGTAGCTCTTAAGAAAGAGCTGTTGTCTGCACTGCAAAAGACAGGACAGGCTAAGCATGTAAGAAGCCAAAGCGAAGTGGAGATGGCATTGACTTATTTGTGCACAGGCTCGTACATAAAGTAAGAGGAGCAGCAGGTGTGGAGGGTGCTGGAGTGGTGTAAATTTTTGTTTACTCACATGCTGCATAAATGGACTTGGAGAGTGGAGGAGAGGACTTGTGAACGCTGGCGTTTTTCACAAAAAGTCCTAGGCTATGAATGCCAGCGTCATGACCAGATTCCATGGTTGTGGTTTTGGGGGTTATGTTTTGTCAGCCTTTTTGTTTGATAAACTCTTTGCAAAATTGAAAGATGTTGCTGCATCTTTATGTGATCTTTAAGTAATAACAAAGGGTTCAGAACTCTGATCCCTTAAAGTGCTTTTCTGTAACATACAGGAATGGATTAGGCCACTTAGGTGTCTAAAATTGTCTCCGAACCAGGTGAAAATGGAGGTTTTCTAAATTGAAGTAAATTTGTGCAAATAATAGGGAAACTCTGCCCATGTAGCACCAGTTGGCTTGTGTGAAGTGGGAAGAGCTGCAGGATGTGGAGGAACTGGCTAGGTTTACACTTCAGCATGTGCCCAGCTTTGGAAGAACCCACAGTTGTGGCAGAAGGACACTGGAGAGAGTAGTGAACTATTTGTCCAGGTCCCTGTTCTAACACTTGAGAGGCCGCACAGTTTATACAAGCTAAGAAGGCACTTTGAGGATGTTTAGAAGTAGTCTTATTATGTAAGTTTTAGAAGGGGTCAGGGTTGCCTTTTTCTTTAAAACCTTTGGATAATACTTGCAGGTTTATAATTCATTAATTTTAAAGTAATATTAGAATAGCACTAGTATTAGCTTTCATCTGTAATTTCTCTCTAGTCACCTGAGGAACCTGTAAGGTACTCAGAGTGGCTTAACAGGACAAGATACCTGGCACAGAGGTTTTCACTGCATTTTCTGTTTACTTAATACAAGGGGCTTACATCTGTGACAACAGAATAAAGAAATTAATTAATCAGAAGTTCTTGATTTATTTATCTTAATTTACTGTGTTATACAAGGGGAGATAAGTCACTCAAGGAGTATCAGTTCCTGGAGGCAGTGCAGGAAGGTTTTGACTGAAGACAGGGGTTTTTTATGTTTGTTGGTACCAGAACCAGAGGATAGGTGTGCTCATACCATCATAAAATCAGACAAGCCTGCCAGTCACACTGGCAAGTTATTATGGAAATAATGGTGAATTTGAAGCATACACTTGAAACGTGTGCAGTTCTATGCAAACAAAGCTATTATGGTATTGGTTTAATTTTTGGAGTTTTAGTTTTTGCTTGTTTCAGTATCTGTTCTTTTTGGATGAAAATCAATATGTAATGTGTAAATAATGTTATGGGTTGAGTGACATGATGAGACAAACATTTAAACCACAATTTGGTCTATACTTCATCATGTGCTTAGGTTTGCTTACAATCTGTAAAAATAAGTGTGTGAATTCACCATGTATTTACAACAGTCAAAAGATTTAAATATTATATTAGAAGATCAAACATGAAAGTATAGTTTTACAGCTGACAGGTAGTTTTTTTCTATATTAAAACCCAAATACTGGAACTCAGCACCTAGTGGAAGAAAGAAATCTTTACTTTTCCCACTAGATGGTGCAAGTCAATTAAAAAACCCTTCTGTTTCTCATTTACTCTTAGGGAATCTGAATTGAGCGTAAACTAAACAAACTGCTTATTAGTAAAATAATTTTGGTCAAGGGCCTGCTTTTCAACCCCACCTACCCAGAAACAGTTGTTACACAGTAGTATTTTTATCCTTACTGGCAGGAATCAACTATATGAGTATGTACCATTTCCAAACCAATAAAAATAGTCCATGCCATAAAATTGTAGCCCTTGGCTAAAAAAGGAGTGTATCTTTCCGGTGTAGAAGAACTTCAACTATTGAAACCTTCCATTCCTAAATCATGCAGGTTTTTTCTATGCTTCTTACACAGTGGTATATCTGCTGAAGTGCGGTAAGTGCTGTATGGGATCGTTTTAATATTTTCCTTTTCATCATTCAGAATAAAGATGTAGTTGTCTATGCTTACAGCTTGGTAGTAGTTTCCTTTCTTTGAAGAGCATTTTGTGTTCTTAATCAGCTTTTATGCCTTGCATACTTATTTTGAAGTTATCTGGTTGTGATTTTCACATGGTTTGTAATCTCATTTTCCTTTCCCTGACCCAGTTTCAGTAAGCATTACGAATCTTTATCCTGGTTGTGAGAATGTCAGTGTGAGAAGCCGTAGTATGATGTTTGAGCCAGGCCTGACCAAAGGGGTATTAGAAGCTTTTGTAACACCTGCTCATCACTCTCACTTCTCTGCTGATGACCAGTCCACCAAGGCCATTGACATTCAGAATGCCTGCTTGCACGGTAAGCAGAACCCTGGGCTGGTGTGCTTAATGCTGCGGGACAATGCCATGTTACTTGTTTTTAAAAATAAAAACAAACAAGCAAACAAATCTGACTTCGTATGGTGGTGACTGTGGTTGAGAATCAAACACTGATGAGGTTTGGTATGTTTAAGCAGAAAGTAAATACGCATAGTAATCACTGTGTCAGATCCTTACAGGATCAGACAGAAATGTTTTTGAGGTGAATAAGTGGCGTGGGCCAGAGAAAGGAGAGATTTGGTATAATAGGAGTGGATTGGCAAACCAGCTACTAGTGTGAAGGCACCCACACTCTATGTCCTTTGGGGATTTTATCAGATTTAATCTGGTCCCACAGACCCAAGTATCCTCACCATTTATGTGGCTGCCAGCTGTATGACGGACCTCCTCACCCTGTGACAGGGCTGGAGCATATCTGGTGAGCGGAGCTTCTGATTTAATGGTTTTTTGCAAGGAAGCTAACTGCTCTGCAATTGAAACCAGTTAGAGGGGTCAGTCAGAGAAGTTGTCAAAAGTACATATATGGCTTCTGACTGTGAAGACCATACAAATAGTGCATATACACCACCAGCCATACTAATCGTTACATAGGTGGTAAGGTCTCTCACTATAGGTTCTCTTCTTCATAAGGAAAATGTCCTGCATGCCTAGCAGCTGCAGTTTTGATGCAGAGTTAGGATTAATCAAGATTCTATTTTGGAGAGAAAAACCTATTTATGAATGCAGTATATGTACACTAACACGTGCAGTGACAACACGCTTGTCCTAGATGCTGAAGAGTATGCCATGTAACTAAAACTTGTTCTTTGTCTGGACTAATTTCCTCTTTCAGTGTAATCTGAAACCAAGTCAAATTCTGCAGTGAAATTCTGCAGCAGGCTGTCAGAAGGGGTTTCTTTCTCTGTGCTGTCTTGATAGAGAAGAAAAGTACATACATGGATGAACTCTGAATAGCTGTACTCAAAACAGCAATTTGAGGTTTCTGGCTGCTTCTAGAGGTTTGAGGTGCATCTTAATCAGCATTTATTTAAATAGAAGTGGTACAAGTGCGGTGGACTTAACCCTAATCAGATGGTGCCTTTGGGAAGTGCCATACAGTGCAACATACTAATACTCCTCCCACCTGGAGCTAAAGAAGATGGCAAAAAGAAGCACAGTGCCGTTGGGATCCTTAACATGGTGATTCTTCAGTCTTGGCTTAGCAACGTGATGCAAATAGTACAGTTCTGTAAAGCAAAGTGTCATTCTTTGAGAATGTTGTTCAGCTGTTTTTAATACCAGTGGTGGCATGTTAAGAGGAGAAGTTAATAAAAATGTTGAACTTTTTTCAGTGAGCGGGAAAATGGGAGCCATTATTCTTGTTTTTCAAGGGAAATACAAGATCCAATGCTGCTGTGCCAGACAAAGGCCACTTTAATGTGTCAGGCTGCATGCATTTAACACACAGGTGCTTCATGTGACATCCAGCTGCATGTCCTAGAGAAGTGAATGTGAGAGAGGAACAGATTATGAGGAATCAACTTCTCAGCCTCTCAGACTGACTGAAACCTGTTCCCTTTGTTCATGATTGCATTTGCAGTCTTAGTTTCTCATGTGCATACAGTTTATCTTCGTAAAAGTTTAAATCAGATTAACTCTTGTTTGTCTTTCCATGGCTGAAAGATGCCTCATGCTTACTGACAAAGTGTGATCTCTTCATCTATTTGTTTTTCAGGAGTTGGTGACTTCAGTATCTGGGAATTCTCTGGGAATCCTGTGTATTTCTGCTGTTACGATTATTTTGCTGCAAATGATCCCACTGCAATTCACATAGTGCTTTTTAGTCTTGAGGAGCCTTATGAAATCCAGTTAAACCAAGTGACCTTTTGGCTCAGTTTCCTGAAATCGCTAGTCCCAGTTGAGGAGCCAATAGGTATGCTCTTTTGCCTGTTAATGAAATATTAGGGGACTGTAGGATAAAGCTTCTTGTGTTTCTCTGCAACTTTGCACATCTTCCATGTTCAGTGCTGTTATGTGTCTTCATCCCCATGTATTCAAACAAACTTTACACAGGGTTTCTTAGAGAAAGGGAATCTTATCTGTGGAACAAGCCTGGAGTTGTTCCACCTCTAACTAAAAAGAGTCATGAGATTCATGACTCTTGTGGCACTGGGATTTACATGGGTAAATGGCAGATGAAGTTTTATGTCAGATAAGCTGTGTGGAAAAGTGTTTTAAAGGGTTGGTACCATGTAAAACCAGTTTTAGACACTTTGATTAAATTCTACTTATATCTAGGCCCAATTAACAGTGTTTCCAGCATTAATTAGTCTTGTCAGTAAGAACAGAACAGCATTGTGATGTTACCTCTCAGTACATGCAGCTTTAACTAGAGTTATATTTGGACTTCAAATATGTTAAATGTTTTGGTGCATCAGGGTGTACGGAAACCAGTATTTCTAGTAAATTTCACTTCACATATTCTCAGACTTTGCACAGTTTTTAAGTAAGTTTACTTAGTATTCAAGCTTTCTAATTAACTGAAAGTTACTTGGCAGGCATGCAAATTAGTTTAAATCACTTTTCTCTAAGAAGGTCTGTAGATCTAGGTATATGTAACCATGTAAGTTGTTTGTGAGCATTAGTCTGCAGACTGTGACAATTTCGTGGACAAACCAAGCTCTGACATGTGTCTTGGTTCTATGGACTGAAATGTTATTCCAGCCAGTTGATCTAACTTAGCACTCACAGACACTTATAATGCTCCTGCGGACTCACTAGACAAACATATCAAATACTTACATAGTACAAAGAGTATTTCCCCTCTCTTCTTGTGTTCTGCTTGATTCTGTATGCATTATCTCAGCCAGACAATGATGAACCAAGTCAAACCTTCGGTTTTCAATTCAGGCATCTGCATGTCTTTCATGTTCCATTTTAGATCAAATCACAGGATTAACAATATGAGCATTTGGATCTAACTGACATGAAATTACTGTAAGAGCCCAGAAATTTGCAGAAAAGTATCAAAGTTGAAAATACAGTTAATTTGGAATTGCTGAAAGCTTTTCACAGCTCTTCAGTCTAGCGAGGAAACTTTATTCTTTGTTTGACTAAGTTAGAATTTAATTGTTTCTTTTTGCTTACCTAATTGTCAGTATTATTCAGATACTTTACTTAAATCAGTGTTTGTACTGGTCAGCTCAATATGGGTACCCATGAATTTTTGTGCTGTTACAAATCTCTAAAGTAATATGTATCCTATTGTCTTGTGAGGAGCGATTGAAGGAGCTGGGACTGTTTAGCTTGAGGAGGAGAAGGCTGAGGGGAGACCTCATCACTCTCTACAGCTACCTGAAAGGACATTGTAGAGAGGCTGGTGCTGGTCTCTTCTCACAGGTAATGAGTGATAGAACAAGAGGGAATGGCTTTAAACTGTAACAGGGGGGGTTCAGACTGGACATTAGGAAAAATTTTTTCACAGGAGGAGTGGTCAGACAGTGGAACAGGCTGCCCAGGGAGGTGGTGGAGTCACCATCCCTGGATATCTTTAAGGGTCATTTAGATGAGATGTTGGGGGATATGGTGTAGGGGAGAACTTTGTAGAGTAGGGCTGATGCTTGGACTCGATGATCCCAAGGGTCTTTTCCAACCTGAATGATTCTATGATTCTGTGTAGTAACTGATGTTAGCAGAAAACTTAAACTTGTGGAATTACTTGCCAGTTACTTTGTCTAAGTCCTTCAGCTGCCACCCCCCACCCCGCCCAAATATTTACTGTTACAGAGGTTTGAGAAAATGTGGCTATTTATGAATGAATCAAGATTGTGTAGCTCTTAGTTGATAAAAACTGAGCAATGATGTAAGCACGTTTCTCCCATGTGAAGTTTTTTCAGACTAGAACAGCAGGATTGCATGTATTGTCTTTTTAGAAAAGAGTCTAATAATGTCTCCTCCTATTTGGAAGATCAGTTTGAGAAAAGATTGAAAATTCTGTTCTGTACTGTCACCTCATTGATGCCATTTGTATCTTTCTTTCTCATTCTTTTTCATGGTTTCTGCCAGGCTTTCCTACTTAACTCTCACCTAAGTGAGAGGTCATTGTTTGTGTAAGTACTGCAAAACAGCATTCATACCAACATATGAATGTTGTAGACATTTTGTATTCTACTTACAGTCCTCTACTCTGAACCTGTAGTATTAACGACCATCAAGAGATTATGAGAAACCCTTTCAAGAAGCTGTTCTTTTTGGTTTTCCTCCTGCTATCATAGTTTGTAGTTAATAGATACATCAATAGTGTTATTGATTAATGTTTTTGCTAAAACAATAAAGTCATGTAATGTTAAATAGCCAAAGCACCAGTGGTGTAAGCACAGTATGGCTATGCTTAGAGTTGGTAAATCCACTGCCAGAGTGATTGGTGTGAAGAATGTAAAATGTATTGCTACTTTGCCCACGCAGTAAGAAAGCCATCTCCATAGGCATGTCTTACAGTGAGGGAGTGCTCTTGTTTCTCTTTTAGCATTTGGTGGAAAGCTGAAAAGTCCCCTGTGTGTTGTTTTGGTCGCCACACATGCTGACATAGTAAATCTTCCTCGGCCTGTTGGGGGAGAGTTTTGGTATGAAAAAGACATGTCGTTATTGAAAGAAATCAGGAACAGGTAAGTGGGGACTGTATTTATATGTAGTGTTTAAAGATGCCAATGATAAAGATAAATTACTGAAATGCATAGGAATATGTAAAAGATTTTTATGTGCCTTAAGCTTTATGATACTATGATATTTTCAGTACATTCAGGAAGCTTATGCAAAAATTTAAACATTTATCTGTATTACAGTGAGTAAGATGCCTTAAGTGAGCTGAAGTGAGACAAGTGGTGCAAAAATTAGTTGAGGCTTAGGAAGTCTCACCCTGTAAACACTGGCATACATCCAAAGGCTGGTGGCTGCCATGTATCTAATGTCTTGGTGCTCGGGTCTTGCAACAGCCTTAGCAAAGTGGGCAGTTCTCAGCTACAAACTCTGGGTGCAAAAGAGGAAGCTTTAAAGTAGAGCCACTCTTTGCTCTGAATTGATTTAGGATGGGTAGGAAAAACACAGGTACTCCCTACACTGTTTATGAAGAGCTGGATGTTGTGGAGTCAGACAGGTGACAAGGTCATCCAGGACGTGACTAGAAGTTAGGGAAACTTCTAGCCTTCTTCAGCAAATGTTTGGAGAGCATGCTAATTGTAGGTGTAAATAGGGAATTTTTCAGGAACATAGTACTGTATAAAGTAACAATAATTTATCTTCACAGTGAGCATATAAGTGGGTAACATGGTACAAGGAACCATCCATACCTGTGAACATAGACACTTGCCTAGACTGTACAAGAAACAGATATAGGAATTCCAGCACAGTAGTGGCAGGGCAGTATCTTAAGCGATTGAAATAAACCAACAGAAAATACCTGTGTGTAATCTTTGGTGCTGGGATCCTTTTAAATGCAAATTAGTCCAGAGCTAGGAAAACAGGTACATGCTCTCAAACGAAGGTGGTTTTGTAATTACAAGTCCTGTGATGGAATTGTAATTTTCTTACATGTCTTCACCCTTCTTTCATAGGAAATACAACAATTTTCTCTCAATATCTCAGTTTATTTTCAAGAAAATAGAGCAGCTATGCTGTCTACGCTTATAAAGTATCTTAGCATAATCAGTACTTAAACTTTTTCATCGTTCCTTGAAGAAGAATAATGTGTGTAATTTAAGACTGTAGTACAACTGGATTAAGAAATAAAACTGGATTTGGAACTAAGTAAATAATAGGTCACTTCTCTTTTAGATTTGGAAATGATCTGCACATTTCAGACAAGTTATTTGTCTTGGATGCTGGAGCATCTGGGTCTAAAGATATGAAGCTTCTCCGAAATCACCTGCAAGATATAAGAAGCCAGATAATTTCTGTAAGTAATGTCTAATGGTCTGGGTTGGGCCAGCCAAAATGTGAAAATACTCTGTAGTAATTTACTGTAAACTTAATACTTACATTATGAAAATGAGAGCAACAAGTGCTGTTCCAATTTTTTAGCAGCATGCATGACACATGGTGATAAACAAACTCCTGACATCAGAGATTCAGTAACCATTTTCAAAATTGTAGGTGTTTTTTACAGGTCACCAAAATTATCTCTCTTGACAGGAGACAAGATTTTCAGTTCAAAGTTACAGTTTTGTATTTTGAATTGACAACGATTGTATTCCAGCATTGGCCCTTCTTTTTTGTTGTTTTTAATCTTTTTTTTTCAATCAGCATAGTATTAGAGAAACAGAATATACTTCAGGCAAATAAGTTTTTTGTAAAAAAACCAAACAAAACACCTGAGTAGAACAGTTTCTTCAGCTGTTAGAAAGATAATTCCCAATAGAGATGTGTGAACTGACTATACACTAACTTTTTAGCGCACTTTTTTACTGAAAAGGATGTGCTTGGAGTTGTATATGTATGTGAAACTGAAGGTAAAATAGCCATGGTTTGATGTTACCACCATGAAGCAATCCACAGAGACTTCTGTACTAAGGGTGACCAACTTCAAGTTAGGTAGCCTATGCTAAATGGATTTAGATTTCCTCATATCAAAGGCCCTCTTGTGTGACACACCAGTAAGACTTTCTGCAGTTAGTTCTGATAGGTATTTGTTTAAAAATTAATTAAAAGTGAATGTATTGCTGAGTTCATTCTATAGACCAAGGAAATCGGTTCAGTTTCATGCAAAATGCAGCCTATTTTATGTTCGCAATGAGATCTTAATATAAGCTTTTCTTCTCTCACAAAACGTAATCATAGCTGTGATCACTAGCTTGAAATCTGGAGGGCTTTGATCTATAAGAAGTGCATCCTGTGGCCTGAGACTGTAGGTTGAAGGCATCAGTGATGTCCAAGACAAGCAGTAGATAAAAGTACCATCTTCTTACCTGGTACCCTGCTGTCTCACCTATTGAAGTAAATTGATCCTGTACAGATACTGATGAGTACAGATTTTAATGTTGGCAAATTTCTGAAATAAAGATTGACTTCTAGACTCATGAAGGCAATTGATACATTTTGAAGTCACTGTTTCAGGTGGTCAGCACATTTGACTGGGCTTTGTTCCACATGTCAGGGTTCCCTTTGTAATCATGGAAAGTTTGCTTATTTCAGAAAAAAAAGTTGTTTCTGGAATTCACTTTATTAAGAAAAGGTAGCTCTCACAGCAAGCGAATGTCAGATGGAATAGTAAGGGTCTATCACAAGGGGAACTCTTTAGATGTGAATATACATCATGAATGCATTAGACCTTGTAACCTCCATTTAAAAAAAACCAAACACAAAACCAACAGTAATAGTACTGTGTTCTCAGCAGAGTAGAATTACAAATGGGTGTTTTCTGTGCTTTTGTAAGACTTGTCCACCTATGACTCATCTGTGTGAAAAAATAATCTCCACACTGCCTTCATGGAGAAAAATGAATGGACCGAACCAGCTGATGTCTTTGCAGCAGTTTGTGTACGATGTACAGGAACAGCTTAACCCCCTAGCAAGTGAAAATGACCTACGGCATATTGCACAGCAGTTGCACAGCATAGGAGAAGTAAGTGTTTTTTTCTAAATTGCATCTCCTTATTAGCAAGGTACTGATCTGATAGGATATTGTTTAATGAGATTTAAGCACATGTCTATGTTTTCTCCTCCCTCTTAAGACATCATAAGTAGAGACTGGTTAATAATGTTTTTTATCATTATTGTCTTGTGGCTCCTATTTCATTCAACATTATTTCTTTGAGATAGTTTATTGCTACAGTTGTAAGAATATAAAATACCCAGAAAGGGTAAGTATGCTATCAGTTTAATTGAGGTAGTGCTTAATGTGTTCACTGATTATGGGAAATTTATGTGTGTCCATTAGAAATTGAATTGTAGGATTTTGCATATGTAACTTGCAGGGCATGGCTAGGCTTTACAGCTGTTGGACTCTAATGGCTTTGCTGCTAGTGGAAATCAAGAACAAGATCTGCTCTTTGATCTGAATACTTGCAAGAAATTAAAATGCACTGTTTGTTTTTATCCTGCCAGCAGTGTTAATTAAATGACTGGGTCAGTAAGTTAGGAAGGAGAGAACACAGGGCATCATCTTGTACCTCGCAAGATGTAAATAGTAACTTTCATATTTATAAACAGATTAACATTATGCAGAGTGAAACTGTCCAAGATGTTGTGCTTCTGGATCCCCGCTGGCTCTGTTCAAATGTCCTTGGAAAAATTCTGTCAGTGGAGAACCCAAAAGCCCTCCATCACTATAGAGGTCGGTACACTATAGAGGACATCCAGCGTCTGGTGACAGATAGTGATGTGGAAGAACTGATACAGATTTTGGATGCCATGGATATTTGTGCAAGGGACCTTAGCAGTGGAGCAATGGTGGATATTCCTGCTCTCATAAAGACTGACAATCTCCACAGGTCTTGGACAGATGAGGAAGATGAGGTGCTAATTTATGGTGGTGTTAGAATCGTTCCTGTGGAACATCTTACCCCATTTCCTTGTGGAATCTTTCATAAAGTTCAGGTGAATCTCTGCAGGTGGATTCATCAGCAAAGCACAGAGGGAGATGCTGATATACGTCTGTGGGTAAACGGATCAAAGATTATGAATCGTGGAGCTGAGCTTTTAGTGCTGCTGGTCAACCATGGTCAGGGTATAGAGGTTCAAGTTAGAGGACTGGAAACAGAGAAGATCAGGTGCTGTTTACTTCTTGATTCTGTATGCAGTACCATTGATAACTTAATGACCACAACCTTACCAGGCCTTCTGACTGGGAAATACTACCTTAGTCCTCAGCAGCTGAGGGAACATCATGAACCAGTAATGGTCTACCAGCCTAGAGACTTTTTTCGTGCACAGAGTCAAAAGGAGACATCACTGACTAACACTATGGGGGGGTATAAAGAGAGCTTTAGTAGTATACTGTGTTTTGGATGTCTTGATGTCTACTCGCAGGGAAGCCTAGGAATGGATATTCATGTTTCTGATCTGAATCTGCTTACCAGGAGAAAATTAAGTCGACTTTTGGATCCACCTGATCCTATGGGCAAAGATTGGTGCCTTCTGGCCATGAATCTGGGCCTCCCTGATCTTGTTGCAAAGTACAATACAAATAATGGAACACAAAATGACTTTCTTTCGAGCCCAGTCCATGCCCTTCTGCAGGAGTGGAGTAATGCCCCTGAGAGCACTGTAGGTATTCTGATGTCTAAGCTAAGGGAATTAGGTCGCAGAGATGCAGCAGACTTTTTACTAAAGGCATCTTCTGTATTCAAAATAAATTTAGATGCTAATGGTCAAGAGGCTTATGCTTCCAGTTGCAACAGTGGCACATCTTACAACTCAATTAGCTCTGTAGTGTCACGGTAAGAGCAGGTGTTTCACATGGACATCTTTTCAAACTGCAGAAAGGATAAAAGATACAGTGCAAGAGCTTCTGTGCATTTTCATTTATGAGGTTTTGTGTCAAAGGATCTTTATTCTTCTCCAGCACCACCGTTTTGTGCATAAACTTCCTACTTCTAACTGGAATTGTTGCTCTTTATTAAAAAGGCTTATGTACTTCTGGTGGTTTAAAATTTTTCCTGATACATAATGTGCTGCTTAATACTGCCATTTAACTGGAAAGTTTTAACTTTTGGATTACATACTGCAACTGTTTTATAAAATACTTTGATTCTCCCCATAAAAGGTAGGGAGAGAAGAATAGCACATATTACCTGAAATGTGTATTTCTTACACCCTTTTTTTTTCATCATGTCCTGTGCTTAACATTTTTTTTGTATTTGTAAGGAAAGAAATCCACCATTTGTAGTCAATCTGACTGAATTTAAAACCACATTGTTTATAGCTGAAAAAGCGAGTGCCTTTTGCTGAAGGGAGGGTGCAGTTGATTTGAATGACCCTGCTGGAGTAACAAGAACATGCTACCTCTGTTTCACTTAAATTGTCTGCATGCTTATCATTGCAAGTGGTGCTTGCCTTTTAATTTTTCCACACTTCTAAAACATTGGTGATGACTCACGCAGAGCATTCTTGTGCCAGTAATATGGGTAGAGACATGTGATACCTAATCAGCATCAATTACAGTCAAATCATAATGTGAAAATCTCTTGAACTTGCCAATTATCATGCTTCATTATTTCCATGCACCTCAGGTAAAAGTTCATATCGTTTCAGAGTTCAAAAAACACAAGTGTTGGATACTGCAGAATAATATTGTATAGTTGTCAGTTGTAATTTGTGTATAACAGGTTTTCTATTTTAGATCCTGCATTACTTACTTCCTGTACTTGAAAACTTTCATGGGGATAAAAACAAAAAGGAAGCAAGATTTCTTGCAGTGATAACTTTTAAATTGATATGAGGGAATATGACCCATTCTCTGTTCTAAAAAGCATGTAATTTTAATGGTGCGATGTGTGTTTGTTTATATATATTGTATGTACATATATTAATACTATTTTTTCCTTAATCTCGCAATGTAGTAAAATTTTGAAGGATTTTTTTACAAATAAACTGTTGCTTGTTGCGTCCTTGTTGTTCATATTCTGTAGCTGAAAGGGAGCAAAATTTCTTTTTTCCTTACAGTCACAATCTTTGAGAAGCAGTGCCTGGCTGCAGAAGTTCTGGGAACCTCCTTCACTTCAGGGGGATTTCTCAGTATGCTGGAGGAATATTTATTTATTTACTGCAGAGGTGATTCCTCTGCAGCAGAGGGATTTGCATTCATGTCGATAAATGGCTAGCCAGTTTTGCTGCACAGCTTTTCCTTTGTGTTTTTTCACAATGGATACCAAAACAGCAGATGCAAGTCTGTCATCAGGAATCCTCCAGATTATGCTGTGTTGCAAAGGGGAAGAACACTGCTTTCAGAGCCTGTGCTGTGTCCTTTACATTAAGGATCCCTCTATCACACGAGGGACTGTGCTGCTGCTGTTAGTTTAAACTCTCAGCATCACTCACTAATAGCTGCACAGTCTCTGTATGGCACTCTGCAGGCAGCTCTGCACAATACCTCCTCCTTGTGTATGCTGCAAAGGAATTGAACAGGCTCTTCTGAAAATGCTAGTTGCCGTTTCCCACTGCCTTTGGTTGTATATTTTACCCTTGCTTTATTAAATCCTTCCCCAGACATCCCTGGGCTCCTCTGTTAAATGTTTTTAAAAGTCTAGTCCTCAATGAGAAGTATGGTTCATGAGCAGTCCTACCTTGGCGGTGTCTGTGCTCCTGATAATCTGACAAATTTGAGTTCAGCACCTCCCACTACTGCTCAGAGTTGCTCAAGTGAAGAGCCCAGCTTTCTGCAGCCTGTATTTGCCTATGTTACTTCATGGCCACCACCATTGCTTCACATTCCAGCTGTGGACATTTTCAGCACCTTCTGTCAGATTCTGGTATGTGAAGGGGTCTTTCTCATCTCAAAAGACACTCTGGTTTTCTAACTGGTTTCTTTATTAGGCCTGTTCCTCAGGCATCAAACTTGCGAGTTACCTTCACTGAGTCTGTCACTGCCAAGGAGTGGGACTTGGTATCACAAGTCCTGTGAGAGCAGACTACTGTGAGATGCTTTTCCCATGCAGAGCTGTCAGTGGTGTCTCTTAGTTTATGATTTAATTCACCACTGTACTGCTTGTGGTGGAGTGGCAAGATGTTGAGCTCCTCCCCTGCCTGCCTCCCCAGGTGCTTTATGCTTGTTCAAAATGCATGGCTGATTTAACCAACGTTGATGCAGTAGGTCTTTTTTTTTTTTTTTTTCCCCCTCCCAATAGCATGTTCCTGACAATTCTCTGTTTCCACTTACTGTAAAATGCAACCCTGGGAGTATAAATTACTTGGCAGATGCTATGATGGATCTTTGGGGATCACAGCCTATTGCATCATTTACGGTTTTCATGGTAATAGGTTCAGGAAAGTGAATCACAGTCACAGGATAGCTTTGGATGCTTTCCTATAAATCATGTGCCACTGACAAAAAAAAAAATAGTCCTAAATGACAATTTTGATCCTTTCGGTTTCTTCACTTTTATTGATTTCCTGGTTTGTATTGTGAATGCAGCTAGGAGGAGAGCTTCATTCCACAGTTTTTAGAACAGTATTTAAAATGTGCTGATCCTGCCTGACTCACTCCAGAAATGGAGGAAATTAAAGTCTTTGCAAGATCAAAAAAGTTTAGCCCTAAATGTGAATTATGTATAGGTTGTGCAGGGAACATGCTAAGCTCAGCTGCTACTGTGAAATAAGTGAAGCTGCATACTAACCATTAGAGCTTCTGTTCCTTGCACTTCTTTGTAGCTTCAGCAGAGCTTCTGAAACAATTCTGAGGATAAAGCAGATTAGCCCAAATGTTCATTTTGTCTTCAAAATCTATCATATAGACAAACTCTCAACCTTGCAACACAGTTGCTTAAGGCCAAGATGCATTACAGATGATCTTGCGGGTCAGAAATATATGTTGCTGGCGTCTGGACTTTAATACTGAAGAAATTTTCTGAAGAAGATGGAGACGATGCAAGTATTTTGGTGCAAACCATTTTTCCAAGTTGAGGCATTTTTCCCTGACATGTAGCAGCATGCATAGGATAGGAAAGTGCCTTGTGTTGCTGCTTGTATTAAGTTTTACTGGTTTTGCACTCTGTGGGAGTTACGCTGCTGACCTGACTAGTGAGTTTGGAAAGCCACAGATCAGTGGCTACATGCAAATTGATTTTGAGGGTGGGACAAGAAGCGCATCCAGAGGTGACCCTGGGTGGAGATGGTTATATATGATTCTTCTTGCCTTAAAAGGATGTAAACTGGAGACAGCCACAGGTTTTAGGGTCCTTGTCATTCAAAGGATTGAGAAAGAGTTGTGAAACCAGGAGTTAGCAAGTCCCAAGTGTCAAGAGACTGACAGAGCCAGGAAGCTTAGAGAGGAGCCAGAGCAGAGTTTCCTAAATGGTCAAGTCTCTAGAGAGTGCAACGGTGAAGCTGTT
The DNA here is from genome assembly GCF_965140245.1 of Athene noctua. Taxonomy (NCBI): domain Eukaryota; kingdom Metazoa; phylum Chordata; class Aves; order Strigiformes; family Strigidae; genus Athene; species Athene noctua. Next base: position 53,865,392 of record NC_134077.1, on the reverse strand, counting down.
AGAGCTGACTATGCTGGAGCCAGTTCCACGTCCTAAACTTGTGCTGGCTCTGTTGCCCACTCCAAGGAGAAGTTACCTGTTAGTTCATTGCAACTGTTGTATTGCAGAGATGCTGTGTTGCAGCATCCTTGTTTAAAAAGCTGCCTCAATTTGTATCACTATTTCAGCTTTGCCAATGAAATGAAGGAATAATGCCCAAGTTGTAACTCCAAACAAAGTAAATAAAGCACGCATTGCCTGAAACCTGTTTAGTCAGAGGAAATGGAGCAGTGCAGTATCTTCTTTGAAGGTGGCCTGAAAGTACTATGTACAATATTAAAATTTATTTCTATTTGAATTTTTGTTTGTTAAACTCAGTCCAGTGGGTCACAGAAAACATTAGACAGAACCACATATCCACTCCTGCATCTTTTCAGCCTTTGTCTGACTTGGAATGCAAGGTAGTGGGTAGAAAAGGAAAAACAAACAGTTTTTAACAATGCCTGCAGTACTCTGTTTCCAAAAGGCTTACAGCCAAGCCACTCACACTTTGCAGGTAGAAGTGTTTGGCTCTCCAAAAGTCAGATGAGCTTTAAATAGAAGATGACTGATGGTATTCCTCTGTGTGGCTACACTGTTTATCTTAACAAGCTTTACAGGAACAGTGGAGCCAGCAGCTAATGCTGCCTCAAAGCCAGATGAGGATCTCGGTGGACCTGGTTCGGGTTTGCATAAAACAAATTGACCTAGCGTTTCTGCACCAGCCAGACTACCCTGGGTGAGGCCTAAATCTAAAACACGTGTATTTAAAGATCATTCTTCAGAATGCAACCACATTGCTCAGTATGTACCTCAAAAATACCAGTCCTGCCCTGAGACGGGGTGAACCTGGACTGTCTTGCCCAAACTCTGGGTCCTGCTCTCACTAAGCCTAGAATAACTACTCAACTAATACGCACTCTTATCTTCTAGGCAGAGAAGAAAACAAGGAAGAATCCTGTGCAGGGTAACAAGGGGTCTTGAACAGGAGTAAGTGCTTAGGCATGCTGCATCTTACTCACATGGGTTTGCTGGCAAAGAGATGTTGTCAGCCTGGGCCCATACTTCCTCCTGCTGAGACGTCGTTGTAGCATTTCCTGGCAATAGTTCAGGAATTTCTAGTGGCTCTGTGTCCAGATTCAGGAATATTCACTCTCTTGTACTGGCATAGGATACAAAGAGTTGCAGCTCAGTGAGGCATCTTCCCTGTGGACTTGGACATTGTCTCAGCAGAGTGTAACTAACTGACCTCGAGAAGCTTTGGGCCATATGAGTTGGAAGGATAGTCAGGATGCTTCTGCTGTATCTCAGCAGTTGAGGCTGAGGGGGGGGGGGGGGGCGGGGCTACATGGCAAAGGGCGTGGAATTTGCATGGGTTAGTAAGGGCTGGCTGAGACACCAGCATGTGGTGCATGGGGAGGGGAGAATGAACTTGTGCTTTACAAAACTGTTGTCAGGGAAATGGGAGAGAATGGAGGGCTCTTGCTTTAGGGGGGGTGTTAAACTGCTGATGCTGTTAAAAGATTATATATGTATGCATCTTTTGAGTCACACTGCACTTCACTTTTTACTGCTTACTGCATTACAAAATCTGCTATCTTAGCCTGGCCACAAAGTATAATTTGATAACTGTAGTCTGTTTCCCTCTAGAGATGAATCAGTCTCACTTGCATACCCCCTACACAGGACTGCTTACAAGCCAAAACTTCTGTCACAGGGTGAATCAACTAAGCAGAGGGAGTGCAGAGAGAAGAGAAGGGTCATCTGCTGGGACCATTGGGATAACGTCAGCAAATCCTGTTATCACTGAATTTACCAACAAAGCACTACAACTTCGTAGTATTTGCATCTTTTTTAGTTCTTTCTATTGGTTGCAAATGTGAAAAAAAAATATTCTGCTGAGTGCAAACAACTATGGCTAAGCCAAAGCATTTATTACTGTGGAAAACAGCGTGCAGATCTTGTAAGCTTGTGCTGAAGGTGGTGTGTCTGCGCATGAAAGCCTGTGCCAAAGCCAGGTGAGTTGCAGGCCGAAAGCAGATCCCTACTTTCCTAAACCTATAGTGTGGATTATTTCATCATTCCTAAGGTACGTATCTGCAGAAGAAGCAAGAAGGAGATTATTGTGGGGGCATTTCCACCCATTAAAGCTTTTGATAGCTAGGACTAGATTCTTTGATTTCGTTATACATAAGAAGTTAAACACCATCTTCTGCAACTAGAAGGCTTTGAATTAGAATTTTCTACAGACTCCTGGAGACTGCACTGGCAGCTGGAGAATGTTGTACTCATTAGCTGGGAAACTGTGAAAGGGGGGTGAGTCACTGTAACCAAATTAGCATCAGATAGGATGGGCTAATTTTCCTTGGTCAGAAGGAAATATTGCTTGCAGCTGTTAGACCTCGCAGTCAAGTGCTGGTAAGGGTTTCAGAGGAAGATTGAGGCAGTGACCTGCAGCATCAGCCTGCTTATAGAGGTTCAGAAAGGAGTTGTGGGAATGTTTAACTGATGGATTAACTGAGTTGCCATGTATGCTTCAGGAACTGAATCACTGCCCAGAGCTTGGAAATGCTATTGGGAAGTGAAGGATTTCCAGAGCTTTCTATCCCAGGTAATACTACCTGGTAGAGAAGTGCTTTGAAAAGGGGTTGTTGCTGCCTGCTCAGGAAAATATGGAAAGGAAGCTAATCTGGTGTCAGTCTGGGTGTACAAGACAAGTGTAAAGAATGAATACAAAAGCCACCATGTGACCTTTCCATTTGGCATTCATTTTCTAAGGCCCAGTGTTTGTACTTAACCAAACAGGGAGAGTATCTTTTAGCAGAAGGTTGAGTGTTACAGGAAGAACCACTTGCTTAGCTGTGACTTAGCACCATACAGTTATCCTATTTCTTACTGTCCTGGCTAGGAAAGCTCTGTAGGAACTTGAACAGCCACTGAAGAAAACAGCCACCTCACACGTGTGAAGGAGAAATTCTGGCTTGCTCTATGCATTATTCTTCAGTAAAGATACTCAGTTATTTAAATGTTCCAGTCTTCCATGCTAGTGCAGTAGTTTCACAATTCCCCTACTGGACCTGCCTTCCTGCTTTAAATTACCATGGGAAAGAGTGCTGTGTCACTCATGAGATGAGTCAGCTGTTGCACAGAGGAAGAGCAGAGGTCAAAGCAAATGGATGTGGTAGCTGCTGTCGCTGGTCAGATTAATCCAGTGGTCCCAGGATTAATCTACTCTCAGTCCATCCATGCTCCTGACTCCAGCACAATTCAACTGTGCAGTATGGATGTGAGCTCTCTGAATTTCCCATGGCTTTAGCTGCAAATCCATTGAAGAGAACAGAGGGGTGTGACTGTCTTATGTTTTTCGTTGTGGTGTGATTGACTTGAAGCATCTTTCACGTCTTACCAGGAGCTCAGGAACAGGCTTTGTAAGCACAAAAAGATATTGCTAAGCTCAGGTTTGACATTTGTGTAGTTGTATAAAGCCCAATACCACTGCATTAAACAGTAAGGGGGACACTCCTGCCTGATTCAGTGTTCACTGGGCTCTGCTTTTCGTTCCCAGAAGGGAAGCTAATTTCTGTACAAGTTCTGGAAAGCACTTGTTTTCAGAAAGTGTTTATCATCTTGATCTCTGGTTCACATTGTTTTTAAGATGTGGTTTCAATAAAATCTAAAAGTTTTCCCTAATGGAGAAACAATCATTAGCATCAATTCTCTACTCGTATGAGCTACCAATAGAGACTGCTGCCAACTGTCACTTTGACTGGTAAGTGAAGTAATATGCAATTTTTTTCTGACATTAGAAGAATCAGTTTCAAAACCTGATAGAAGAACCTCCTTTAATCCTCATTACACATCTACATAGTAACTACCACAGGAGAGTCATGACTTCTGCATTCCTCTACATCACAGATAGAAATGAATGAAGACTACCCTCCCTAACAGGTTATTGTTGATCCATGCATACCCAGTAGGCATGAAGCTTGTGGTTCCTTCTACAGGTGGTTGGACCTACAAGGATCACTTGTGCCACTACATAATTCTTGATGTCCACCAGGCCCAGAGCCGTATTTTGCATAAGCTGAAGCCAGGATTTCCAGGATTTGTAGCTTGGAGGAACTGACCTGCAGACCTGGTCTCCGTCCTACTCAAGGGCTTACATTTCTCTCCCTGTCCTTTTACTCCTGTTATCTGCCCACAGCACCACATGTTTATCCAGCTGAGGTGAGCCTCAAAAGTAAAGTGAGCAAACAGTGCTAATGATGATTTTGAGAAGCTGTGAGATCAGATGCAAGTAAGGTCATTTCAGTTGCAACAACAAGCTGGTTTTGTTCTTTCTGCAACTTCCAGTTTTAAAAAAATAATCTGCCAAGTAAACTCATTTGTCTTTCTCAAATCTAGGAAATGTAACAAAGTCTGGAAAGCTTGTAGTATAAGTGATTTGGGCTATATTCTGAAATACAGCCATTAAGAAATAGGGCTAGAATTGCTCATTGGAAACATTGTCCAAGAGTACTGTCTCTCAGGCCAAGCAAGAGTCTGACTTCTCTCTCCTCTGCTTGGTAGAAATGCTTTCTGCCATTGCCCAGTGGAAGACACTCTACTGTGGACTAGAGGGTGCTTCCCAACACTTACAGATCCCAACTGATGTACTGTGCAGGTATGTATTTCAGTAATTCAGACAAGGCCTCCATTAGCACTGCAAACAACAGAGACTTCTCGATGTGCTCTGTTGCCATCAGGCAGGGTGTGGTGCTAGGTTATTAAACTGCCTTTGTCACTTAGTTTTCATCTGACACATGCTTAATTGTGAGGATGTCCTTCCTCTTGTTAATGTTTGAATTGTCCAACTGTTGATGATAGATGTTGTCCAAATGATGTTACAGTAAAAATTATTTGCAGCCACAGACGTAGCATTATGGTACAGCCAAGTTGAGACTCTTGACATGTCTCCTCACATTTCCCAGCATTAGCCAGGAATGGCACCATATTATTTCTGACAGGCAGAGATGTGGTAGTTGATGTGGCCAAGGGACTGCCTTGTACTTCCCTGTGGAGAGATGAGGACTGTAGTGTAAGCCATAAGTGAGAGAGACTTTATTGAATGTTCTCTGTCATCTCTGCCTATTTTTATTAATTAATGAAAGAAGGCTGGTGATGAAAGTGGAATGGGAATGTGAAAAATAAGAAAATATGTGAAATCAGTGACTTCTCAACCTTGCCAAATGGTTGGGGATGTTATGTACTAATTAGCTGTTGGTCAAAGGTGCAGTGTTCAAATGCCAGAGACTGAAATTAGAGTCCAGGCTTCAAAAAGGGTTGGTGTTCATGCACAAGGAACAAATTTACAAGCTGTCTGTTTTACTATATCACAAATGGCTATAGCCCTTCCTTCCAACTTTTAGTCATTTGGTGCACCAAATTTCAGAGGCAGTTTCAAATCTGGGAAGCCAGATGTGCTCCTCCTAACCTCTGCTACCTGAAGCCTGTCTAGGATCACCAGCTCCAAGGAGCTGAGTAAATAAAACATTTTGTGGAGTGGGAATGGAATAATTAAGTATTAAAATAGCCTGACTACAAAACTTACTGATGGCATTCACCTTAGCAAAACATCTCTAAAGCTTTCTGTAGGGACCAGAGACAGTTTTAAATGGCAGCAGGAAACAGTGACAAATCCTGTGCGTTACTCCCCGTGATGCAGCCAGGATCTTGGGATGTTCAGCTTCCATCTAAACTGTCTTGGAAAAGCACAGTGGAGGTTAGTGGGAAGCCATAAACAAAACTAAACATGTAGCAGCTAACGTAACTACATGTTTGGAGCAGAGAGAAAGGAGCAGGTGCTCTTCTGGCCAATAGCCACAGTTAAAAACTTTAGTCCATATATTTTGGTCACGAGACTGCTGGCAACTAGTCAGCAGATCTATCTGAGGCTCTGATTTGCAGGATAGTGGGTGTGTGCGGATGCATGTGTGTTTGTAACTACACTCAGGACAGCTGATGGGTTACATACCCTGTTGCAGCAACTTCTGTGTTTCTGACATTTTGCTTTTTCTTCTTGTTATCTTTAATCCAGAATATTTTCACAACAATGGAGAGAGATAAACAGAGAGTTTGTATATGTAAAGGTAGGTGAATTTGATGCTGGCTGGCCTGAATCTGACACAGAAGTGACTTTAACCAAGTTCTGCCATATCTTAGGTCAGCACTCTAGTCTCAGGTCTCAGCGCTTATTTGATGGTCCATTTTCCTAAACTAATCTAAAACTGTGTTGCACTGAAAGGGGAAGTCCTGTCCTCTCCATCCTTGCTTTGCAGTCTTTCGGGCTCACACTAGTACCAGGCATGCTCATCCATTTCAGCTCACTGATCCATCAGGAAGCTCTCATGTTGTTTTGAAGGCTCTGTCTGCAGCCTGCTCAGCTTGCTGCTACAGCTTAGAGCAGGAGTGAGAAGTCACAGGAGAGGGAAGGGCCGGAATGCCTTTTTTCAGCAGTACTGCTAGTTCAAATCAGCCTAAACGGCTTGGTAAACCACACCCATAAATAGTTTCAAGCCCTGTAAAGGTTTGACTTCAGTATTTATTTTGGCTAAAAGCATTTCCACAAGCTCTGGTAAAAGTCTGTCTAGATGTCAGTGGCCCTTAGCAGAAAAGACACTTTGAAAAGACACTTTAAAATGACACTTTAAAAAGTCCTCTACTCCCTCCTAGGGAACAAAGAACTATCTCAAATCCAGAAACAGTAACAAATGTGAGATGGTAGAGCCAGGGTACCCTGGGGGATGTTTAACCAGGAAAGCCAGCCCTGAGCACTACATCTTACATCTGCTCTGCTGTGGAGGGGAGGGCAGCATGGCAAATACTGCTGTGCCATTGAACTCTCCTGACTCATGGCCATCCCTGAAGTACTAGGCATTGCAATTTGGTTTACTCCTGTTAACAAATGAAGAGTGACATCCATAGCCCTTTCCTGCTCTCCTTAAACTCTCTCTGGGTACAGCTAATTCTAGTCCATCTGGTGTGGAAGGCAAGGTTAATACTGAAGGAAGGAAAAAGGAGTTCGCTGTGCTCCTGCCTGCACCACAGGATTCCTGTGGCATTGCTGAAGTCACAGAGTCCATCCTTGACTCAGCCCTCTGTAGTGTGCAAGCAGATAATAGTACTGACCTGCCTGCAAGGGCTGGGCTGATACTCAGCACTGGAAATGTTTCTAAAACTGGTTCAAGTCTCAGTGCTGCAGGAGCTCTATGCCTTCAGACTATTGCTTTTGCTAAACTCCTTAGAGCTGTACAGGGCATGCTGTGGTCCTACAGCACTGCCACAAAGATGCAGACATGGGCCATACCAACCTAGCTCAATAGGACCTGGGCTTTACGTGCTGCAACAAAATAAAACCAAAAACAAACCACTAGGAAGAGAGAGACTAGGTGGAGATGTGGATGGAAAGACACAACATGAAGAAGAAATATGGTACTACTTGCCATTAAACATTTCTGAGTAAAACTCATCTGGCTCCTTTCATCTCTTTCATTATACCTGGCAGATATTTTTAGTCTATTGGTATTTGTTGCTCTCCTTTCAGTCAGAAAAGAAGGGGGAAAAAACCCTGATTTTACGTATATGCAGCAGTTGCTGCAAATTCTTCTTAAACCAACTTAATAAGCAAAATGAATTAAAAATCAAAGTACAGTTACAAAGCAAGGCTCAATCCTCCATTTCTTGCCCACCAAATATTATTGGTGGTTTCAAGACCTGAGTCTAGATCACTCTGCCTGGGAAAGCATTAAAAAAAACCAAGACAACAAACCACGCTGATTCTGTAAGTGAATTGGAAAGCAGTTTCCCTAGTATTTTAGCAAACCCTGATGAATTTAAAGGAGGCTTTGTGATCCTGCTTCTGAAGAATCTTGTTCGTTCAATCTGTTCATTCTTCATCCTCAAAGCAGCAAGGTCTGCCACATTGTGGCTGACACATGGTCCTGATCACCTCCAGGGGCCACGTTCCAGGATCAGTCTTCCCAGGAAGGCACCACCTCGAGAGCTACAGCAGCCAACTCAGTCCCCTACGCCAGGTCAACTGTGACCAAGGATCAGGGTACTGCTTTTGGATGGCAGGTTTCCCAGGTATTGCAGCTGGATACCAGACTCTGGACAGTATCACAGCTAAACTGTACCATAGATTAGGGTGAACTTTTTGATGGGTGGTCCATGTTTTCTCACTAAAGATGTTACAGCACCTCTCTTCTTACCCCTCGACCCTGCTTGCAGGGAAGATGGTGTTTCTTGTGTAACAGCATCAGCTGCAGATGTACCAATGATGCAGCCTCCTCACACTTCTTCCTGCCCTGTGATGCTTTCTGCATTGGGTCTAGCTGATAGCTGATAGGGAAGATTTGCAGATTGGAAAGATCACGCTGCATGTGAATAGCGAGGTTGTCTCTTTGTGCAACTTCCAGAGTCTCTGTGTCTCTATCTATGTAATAAAAGGGAGTACAGAAGGGTATTTGTAATTCTGTTTACCTGTAGGTTTTGTCTTCTGTATATGGAAAACCCCATTATTTTAGCAGGGTTTTGTTAATCTGTGATTATTTCCCTCTTCACATATAAAGCAAATATAAGGACCCATCAAAATAAATTACTAGGAAAGACTGGGTTGTGCTATGGGGAAAAGCTGTCAAGTTTAGGACAGGCAAGGGATATGTTGTCGCTTCAGGTGTGGATAACACTGGCCTTTCACACACCTGCTTCCAAAGTGCAGAGATACAACTTTTACCTTTCCAGCAGTAAAAACAAAATGTACTGGCTAGGATCTGAGATACATTTGTATTGGCTTAGAAGATAGAAAGTCATCTTCCTTGTCTGAAATGGAAATTAAACAAAAATTCCTTTAAGTGAAGAATTAAAGACTGGTGAGAATGGCAAAATATCAGCAAGGACATTTTTCCCGGAAGCAGTTCTTTCAGGCTTTTGGATAGGCATTTGTCTATTTGAATAAATGCTTTTTTCCTTTTATTTTTTTCCTTTAAGTGTTTGTGGGTTTTTTTTAACTGTTCAAAACTAGCTCCAGTGGTTGAGTACAGGGGAAAAACAACAAAAGAACATGTGTAGTGTGAAGCAGAGGAGTCATCCAACCAGCTTGTGTGAAGATTTTTCATTGCACTTTCAAGTATTTTAAGCACTTGTAGCAAAAAATACTGAATATCCTTGAGGACTGAACTGTGGAAGCAAAATATCTTCTTGGAGGAAATAATCTGCAGACGTTTCCTTTCCTGATCTCATTTTTCCCTGGTAAATTAGGCAGTAAGCCAGGCATTTTCACTAAGTGGGTATTTAGCAATAGTCTTAAGCAGGAGTGGGAGTGCAGACCTGTATTCTGAAGCCTCTGTGCTGTATTTCTGTAAAGAAACAGGAGGCTGACTTTTTGATTCCCCTAAAAGATCTGTCTTTCCAGTATTACAGTGTGTGGCTCCCACAGGTGCCCACTGGAATGTGGTGAATTTCTAAAAGATACCCAAGCTGCCTTCTGACAGCATCAACAACCAGGCATACACAGCAGTGACTCTCTCACCTCTTCCTGGCTATAGCATTTTGCTTATCAGTGGTGCTGAGAGAATAACATGCATGTCTGTAAGGAAGCTGCCTGTAGGTGCCTGGAGTCTACAGACACAGAGGCAGACGCTGTCGCCGACAACCTAGCATAGACACAGATAAGAAAGTTCAGACTTGTCATCAAGGAGGAGCGGGAGATGGCGTAAGGGACTTTCTGAGGGCATCCCTGAAGAGCCCTATTGTGGTATGATACATGCCAGCTAAGGGTTGTCAATGCAATTACCACATAAAAGAGAAAAAAAATGCAAGTGAATACAGAGAGAGATGCAACTGTGTGAACCCCTGTTTGTTGTGAGTCAATTACAAGCAAACTGCACCTTGCAGTGGAGAGATGCTCCAGCCACCTCTGACACAAGCCCTACTCTAAGTTAATGTAGTCCTAGAGCCAAGAGCAGCATTGATGTTTGCTTTCTCATTGTCAAATATTATAATAGAACAGTGTTTGCTGCTGCTTCTATCCTAAAAGTAATCCAGACTAAAACTGCAGGTGCTGCACTTCAGTATGAATCATAGCGTAAATATCACCACAGTCACTGGTTGTCACAAACAGGTTTATTTCAAAATGACCATTGCAACATTCCTCCTTTGTTTGGCTGTTTTACAATCCTTCCTTGATTTCTGTCAGCACATTTGATGTTGGGAGGTCTCATTTTGCCCCCTGTCACCCTTGGAGGCACCATCTGTTCAATTCACCTGTGAAAGGAGGTGAGGGGTCTCTCATCTGACCATTCTGTAAGATAAACAAATGTGGTGATTTCACAGAGTCAGGGTTTTTTGCAACATAACCACATATCTATTACATGCGATTTCCTGAACAACCCGTATGCGATGCATTCTGTAAAATTAAGGGGAGGTGTCTGGTGCAGGGAGACACTCTAATGCACTGCTGCACTGGTTTAAGTTTCTGCCTGGGGACGCTCCATTGCACAATCACCAAACCGCAGAGCACAACATGCCCTGACCCCATCTACTCCCTTCACTGTGGGATGCTGGCGGAGGTACAGAGGACATTGAAGGGGTAGTTCTGTGCCTGAACAGAAGAGACACATTTTCCATCAGAGGACCTATAGCCATCCCACTGCCCCCTTTGCAACATCGTGCCTTCAGGCTGTCTGTCAGCCAGGGTTAAGAATTAGGTAAACGAGCACAAATCAAAAAAACAATGTTGTGACCTATTTAATGGGTAAAAGACTGTGGCAACCCAAGCTACTGGCAAAACTTGTTTAATTGCTATAGCTGCTAGCCAAGTAAGTCATGTGTGGACATACGTGTTTGAAGTCACTATGCTAGCAGGGCCCCTGCTCAACACACTTAAACATCTCTGTAAATGCTTGGCTGGATGGGAATCTAGGCTCATGCTACTTCTGCAGCAGCAGAAAGAGTCTGGGAGTTGTCTTGTCTTTCAAAGGGAAAGCATAATGCGATTCTTTGTCCAGTGCTCTGGGTGCTGCATCCATTCATGTAAGTGGGTGTGAATTTACCCTGTTCTGTTCAGGCTTCATACTGAAGGCGGCCACATAGAGGAGGCTGTCCTCCACACCATTTTCTGCCTCATGCTGTCCTGTCAGTTACTCTCTCCATGTAATACAAAGTTGGGCTTTTCTGTCATGGGAAAACAACTTGAGAAGAAGGAAAGCAAGAGTTTGCAGGGATGTTTACCACACAGGGGATGGCTTTTTTAGTCACAGAGAGGGAAAAATACCAAACATACACATCTATTCCAGCCTGAGGAATCTCAGAATAAATCATGTTTTTCAAGTGACTAAAGAAAACTACAGAAGCTGTAGGACAAGAAAGTATATAAAGCAAGGCTGAAAGACAAATGAAAAAAAAAAAGCCTGTAACAAGGCCAATGTAAAACAGGAGTTCTGATCTTCTGCTCTCACCCTGCCAGTTTCCATGTACATGTAATATGAATGACTGCTAATCTCATCTGTGAGTGGCGTTGCTTCATTAACTCTACCTGAAGAAAATGCTCAGTTCATGTTGCTCAGAGCCTTCTCCTTCCCACATGAGTGCAAATAACCTCTAAGGGAAGAAAACCAGGAGGGTCTGGAAAAGAATGAGGCATCCCTCTAGCATGAAATGCATTGTGCACAAACAGCAACACCACCACCATCAACACCATATTCAAGCACTCCGTTTGGACTCGCTGAACACTGGATGTTATATAACTTTGTACAGGTTGGAGCAAAACACTAATGATCTGCATTGCAGAGAGTTAACACCTGCAAAAAGTGCTGCACGAGCTTCACAACAGCTTTGGGGTGGGGAGAAAATGTCTTCTCACCAGTTCCACTTGGCCTCCATAGCATACAATTTGCTCACACAACTCTTAGAAAGTTGCTAGTTTCTCAAGTTAGGTGTTTGTCCAACAAAAATGTCAGGTTCCTCTCCATTTGTTCCTCTGAAATACCATCTTAAATTGCTCTTCAAAACACACTTTCTTCAGTAAGACTGCATATGTGTGCTGTATAATTATTTTTTATTTTAGGGTCTTCATGAAATTTAGTGCTACAGTGCTAAAAAACACCTGAGGCAGTGCATTTAAAATGTATAAAAAAGTATTATCAGTTATTCCCTGAGCAAAAAGAATTAATTCTCCCATCCCACTGAAGTAGACAGTTTAGGTGCTTAGGGCTTGGCCCTGCAAACATTCAAAAGAGTGCATGTAGTTTATTCATGTGAGTGAATTCACAGAATTATATGAAATCACGGATAATATTACAGGACATGGTCTTTCACTGTCTTCAGAACTGGGCTGGCTGGAGGTTCCTGCCAAGTGTTTCAGAACTGGCATCTATAGAAATGGGGAAGTGTTCTATTTTTTAAATTCATATTAAATAATTGATTCCTCATGCAAAATGTTGAGCTTCAGGGCTCATCCTTTCAGTCTCATGGCTTTTCTAAGATGTTTGGTTAGAAAAATTGATGTTTATTATCATTTTTGGTTTCTGCTACTGATGAGAGGTACATTGTCACATCATACTTGGCAGTTGCAAGTGTTTAATCTTTTCAGTAATTTCTCTTACACAAGAAGACTTCACATAATCAAAAACAGTCCAATGGAAAAGCAGAACTCATCCTGCCTTTGTTTCCTCCTTCGTCTGCAGTCTGCCTTCTTGCAGTGCAAAAGCTTGATCTTCCTAGACAAGGATACTGCACTGTCCTTTTGCTTCAACACACTTCAGTTTCTTTACAAAAGCAGCACATGGCTACAATTCATTGTTTCAAGAATCTGTCTGTCTTCAGTAGTGACACAGAGGTAGCTATAGGCTCTTCTGCAAGTAAATGAGAGAACCAGTTGTGGAGACAGCTGGGCGACATGGATGACGGAAGAAGGCGGTGGGAGGGAAGAACTGGTGAATTCTCAGCATTGTTGGATCTCTATTTTGTCTCCTGTTGCTCCTTTCCTCTCTGTATCTCTTCCCATCCCCACTGAGCAAGAGAGAGCTGTGCCACAGATAGTCTGGAGCCATACATGCTCAAACAGGGGTGCACCACCAGCTGCAGAGCACTCTTTTGTGGCAGCTGTGGTCTGCCTGGATTTCACCCAGCAGAAGCTCTGCTTTTCTTATCTCCTGCCTTCCAAGCAAGTTGGAGAGTTCTTCTCCCTTTCACACCTGATTTATGGTGGCCAACTGCTCAAAAGATACAGGAGGAGGGAAACAGACATATGGATGATGTGATGCCCTAAGTCTCATATTCTTAGGGAAAAAAAAAACCATAAGGTATTGATGGATGGTCTGACCAAGGGAGCAGGGGCAGGGCAAGCATGAATCTCACCATTTATTCTGCATTGTCTACCTACCAAAACTCTTACTGCCGATTTTGAGCTCAGCCTACATAAGGATGCAGGATAAGGTGCTGTGTGCTTAGCTATCATGCACATGAAACTTGAGTATTTTCTTGTCTTTACAAAACAGGAAAATGGAAAAAATAAGTTGTGCTGCGTTTCAGCTTGCACTCACTATTTAGAAGAAGCCTCTGTGGCACACTCAGCAATTTAGTGAGAAAAAACACTCTGGTTAGTAACTTCAAAGAGGTATTTGAGGAATGTGAAGTAACCCTGGCTGTTCCCAGAACCAGTGAGAGGAAGGAACAGAACGGAAACACAGAGGAAAACAACAGACAGCATGCAAGTGAATTACGCAGGTACACAATTGCAAGTACATAACCAAAGGTGAGGAGAAGGTTGTCCAGGGACTCGAGGATAAAGCTGTTCTCTTATGAGGTATCTCACCTACTTAGCATTCATAAACAGCCACCCACAGCCCCACTATCTGCAGTCTTATCAGAAAAAACAACACTGCACACTGCAGCTGGGTTTCTGTGAATTTACCTTTGCTGTAGTATGTTAGAACAAGTAACCAGCATCCTCCTCAATTCCTCTGCTTGAGGAGGACAGCTGCAACAACTCAGCCAAGACCTCACTGGACTGTGATGTTTAGAGTCTGTTGTTTTCTCCTCCAGGCTTGTAGTGGATGCAGGATGCAGAATTATATCTGAGCTGATGAATTACAAACCCAGCTGATGAATTCTTGTGGTATTTCCAGTGTTTTGAATGAAGCAAATGGTTCTGGGCCTTATTCAAAGAAAAGAAAAAAATAGAAAAATCAACATCTACCCCTAAAGTTTAGGCAACTCTACAGTGACACGTATGTTAATTTGTCAGCTCGAGGAATTTGTCTCTGCAGCCAGGCTTTAGCTAGGAAAATATGTAGGAAATAGTCCTGACAGCTCTATAAGAGATTTTATAAATACACCAGACCCAAATTATTTTCAGGATTGATACCCCACTCCTCACAGAACTCAATTAACAAGCATACTTAGGTAATCTTCATGGAAGAGGAAGGCATTCAGTCAATGCAAAGCATTACATTTAGTACTGATACTATTACAGTGAGGGATCTTATTATCTCCTTTTTATTTTATTCTGCTTATCTTCAATCAAGATTTGGCCAAAAACATACAATGTGCATTAACACAGCATCAAGGGTGGCTGCTGCCCTCTGCTCCTCTCAAAGGATAGTGATGTGGTAAGGCTGACACTTAATGAAACTAGATTTTACAGAATGAATGGTCTTGCTGATAAAGGTTGGGGGCAGGAGGGAGGAAGAGCTTATTTTTGCTCTTTTTTGCTTTAAAGAAGTTGAGGCATAAAAGAGTACTATAAAGGACTATGAACTGACCTGATGGGTGGAAGAAAAAAAGACAGGGAAAATATTAAGAAATCCCATGTATTCTACTTAAGCCAACTATCAGTCACTTCTGGCCACTCTGTCCTTTGTTTGTCTTTATTTTCACTCGGCATGTGGAGCCATCAGCATGCAACCTTTGTCACATGAGGAAAGGTTAAGAGACAGATCACTGGTGGCAGAGGGGCCCACATCTGAGGAAGTGGACTTCTACCTTGCTGAGGTTACCACAGGAGGAGCAAACAACCTCGGTGTACGGGATCATCTGTAAGGCACAAGATTCTCCCCAAATCTGGGTGAAAAGGGCACATTACGGCCAGAGATGAAACATACGGACCTATCAGTTCTAGCAATTCTGGTATCATTTAAAAACATGAGCATAGCCATTGCTGTTTAAAAGCAAACATGGAAAGCCAGCCAGTTATCTGAGTCTGAATTTTCTAAACTATTTTTAAAGAAAATCTGTACCTACTAGCCTTTGATAGTTCTTTAGAAGTTGATTTAATGTTTTCAGCCCACTTCAGACAAACTAGCCAACTGCAGATTTGAATACTGGGCAATGGGCAATGTTTTATATGTAGTTTTCAAATATGTAGCCAAATACTGAAAGAAGTATAGACTAGTCTCAGCTGGATTTTACCACTTGTGTTTAGCTTGTCTTTCAGTGAGAAGTAAAGAAGAGGGGGAAGCAGTTTTCTATGTGGAAATAGAAATCTTTCTAGTCAGCTCAGCCAAGTCTAATCCAGTATTTATTAGAGAATTGTGTAGTTTTAGTTTCACCTACTGTTTCAAGGGGATAAATTTTTAATACTATTATGAAGGAGCATTCTAATTTATATGACCATAGAAACCAAAATCAGAACATCACTAAAGCATTTTTTTCCACTAATAGTGCACTCCTCTTTCTAGGCATTTTCATATACATTCTGTGAATAGTTTAGGACAGTAGCAATTCAGCCATGGAACAATACATGAAGCAATATGTAGGATGTCGTATGTAAGTTACGGATATGTTATTTCATGAAACAGTTATTGGTATTGCAAAAAAAAAAAAAAAAAACCCAAACCAAAATCAATTCCAAAAATACTCTTTTTGCTAGGAAAAAAAAAAAAAAAAAAAAAGGAAAGTATTATTTAGCATTTACGTTTGTATTTATCACTGTACGTATTCTCAAAATAGTCACAAAACAAGATACTATAGGTAAACTCTAGACTGCCAATGTGTTGAATCTTTTGTACGTTTCTTCCTTCCTTCCTTCCTTTCTGTCTGTCTCCATTGAAGTATTTGGGGATTAACCTTTTGTAGACAGAGTGTGAATGTCCCTAATTTTAGATCTGAGTGTCAGGACTGATGGCCTGTGTAAATTTGCACTGAAACCTGGAGCAAGGAAAGCCTCTGTCAGCAGAGATGATAGCTCGAGCAACCTGCATTCACCCAGACAAACTAATTCCTATGGCACAGAGGGACACATCAGTGGCTCCTGTGGCCCCCCAGCTTGACTGCCCCAGCCTTTGCCAAGTAAGGAAAGTTGTGAAAGGAGCTCCAACTGTTCTCCCTTAAACACGGCCTGTGTTTTGAACAATTATTTGTTTAGTCAAACACAAAATCCTTTAAAAAAAGTTAACTGAGAGAGAGGAAACAGCCAGTGCTGTGTTTGGATTGCAGTGTGTGCTCAGCTGTCTGCCCTTCATGCTAATGGAAGGCCCTTGGGACCGCTACCAGGGGGCAGGGGAGCAGAAGGCAACCCAGCATCGGGACAGCCCCTGGGCAAACGGTTTTCATCACCACCTTTCCAGCGATGGACAAAGGTCAAATTTTTGCATGAAATCATCAGTATTGTAGGTAACGAATTGGTTGCAAGCCAGTGTGTAAATAGCTTACTTGGCTGATAACCCAAGTTTCTGACTTCCAGCAATACTGCTCAGGGAGGGAGGAATCTGCAAGTAAAGGATGCTGACAAGTGAATGGTGAGGCTTGCACTTGAGCAGGCCCACATATTAGGCAGCTGGGCCACACTCCAGCACAGATGTATGCTACCATAGGCACCACAGCGATCACCCCATGCCATCCCACTTTTCTAGCACTGTATGATCAGACACCAAAAGATCACCTACCTTAGAGCAGAGGAAGACTCTGGTGATGGGGATGAGAAGTGATCATATGAATGTTGTGTCAGTCACTCACTGTGCTCTTCTGCAAGCCTAGTGAAATCCCTGTGAATGTTCCCATATGGAGCAAGAGGAAATTGCATAAACCTACAGCCACTCATGCCACAAGTCAGAGAAGTAGTGCTCAGCTCTGAGCTCTGCGGCTGCTGCACTATGCATGGCCTTGTCATGGAGTCATCAAGACACTGCAGTGTGAAACAATTTCCTAAAATGTCTTGTTTCATGCTGGCCACTAACTAAACCTGCTTCATCTCGCATACAGATGAATGCCCCTTGCGCACACTTACTTTCAGTGCCCCATGAAGAACCAGTGAAGTCCTTTTCCTTCTGCTGTACTGTCCTGAAGCTTCGGGGTGTACGTTTAGAATGATCCACAGGTTGAGGGTGATCAAAGAGGGAGACATCACAAGAAACTCTGGTCTGTGGATAGTGAGAAGATTCCAATCAGGCAGGTCCTTTGTGGCCAGAAAGGTCCTATAAAAGACCTTGTGTAGTGTGTGTCTGCCACAGTGATTAAAGAGTTATTAAAAAATTTGAAATTATTATGTAAATCTGAAAACAGTTACCAGCATCCTGGTGATCGACGGGCTGAGTGTGTGTCAACTGGCTTTCAGAGACAGGCAAGACAATATGTATTGCACGGATTTATATCACATCTGTTTGCATTCCCAAAACAAGCTAACCCTTATTTTGATTAGCAGAAGAGAGAAAAAAGATACATTATGATTTACCATGACTAAACTCTGTATTGAAGAGCATAGAGTGATCTATCCACAGATCATTAATTTGATTTCAGTGGCCACAACAGCATGGTACTGCTTCTTTTTGCCTCAATCTTCCCGTTTGTGAAGCAGGAGTAACAGCAGTTGTGAGTCACCACTGCTCTCACCCAAAAAACAGATGCACTGGTGGTCTCTTTTTCCTCTTACCTGATTTTCAGGAAAACAATTTTTAAACCAGCATCTGGCTGTTTCAGTTGCCTCTCTCCTCTTCTGCAAGCAGCTTTTGTTTAACCTTCCCTCACATGATCTGTTAATGAAGCCCAGCCTGTAACTTTTAAGTTTAAAAATAATTCCTCACATCACTCACAGTCTCTAACCTTATCATGGGAAATGCTTTCCAGCATGTCAGCTTGCACTTTAGACACCACTGCTCCAAGAACAACACGAGACAGACAAACAGATTTTTCTTTCATGCTGTTTACAACAGTTTGCAGAAGCACAAACACTGCACTCAAGCACTTAAAGATTTATACTTTTCTGAACTTTATTACTGCTTCCGTTTCAAAACAGAAATGTTGGATCGTTTGTTTAAATCAAATGTAATTTCAAATATTAAATAGTATATTAAATACTCCCCAAACCCTTATTTGAATTCTGTTAAAATGCCATCACTGAGATCTCCACAGTAGAGATGGGGAGTGAAAAATTGGTCTTGGTTAGAGGAACTTTAAAATACTGACAGGATTTGCAATTTCCAACTTGTTACAATATACTCTTAAATTAAGAGAGTCAGGAAATAGTAACTAGTTTTGTGTAAAAATTGAAAAATACTTTTATGATATGAATATGAAAAAATATTAAAATAGTATGAGGGAAAAAACACCAATGTCCTTTAAATTTTGGAGAAACATCAATACAATCTATTCTATCTTTGTGAACTTCTACATCAGCAATTTAATATGATACATCCTCACATCCTCCCACTATTTCCCCAGGTTAGCTGTTAAAACACAAATCTCCCAAAACTCAAAAATTACTATCCATCAGAAATCTGTAGGAGACACTGAATAAAGAATGAGGAATCAATCCAATCAAATTGAGGTTTGAAATTTTAAGTACATGTTTAAGTTACACTATGTTCAGAGCTGACTTACAACTATGACTCAGTATTTAGCCTCTCTATAAAGACACAAGGTAAAATAAAAAATAAACCAAAACAACTCTTTTTTTTCCACACATATAAAATAACTTAATCAGAAAACCTCACAGGAAAATAATATTGCTTTTGGGAAATGCTAACCCTGAAGTAGTAGCGATACTAGGACCCCCACCTGGTTTTTCTTGCAAGGCAAGCAATCCCTTGCATCATTCCCCAATTCCTGTGACCAGGTAAGACATTGAGATGTAAACCAAGTCGCCTTTGCCTTGTGGGCCAGCAGAGAAGCTGGAATGCAGTTTCTTATCTGGCACTTGGGTGAGGAAATAATGGTTCTGGGAGATCACAAGACTGCTGAAAACAAAGAGGTGTTTCAGAAGGGCTGTGTCACTGATCCCCAGACATCTCCCAAGTCTTCAGAAAACTCACAGAACCCTATGTATGTTCCCTTGAAGCAGATGCTGCTTCATTTTCTAACCTAATAACGATGCAATTGACTTCATTATGGGTCCTCCAGCTGAAGCACAGTTTAAATCTGATTTTTTTACTAAGGAGAATCCAAAACAAAGATTCTTAAGTGGGTCCTTATGAACACTGTTAATGCCAGAGGGACAATATAAACTCCAGTCACCTCAGATCTTGGTGAGGAATGCCCTGGTCAGATAGGAAGGCTGGTTACTTTTCACAGAGCTGCAAGGAAGAAGAGAAACTGCTCGCACTTTTTGGTAGCCTTTTTACCAGCCATGTTCAAATCAAGTTTGGTAAAAAGTATCTGCAGTTCCTAAAACTTTTCTGAAAATGGCACTATAAATAAAAGTAAGTATTAAAGTGAGTAGAATTTCTTAAGATAGCATAGGAATATCCATTCTATAATTGTGTTCTCATATCCTCCTAGCTTTCTGAAACAGTCACTCTGGTTTTGGAAATCTACTGGGTTTTTTGGTTTTTTGGTTTTTTTTCCTGTAAGAAGCATCTTTACCATAAAAGAATAAAACTTTTTTTTTTTTTCTGAAGAGAAAATGAATAGGGTTTTTTTTGTTTTCCTAAACAGAAATAAGACTCTGGCATTTCTTATGCATAAACCAGACTCTGGCATGCAAAATCGACACAGTGCTCTCGGCAGTATACATGTACTTTTCTAAACCGGATCAATGTTTGCCTGAACAGAAGTACATATCTGACTGGAAAATTTTGGCAGGTTTTTTGGGTAGCATTTAAGAAAAGTTGGTCAGTGAAAGGTTGCTATGAAATACAGTAATTTGCATCTGAGGGTAGATAACACTTAAAGAAAGACCTTGACTAAGACCATGCTGCTGTAGAAGTCCATTCTCAAGTCATGGTGTAGTAAGGTAAAATAATAGAAACCAGATTTAAGCCAGAGGACTTTAACCTGGTATAAATAAACATGTTCACAGTCACAGCTTTTTAAGGAAGCTAGTTCAGGTTTTTGTTTTGGTTTGGTTTTTTTAACTCCAGGAATAAAGATCCTGAATTTTATCTTCATGGTAATGCAAAAATCAATGTTTGCCTAAATAAAATGTACTTCCTTTGCTGTTTGGATAAATGGCACCCAAACAAACTATTTGTTTTAACTTCTGTAAGGATCATGGCAGAGTTACCTTGAGATAGCTGGTCTTCGGGATCTGGTTGTGCACACACTCTTGTTACAGTTAAGTGTGACACAGCTTACTCTGTTTAAATTGCACAGATGTTTTTGATACATTGCCAGCCTGCTGTAGCTTTGCAGGTGAACTACCATTACAAGGGAGCTTTGCTTTTCTGATTTCTGGGTCTTTTTCTGGCAGATACAGGTTGTCTGTTTCCTTTGCACATATGTACCAGCGGAACAAAGAAGAAAAATGATTTAAAAGTACAAAACAAGTTTCAGAAATCCTGGATTCAAATAAGTAAAGTGGTTCCAGAGGGGAGGAATTGTGCTGCACACCAGGGATGTGCAGTGGCAGCTGAGTTTCACGTTGATGAGATGCTTCCTTGAGATCAATGCTGAGTTCACCTCTGCAACTGCAGAGGCAACACACCACTATGCAAATTCCTGGTACTGCTGAGAAATGCATGGCCTCTGTCATCCAACAGATTGTAGGGCCAGATAGCTACAGGGTGGTTGGCAACTTTTTGCTGCCACAATGGAAACATGACCAGTTATTAAAACATGCATCTTAGAAGAGTGATACGCCTTTGGCATAATAGTTGGAGTTTTGCATATATAGAGTTCCCCTTTTTTGAAGCAATTTGGAAAATTATCTTCCAAAAAGGAGAGATTCAAATTAATAGACAAAGATCTTTTTCCTTCAAAGTTTTGATCTTTAGGTTATTGCAGAAAGGACTGTGACTGCTGTGGTTAGTGTGGCTATCCAGGTCTCTGGACCGCCTGTCATGGCTTCAGTTGAGCTTTTAAGCGGAGGAACTGAAGGAGCTCTTGATTTCACCTCTCTCTCTGCTAACCTGGAAGGAGTGCTTTGCAGACATGACCTGCAGGTTGTTGCTAGTACACACAAAGATGTTTGCAACAGAGCAGAGACTGGTGTGGCTGGTGTGGCAGCAGAGTGTCACAGGGTTGCACAGCTTGATGGAAAATTATTTCTAGCAGTATCTGCCCACTTACTACCTCTATCTGGTGGCACTGACGTTCTGTTCACTTCAGCAGACCACCACCATGCTGGGCTTGGAGTTTGGCACGTGAACACATCAGAAACTGTAGGAGCAGTGCTAGGACAGAGGGTTTATAGTAGCTGTGCTGTATGGCATTTTTCCTTTAGATGAAGTCCTGAACAGTCTCTGCAGCATGAACAGCAGTCTTCACATTGATAACAATATAATACAACTCTCAGAGAAGAAATGTTTGTCCACAAGCTGGAGGTAGTCCTAGGTCAGCTTCCTATCACAGGTTTCTAAATGATACTCTTACGATGACCATGTTCTGACCTTAGCTGTTGCTGTGCCAATTTCCCTTGCCTATGCTTATGTTTCTGCACCTGGCTTCCCAGGCTACCTTCCCAAAATACCCGGGAAACTGATATGTCCACACAACAGTTATGACTCAATGCAAGCTGAAGTCAATGTGCTGAAGGTGAAAGTATTCCTGTCTCCTTCAAGAATTTCAGCAAGTTCTCAGTTTAGTTTTCCCAATGTATGGTAATTAAATAAACTTTCAGATTGAATTTACCTTCATAGTAAAAATGGTATCTGGCGCGTGTGTGTGTCTGTGTGTGTGTCTGTGTGTGTGTGAGTATCACATGCTAGCTGACTATATGTAACTTCCCCAAAGAGACAGGACCTCATACCCTCTGGAAAAGCATAGGTTTGTCTTCGTACATTTCAGGGTGCATTACAGAGCAGTGGACATGTGATTTATGGTGCAAGACCTTTTGTAATTTTAACTTGCCTCCTCCATGCCAGCTAAAGATCTTGCCCTTTTAGAAAAGTCCGTGTTCATAGCTCATTGAGAACTTCACTGTGGCCTGTCAATGCTCAGACGGTATCAGATGCAATTGCAGAAACAAAGCTAACCTAAATAGGAGAAGTCCCAGTGCATAGAATATATCAGCAAAAGGCTGTTAAGTAAAAACTTTTCAAATCCTGCACAACTCAGTAAAAAAACCCACCAAAAACCCTAACTATGAGTTAGTCAAACTATATGAAGTTAATCTGAGTCTCCTGAGGTATATACATTTGAACTGGTTAGGTAATAAAAAGTTTCATGCTGGAAAGATACAAACGCATAGTCTTAGTGCGTGCATTTTCATTTTCCTTTACAAATAAGGAAATGGGTAATTTTCCTTAGAAGAGGCTGGTCTTGAAACTGTTGTTTGACAACTGGAAATATATATGGTTGAACAGAAAGCACAAGGATATCTAGCTTAATTTTTCAAAGCTACACACACTACTAATTATTCGAATTTGTGCAAGCAAACACTGGTGTTTGTTGCAGCATATGTCACACACTTTTTCTTCCTTTCAGAAGATGTTTCCGTGATGTCTGTATAGTCAGTCAGCCACTAGCTGTCTAAGAAGGCAGAATAAGAACTTCCAGACATTTCAGCCACAAAGACCGCTAGAAATTTGGTAACACAGCTTTGCAAAGCAAGTAAATATTAAAATGATGGGCACGCAATTCCTAAAATTTGTAATTCATCCAGTGTGCATTTGCTGTTGTCCTATTTTGAAGAAGTCCATTCCATGTTTTACATTCCTGCTCAAAGTGGCATGGCTGCATATGTATGAAGCATCCTGACAGATCAGTCCTAAATGTTCATATGAAAGCTCTCACTTTATTTAGTAGTTCATCTTTAAAATATCTTTTCTCAGAGGTTTTACAAAGCTTGCTTATGATTACTTACTAATCAAGGAGCAATACTGTTGGGTGTACCTACACATTTTTTGTGGAATCACTACACTAGTTTGAAAATATAAGACAACCCCTCCAAATTCTATGTATTTGGCTCTCTGGTGATTCCTTGGGCCAAAGATTGCTCCTGGCATAATCTGGGTAAGGAAAAATGTTTTAACGACACACTGTGTGTCTTAAGACATCAAAAAAGGGAGAAGCATGTATCATATGATTTCTTCCTTTTTGATATTGTGCAAGTCTACAAACCCTGATTTTTACTCTAAATAAATGCTTTCAAGTTTGCAAGCTAAAGCCAGCAGCAATGCTGGCTTTACAAGAGTTTAAGGGGGAATCTCGAATAGCTCATGCAGTTAATTCTACTACTGGAGACGAGTTCCTGTTAAAAATTAAAGTCTGCCTACTCCTGTTTAGATGCAGACCAAGTCCATGTGCAAACCTTTTAACATCTCACCTGTGCCGCAACTCTTGGTGTCACAGTGTTTTCCAGCAGATGTTACTGGATGCTATGCATACAAACCTTAGCCACACTGGTGGCTAAACACCTGACTCTTATAAGGCTTGGGTCCCGAGGCAGGAAAAAGCAGCTTTCAGATATTAAATTATGGGGGAATAAAAAGGACTTTTCTGGAAACGCTTCTCGTGTCAGTGTGACTACCATGCCACTGGGACCCTGCTTAGTGGGAGATGCTCCCTCACACCTGTCCACCGCCAGTATCGGGGGAGTAGCCTGACCCGTGGTGTTTCTCAGACCCTGTATAGCGCAGCTTTGGTGGCAGGAGCTCTCCCGGGCAGGAGCGGGGTGCAGCATGGCCTGACGCCCCCTGAGCGGGCATGGGGTGCCGAGGCCCACGGCCGGGGACCCCCGGCACAGCATAGGGAGCCACCTCGCCGACCTCACCTGAGCAAGAGCCATCGGCGGAAACACGGGGACGGCGCAGGGTCTGCCACTACAAACACCTCACCATTTTTGTTTTTCTCGATTTTTTCTTTCATCTGCCAGTTGTCAGCTTTGAAGTCTCCCTAGGTTAAATTCCAGCTGCCTTCGCGTGCTGCCACTATCTCCAGCCTGCCGGCACTCGTTACAAGTATGTAGACAAACACTGCCCGACGTAACGGCGTCCGCCGTGCGGGATGCCCTCAGGGCGGCCCCACATCGTCTTCAGGAGCTCCGGCCACGGGGGCTGCGCCTGCTTGATCGCCTGGCGGCGGGGCCGACCCCCCTCGCATGACAACGGGCAGCCCCGGGAGGGGCCAGCCCGGAGAGGGGGTCGACGACGCGCTGGGGGTGGGCAGCCCCGGTGCGGCCTCCAGCCCCGGCGCAGCCCCTGGGCCGCGGAGCCCCGGCCCTGGCGGCAGGCGCGGCGCTGCCCGGCGGGGCGAGGCCCGGTGCGGCCGCCAATCGGCGCGGCGGGGCGGGCATGGCAGCGGCGGCTATAAGAAGGGCCGCGGCAGCCGAGCGCCGCCGGGATCATCGCGACGGGGAACGGTTGAGGTGGGCGAGGCTAGGCGGGCCGGGGCCTGCGAGGCGGACCGGACCGGTTGGCCGGTCGGGGCTCTGCCCTTGTTGTGCGGCGGGGCGGCTGCCGCCGGCAAGGAGCCGCCATTCTGGGCGCTTCCCTGGGAGGCTGCCGGCCACCCGCCCGGCGTCCTGGCCCCGCCGCCCGAGCTTGTTTACAGTGGCGGCAGAGGGCTCCGCTCCCTGGAGGGGGGCGGGCAGGGGCCGAATCAGTTCATGAGGCCTTCGGGAAAGGCTCGGTGGGGGTGGAGGCGGCCAGTCTCCCTGCTCTGTGTCCCGGACGGCTTCGTTTGGGGTGTGCGGTTTGGTTTTCTCCCCTGTGATCGGCTTACGGAGTGTGGGGACACGTTGTGTGTCGGCCAACAGGCTCGTTTCGGACCGGGCCTCCCCCTCCGTCCAGTGGGCTTTGAAGCAAAGGGCGACTGGCCTGCCTACCTCTCTCTGACCGCTGTCTCTCCGTTCCGGGCAGATCTGCCAGCATGAATCTGTGCCTGACCGCCCTCAGCCTCTGCTTGGGACTGGCCTTCGGTGCTCCGAGAGCAGACTCCGATCTGGACGGTCACTGGAAGCTGTGGAAGTCGTGGCATAACAAGGACTACCATGAGGTGAGCGCCCGGGGATATGCGCTCAGCTGGGCCCTGCCAGCTGAGTCATGTCTGCTTTGTTTTAACGCTGGCTGTGCTCTGCGTTTGGGGAGGATAATCCCTCTCTTCCTATGTCTCTTTCTTGTGTTTGTGTATCGACTCAACTGTACTGTACTCATTTGTTTTTGTTAAAAGGGTGGCAAAAAGACCATCTCTTAAACAGTGTTCAGACTTTCCATTCAAGTAGTCTACGTTTGCCTGAGTATACATGACATAACAAAGCACATTAGCGTGCGAGTGAACTTTGTCTGAACTGCCTCCTTGACGCATGTTGTTTTCTGGCCCCTCAGAGAGAGGAAAGCTGGAGGAGAGTGGTGTGGGAGAAGAATCTGAAAATGATTGAGCTCCATAATCTGGATCACTCATTAGGAAGACATAGCTACAAGTTGGGAATGAATCAGTTTGGTGACATGGTATGTATAGAAGTATGAAACACAGTGCTAAACAGAAGTGTGTAATAGATGGTGACTGCATGTCTTGAATTTTCTTCAGACAACTGAGGAGTTCAGACAGCTGATGAATGGCTATGCCCACAAGAAGTCAGAAAGGAAGTACAGAGGATCCCATTTTCTTGAGCCCAGCTTCCTGGAAGTACCACGATCAGTAGACTGGAGAGAGAAGGGATATGTAACTCCAGTTAAAGACCAGGTATTCTCTGATGGTGGATTTTTAACCAGTTACGGATCCAGCTTCCTGAATGCTACCTCTGCTTCCACAGAAGGAAAACTACTGTGTATTTATTTAATGAAGCCCAGTGCAGCTTACTGAATGAAGTGCCATTTTGATAAAACTGCTGTACCCCTTTAGTATTTTTGAGGAGTTCTGTACTAAATGTCTAAGAACTGAAAAGTCTGTTACATCTTCACTTGTACATGCTAGGAGTGTGAAACTGAAGTTTGTCTTGTGGCTTTTGTGTTTTTCATGTTTAGATCAGCGGTAAGGAACTATAATTGCCTAATCTGTCTGGATTTGTAACTTGTGATTTCATTTCTTGCTTCAGGGTCAGTGTGGCTCTTGCTGGGCTTTCAGCACAACGGGAGCTCTTGAAGGACAGCACTTCAAAAAAACTGGCAAACTTGTTTCGCTGAGTGAACAAAATCTGGTGGACTGCTCTCGCCCTGAAGGGAATCAAGGCTGCAATGGTGGTCTCATGGACCAGGCTTTCCAGTATGTGCAGGATAATGGTGGAATTGATTCAGAGGAATCGTACCCGTACACTGCAAAGGTAAGTGTAATAGCTGAACTCATATTGCAGTTGCCACGTCTTTTGTGTGGACAAACTATGTTGGGAAACTTGTACCTAGAAAGGAAAATGTCTGAGTAGTCATTGGTACATCTGTTCTTCCTGTTGCATCTTTCTCAGGAAAACTAGAATGACTGCTAGCCCTAGTGGGAATCACATGCTTCACTGGTCTTTGAGTTCAAAATCTTACCAGACCAGTTGAAAGGACTAGAGCAAATATTTTTATTCCTCCCCCTCATTGCTGCTGTCCTATCGGATGTTGTGCCTTATCTTGGTTGACACACCAAATCAGGACCCAGCCCTTGTCAACAGTGCTACTTAGTTGTAGAGGTGCAATTCAGCTTCCTGTGACTGAGCTATTGTGGAGTTGCTACCCATAGACTGGGTAATTCTTGCAGCTAGTATGGTTTATTTTTTAACAATGATTGTTGGCAGTGCTGGACTAAACGTCCATAATGTAGACAATGGGCAGACCCTTAAAATACCCCTAATGTTCTACCAAAAATTAAACAGACATGAAAGGAAAAAAGAGCAGTGGTGGTATCACTTGAGAGCCCATGGTTTGGGCTTTTTACCATTTGGAGTTCCACTTGCTATAGAGTATCTTTCCTTGCAGCTTAATGCTGTGTTGACAGAATGTGCAATAGCAATGCTGTTTGTTGTGAGCAACATAGAAGCCTTTGGATTTGGGTTCCTCTTCACCAGCATCCCTGTAATCTCAATTTTTTCCTAATCTTGACTCTTGCAAAGGTTCCGTTTGGTTATAGGAACTGCCTAACTTGCTGAGTACAAAAAGTAAGCAATTGAGGTGTACTCCTTGTTGCTGTAGTTGTGGGGAGGCAATTTAAGTACTAATTTTACCACACAAGTAAGGGAGGGATGTGCTTGCTTTAGTCTCTTTGTTTCACATGGCCTAACTTGCGAACTAGGCCTCTCCTGATGTAAATGCCTGTGGCACCGACAATTCAGGCTTCATTGTAAGAAGGATAATGTGAAGAAACAGCATAAAATACGTAAACGCTCTATGTAAGGTCATATGCAAATTACTAATTTCTAAAACATTCTGTACAGTTTTTCTAACATGACAGTCTAAAATTCTGGATTTTAAGTGCTTGCTCAACGTCCAGTTTTTGGATTGCTTTATAATAAATGAATACTTGGCTTTCTTCCATTGCCCATTAATGCATTCTGGGCTTCTTTCCTCCCTGAAAAGACATTTGTCCTGCCCACCAAAGAAGGGAGGGTTCCAGGATGTAATGGTACTTTGCATCCGAGTAAAGCTTTCCTTTTGAGCCCTGCTCTCCTTTGTTTTTTCTGTACCTTTGAGAAGCTCAGAAGCAACTTCTGTGTTTTTCCTCTGCAGTGTTTTCAAAGCACTGCTGAAGTGATTGGATCCTCTTCAGTCCCTTGTTTACAAGGCAGCAAGGTCACAATGTCTGGTAGTTCCTGTGCTCACCTGTGTGTTATGTGGAGAGCTGTGTAATAACTAGGGCTTTCTTTATTTAGGATGATGAAGACTGTCGCTACAAGGCAGAGTACAATGCTGCTAATGACACTGGCTTTGTTGACATCCCTCAAGGACATGAAAGAGCTCTCATGAAAGCAGTAGCAGCTGTGGGTCCAGTGTCTGTTGCTATTGATGCAGGCCACTCTTCATTCCAATTCTATCAGTCAGGTGGGGTTTTGTTAACAACTTGCATGCAAAGAACTTTTTTTTGAGTGTTTGGTATAAATTACCCTTCAGTTTAATAGGTAAAAAAAAAACCAACTATGATCGATCCTGACATAGGACATAATCAGGAGTCCCTTTAATTCTAGTTCAGGTTCTGCACACTGTAGTTCTCTTGCGTATGTGTGTACTTGTTCCTCAGTTTCTGCTGTGATACACTTAGGACTTGTTTCTCTGACTCTCAAGAGGCTGTGCAGCATGTAATTTGAAATACAGCAAGCTTCTACTGAGGGAGAAGGGTTTACTGCAGATGAGCTTGTTCACATGTGAATTTACACCTGTGCAGGTATCTACTATGAACCAGACTGCAGCAGTGAAGACCTGGACCATGGTGTTCTGGTTGTAGGTTATGGCTTTGAGGGGGAAGACGTAGATGGGAAAAAATACTGGATTGTTAAGAACAGGTAAGATCTCTCTTGGTGCCTTTGTACCCTTTGGGGGTAGGGGAGAAGGAAAGGTAGTTTGTCACTTGTAGTGGGGCAGGGGGAGACACCAGTAGTTAAAATCTGCATGTGGAAAATCTGGTGACTGTTCTCATATTGTATGGCAGAAGCTAAACCCAACTCGTGCTGCTGGCAGCCTAATAACGTAGGCCCAAAGCAGCAAGTTAATTCTTCTGCTCCTTCAGTTAACTCAAGGATCCTCAGTACTGGGACAGCCCATGGAGCTAGTAGATCTTAAAGTGGTAGAGCAGAGCAGAAGGAAACCAGGTTGTGGGGGGTGTAATGTTTTTTTTTTGGAAGCAGACTGCTGCTCACTTGTGTGAAGTAGGGTAACACTTGAACTTTTAAAGGTGGAGTTGTCTCCTGTATTAGAGGGAAAACAATAAATACCAAAGGGCACATCACATGAGCTTGTCTCGCACTCTCAGCATAACTGGGGCCTCAAATGCTGCTTGCAGTCCTGGCCTTCCCTTGAAGTTGGCTGGGACCAGTGTCTGAACAATCCAGGATTGCACATGAAGATCTTCATCTAGGGAGAGGATGGCTGCAGCCTTTATTTTTGTGAGCTTGGGGTGCCTTTCCTGTAACTTGCATTTAATTGCTGGAAAGCGCATTAGTTGGGTTGCAGCTATCTTGTTTTTTCTCCACAAATGTGGAAGGCGGCAGCAGTTTTCAATTCAGACACTTATGAGGGGATAATTAAGTCTCTTCTGAATACAAAAACAAACCCTTTCCTTCTGTTTTCAGCTGGGGTGAGAAGTGGGGTGACAAAGGATATATCTACATGGCCAAGGACAGGAAGAACCACTGTGGAATAGCAACAGCTGCTAGCTATCCACTTGTATAATCTGAAGGCTGAACATTTCAGTGCAAGAGGGGTTCTAAACTGAATGACCAAACCCATGTTCACACATGTGGTAGACTTGTATCCTTCAAAAGTCAACTTGATTCTTTTTTTTTAACTTCTGAAGTATGTTTTACATGTTGGTGACATGCCACTTATTTTAAATTAATGTAAATGTCAGTATGTAAACAGCTTGTAATATTGCTGGCTTTTGACTGGTTAATCTTCTTTGTATTTTTTCCTTTTTTTAAAATTGCAATGTGCCCAAAAGTTCACTTTTTAAATAAACACTTAAATTCCACTGTGTACAGATGAATTAGCTTTTTGGTCTGTGATTTTTCTACTTGGGACTCATCAAACAGGTACCCTAAATCGTACTATGAACTGAAGCCTATATGCATGCCTCTTCATCAGTTACTAAAATGCAACCCTACCTGGGAATGGCTAACAGCTGTTATAAGAGTACTGTTTGTGACACAATTTACTTAAAATGGGAAGTGGAAAGAACTTTTTATCAACTAAAGTACCTGAAAATCTGACTCATTCCAGAATGTGTGTAAGTGAATTCTTGCTTAGTCCTGTGACCTAGAGGTGATACTATCTATGGTTCTTTGTACTTCATAACAATGATCTTCAGTCTTTTCATGTTCTGTGTGCAGCCATCTGATCTTCACTTAGCTTTAATACCACTGGTGTTTTCTTCTGCCACCTCAAAGTACCACACTTTGCTGTTAGAGCAGTTGCCTGTTTTTGAGCATTATAGGATATAGCAGGAACACCCAAAGCACCTGGGCTGGTCAAAGAAAAGATTGTTTTTTATGATATGTAGGACCCTTAATACTATCTTACCCCTATATGAGCTCTGGCTGGGGAAAGCAGCAGGGAGGGGAAGGAATGCTGTTCCTATGGAAAGTGAAGTTGGGCCACTTCGTTAGTTCCTGGATCCTTGGTGGCTGAGTGCACTGTGGTGATTTGTACTGTGTCCTGTACCTCTTCTTTAGAGAGAACTTTTCTACTCTGCAGGTACCTGTGCTGATGAAACATGATTAGTAGTTGTTAAATACTGTTGTTTAGATGTGTTTTGGGTTCTGGTAGTTTCTACAGAGGAGGGTGAATTGGTAATACCAAAAACAGCTTGGAGGGGAGACTTGCCTTGGTTTTTGGGTGCTGACTCACCCCCTTCTGCATTTGGGCTGGAGGGGAAGTAGGCTAGTTTTACAGCTTAGCCAGCACCAGTTCAGAGTTTATGGACCCATAGGTTTTTATACACAGTATCTTTTCTGAGTGATAGACATGCACAAAAGGGAACACTTGGACTACAAGTTATGGAAGATTAATTTCCTTACTGTAGATAAAGTAAGCCTTAAGCTTGCATTTCATAAACACTTAAAGAAGTGAGGTATCTAGAAAAATAAAAACAACTACTTTTCAGTTGCAAGTCTGTCCATGTGCTGCTTATAGATGAATTCTTCCAACCTGAATCTCCCTACAAGCCTTTTTTTTTTTTTTTTTTTAAAAGGAAGAGCCTCCCTCAGCCCAGTGGCTATTTAACATCCCACAGAGCAGAAATACCAGTTAGAATTTAGCTATGATACTTGCTAAGCCGGTTATGGAGAGCATCCACATTGCTCAGTGGAAGCAGTGGAGGAAATAAATACAGAGCCAGCTGGTGGTCCTCTAAAGCCTTGTGTTCAGATGGAAATGGCAATGGTCTGTACACTCAAAATGGGAGGCAAGAGCTAAATGCTGCCAGGGAAGTGACTCTGTAAGCTCCTTATGCAGTAGCTGCTCTGGAACTGGGGGTGGATGGAGACCTGTCTCTGAATACTTTTTGATCCTGGAAGATGACATTACTGTGAGCTTAACAGTGAAGGTGCTACTTGTTTTCTTTATTGATTAAAACAAGAAAGAATATCCAGTGCAGGGTGAAACCACTATGAACTGCTTGACTTGAACTGCTGCAAAAAATGGGTAGCAGGGAAAGGTGTTTTGTTATAAAGGTCAAGGTTAATAAAAGTTGCTGGGAAAAGAAAGTATTTTTTCATTAACAGATGGGAATTAAAAGGAAGTAACTTTCCAAAGCGTATGCACGTGAATGGGAATGTAGCTCACAAGAGGCATCAGTGTCTGACTGCTTTAGAAATAAAATGTTATAATACAGCTGTCTGTATGCATTCAAACTTGCTGACTGTTTTGACTGAACATCCTCTTTTCTGAGTGGAATAATCAGGAAGGGGATAGGGTAAGTCAGGGCATTCAGATAACTCAATATTTACACAGTCTTCTTAAGTAACAGCTTTACCCAGAATCGCCTTACATGCATTTTGTGTAAGTTGCAGTTAAGCACGCTGGTAGAAATTTTAAAGCTGTTACGTTTCCACAGTTACATTAAATCTGGTTTTCTGGCTCCACTGCAGTGGCCCTATCTTCTGTAGAGCTATTTCATTTACTTTAAAAGTACTGTTGTAAAGTAGCAAATGTTTCCATAACGGTATATATCCTGCTGGGGAAAATGTAATCTCTCTTCAAAGTTTTTCCCTTCTGAAGATGCAGCAAATGTATGTTACTCATTCATACAGAAAGTTGTTCCCAGAAGAGTTGTGGGTAATTAAAGCTGTTGAATACTGTGTTCCAGTATGGTTTTTTCCAGGCTTTCTTTGGTTTTATATTCCTGCTGATAGGTGAAGTTGAATTTATTACAAGATGTATTATTTTTAAAGACACTGATGTATATGTATTATCAATAAAGCATCCTATCTAGGCTGCTCTGTTTAGGCCCTGTCTAAATTACAGCTATTGCTGTTAGCGTGGTATTATGTGTATCTAAGTATGTGATTTGGGCAATATGTTACATGCATTGTAGGTGGCAGTTCTGCACAGTGATAAAGCTCTGTGGTCATTGCTTGCTTCCATCTTCATTGTGAAAATGAACTTTTATTTAAATTTGGGAAGAAAAAAGGCTTTGCATTTGGTTTCTGTTTGCTGGTGCTTCTTAGACTGTGCTTGCCCTAAAGGTCTCATAAGAATAACAGTTTCTCTGATATGATTGCTGAATGACCATTAGTAGTTGGTCATGAGTTTCCAAAGACAAGTACTCTTGAGGCAAGGAAAACCATGAAAAGAAATTATTCCACTTACACATGAAGTGCTTATTCTTCAGACTTCAGTAAGAAATTAATTTAATTGTCATGTGGGAAACTATTTTCCCTTTAAAATCAGTCATTTTCACATCGTATCTGTCATTGCTAAATAGAATGGAATTTTGTGAGGTTTTTAATATGCATTGTTTTTCATCTTTGCTAATTTCTGAGCATTAACAGTGGAATAAATAAGCTTATTATCCCCCTAGACTATCCATCCAGGAAAGTAATTCTAAAATATTTTGAAGGACTACAGTGCATCTCACTCTGTTGAAACCTTGCAGGGAAGCCAAACATCATGAGTTGTATCAGTGAAGTTTTACTATAGTGAATAATAATTCTGTTGATCTGTGTAAGGGCACTCAGCAAACAAATCATTCTGAGACAATCAGAGGTATAGGAAAATGGGAATATCCACTTAAAAAAAAAAAAGACAAAAAAATGTAGCTTCTGGACATCAGTTATGCAGTATTTGCTTTTTAATTAATCTTAGTGTAATAAAGAATCCTGCCATGTGTCCATATCCTGGCTGCCTCAAGCATGACCAGCAGGTCAAGGGAGGGGATTCTTCCCCTCTACTTCACTCTCTCAGTACCCCACCTGGAGTACTGTGTCCAGCTCTGGGTCCCCCAGTATAAGAAGGACACAGACCTGCTCAAGCAGGTCCAGAGGAGGCCATGAAGATGATCAGGGGGCTGGAGCACCTCTCCTATGAGGACAGGCTGAGAGAGTTGGGGTTGTTCATCCCAGAGAAGAGAGAAGGCTTTGCGGAGGCCTTATATTGGCCTTCCAGTACTTAAAGGGGGCTACAGGAAACATGGGGAGGGACTCTTTATCAGGGCATGTAGTGGCTGGATGAGGGGTAATGGTTTTAAACTGAAAAAGGGGAGATTTAGATTAGATATAAGGAAGACATTCTTCACTGTGAGGGTGGTGAGTCACTGGCACAGGTTGCCCAGAGAAGCTGTGGCTGCCCCCTCCCTGGCAGTGTTCAAGGCCAGGCTGGACGGGGCTTTGAGCAACCTGGTCTGGTGGAAGGGCAGGGGGGTTGGAACTAGATGGTCTTTAAAGTCACTTCCAATCCAAACCATTCTGTTGATTCTATGACCTCTTAAGATTAATACCAATTAATCAGTTTTTACATATTGGAGATTAACTGTTTTGGGCTATTAACCAAGCAACTGAGCATACCCTGATGGCTGTGATAATGTAGGCTGATGCTTCTGCTTTCTGTCTCTCTTTCCTCTTTATTAAGGTATATGATAGATTAGGAGTCCATTTTTAATTGCAATCTGTTGCCGTACCCTTCACTCTTGTTGGGAAGTCATAGCAGGAAATGCTAAGGCCTAACTAATACAGTACTTCAAAGAAAGAATTAAGATGAAATCACTGATGGGGGTGTTTTCTGTCATTCTGTTATCAGATCTTTATCAAATCGTCAGTGAAATTTCATATAAGTGTAGGGGCAACTACAGCATCTGGAAAAAAGGATATAATCAGACACAAAATTCATCAGCAAAGATTCAACCTGAAACTTCACTTCGGGGAGGAGGAGGGTTGGCCACACGGTGGAGACCTGATCCATAGATTGATTAGCTTAGATATATTATGGGCTGCGGAAGAAGCCACTTTGGCTTGTGTTCACCGAGAACATGGCTGCTTTATTTCTTTTTTTCATGCCAAGTTGCACAAAGATTTAGTTTCCAATGGTCTTAAAATGATACTTTTGCACCAGTTTTTGTTTCCATCGTGCTAGTGTCTGTTGAAGAGCCACTGCTAATCTTTGTGAGTAAAGGGGCAAAGAAACCATTAAGAAAGGCATTTATAAAATGCGTACTGGGTTCTTTTAAAATGCTTCTACCTTGTTTTGTTAAGTTCTCACCACCTCCGGGACATCCAAACCCTACTTCTGAGTGAAATCTGACAGCCTTTCCCAAAAAAGTGATGCTGGGAAACATGTTTTAGAAATACTGATGTGTGTTGTGAGGTGTGGTGCTACAGCTCTGATATGTACTACCTTACCTTCTGCAGTCCTGGTTTGGGAAGAAGTGACAACGATGGAGCAAAGTCAGAGACTGAGCTATTCCCCTCCCCAGGCACCTTCATAAGACAGTTCTGGGTAAGGCTGGCTTTGTGAAGGCTCCAGGGAAAGATTGTGGTTGGGCTGAGATCTGAGCAAGGAAAAGATGACTTTCCAGCCTGGTGAGGCTTGTCCATGTGCTTAGTGGCATCTGATCCACTTTGGACTGGAAATTAACTGGAATTAACTTAGTGTTTAAAGTCCTTTGTCTATGTTAATGTGTGTTCCACCAGGGTGAGAGTTGTTTAAGTGTGCTCTCCTGGGGTGCCACTGAGGGCCTTCTGAAACTACTACAGCCATTACTTTATGCATCTACAATGGAAAATCGCAGTCTCAAGAACAGCTGTGGAAATACTGTAAGTTCTGGTTTTAATTATTAAGTAGATTTTTTTTTTTTTTTAATTACTAGTGAAAGCTTCCTGCACAGCATGCGTGCAGTGGCATAAAACTGTAATTTTTAAAATAAGTGCTGGGCTGTTGATACTCAAAGCAGTTTAGGGTTTCTGGGAAGTTGATGCTGAAACAGAATGTTGAGAACTCCTTCAGGCTGTAGCACACGTCTTGGAACATGCTTACTTTTGCTTAAAATACAGAAGTCAATGAAATAATGGTGGTTTCAGAGCTGCCAAATCACAGGTGGTTTTTCCCACTTGCAAAGGAAGTGAATCTCTAAATGTATCTCTGTAATTATCAGTTTATGAGGCTAGTAACAAGTTATGAAAAAACCTAGATAGGTCTGCCCACAGAACTCTCAAAACTGTGTCTGCAGATGCCTGGTTTTGCTAGATAATGGGTCTGGCCAAGTGCATACTACAATTTTTTACCAGAATAGCACAGCAATGCAAGAATTGTGAATGTGTTTTTCTCAGTAGCACTCTTAACATTCCTTCTGCTCAGCCATGTTTACTAGTATTGCAGTTTGCTTTCCTCATTCAAGCATGAAGCGCTAGCTGACAGCAGGGGATTTTTTGAATGTGACATTGCACTGGCTTTTGGAGATTTATGAGAATATTCTGCTGTAATTGAAAGAAGCTTCTCTCTGTGTTTATACAGAAATTACAATGCCTTGTACAAAGGTTAAGAATTATTACTGCTGCCATTTTGCTATTAGTTGCTTGCCAGTCACAGGAAGAATTGGAGGGGACTTGTGTTTCCTGATTCAGTGCTATTACGAGGTTTGATCACATTTCTCTCACAATATAATAGAGGATTTCAGAAGCAAACCTGTAGTCATAGGAAGCCCATCAGGAATTGTTATGAAGTGTTGTTTCAGTTGCAGTATCTCCAGACATTTCAACAAACTTCATAGGCCCATTTTGTTAGGCACTCTCTAAACCAGAAAGCAAGAGAATCTCCCTCCCCACCAAGTCTTTAATCTAAACTGACACACAGCTGAGGAGTGTGAAAGGAACACTGCCAAAAGCAGTGAGGCCGCCTGCCAGGGGTCCTGCAGCTGATTAGCAGCTGTATGTGTACATTTGAGAGAAGGCTAGCCGCCGCCTTTGACTTTGTTTTCTCCCAGTCGTCTTTCTCTCAGCTCTTCAACAGAGCCAAAAGGTAACACCCCTATTCTTTTTCTTTTATGGAGTTTAAATTTCAGATCTACATCTGCCTGTGTGACTCTTTCCCTTCCATTTATCCTCCCTGCTTTCATTTGAGCAGTCTTCTTTTTCGCTTCCTCTGCTGGAACAATAAATCACACTGCGATGTTAAAAAAGGAAGAAAGTTGTCCATGCAGAAACAAAACAGGAAACCAGGGAATCAAAAGGGCAAAACACAGATAGCGTGTCACCTGGTAAGTGGCCGGTACACCAGTGTCTCAGAGTTAGGCTTTTCTCAGCACATGATCATGAGGCCAGTGCTGCAGCCTCTGGGCGTGGGGGAAACTGACTTCTTTCTTTCCCGGACATCTGCTGACAGTGCATCTGAACACAACGCTGAATTGATGAGACATCACGAAGGGTGCTGCCCCGGGTCGGGATTAGGCCAGCATGAGCACAGCTGACTGATTGACCCAGTGTATTATCTCCTCCATGGAGGTGTCTCTTCAAAAGTGATAAAACATTCATCAGGTGATCTGCTCAAGCAGCTGACAAGAACGCTTAGGATGAGCTATATTTATCGATGTGTGAGTACACAGCTGTCCTGGCCAACACCCTCTGCAAGCTGGTTTACCAAACTCCCTTTGTTGATCCTAGTGGCTAGAACTGCAAAAGCTGCTACCAGAAACATGCTCAGCTCCCGATGAGCAGGATCCTGCAAAATCATGATGCAAATCATTGCATCAGGTGAGAGCAACCCCCAGGGCGGATCTCAGTGGGAAAACCGATCTGTCACCTATCTCCATGAACTATTAAAATCAGTTCAGTACTATCAGATCGCATGCTTGGTTTGAGGTTTTTATTCTGTTTTCTGAAACCACATCTGTATTTGCAGAAACCGAGGAATGAAACCTGGAAATGTTTTCAGTAGCAAAGCATGAGGTTTGTGAGTATTGTCCCTGATGACGTGAAGCCTGAACGGTAGCAGTTATCTCCTCAAAAATTACGGGATTCTCTACCTCTGGGTGTGCAGATCCTCTGTCTCTGTGTTCATTTTGTTCCCTTGTCCCTACTTCATCCACACTTGGGCCTTGGATGTCTCTTGGAAAATAGATACTTTTATCTTTGCACTCTTGTGGAAGTTAATGATTTTATCGTCTTTCCTCTTATTAATCCCTCTCTTCTGTTCCATAGGTACCAGCCACCCTTTTCTCACAGTGAGCCTAACTGGGTAGTATAATTTATGCAAATGAAGAGGTCTTTCTTGTCCTGTCTGTAATTAGCCTGAAGTATACTGCTTCCATTTTATAAGTGAAGAAAAGTCTTGCCTGATTTTTCCAGAAGTATCAGTTGGCTTTATTAAAAACCCACAAAACTCCCTGTGTGTATGTTTTGTAGAAAACAGAATAAAGTACCAACTTTTGATACAAATGTTCAAAGACACATTTGATGCAACATTTCAAACAGCATCTCCATTTCAGCTGCCTTGTTTACTCAGAGAAGGGTGAGCTCCTGCGGCAGAGGGTTCAGGATCAGCTGCCTGCAGTGCTAGGCAGGCTGGGTGCTGCGAGGCTGGTGGGAAGCCTGCCAGGCCCCACCTGTTGTCTGATCCCCCATCTTGTGATTGCAGTCACAAGGCCAGCTCTCTGCAGCTGTCTGTTCAGACTAACTTAATTTCCAGTCAAAGTAATTTGCAAACAACTGCTTATTTATTAGAGATGGGTGGGGTTTCTGTGTTTTCTTCTGTTGTTGGATACTACCAGGTTTAGGTAGTTTGCTTTTATTTTACTTTTGAAATAGGTGCAAAGATGCCCTGAAATTGAAAACAAGAATTAGGTTTGGCAACAAGTCAGAAGTCAGAAACCAGTGCTTTAAGAACAGTTGTGTTTGTTATATACCTGGTACAATACAATCCTTTCCCCATCCTCTCCAAAAGTCATAGGAAATCAGGCTGGTGTTGGTTTATATATAATTCTATGTCAAGAAACCATTAAGTACTGATAACAAAGGCACACATGTGAACTAACACTTAAGCATGTCAGTTCCTTCATGTACTTGATGTTTTCATGTATTTTCAATTTTGTATCATGCTGATGAGTATCTAAGGAATAATACCAGGTGTCACCTTTTTCTGTAAGCAGAGGCAGAGTCAGAGAACCTTCGTTGTGAGCACTGGTCCATGCCAACTTCCCTGCTTCTCCTGGTGGTGTTGATGACAGCTCGTGGTGTGCCCCATTTCTCACTGCTCCAACCATTAAATATGGTCTCTGGATTCTTAAAAAAAAAAAACAAACCCAAATGTCACTCTTGTTTTCTCAGCTGTCTGAATGCCCTCAGACACTGTGGCAGCTGACTATGAAGGTAAATTGTGGCCCAGTGTCACAAGGGCTTCCTAGGTGGTGACCCCCCCCCCACAGACATCCTGCATTTTATGTCAGAGCTCTGGCAAAGTGGTCTGTACTAGTATCACACTGGGAAGGGAAACTTTAAACTACTTCCTGAGGGTTTAAGAAGGACTCTGTAAAGTGGTCTGGTTGCAGGGTTGTGCTAGATGTAGCAGAGAACATGAAAGTGCTTAGGAAAACAGTGTAGGTGTGGTCGATCAAAGTGGGACTCTGGCAAAGAAAATCCACAGCTCACACTGAAGATAGTCACGGCTTTTTTAATCTGCATTTGGGGTTTGCATGTGTTGATTATACAGGGAAGATACTGTTCTCTTTGCAGATACCAGCCCGCCAGCAGCCCACAAACTGGTGAGTGTTCTAATGTAAACATCAGCCAACCAAACTGCAGTTGTTTGTCAGATCAGTGACCCAGCGCTAGCTCCTTCACTATCAGATGCTTCTTGTGCAAACTTAGGGAAGAAAAATCATGGGAAGGCTAGCAGCTGAGATTATATGCAGGTTTTGCTTTGAAGGCAACTCAGGAGCGGTTACGTTGGCACTAGGGCACTAAATGACTATGTTGCAGCATGCAGATAGATGCCAGCCCAGGAACGGAGATCTTAGTCACTAGAGCGTGTATAGTCCTTGCAATACAGCTTTCTTTCAGGATTGTAGAGGCCCTGTGGTCACGCTGGGGACTACCAAGTCCCAGTTCCTGCTCTGTCCTTGATCATGTCTCTTGGCCCCTTGGAAACAGAACCAGGTTACAAGGGAGCTTTCTTCTGATGCAGTACTGGTATTGTTATCTTACTACACTAGCCTCAAATTCTACTTGGTTTTAGGTTTCTGATTTAAAAAATGCAATAGAGTTTTTCAACAAATTGGCAACATCAGTAACTTTGTATTCTTACATGGAGACAGGGAGAGAGAGAGGGGGTGACTATATATGTATAAAATATATGTATAAACATATATATATGCACACATACACTATGTGCATGTTTTGTTTGCAGGAAAACTGATTTACTATCTTTCAGAGTCAGAGTGCACAGTTGCATTCTCCAGTAATGTTGGCTATTGCTTAAACTCTCACAGAGTTTTCTTCTTCCTCTTCATTCTCCAGGATTTAAGGGTTGCTTGTGTTTTGCTGTCGGTAGCAGAGATTTAGGAAGCACATGACAAGGAACAGAATAAACAAGTACACTTTGTACTTGCTGATCCTGGGCAGTTGCCACTGTTAAAGCTTTAAGGAGTGACAGATAAAGACCTGCAGAAAGAGTGCTTTGATACCTGAAGCAGTACTGAAACCACATCCTCACCCCTGGGATAACAATACCT
This sequence comes from Athene noctua, assembly GCF_965140245.1. Taxonomy (NCBI): domain Eukaryota; kingdom Metazoa; phylum Chordata; class Aves; order Strigiformes; family Strigidae; genus Athene; species Athene noctua. The sequence continues at coordinate 53,825,249 of NC_134077.1, read as the reverse complement.
AAGGGTAAATACCTGTTGTGTATAATTTTTTGTCTGTCTTTATTCAGCCTGCCTCTTCTTTATGAATAATAGAACATAGTTGTAAGTTTAAAAATAACCACTAGAGTTTCTTCAAAGGAATATTTTTAACTCCTATCTATGCCCTGATGTAATTCACAGAATTTTTTTAATAAAGTCTTGTGGGGGCCTGGAGCAGGGGTGAAAATGAGCAGATGGGGCAGGAGTTGCTTATGGCAAGATGGTCACCAAAAGAAATGCCCATATAATGAGACAGAAGGATTATAAATGTATCAGGATGTCTAATACTCAAAGTGACCTGAAGCCCAGTTTTTGCAGTCCTATCACTTAACAGAAGCACACATTTCTTTTAATTAATAATTTTTGCTCTCATTGGTCAATGAATGCCTGCTAGTTTCAGACCTGATTCATTAGGTGGTGTCAAGTCTGAGACATGGCACTAGGTTACCAACAGGATAAGTGTGCTGGAGGTGGCTAGGAACACCCATATAATGTGTATAACAGATCAAGCTTCAATATGAAAGAGAACCTTTCAAAGTAAAAGAAAAGGGGAGTGTAACAGTTGCTTTGTGGAAATAGCTCATCTTCTGTTACAGAGGACAAAATAAACAGGGAATAGCCATGATCTGAGTGTCACATCTGTAGCAATGGTTTATTTTAATTTGTGCTGATGAAGGTTACCTGTCTGTAAATAACACAAAGCCTTTTCCTGTTCTTATGAATATTGAAATATCCTGGCAACTTTGCAGCCTTTTAATCTTTATTAATTACCCAAGCCATATATATTTCGGAACTTAAAAACACTGTTTCACACATCATGAGACTTTTGGTCTTATCAGGGCTGTCAAGATAAAAAGCACTTGTGACAAAACCTCTAACAGAAAATCTAGAAAACAGCATTGTGAATGTTGATGTGAAAATTCTGTCTGAAACAATGCCAACCAGGTAATGTCATATTTAAAGCTTCAGATCAAACTGGGGTACTGACACAATTGTTAATATTATATAAATTAAGTCGCTTCTGTTTAATAATCAGGCCTCTGTCTCTACATTTGTACTGCATAAATCAGAGTTAAAGGATTTTTACACTTGTCTGCAAGGAGAAATGAAATTTTTGTTTTTCTCATCAGCCATTCTCTCTGTTTGTCTTGTTCTCATAATGTGGGATTTTCACTGAGAGATGAATGCTAATTGCTAGAATCCACCATCTTGGCTTTTTCTGTAAACTGAAGATGGATGAGCAAGGTCTGATGTGAAAAAGCCTTTAGCTGCTCTTCTGGTGCTTCTGTACACAAGCAAGATATTCTTGCACATCATCTGGAGAACCGAGGATAAGAGGGACTCTCTGGTGAATACTCTCAGGTTTCACATCCAACACCGCCCCAGTTCCTGTAGTTGCCATCCCACCTGCCTGCTCGATGATGAAAGCCATAGGGTTGCACTCATAGAGCAGTCGGAGCTAGAAAGAAAGAAGGAACACATGATTGACTTAGGGGGAAATTACACCAAAGGACTTACCAGAATCTAACTTTCCTTTTGTGATTTTGGAAAATTTTGTACCAAACATCAACTGACCTAAGCAGCAATGTCTGTCAATGAGCCCTAGCTCCTCCCCTCTCCTCCTTTGACCTCCCTTAATACCTTTTGTTTTGAGGAAGAGTGTACTGACCCAGCATGCAAGAATCACCACCATTGTTTCCAAGCTGATGTACTGATGTGCAGCACCGGTGAAGCTGTATCTTGTCAAAAATGTCAAAAGTAGCTGTCGAGCCCACAGACATCAGCAAAACAGTTTAAGCCAGCTAAGTTAACAATACCAGGAAAGAAAAGCCAGAATTTCTTCTCATGTACAGGCTTTATGTGTTACCTCAAAGCTTGGGGTAATCATGTTGTGTTTGGTCAGGATATTTTGGAGTTTGAAACTTGATGCTCCCAGTTTCAAATTTCAGGATTGATTGCCACTCTTCAGAAATATGAATAGATTTTAGTAGCCTGAACGCATCCAGATAGTGAGTCTGTTTTCAAAAGAAACTGCCATAATTATTAAAAGCAAATTTTCCCTTTTGTTATGGAGGCACTTTTGGTTTGGACCCCGATACCTGTTCACATCTTTAAAAATGTTACCTCTGCTATGCCTGTGTTCTGGCAGAATGCAAACTTATCTGGGACATATGCCAAAAGTTTCTGTGTTTAAAATGTATGATAGCTGGTTACTTTTTAACAGACATTATTTCTGTAGGTTTAATTGAATCTTTGACGGTCTATGAAACACCCATACATGACAATGTCAGTGCATATTATGTTTAAAGGTCTTTCTATATGTGCAAAAGAGAGGTTTTCTGGGGAAAAGGAACCATAACAGGTTGCAACCACATATAGAGATGAAGAAATGGGTTGGACACAGGACTTTACTACCCATCATTCCTTTATCATGCTGTTTGTAATAAAACCATGTAACAACCTTGAAGAGTGCATATTACCTTAATTTTTATCTTTAACACTGAAGTGCTACTTCTGGTACAAGGACTCCATCTGACAGGCAACACAGGACTGACAACCTTTATTGTTCTCCCTAGTGCATGGACAACTTTTGGAAGATCATGAGCCAAAAAACAGCAGTGGTGTCAATGTGGAACCATGTCTTGAGTTTCTTGTTGCTTAACTCTGACTACATGGCTTAAGGAAAGCACTTTTCCTTCAGGTAGTAGTGTAGTTGCTCTTAGGAGTCTTCAGATGGTCTCTGTCTTCAGATAGGTTTAACATGTTTCAACTAATAGAGAACTATAAGCCTTATGTTCATAAAAAATATTATTTAACATATCTGATTTGAAAAGGGGATTTATTTGTTGGCTACTTCTTAACTGGTTGTTGTGAATTTTGCTCTCTTTATTTAACTTAAAGAAGGAGCTCTGTATGCAAGGGCCTACATGCCTGTAATTTACATTTGCTCTAAAGCCTTTGTATCAATTTCAGTGACATTTGGTTCCTCTCAGCTCTCTATCCAAGTGCATAGACTGTCTTTTAGGGGGATGATGATCAGGGCACCTGGCACAAAGACATTATCTCTCCAACAAGAAGAGATCTGTGTGAAAAGAACTGTATACACCTGCAGTCTGAGAAGGGAACAAGGAAACTTGATTTGTAGTGATTGTACAGGTTTTGCCTCTTTCATTACTCTCTCTACTATGGCAGTCCAACCCAGATCAATCCAGTAGTCAATGTACTTTAACTCATGCAGAAATCTTGATTTCTATAAAATTATGTAAGTACGTTGTACATTTGTTCTTTTGTCCTGTTTCTCATCTCTTCAACAATGGTTTAACACAGATTTCAACACAAAAAGTTTAATTTGAAGAGGCTAGTCAGCAAAGCCACTTCTCTCACACACAGCAAATTCCTTTTCTGTCTCTTGCTCTGATACACAAATAGATCCACACCGTTTAATGTGTTGGGGCTTTTTTTTGGTTTGGTTTGGTTTTTTTGTTTGGGGGGGCTTTGATTTTCTTTTTCTGGAATGCTCTATCAAATATTGAAATCAAATTTGCCTGGACAAACATGCAGACATTTTCTGTTGTGTATTCTGAAGAGTTCCTATTCTCCTCACTTCACAGGCCACTTCAATCTGCTGTTACTATGATAAATATAAGTTCACTGTACCTAAAGAACTGTGGACATCAGAATGTTCTGATACCAGTGTGGGAGATGGGGCAAGTAGCTTCATGAGGGCACATTTCTGCATATACCAGCCAAGGATCCAAAAACGTTTGAATGGAAGTTTTTAAGTATGGTATTGGTCAGGAAAGAAGAAGGTCTTACGGTCAGAACACCATGACCAATCTATTATGCATTGAGCCAATCACTGCCTAAGGATGACCTGCAGGTTACTGGTGGTTCATAGATCCGCTGTATAACCAGATCTCTTTTAAAGCATATTTAATTAGAAGTTTGGTAATAAGGGTATCATCTAGTGCTGCAGGACAAAACTTGAGGTTGGCTATGGTCCGTGGACCAGTAGATTCAGGGAGTCACTGCATTGTATTGCACTGCATTAAGTCATGGTGTGTTTTGTATAGGTATCCAAATGGTAAATCATCTTTTCCCAGAGTACTGATTGCAGCATGCATGAAACTCACCTTCCACTGACAAGAGTTTTTCAGGTAAATTAGTAGAAGCTTGAGTTTGCAGGGCTGGTGAGAGTAAGTTCAGTACCCTTTGGAAACATTAGGTAGGCAAATTGTGTTGTCTTAACATCTGACTACACCCTGTCTGGAGTTCAGCATATTCCACCTGGACTGTCACTGCCAGTATAAAGTGCAGAGGTCTTCTTTAGGCCGGTGTTGTATCTGCTAGCTGTGCATAGGCATAGGTACTGAAATATTTGTCTTTAGAAAAGTGAATAAATCCCTTAGTTTTAGTGAAAACCATTTCAGTATTTTGTAGCATAAAAACACACAGGAAGATTTCTGGCTCACATTGGGAATTGCCTGTATTTCTTTCCTAAATTTGACTGCTGGCTATCATATCCATGGATAATTTTCTCCAGGAGTGGAAAATTATTGTCTGTTTATATATCTGAACTATTTCTTTACATCTCCAGGAAAACCAGAGGTATTAGGTTGACTAAGTTCACCAAAGAGTAAGTCAAACTATTTACCTTTCCTTTAGGACTCTTCTGATTAGCAGGATACATGAAGATCCCACCATACATCAATGTACGGTGAACATCAGCTACCATGGAGCCCACATACCTGGCACCATATGGGGAACTGCCATCCTGAAAAATGTAAGAGTAAAACATTATATCTACCAGGCTAGACAGTCAGTAGCACTGCAAAATGTGATTTTGTTATAAAACAGGAATTAAAGCTGCTTAAATAAATGTCTGCTTATGAACACTGTAAATACATAAACCAGCCTGAAGTTTAGCCTTTTGTAAGACATGGTGATCGTCTCTGGGTTCTAAAATAAGCACTTTAGAGAGATACATTCATAGTATGGAAACCAGAGTGCCTGTAATTTGAGTGCACAATTTGGTATCAACCCCCAGCTTGTGAAAAAGCAAGGGCTGCAAACAGTGAGTGAAAACTTCTCCACATTATCAGAACAAGGTACCCATTTCATTGCCTGTTCTTCACTGGTTCCTAAGCCAGGCCATGAGGAGGGACATCACTTTTCACGACACATCTATATGGTTCCTAGAGGGCTCCAGCTTTTTCCTTCTAGCTTATTTATCGGGTTGTGAAATTGATGATAACATTCATTCTGCAGCTTAGTTTGGGACATAGCAGTTTATTCATGCATGTAATTTTCCTTGCTCTCAGCTAGAAATTAATGTTGAAGGAGAGGTCATTTTAGTAAGGTCAGTCAGGGAAGTATTCATATCAGTCTCGGGTTTGCTGATCATAAAATTGATAAGGTGGGAAATGCAGAAGAGAAGCACAGTGTCTTACACAAATACAAGTTATATACACCAAATAAGCTCCACCCAAGAAAAGCAACACGTCACCATAATTTTATGAAGGGGAAATATACAATACAAATGTAAACCAAAGGAAAGCTTTTTGAAAGCTACTATGTCAAGAAGTCTGTTGGTCTTTTGATGTCTCCCACTCTGTCTTGAATGAAGCATAGGAGGAATTTGCACCTCTCCAGAAAATTACTAGAGACTAAGACGTCATGCACATTTAATATATTTATGTACTTGTGTATTGCAATGTTAAAAGTTTGAAAAAACCTTTGCATGTTTTTTTAATGTCTTGATCAGTTGTCTAATAAAAAATCTTAGTGCTTTCTACAAAGCTTGCCTTGTGCTGATACTAGATCCAAAGAAATACATAGAGAATTTGTTCAGCAGTGCCAGCTCCAAGACCTTCAGACATCACAGGTTAGTCACCCTTCCCAGCAAAATCATGAGGTTAGCTGGGAGAAAAAAAAAAACAAAACACAAGTAGGAGGAAAAAACAGAGATAGAGAAGAACTAATAATTCTGTTTTGAAATCACTTTTTCAAACTGTTCTGTGCAACTGTGAAGTTTTGATATTTACTCTCTTTTAAAATGGGAAAAGATCCTAATGAAATTACACAATATAATGCCACACAACACTAGGAAGTTGAGTCCTAATCCACTAAATATAAGACTTGGATATTTGATACAGCTGGTAGTAAAATTGGAACAGGGAACTGTTCCAGCATAGGTAATAACCCTGTTGAATAACCCAGTACCTGTGCTGTTTTCTACATTTCTTTCTTCTTGTACACATTAGGAGAACTACTAAAAATTCAGGTGAAAACAATACAAAGTATGAAAGACATGATGGATAAGACACAGCCTGGAGCTTTTATATTTAGTTTTATTTAAACCTTTCCTTATCACTTCCAGGCACAACTGAACAATACATTTAAGTAGTTGATGCCTTATTTTTCATGGCTTCCTCTCAAATAATATATTTAGACTTCAAGTGGTAGTTTCTCCATCTCACAGATGTTTTCACTTGTGACTGCAACTGTAAAAATCTGAGGTCAGAAAACAACACCTTAAGGTCTTAAAGAGAGACCAAAGCAAATCTGCAGTTTAAGAAGGGACAATTTTCAGGGAAATAGGTCATTACAGTCTAAAATTACCTTTAAAAATACCGTCAAAGGAAGACCTCTCTTTTCTGGTTTGTTTGTTTGTTAAACAAGTTTGTTAAACTTTAAGAAAAGTCACAGCATGTCAACCATAAGCAGGCCCAGAAACAGACTACTAAGGACTGCTTCTATGGCATTATCCAATAAGGAATCTGCAACCCACGTATGAAAAATTTACTGACCATGAACTGCACAGCTGAGCCACCTGTGTGCAAATTATCAGATATGTTTGGGATGTGCTGGATTTCTTATATGCATGCAAGTAATTTACACAATTTATGTGTGTGTGGGCAGTGTTATGTGAAGCTGATGAGATGCCACTGACAATTTGAGTTGCTTCTTACGCTGATAGAAATTAATCTTCTAGAAACACAATGCTGAGAATAATACAGAAGAGGAATTCCTTCATTCTGGTATGGTTACCATCTGAACCACAGACAGACTTCCCTTAACATCTAGCTACCTGCATGGTATAAATAGCCCTTTAGTTACTAGGAGTGTTACTTGTTGTTTCTCCAGTTAGGTCACTCGTGCATTTTTCTTACAGATGAGAAAGTTAATAGGTGTTGCATGCTTGTTGGCGTATTGCCCAAGCTGTCTTCTCAACCAAAATAACAGCACATGAATGCTAGGGAGATTCATCCTGAGTTCTGAGTAATGCCAAGCTGTGTGTTTTCCCAATGAGCACTTTACACTGGTTCAGCTGATGCTAATGAAAGAGTTGGAGAACCTTGATGTTCCCTTGGTCAGCATCCATGGCATTTGAGTAAACTTGTTATTACTCTTAGTTTCATCCTTTCCACTGCTTTTCTTTGCTTAACTCAGAGTAACAAAAATGGCTCCTAACAGATAGGTCCTGTGATTTTTTTTCTTCACGGTGTGATGGAAGTAACTTTTTCACTTCTTTATTCTACTCATTTCTGACAGTTATGTTCCTCCACAGCAGAACATGACCAAGTTTTTCTTGCATAACTATGATGACTAGGAGAGCGGGGTGAGAAAGATATTTTCTACAGGCTACAGAAGCATCACCCTGCATCCTTCACTCCACATACAGATATGGTGACAAAAGCAGTGTTTTTATTAGCTTTTTATGTCACTTGGGCACAGCTGGGCTGGCTGGCAGAAGAATGCTTCATGCTGAAGTGTGATGTTGATGATTTTTTTTTGATGGCATTGCTAAGAGAAATCTTTAACCAGGGAGTCTCCATTGCATGTCTCTGAATCAGCAAGCCATGATGAGATTCAGCTTCTCTTGTGACTGTAGGAAGCAAAGATAAATATGTGTGGAATAGCAAAGTACAACAATGTTCTACCATCAGTGAACCAGTGCCAGCTAGAGGCTAGGGCCCTGCAAAAGCATTACTGGAAGAAGAACCCACTTTTGGAAGGAGTTAGAGTGAAATTTGTGCAGAAACAGTTTCTGGACCAGCAGTGTCCATTTGATACAAGGAAATGATCACCTGCTTTGCAACTTATTTACTTATAGCAACTTATAATGATTTTTGAATATTGCTTAATAATCCTGCTTGCCCTGACTGTTCTGTGAAAGCTTACCAAGGGCTACTGCTACTGTGTTCATCAAAACAAAGCAGTTTTCTGTGGAAACTTAGCAAGAATTACTATGTTTGGCAAAAATGTTTCTTGTCCTTGGAAAGCAGATGCGCTCTTATTAGTTTAGTCTTGATAATGAACAAGATAGCCATATATGAACGGTAGAACTGGATACACTGGTACTTTTAGATAAGGTAGAATGAGTAAACCATCTGAAAACACTTGTTATTCAAGAAGTTGGCTAAAAGAATCTGTGCATGCTCCAAGGAAAAGTACAAGTTGAGAAAGACTACGAGCCTTCCTCCCAAAGCACACACACACACACACCCCCCCCAGGACGTCCCCCAGTAGGCAATGCACAGGTGCAAAGAGAACATAAACTGCTGACACCGACCTTTCGAACTAACCCAGCCTTACTCGTGCATATGTATGTTTGTGTTATGTAACCCAGTGAATATGGATATCCACACTCTATAAGTTTTTGGTAAAATGTGCGGTGGGTGTGCAAGCTTTGTAGAGAGATCCTCTTGCACCAGCACCGGAGTAAACATACCTGCTGTATAACGGTATTCAAGTTGTGGAGTCTGTTTCTGAAAATCACATTATACAGTGCAGACTGGAGTAAACATGTTGCATTCCAGCCAGCCTTGCAAACAGCAGCTTGCTCTTCAAGCTAGTTAAGCGGCAGGAGATTTTGATGCTCGACAAAAAAGTTAGCTTTACTCTGGAGTCTTGTTCCAGAAGAGATGTGTCTAGATAAATATTTCCTTCTAAGATCTGCATGACAATGGTAGGAGGCCTACAGGTGACCTGCAGAACAACAGCACTTTTCCAGTGCTTTTAATTCAGAATGTATGCCTTAGGTGAATGGTGATCCACAAGAAACTTTGAGGGTCAACATGTCTTTGTAGTCCAAACTGTGCTCTAGGACACTGTTGTTAGTAAGGGAAAATGTCTTCTCTCCACATAAACAGTTGGTTTGTAATGTTTGGTTGCTGGTGACAGTGATACAGAACACAACACACTTGTGGACAACATCCAACTTTTTTTGCCTGTTTTATTTTTAAAATTTTTGTTTTCTGTGGCAATGTTAGAGAGTCATCTGAACAGTATATTGACCAAGAACCAAGGTAGGATAAAAGGGAAAAAGGTATAAGAAAGTGACAAGTAGCTGAAATTAATGCATACTCTCTTGGCTTCTAGTGGCCAGAAGGCCATAGGGTGAGAGTGATCTGCCTGAGTAAGAAGGGGTCCCCCATGCCCCACACGTCAGTTCCTCCTCAAGTCAGAGGCAGGGGGTATCCAGCAGATAGCCCCCACTGCCATTCTGCATGCTGAAGAGAGGAAGACAAAGACCAAAGCTGTGCAACGCTCCAGCCAGGTGCTACAAGGAAGGTAGGAGCATCATCAATGTAGCTGTAGCTGGTAAGGTTTACAGATGGTGCCAGGAGGCAAGCTTTATGCTGTGGAAGAGTGACAAAACCTTCTTTCTCTTGTCCACCCACAATGCAAATATAATATCCTTTTTGAATCAAGAAACTGAGTTATACTGTTTCCAAAACTTAGGTTCATAACTAGCTCTGAGATGGGCATGGTACTTCCTTGTGCTTTGTGGCCATAACATTGGTGCCTTGGCCCTTCTCACACAGACACCCTATGTCTCAGAGCAGCAAAGCAATGTGCTTGCTCAGCACCCTTGAAAAGGCTTCCCCTGCCCCAAATAACCCATGCACTACTGTGCTGCTTGTTTTAAAGTAACAAAAACACTGTCCACCAACTTCTGTTGCATTAGAGGAGACACTTTCAACAGGTTTTGTCAAATGAAGCACAGATTTGAGATAAAATAGAGTTTGCAAATGAGGTTTTTCCTGTATGTCCTAGCCTAAGGATTTAGTGAATCACATGATAGAGCCATCCTTACTGAGCCTGTGGTGATATATCCCTGTCCGGTCTTTCTACTGAGTTTAAAATCTCTTCAGTCTTTTCATAGTTGCCTGTGGTTGAGTATTTGTTTAAGAGTTTTTGTAAAGAACACTTGGGTGATTTGCAAAACCACAAATTACTAAATCTAGTGTTATGCATTATACTGAATACATAGCTCAGCATAACATGAGCAGAATGAGAAGCACAGAGCTCCTTCTCCTTCCCAGCTGGATTAGTTTCGGAATTATGAAAGTTGTGCTCTAAGATTCTGCTTCTGAAAGCTGATTTTGAAGTTTCAAAATAACCTCAAATATTCAAAATTAATATGTTTAAAATGTTGTGATGTGACACCCTCTGTAACTACAATCTGGGTAATATGGAAAAGAGGTTTTGATAAGAGGTCAGCATTGAAGCTGTATCCAGTGCAGTAAATTCAGATTTTCAGCTCAGAAGGAGCTTTTCACAGGACTATGGTTTAAACTCCTATTCAGTACATTTCCCTTGTGCAGCACCCTGAAGTTTTCTACGATACATTGATTTTTACATTTTACATGAACACGTGTAAGTATTCTCAACAACTAATATCTTAAAAAATAATCCTATGGCTTGTTTGGGGGCTTTTTTTGTTTGTTTTTAACAGCAAGAGCACCAGAACCAGTTTCCAGGCCAAATTAAGTGTTCCAAATCACAATATTTTGTTATAACTTACTGGTCACATAGCCACACTTTCTAGAGAGCTTCCAGCTTTCCACATTGAGAGCTTGTGTTTTGTCCTCCTAGCATGAATTAGAGGCCATATAGAGCTGTATAACCCCACGAGGAAGTTCATCAGACATGGGGTGTTCTCAGCTTTATGTCTCTGAGGGGTAACATATAATCCTCTTAACAACAGAATATAGTGAAATTGTGCCTCACACCATTGTTTTTTCAACCTATGGGGGTTTTTTGCTCCATATGATGAAAGTAGCCAGTGCAAGAGTGATACTGCATTTCTCAGATTCAAGTGGGTATGAGAAGGAGACAGTGATGTTCACCCAGCTCCCTGCAGGCACCTTTTGGGCAGTAGGTATAATCTGCCCAAATGCTCAGCTGCACATATGACTGAGCTGCATAGTCAGATAACCTAGAAAACATAGGTACCCCCACATTTTGCTGGCACATTTTCAGAGCTTTGTTGAAAAACCTGGGTTCTTCATGTACAGCACATTTTGCTCCACACAGTGATGAACAAGCTATGAATTTACTTACTGAAGTCTAAGCTGTAGAAAATCTCAGGGCACCAGAAACAAAACACATGGGATACATACCCAAAATGGACCTGATGGCCTGAAAGGGTTACATAGGACTGAACTCATACAGGCCTTCAAATCCTTTCCCATCCACCAGGACTTCATGGAATGCAGTGCTTACCAGCACACAGTACATTGGGTACAGTGCTAATATTTTCTTACCTCAGGGAATTTCTTCTTTTGTAAATATTCTGTCATTGCAGGATCAAAATACTTCGCATACCCTTCATTGAGACTGTATATCTTTCCTTTCTTCTTGATTTTAACATCTCTGTCCACCAAAATAAATTCACCGAGACCCTACAGAAGAACAGGACAGACCAGCTATTAGGAAGCAGCAGAAAATTTTGTGACTTTCTGTAGCAGTTGTTGCACCAGAGACAGGAGAAACGCTAGTACAGCTTGGTCTTTTCAGCACCTGTCTTGTGTGTAACTTCATAGTATTACAAATAGAGCAGAAAGTACAGACTCTGCGTTATGTTCATGAAAACTTGTCACATTGGTACTGTAAGCAAAAAGCAATTCTACTGTAATAGTTAACATCAGAAGAAGACCAGTCAGCCCTGGAAGCAGATGGATTGTGAATTTCTGTCCACAAATAATAAGGTTACACATTAAGCAATTACACTGCTTTCTGATTTTTGAACTCTTCTTGCCTGTCTTGTCTAAATATCTTAAAGTGAATGTGGTCAGCTACCCCAGGTGTTGCTGTCTGCAGTTTGAGAACAGCTTCCACCTTCTCTTCATCTAACCAGAGCAGTTCAGGTCCCAGTTCTTTCCACTTGGAATGAGCCTATTTATAAAACTTAATGGAGTTTTGATAATAATGCATCCTTTTATTAAAAAACTCTCTTATGTCATTGCCCACATCTAATGCTGGTTTCTCAAATGACCAGTGTCCTTCCTCCAGGAACACTAGCTGGGCTCCTGGGCTGAACACTGAGGGGTAACACATGTCCAACTGTATGGGTATGGTTGTACTTTTGCAAATAATTGGGTATGTAGCTTAGAGGACTTAGACATAAAACTAAATTGCACTCAAGGAATCAGATATCTCTTTGCATGAACTGTATCAAAAAACATTCCTTGCCCCAGGCTAAACACTGAACATGCTGAGGTTCTACAGACAGAAAAAGCAAGAACAAGAAAAAAAATAGGAGTCCTTTAAGTGGAGGCAAAGGCACTGTTCAGAGTGTATTTTCTTAAGTGTTCGTGCTAAGTAGCAGTCTGGTTTAAATGAACAGGGATTCAAACACTATTTAACTTAAACTCTCTTTCACTGAGCAGAAAAAACAGAGGTATTGGTACCAATATAATCATGTATTACTGAATATTTGTAAGGCAGAGGTGGGGTGCTCCAGGATGTGAGTGAAAAAAAAAAGAATAGTGTAGATTGCCTAGATTACAGAGACAAGGAGTAGCAGAAATGAGTAAACCCAAGCATGGAAAGGTCTAAAAGATAGTGACAATGTGATTAACACAATGACTGTACCGGATCGAGCATGAAGCAGTCCACTCCTTGCCCAGTGGAGAGAGCGACCAGTGTAGCACTGCCATACAAGGCATAGCCTGCAGCAACAATATTGCGTCCGGGCTGCAAAGCATCTTTTTCAGAAGGCTCATCATCTGTTTCCTGAGGAAAAATAACCATTGGACTGAAGGTTAAATTTTTATGTGAAACAATAAAAACAACACTTAAATAATAATATGAGGCAGATTTCCTTTTTGTGTCTACACAGGCCTTTGAAACAACCAAAGTAGAGTTTTCCCACCTGTTAAGAGCAAGTTTGGTACAAGCACATGTGCATGCTGGGACAGGATGTTGAGAGTTTGTTATTTTATACATGTCATGCAATCAATACAATACCTGCAACAAAGCTGATACCTCAGCATTACAGCCCAGCCTACTAACTCAAGATCATCAGAAATCTGAGAACAGAGGTACTGATTTTCTGTAAATGTAAACATAAGCTATCATACTGACAACCCTCAGAGGGAGTAACTGTGAGGTGAATGCAGTAATTAGCAGTACAGACAAATTGCTTCCAGTAATGCAGAATAAAAGGGTAGATAGTGCAACATGATGGAACCGAGCTTATGCATTGGTCTCTGCTGGTGAAGAGATGGGTAACTGAAGTGATATAAATGTTCATATTATATATAAAATAACAAATGCATTTGCTTCGCACATGTAACGAGTGCTTGTGCACAGGTATGCATCTGTAACTCCACACAGAACATTCACATGGCATTTTACTTCAGGCTTTTAATCAATTTCCAATACTTGTATTTTGATTTGGCTCTTTAGTTATCACTGAAAAACAATAGCCCAAGCAGACCTGGTGCAAATATTTCCAGCCAGCTCTGGGGGTGTGCCTCAGCCACAGCTTACAAAAGTTTGACTGGTGGAATAAGAAAGGAGAACAGCCAAGCGTACTTGGGAAGGCTGACTCCAGCCTTTACCTCCTGGGACTACAAAATGGGTAGGGAATGCTTGATATTAATGTTTCTTTAAAAGCTTGTCAGTTGTTGTGGGTCTTCTGTGGATGTTTTGCTGGTGGTTCACAAGGGATTGAAATGAGAACCCACTCAGATCCTTTCTTCAGGCCCTGGTTTAGCATTTTATTTTTCCAGACTCAGACAATTGCTTAGTAATTGCATGGACCTAATTAGATTTAGTAGCAGATAAATAAAAATAGCAGCTCTAGCCCAAAATATCTAGTTAAAAAATTAAAAATCAGTGGAGACTGTTATGTGTAGAATAAAATATTTGATGATTATTGAGTAAATTCTTTAAAAAATCAAGAATGCCTTACACAGATATTTTCCAAAGGAAAACACCTCTCCTCCAACAGAGAAATCCTCTGCTGTGCCCCATGGCAAAGAGCTCTCAGGGTACCCATCAGGGTCCTAGTAAAGTGGAAATCTAAGGGTAATCTGGGGATCCAGTTCATTGTTGTATGCCAGTATCTAGAGGAAAATAGATGTGATACACCAAAACTACATCTTTCTTGGCATATGAAGACAGTAATTCCACATCAAAATGTTTTCATGTTCAGATGAAAGATTCCGTTACTTTTATTACTTTCATTTACAATTTTTAGCTCTGTTTTGCTCAAAACTTTTAATTATTATTATTTTTCCAAGCTCTTCCATGGGAAAAAAAAAAATCCAGTTGGCAACAAACTCCTTATGGGAGCTGAAATATAACATGTGCAAATATATCTGATACACAGTCCCTTGGAATACTCTGTGTCAAGCTCCTTATTCAGAGAGGTTATAATGCACATAATGAAGGAAGACTAGTTAAAACCCCTGTTTGTATATTCCAGAGCTTTGAATACTGACTATTGGTGGCTAATCCTTTGCTAAAACAATCTTTTACAGAACCAACTCTTATACCCTACATAGCATCTTCTCTTTCAAAAATTAATCCCCATGGCACGTACAACATCAAAAACAATGGTTGTCCATAGTAGACTAATTATTAGCAACATTAATTGCAGAATTAAACATACAATTACACAACTAGTTCCAAACATATTATGATTCTCCTGGCTCTTTATATGCTTTCCTCATTAAATAAAAAGTAATTTAGTATAAATACAGTAAAGAGGTTTGTTTTGTAGGACATGGTGTATATACAGTATATGCAGCTGCTGGTTACGCATGGTATTGATTTAAAATATATTTTTCAGAGACGAGCTTTTCAGTCCTATCTCTTAAATACATTTTCCATGTTTATATGGTTGAGAAACCACTTATTTGTTGACTATGCTGAAAAAACAGAGGAACACCTTCCTTGGGAGGTGGACAGTTGGGCAGAATTCCCTTGGTTTTCCATCCTTATTCAGAACTGTGTTTCTGAGAGCGAGCTTCCAAAAGGAAGTAAAAAAGGCCAGTCTCAAACAAACATTTTGCAGAGCTTGTCAGAATGTAAAAAAGCTAGAAATCAGCTGATATTTCATTGTTAGGACTGCAGGAGTTTCGTCCTGCCAAGTACCATGTACAGTGAAACAAACCAGGGAATTAACCTAGCTGGTACGCTCTGATAGCTGCTGAATATTTTCACTTCTTTCTGGTGCACAGATGGATTTCCTTTCTATTCTATTTTGACTATGAGATGGCGGTAGTGAAATCTCTTTAGAGGTCTTTATGCAAAGCACTGAAATAGGCAGAGGGACTGCAGAGAAGCTCTCACAAGTGTTCATTGACAGAGTCACTTTTGCTTGTTGATGATGTGAAGCAGATAAAACAAGGTCTACAGAGTCTGGCTACAGGGGTACCCTTGGGTGATACCCAGGGTTGAAAATTTTTGCATGTATGATTTGCCCATATCATATAAGGGAGTTCTCATCAGCAGTGGGAGCAGCTCTGGAAGGACTTAGTTTCCAGATCTTTGTTCGTATTACATGTTTCATGAGTATCCTTTGTACTTGCCCTGAATTCTTACACCTTCTCTGTGAGGGACCACATGGAGAGAAGGAGATTGTCCTCATGACACTGAAGGGGAGGAAATAAAATACATCTGAGGCATTGGACAAAGTTACAAATTAAAACCAAAATGAAACAAAGCAGCAGAGTTTCATAGCATATATGTGCAGTATGAATTGAGGGTTGCAGATTCAGCTCACTGAAAAAGTGGGAAGAATCCAAGCAAATAATACTTACTGTCACCACATCCTGACACTCCAGCAGCTGAGAGGCCCTCAGCAGCAGTGACTGTCAAGGTCCTATCCCCTGCTCTGGCTTTTGCTGATTCAGCAAGGCTCCTCCCTCAGCCCCACTCTTCTGACATTTCTGGTCTTTTTAACAATGCTACCCATGCTTCAGAAAGTAGAAGCCAGGTGGCAAATTAAATAAACATACAATGGCATTTATTTCCCATTTTTTTTTTCCTCTAAGAAACTTTTTTTTTCCTCTAAGAAACTGATACAGTATTTTTCTGGCAGGAGGCGATGGTACCTGCCACCACGGTGGTGGCTCTGGATTAGGAGCAGCTAGAGGAACTATTTTCAGGTTTGAATTGTATTGGCCAAGCCTGGCCTTTATAGAAAAGTGCTGATTATATATTTTTCCTAAAATAGGAAAATATTTCATTTCTGGAGAATATGGCTTTGTAAATGAAGTTAAGGTGCTGACATGTTGAGAAAATCAGTCACACAATCATTTGAGAATTGGAAGGTACCAAATATCAGACAGGTGTTAAGAATCATCCTTCAGAATTACATTTGTTCTAGCTTTTCTAGAATGATGTTAATGAACCTTAAATGGCTTGAAAACGTGTTTTGTTTCTTAAGTGATTCTCATCCACTGGGTAAACATCACTTTTATTCCCTTCATGATGTCCTTCAGTAACAATCAATAAAGCACTTATTATTTCATTATTTCAAGGGGGTTGAAGTTAATAGTGTTTAAAGTTAATAGTGTTGCTACAAAATTGTCTTGTCTGAGAGGAAAGTGCATTATTTAACATGTACTTTGGAATTAGCATTTTAATGGCAAGAATTATGCAAGCGGAAATCTGTAAACGCAACATTTTTTCTAATTTTCCGGGGAAAATTGGTAAGTTGTTCTTGTAATTGACAAATTGTGCTTCATCCTAGCAGCAGGGTTTTCATTTGGATATCTGTACAAAAAAGCAATGTAATCTTTTTATGAAGCACTGGAGGTACTCACCCACCTGAAAACCAGTAACTTACAGTATTTACAACAAAAAAGTTAATATATATTAGAACAACCACAACTATGGGAGGATCATAAAATTAATTGAAAACTTGAGCATTTGGGAATGACATGAGTTCTTTGGGAAATGTTTCTATTCTGAAGAAGAATCCCAGGAAAGACTGAGAAGTCTGTAGTCTTCAACTTACACATTAGCTGGTGAGTTAAATCTTGTAGAGAAATATAGTCTCTATTTCAACCTGCTAAGCTATATGAGTCACACTGAGCACTTGCCTTTATACAGAGTAACTGACCACAGCATTCCTAAAGAGAAAGCTAACGTTTGATGTTTGTAAGATGGTGCTTACCACCTGTAAAGGTTGGGAGGTGCTGTATTGTTTTAGGCTACCTTTAGAAAGATAAACAGAAAGGGTGGGGCTCCCTTTGCATGCCATAGGGGCATGTTGCATAGATTGCATCCATACAATTAATCTCTCTTCCCGGCAAAAAGCAAGTTGGTAGAATAATACTGGAGATAGTCCCTGGGCTGCTCTTTCCACAAGCTGTACCCAGGCATCATCTCTGTGTTGTTTGGTCTGGGCTGCATCTATGATGGGCGTTTGCACTAACCATTAACAGTGTGGACAGCCATGTGCTTGTGCCATGACCCTGTTGAGACTGTGCCATATATATGATTTACTAGTACATGTATATTCTCAACAGTGATTAGCAGATTGCCTACCAGAAGTGTGAAAAATGAGGACTAACCGGTTGAAAATTATGAGTTAAAAGACAATAGCAGACATTAAAAATGTATGCTCATGTGAAGTGTAGCGTCTGAGTCTGCAAAGACTTCTTTGCAGTCACAAGTACCGTAGATGTTACTTCACAATAGCAATGGCTGAAGGTCTCCCATAGTCATATGACCGTGAGTTCGGGCTTTAGGAAAAACACCAACTGCTGGGAGATTAGCAGTCAAATCACAAGACTTGGCATGACTCTTAACTATAAATGTTTGTTAATTGGCTGCAGAGCTGTGCAGCCCCATGGCAGCAAACATGCTGGCAGGGCCCCGGAGACGGCTTCCTTCAGGCTCAGGTGGTCTCCATCGTTAGCGTGCTTATAAAGTCCCATCCAACAGGCACAGCAGCTCCCGCTGGGAGGCCACCACACTGCTAACTGTGATGTGATCCAGGCGGTGACTGTCAGCCCTTCCCAGTCTGTATCCGGGAAGACAAATGCTGAGTTGTGAGCACCACCACACCCCTTAGCTTCCCTGCAGAAAGTAAAGCATCGCTGAAGGAACTAACAAGCTGCCTGATGGTGAGAGCGTTTTAAGCTCCTTGTGTCTGGAGAAGGGAAGTGCTGCCACCTAGCAATTTCAATGGGATGATTGTCCCCTTCCTGGGAACTGAGGCAGCATTTTAGCACATGTGAATCTTAAGTGTTACTTCTTGTACTCTTTCTAAGGCTCTGTTGATCACAAAGACACCTAAAGGACCTAGGAAAGAATCTAAGCAAGTTGATATACCCATGACATTTTGCTTTTACCAAGTGAATCATGCCGTGTGTGCTTCATTCATTCTCTTACCTTTTTGTAGATAGCAAATATTGTTCCTATTGGTGCCAAGCAGTCTATATTGGATGAGCCATCAAGGGGATCAAAGCACACCACGTATTTACCCTAAAATAGAAGTGGCAAGGGAAGCATTAAATGATATGTAGTCTTGCACTATTATTTCCTTTTACTTGACAAAACCCATGGTTTTTAGACTGCATTTAGCCCTCCAAGTACACCTGACATGACTTGTCAAGAAAGCTGCACTGTTGACCTAGCTGGCCCTGCAGCACAACACCCACTGCGCGCAGGGCCTGCCAGAGAAATAGGAGAGGGCATGTTTCTGCTCAGACAGCCCAAAATCTCATGATAAAAAGGAGCAGTCCTCTGCTGCCAAGCAATGCAAGAAATCACTTGAAAGCACAAGGAGTGACTCATTCTGGGAGTGAGCATCTTCCTCAAGTAAACATGTTTTGTTTTGTTACGTTTTGTTCTGAACAAAAGAACTTGCCTGTGATGTGAGGTTTGAGAGTTAGAAGGCAGAAAGAAAACATCTTGGGGAAAGGGTAGGTTACGTCAGTGTGAGCAGTATCTTGCTGCAATAGGATCCCCTCCTGGGGGAAGCCTGATGAACCAGTCAGGTGTTTCCTCTGGACACGTAACATAAAACCCAGTTCTGCCAGACTCTCATCTCATTTTATCTTGCCTAAATATTAATGTAGTCCAAAATGTTACACCGGCGGTCAGGGAATTTAATAATACACTTATACCTGAGATCTGGGGTGTGTTAACAAGCTCCAAAATAATTATTCTCCCCTCTTCACAAAACTTTAATAATAATTTTACCCTCCACAGCTCCTTTAGTTGTTGAAACTATGCCATGCACCACAGTTATTAATCAAAACAATGCAGTAATGGTGCAAATTTTCCGAATTCCCGCGGGAAGGGGGGGGGGGGGGGGGGGGGGGCGGCGCGGGGGGTGTGTCAGGCCCAAGTTTTATGCTTGAAACAAGAGTGCCACCTGCTGCTTCCTGAGCCAATAAACCCCTGAAGGCAGGAGCTGCACAGACCCGCTTGTCTTTCGGAGTGAGGATGGCCTCCTTGTTCTCCTCCGTTACCAGGACGCAGGTGCTGTAAGAGGACTGGAGCATATTAATCACCAGAGAGTTGGATAATACATCCAGCTTCTTCACTTCATCACCGGTCACGTTCACGGTGCCAGCTATACCAAACCTACAGGAAAGTAAATCAGGAAATCTGAGGGAGGACAACATTACAGGTTTTAAGAAAAAAAACAAGAAAGAAAGAAAGAAAAAAAAGTCAGGCTGACTCCTTCCTCTCATCTTCCCACACCTCTAACCTTTGGATTAAACTGATGAGGTGCATTAGGAGATGGTTGCTGCTGCTGGAAAATAAAAGTGTGCATGAGAAAGAGGAAGGGTCTTTTTGGTTCTGCTTGGATGTTCTCCAGGCCAGAGGCAGAGCCCACAGCCCAGCTAGTGCATGCCAAGCTTCCCTAAGAGCCTCATGAAGCAGCTGTCAGCAGTTTTGAGGAAGGAGAGGGCAGTTAGTACCTGCATTATTTTCTTCTGCTGGCTGCTCAGAGCTCTGTGACGGTCCTTTAACCCACATCCACTCACTTCCCAGCCATCACAAAATCAGAAGTTTTAAAGGCACCCCCAGATAATTCCCTCAGGATCAAGGTCAGTTTTATTCGGTGATCTCAGCTGAGTTGGGAACGATGCTTCCATTCCCTATCCTGATTTTACAATACACTAAAGATGTAGTATACATATTTAGGAGATTACCGGTTGAGGAAGCACTGTTCAGGCCTAATGTGCATGGTCTGGGTATCTTAGAAGTATAAGGACTCATACAGGGAATAGATATAGCATTTTTATTCATTATGAAAAATAAAAAAAAAAAAAAAGGAAGGGGAAAGGGACAACTAATTAGTCCCTAGATGTTGGTCAGAAGCAGACCTTAGTTGGGGGCAGGGTAGGTCTTTTGTCTTACTTAAAGTTCCCTGAGATTTTCAGAAGTATTAAGCATTTTGGGCACTCTGTTTTGGAGTGCCAAATTTGAGATACTGTAAAGGACCATGATTTTTCAGGCAGTGCTAAGCACCCATTCTCCAGTTAGTGTGTTTTCAGGCATATTCCCAGCTCAAGTCCGTGGCTTGGAAAAAGTCCTCTTTTACTCTTGAATGGCAAATTTGTTAAAAATTCATGCTGAACTCTTTAACATTAAAGAAGTCACTTCACAGTCTCCTGTTTGGAGAGGGTAGAAAAATCAGAACTCTCTAACTTCACAAATGCAAATGGATGCAAGCCAGTCACTGTGGTTGAAAGTTTGCCATGGGAATTTCTGAAATGTCATGTTTAGTTGCAGTAATTTGAATGGTTACTCTGTGTGTTTGGATACTTTAGATATTTCTGGTACATCACCTGAAACTTTTGTTTAAAGAAAGAGATATTTGCTTCTTAACATAATGGCTGTTTTATTTCTGAAGGGAAGATTCATCTAGCACAGTAACTGTGTGTCCTGCAAAACCCGTTCCACCTCTAATGGAGGTTCTCCCCACTTTTAAATACTTCAGAGGTTGCATATTGAAAGATAAAAATGAGACCAAGGCAACAGTTCCTTTAAGTCAGGGAGGCAAAACAACTTAGCTTCACTATTAAGTACAGAAACAAAGTATGGTTTAGCAGTTAGCGCATAGCAGCCTGACACTGCTGTTAAATTTGAGTATGTCTCATGCCCTCTCTACATATTATGGTCCATGCCTGTAAAGTGAGGGTGATAGTGCTGAGACCTTGAATTCATGATTTGGAAAGATTATGAGGACTTTGACCAAATAGTCAACAGAAGTCTCCACATGGGGGGGGGAAAAAAAAAAAAAAAAGAAAGAAGAAAGAACAAGTTACAAATGTTGTCTTTCTTACACAAATATATTCCCTGTCTTTTTTACGCATGTAAGCATATGTACATGCACAGGCATGTACAGAAACATATCTTTCAGTACAGAATAAAATCTGTATATTTTAAATGCACAATTTTATTAGGACATTGCAGCTCTCTGAACCACTGCTGATAGATCTCCATTAAAAGAATGACACTGATGTCTATTTCACCTCTGTGTGTGAGGAAGAGTTTGGTTCATTCCAGGCTTTGCTGAAGCAATTCTTTATTCCATTTGCTAAACCAGTAGATGTCAAACTGTTATGTTTGATTTTTATATAGAGCCTTTTAAGACTCCTCACCTGTAACCCTGATACTGCTTGAGGAAGGAAGGGGAAAATTCAGTCATGCATGGCAGCTTATGGCATTTCTCAGAGGTCAGTTGCTTTAGACCATTACTTATACTGCAGTCAGGCAGAGCATCAGCTTCCCAAGATAAGCCAAGCCCTTATTTACACAGCTCAGCACCAGACTTGGATGTTAGCAGAAAAAAATCACAGTGTGATATTCTACAAATTCAGAGTAGTTTTTAAAAACAGATCAGTATCAGCATTTACAAGGGATATCGAGGTGAACAGTGCACTGAAGTTCTGAGTTACATTTTTAGCGTAAAATATTACAGAACAGCAGTTAGTTTAAATGTCTATCTTGTGACCAATATTAAAATGCTCCAGAAAGAGAGATCTCCCACTTCCCACTCTTGATAATCCAGGCTTAAAGTCACTCATCTTAAAAAAAGGCCCTTCCAATGTATTTATGAATCCCTGCCCATTCCCCAGACTTGCTGTGCAAGCAGCTGTCTTTCTACCTCCTCTTCCTCCCCGTATCGCTAGGTAGGACTCACATGTGGGCAAGACCTGCCTTTCTGACTGCAGAGGAAATGGCCTTTATGGCAGTCAGCATGGAGTTGAGCAGCTGCGTCAGCTCCCCTGTTGCTCCTTTAACGCGACGTCCCTTCTCCATAACGAATCGTGTGAGTGTCAGCATATCCGTTTCGAAGGGGGTTTTGTCGGACATTTTTGCTGGGTACCAGAGTTCTTATCTTCTCAGCTGGATGAGACGCTTTCTTGCTGTGTTGAGATCCTGGGTAGCTGTTTTATTTTGAGGCGAAGCTGTCAGCTGCGTTGCTGGTCAGAGTTTATTAAAATGTTTCTGAGACCATGTGATTAAGTGCTCAGAATAACTGCACCCCAGGCTGGCTCCATGGCACCTCCAGGGTGAATAAAAGCAGCCTAAGACAGGACTACAGCTGAGCAACCACTGTTACTGTTCGGCTGCCCTCCCCATGCACTGAAATTAGCAATGTGCAGATCTAATAACATATTCTAACTGTGTGTTAGACTGCTTATAATGTAAAACTCTCACTGGTTGCTTAGCTGGAAACTGCTTGCCTGTAGCTTCTGCTCAGCAACGAGCTCAGCATAGCCAAGACAAAGCACACAATTTGCAAGGCACCAGAAATGAAGGCATAGGGCACAAGTGACCATTCGTGCCATAGTGCCCCACAGCAGAGCACGCACCACGCTATGACTTTGGACAGTGAAGTTCCCTTCCCATATCACCTTGATCCCTGCTTGTTCCCCCTCTTTTGGACTCCTCCATAGAGGAGGGTTTCAAAGGTGTATGGCACATCCCACGGGAATCAACAGGAGATGCAGGGTGCATCTAGACATGCATTTACTAAAGATGTTTTCTGTGGCTTGTTGGTCTGCTGCAATCCCATTTTAATGACTTCATTCCTAGTCTGGGCAACCTGTAATATTACAGGGCTTGCATGAATGGTAAGTGCTGGTGAGCTGTAGCTTAATTTGTTACAGAATAGTTATGTCTTCAATAATTTACAAATGGATTTAAGCATGTCTGTGTCATAACTCACAAAATTAAATTTTATATCAGTTTTGATATTGTAGTGCACCATATAAATATAGGTATGTCCAAGTTTGCAATTATACGGCCGGTAACTCCTTACAAGCAGTAGACTTGGGTGACATGATGCTAATGTGAAGGTAAACAGGAATATCAGTGAGTGAGGTAGATGCTATCTGGAACAGTGGAATTACGGATTTTAATTACAGCACTCTCTTCCTACTCAGATGAGGCAGTAAGAACAATTATATGTTGTAGCCTTCATTTTACTTATTAGCAGCACTCTCTTATTTTTAAGATCTGGAAAGCCTACAAGCAAACCAAGAAAATCTGGACTTAAAGATGTAAAGTTACACAGAGTTTCATTGTTATAATTCATTCAGACCAAATGACTGCACTAAAATCATGCGAGGAAGACAGAAACAAAATTCAGTAACAAAGCATGTACCTAGCTTTGTTTTTGTTAATAGGAACTGCAGCTGTAGGCAATGAGTTTTTATTTCTCTTTGCATTCCTTTATTAATCTTTAGCATTTCTTTGGATTTTCCTAAAAGCATCTCTTCGCCTATGAACAATACAATACTTGGAGAGTTGTAAAGGGATTTGAATGGTAAAGTTTTCTACTTTGAAACCTGCCTCAAGGAAAGGCCCTAGAGACTGACAGCACTGAACACTAGCTACAAGTAGAAAGACACAGTTCAGTGCTACTTTCATCCTGTGTGCTTAGATTTGGAGATGTTCTTCAAGTTTCATTCTAAGGAGGAGGAAGGACTGGTGAGCAGAGATCCTCTGGTGGGGCAACAGGCAGATTTTCCACTATGTTCTCTAAGGCAATGATGGAAGAAGAAAGTGATCTTGAACATCTCTTTTACTCTTTTCTACCTCTGTGATCTAGTTAAAAGTATATGATACCATTCACATCACAGGACAAATACTCCATAGCTCTTTTTTCCAGGCTACAAGACTTTCTTTCTTCAACTACACTTTGTACAAAACTGAAAAATAACATATTTAAGGAGCTCTGGGATAGCACATGGTGCTACTAATAAAAGAAGGGGACAGGTTTCACATTATACATGCAACATATCTGCTAGCTTCAAGTACAGTCATTACATTCTGCACATTATTTGGTCATCATGGCAGTTGACAGCCTGACCAATACTAAAATGCTTTTAATTTAAAGTCTCTCTGCTGTGTAGCTAGAGTACCATCAGGATACCAAATCAATTTAGCAAATAAGAAATAGGGTGGGAGTTTGCCTACGGCTTCTAACATTTATCAAAACATCACATGCAGATGTGATTCTTTACTGTTGACTCCAAGTGATCTTTTATACTGATCAAAAAGACAAAGTTCAGATCATCTTCTAACAGAAAGTTTGTTTTGGATTTAGTAGTTCAAAGGGTGTTCTCCGAGCTAATAAGCCCATTATTTACCTCTCTCTTTTTTTTTTTTTCCTAACTGAAAAAGCCCCAAATGCTTTTTACAGGTACTGGATACTTTTTAGTATGTATAAAGCATAATGCTTTGGCCTACTGCTCAAATAACACTCCATCAATGAGAACTTAACTTACCCTAATATGTAAAGAACACAGACTCTACACTCAAGCTTTCCAGAAGTATTGCAGCCAACAGTGGAGCAAGAAGAGAAATAAAATAATAAAACTTGGATAAAGTCACAAGTCTGGGTCACATAAAAGCTTTGCCCTATTTTAGTAAATACTCTCATCCCACTGAAAGATAAAAACCTGAATGATTAAACTGATTGATTAATTACCAATTTGGGGGGGGGGGGGGGAGAGAGAAATCAGATTGTTTCAAAAGTGTGTGATGATTCTTTATAAGCCTGAGAACTGCTCAGTAAGATAGGTTTGAAAAGTATAGAAAAAAAAAATAAACAAACATCTCAATTTAAGAGATCCATGTGAGGTTTGCCCTCTAATATAAAGAGCTCTCAGGGATGATTCACAATTCCACTGGCATATAGTCCAGCCCTGTGCCTTAAAGGTGACACCTTTTCTAACTGATTTGAAATGTTAGCCACTTGGATGGTGATGGCTAAAATTGGAGCCAGCGACCTTTCACCAAATGCCACAGTTCAGCCTCTGAGTAGGGCAGTGGGTAGTGCTGCAGCGGGGCTGAAGGCAGACATTGTGACATACCGACCCTCCTGCCCCACGTTGATGTGCAGGGTGAGTACTGGAAAGGGGGCTGTGGAAGGAGATTACTGAATAGTTCTCCCCACTGGTGGCTACATGGAAGTACTGTTTAAATATAATACAGACTTTTTAATACAGATTAAAAAAAACCCAAAACACCTATCTCACAATATGAAAATGATAACTATAAAAACCAGGCAAAACCAGAACACTGGAAACTGACCTAGCAAACAAGGGCAGTATTGCCTTTCCTTCTATAACATTTACCTACTGCCAGTATGATGTCTTAAAAATAGGTATATGCAACCCATGGATTCCTGAAGAGAGGTTGAAGGCAGAATGCAGCTGAGGAATTACTATAACTAGACAAAAATGGCTGCTGTGGATGCTGTCTGTCAAGTTGTGCCAACAGACTAGTGAGGCACTGTAGTCTAAACTCATAGAAAAAGCCAGAAAAAATGCTGTAAGGACTTCTATCCTCTGCTTAGTGTATTTAAATGAAAAATTGCAACCAACCATGGCTCTAGGGATAGGTTGAATTGAAAACTTAAGGATATAAAAGAGTTGTGCATGATAACAGCCAGGCACTTTCGTCCAGGAGCAGCATCCAGAACCTCAGAGAGGCTTAGAGTCCATCTCAGCATGCTGCCCGCTGTAGCTGATTTAGTGAGCTTGGAGTCTTTTAAAGTGCTATGGGGCATGTGCCAGAGCCAGCAAGTAAGGAAATGCTCGAGATGACAGGAACATGCAATTCCTTTGGGAAGTGTTTCAGCATGCAAGATAGGAATCTCCAGTCACTCCTAACACCTTCACTCCTCATCAAAACTGAGACTTGCTGTTTCTTTTGAAATCACAATGAAAAGACAAAACAGCTGCAAGAATTGTGTTGTTGTTTTTTTTTTTTTTTTCCTTTTACAAAAGCAAGAGCACAGCCATATCTCAGCTGTGGGCTGCTCACATGAACAGGCAGAGGAAGCAGCGTTGGTGGTAGCACAAGAAAGAGCAGCCTGTGAAGACAAAGCCGGGCCACAGGAGGTCCCCAGTCCACGGCCGTCCTACTCGCTGCCTGGTCGCATTGAAGTCCTCTCCCACATCAAGGTACAGGGCTCATAGGTCGGGGTAGTAAACTTCCTCCTTCCAGGCTGGCCCCCTGACTGGCAACAAGGGCACCTTTCTGGAAGATGTGTGTTTGAGCCTTCTGCCAGAAGAGAAATAATCAGAAATTAGACAACATAACGCATGGTCGTTGTTTGTGGGGTGCCTTATTTTGCAGATGCTTATCAGGCTAAGTATGTAAGCCATGATCTGCTCATTCTCCAGAGCAGAGTTTGTCCTGCAGAGGAGCCAGATCCTCTGCAGGGCCAGACTTGGGCCCTCAAGGTATAAAAAGCAAGAGCACAGACATCAAAAGCTCAGTGGAGACTTCCAGGACTCTTCCAGTCCTTTAAGGGCTCAGGTACCTGAAAGCCCTGTCTTCACTAACAAAGCCTTATCAGAAATGGCGTTTTCAGCAGAGACTAGGCGATTCAGTCCCTGACAGAAATGTCTTCTGTCACTTTGGAGAAAAGATTCATGTTTGCACCCACCCAAGTTTTACCAATATGTCACCAAATGCCCCAAATGCAACCTGCATCAGAACACGGGCCCCCAGATTTTTTTGTGTGAGCCCTCATAGAGCATGCCTTCACACCATGGCCTTAGGTGTCGTGTGTCCCACCCCTTGTCTTCTTGTTTTACCAGAAGAACCCAGCTCATACAGGCTATCTGCACAAATCCTTAGGCAGGCAGGTTTATAGCTCATTGCACCCACAGA
Organism: Athene noctua; assembly: GCF_965140245.1. Classification (NCBI taxonomy): domain Eukaryota; kingdom Metazoa; phylum Chordata; class Aves; order Strigiformes; family Strigidae; genus Athene; species Athene noctua. Next base: position 53,797,817 of record NC_134077.1, on the reverse strand, counting down.
CATGGGCTCCTAGACTGTGGCTTGAGTGGATGTTCAGTGGCAGTCTACCCAACAGCAACATCCACATGTTCCTTAGTTTGAGCTTGGCAGTGAGAAATGTCAAAGATTCGGACAGATCAAAAAAACTTGTGGGTCATAAACTGTGCCCAGACAGGTGGACAGCCCATCTAGCTCCCAAGCACTAATATCGTGTTCCCAGAAGCATACTCTGAATCAGCATATTAAATGTCAGTATACTTTGTGGGGATCTTCACAACTTCTGCTTGCGCAGCAGAAGCCTTTTTCATAGTAATGCACACTCCCAAAATAACACAAAGAACACCTGGTGGGGGTTGCTAGCAACACACAGGTTCATTTTTTTATCAAGCAAACAGGTTAATTTCTGGCATATTTTTGCCAAAATTAATTATAATAGTAATAATCTTAGCCAGCTTATCACAACAGAATGGTACCAAGCTGTCTTATACATGCACCTTATCCAATTCAAAATCCACCTCCAAAATAGAATTTTCTTTCCTTGTGTAACTGGATCTGACAGAGTGCCAACTGGCAATATTAACAGAATGTGTCAGAATTAACATACACTAATGTATGTGTTTCACAAATGTTCATTTTTGGTCAGAATAAGCCCAGACTGAAGTACAGTGTATAACTTCTGGGGCCCAGAAACAACGTGTGAAGGCATACACATTAGCATTTGTATTTATTGCCAAAGAACGAAAGACTGGTCTGGGAAAGTTCACTCACTGTAAGAGGCTGTGGAGTCTTCCCCCCAAGGTTTTTAGAAGAGGACAGAGTCAGGTATTTTGGTGATAGTCTGTAGCTTGTCTGAGAAAGTTGAGCCTTCCCCTAGTTATTTAACACAGTATGTCCTGGTAGAACAGTGGCTTTTGTGTAATCACAAATGATAAAGGAAAAAGCAAATGTATTTTTCCCTTGCTTTTATTTTTAATGCAATCTTTTAATGCTTTTCATTGTACAATTCAATTGCACAAGATTTCACTTAAAAAAAAAATCTTTTGAAAATATGGCTATCTTGCTACAGAGGTCAGACCATTCAGTCTTGCAGTACTGCAGTGTGTTCTTTGGTTCAGCTGTAAGACATATCTTCCCCTCGGCACAGTGACACCAGCAAATTTTCTTTACTTAGCTGAATGCTTCTTGACTATTTCAAGGTACTCCTTCACATCATCAGGAGATCCCAAGACAATAGGCACTCTTTGGTGGATATCCTCAGGCACTATATCTAGTATTGCTTGTTGCCCAGTTGTTGCTATTCCCCCAGCCTTCTCAATAACAAAAGCCATAGGATTGCATTCATAGAGCAGTCTCAGCTAGAAAACAAAAATCAAAATGGCAAAGGTCAACCCAGGCAATGCTGAGAATCATGAAATGTAAATGTATTTAGTGTTTGGTTTAAAACCAATCAACACTCAAAGTACTACATATTTTATATAAACTTTGGCTCAAGAATGAAATTTGGTGGACTTTTCTTTCAAACAAAACACAGTGACTGCTGGATTTTCCCAAATTGAGTGCTTTCTCCATAGCTCATGTTTGCATTGTGCTCTTTACACAAAGATAAAGCTTGCATGTAAGACACAACCTTTAACAAGGCAGCAGACCACATAGGCCTGTGTGAAAAGAAAGAAAAACACTGGTCCTGAGTGTGTCATTAGGTCTCTCTAATGAATAACTGCACCTTATCTGCAACCTGAAGCAATAATTTACAGACAATTACAAAAGAGATGAAAGGTCTTTGCTGAATAAACAGTCAGCCTTGTCAGCCTGTAACTGTGTTACCTTCCCCGACTGACTGTCGTCCTGGCAGAGGCAGCCAGGCATCGTTCCTCCAGATGAGGCAGTGTTACTAAGTACAAGATGCAGATGGTTTTCTCTTTGGCACAGCTTCTTGTAACGGACTCACTAAATTTAGGCTTCTTACATACTAGCTTGTAATAGGAGTCTCAGGGTAATGTGGGTGGTTTACTTTGCTTTGTAATGTTTTGCTTGATTGGGACCAGCATGGTTTGGGCTAAGATGGTACAGAGAAGCCTGTCTGAACAGCACACCTCTTGGTATGCTCCATAATCTGAATGGATCTGGGGTTAAAGAGAAGTTAGCTGAAACAGGTTAGTTAGCTGAAACAGGTTAATAGCAACCCTAAAACTGATGTCTGACAACAGGTTGCTGTCACTCATGACAGCATGCAAGGAGTGGCCATACACACACACCAGAGGTGCAAGGTACCAAAGTTATAAAGTTCATGTTCTGCAGTCAAAATACTGATCTATGGTAGTGAAATATCCAGACAATGTAACATTTTCTGTAATTGGGCTTATTCAGATTTACCTTTCCTTTGGGACTTTTGGAGTTTGCAGGATACAGAAAGATTCCTCCATACACCAGCGTGCGATGTACATCAGCCACCATAGATCCTATGTACCTCCCACCATATGGTGAACTGCCATCCTACAGAAAGACATTTAAATAAATGTAACTTTCAAGTACATCAGGTTAATATTTTTTTTCTTCGTCCCTTCTCTTAGTGGTCCTTCATTGGTAATATTCCAAGCAGTTTTGAAGAAAATTTCAATTTCCTCCTCATTTTCTAATTGGGAAAACACAAGAAAAAGGACTGACAGAAGATTTCAGGATAGATGAATAGTGGTGCCAACAACAGAAAATGCACACATGCTCTTCATCAGTGCTCTAACCCTTTGGAATATACTGCGTTTCTAGTAGCAAAAAGATCCAGTGCTAGGAATTAATGGCTTTAAACTGCAACAGGGGAGGTTTAGACTGGACATTAGGAAAAAATTTTTCACAGGGAGAGTGGTCAGACAGTGGAATAGGCTGCCCAGGGAGGTGGTGGAGTCACCATCCGAGACCTTTGTAGAGTAGGGCTGATGGTTAGACTCGATGATCCCAAGGGCCTTTTCCAACCTGAATGATTCTGTGATTCTTTGAATTGATGTTGGGTTTTTTTGTTTTGTAGCAGTAAAAAATATCAAGGACCAAAAGTAGTGATCTTTCCTACTTCTTCTACCCATTTTTGCCAGCTTTTTTGGTAAGAAAAAGTTAATAGTTGACTACAGATATTATTTCTTTATTATACTCCAGAGAGTATGTTTTAATATCTAAATAACCAATCCCTTAAAGGTGGCAAGATGCCACATGAAAACACCAGTCTTCGTTCAAAGCAAGATCAGGAAGTCAAGAAGGGAACCAAAGACTTAAAAACAGCAAATGCTTACACTTCATGGTGAATGAATTAACTCCAGTAATGGTAGATGTAAGGCATGAGAACAGACATGACTTTTATGGGCACTGCTTAGAGCTTCAGGTCTCCTGACACCAGCACCACAAAGCGAACACTGAAACTACACTAGCTTTTCAAGTGAGAGGCCCCTTCAGGATCCAGCTTGTGTTAGCACTGAGCAATGACCCACTGCCATGCCCACTTGGCTCTCCAAATACTCAGATGCTATAGTGAGGAAGCAGCAATCTAAGACACATGCCAATCAAATTTCTTCATCACCAGATGAGACTTCCTCTCTAGCTGACTACCAAACGCCCAGTTTTGCCTCCAGCACCATTACTCAGGCCCCCAGACAGGAGGGAAGATTAAAAAGAAAAAAGAAAGAAAGGGGAGCAAAAAAAGAAAAAAAAAAAAAAAAAGAGGTGGAATGCAGTACTGAAGGATGGTGAAATATCTGGCCACATCAACTGTTGCTCTATCAGTCCTACATGGAGATACATTTTAAATACACAAGAAAGGAAAACAAGTTCTGAACAGTGCATGAGACAGTGATTGATCATAAAGTTGGAAATGATGAGTGTTTCTTGTCATCTGAAAGTTTGTCTGAAACAGGTTCTTTTACCTCAGGGAATTTCTTCTTTTTGAGATACTCCGTGACTGCAGAATCAAAGTATTTAGCATAGCCTTCATTAAGACTGTAGATATTTCCCTTCTTTTTGATTTTCACATCCCTATCCACCAAAATGAATTCTCCAATTGCCTAACAGTAAGAAAGAAAAACAATTTGTGAATGTTAATTGGTCATTTATTTACAAACCAGGGCAAAAACCAATCATACACAAAATTTGGGAGAAATTTACTATTTCTGCCACTTTCTTTAATAACTCAGTAGCTACGAAAAAAAGTGGAATTTGCAGTTTAGATACAAAGTATTTTGTTTATCCATTAAACACAGACAGAGCATGAATACCAGGGTCATGCAAGCTTCTTCATACCATTGCCAGCCCTCTATCACTTTTTTCATGCCAAAAAATGCTGTTTCCTGTAGATTTATTTAGCTCTCCACTCTTTTGCTAGACTTATAATGAAAGTACAGCTCTGACGAGTTTGGAACTGAGACTGCTGGTTGAAGCAATGCATAAACATGTTCAAATAGCTGTTGATACTCCAGTTCATCCTAGCTAGGGCTAACTGCATGCCTGGAGTCAGGAGAGCCAATCTCTGTAAGGAGGGGCTGGTCTGTTTAGTTTTCACTAAAGTAAATTTCCAAGTTAGTGCTAAAAATAAACAAAATAACATGTGTGCTCAAAGTTAAATCTGCTATCTAAATATACACAAAAATGCATGCAGCTATTTAAGATGTTACTTATAGGGAGCACACAGTTATATTTCCTGCTGCTTGATGACTGCAACTTCTAAAAATTTAACACTGGCAAGTGGCACAGCCTGACTAACTGATAACAAAAAAAAGGTCACTAAAAGCAAACTACTTTCTGCTATGATCAATACAACTTTTATTTTAAAACTCATATGGCCAACGCATGCTAGAACGTCAAACGCACCCACACACATCACTTACTCTTTTACACATCATGGTGGGATCTGAAAACACAGAATAAGGTTAAATATTTCTGCTTCTCTGGTTTACTAAGGTCCTATCATTAAGGAAAAGAAAAGTCTTAAAGGGCATTCTGCATTGCAGAAAACAGCTCATTTTAACTATCACATGATTTGGCAATTTGGCAAATGCTGTGTATTTGCTTCACTGACTCGGCTGTCGACACATTGTTAAATCACACAGCACTGCTGCAGTGGGCAGACAGAATGTAAAAATCTCTTGACCTTATCGCCAATCAGTTATAAAGTGTATTTCATTTATCCACGTTAGCTTGAAAATCACTCCTTTGTTTGATTTTTCTGGGGACAAACAGTGCTTTGGGACAGTATCTTGTTATCCCTAACAAAGAAACAGAAGACATTCTCACCGGATCCAGCATGAAACAGTTGACACCTCCAGCAGAAGTGGCCAGTACCAACATTGTGGCACTCCCATAGAGAGCATAACCTGCTGCCACAAGATTACGTCCAGGTTGTAAAGCATCTTTACCAGAAGGTTCATCAGGGGACATCTAGAATAAGAAGGAACATAGTCAAATTTGTTTTGTTTCTGTAGCTGGTACATAACTGGACTCCCTGTGAAAGGAACAGTCTTCTACTCCATAGCCATGCATGAGGTGACACAGATGCTTCCATGATCCACAACTGAGATTCTTACTGGATGCACTAATACAAATTATATGGAGGAGACAAACACACTGATCTAGAAATGCTCTTGTATAAACCTAGTTGGAATGCAGGAAACAGGAAAGGATTAAGGAGATAATAGAGAGCTGTGTACCTCCTTGTAGGTGATGATGAACACAGCTCGGAGGAAAACTCCAAGGCACAGTTGAAAAGCAAACAATGAAACATGACTCACGGCATTCACAGCTGATCAAAAGTACTTCAGATTATTTTGTTTTCTTTTGCTTCATACAAAAATGAAGTTGAAAATAGTTATTTTGGCATGTATGACAACACACAAAAGATTATTAGAATGGACAGCCAGGTGTGTTTTATCTGACACTTTTTCCCCCATCTTGTGACATGTAAGTCTGGTATTTCAAGCTCCTTCAGACAAGGTTTCTGCCTTTCAGAGTGAATTAGACACTTCAAATGCACATGCCATGTTTCAGCTCAGGTTTGTGTTTGAAGCCTGTCCTCAGGCTAACAGGACTATTAGTACAGAGAACAACACAACTGAAAGCACATTCCCCAGGTAGATGACAACCACGTGGTATCTGACTCAACACAAATATTAATGAAATCTAAGACATGATTTGTTTGTAAAGGGCAGTTCCTTTAGCTGGCTAAATATCAGTCAGGGATGCACATACAGGTATCTAATTTTCTATGAGACTAATGCAAATCCCTCACAAATGTTTCATACAAGTGTCTGTAAAATAGTAGATTTAACTTAAAGCTGGTTCTGAAAGTCTCTTTCACAAATAAGTTTAGTTACATTTTATTAAGTCTTCACATGCAATTATAATTACTCAAAAGGTGCACAACGATAGCTTTTCCTGTCCTACATGAAAGCATTTTACCTTTCTATAGATGGCAAAGATGGTCCCAATGGAAACAAGACAGTCAATGTTTGATGAGCCATCTAGAGGGTCTATGCAGACTATGTATTTGCCCTAGAAAGTATAAAAGAGGGAACAAATAGGTTAGTGACATTATTTACCCACTTCCCCCAAATAAAAGTACCTCAGTAGGTAAATTTTCTTACAGACTTTCAAAGCAATATAAACTTTTATAGATTATGAAGGAAGTGAATTCAAATGTTAGAAATGCTTCGGCCCAGATTTCATTCTTGATTACAACTGTGTGATCTGTGCCACAGCAGAAGATGGGGAATCTTTAAATTAAGTAACAGATGATGACATAGGAAAGGTGAAGTTTTCCTACACAATTTTAAATTAAAAAATACACATATATATACTTTTTAATTATTAGTTTAGCTTCATCTACTTAATTAAGGCTGAACGTGTAATATCTATCATTTAGGTTACACTTTCTTGTCTCTAACAAAATGGCTTTCTGAATTATAAGGAAAAAAACAAATTAAGAAGATCAACACTTTTCATGCAGCGGTAAAATTAGAGACACTAATAAGGCCTTTAACATCTGACATTCATAAACTATACATTTCACTTTATCTGTGCTCTGAATGGACAGATGTTCAGAAATTACCTTATCCAGTCTGTGGTCTTATCCTGGTTTTTGGGTTTTTACGCACCCAGAAAAAGAATGGTTCCTGCCTATTGTTGTATTGAGGATTCCTGTAGGTACAGGAAATTGACAGTACTGGGAAAACAGCTGAATCAACTGTACCTTTTAAATAGCTTGGTTTCCCCTTATGTTATCTAGAGTCATTTTAATGTGTAATAACAGTAAGTGTTTATTCACTTTTTGTTTGATTTCACCCTACATGCCAGAAACTTATTTAAGTTGAGCAGTGCTTACTCTGCAGGTAGGAATTATGGGTAGGAATTCTGATAAAAACACCGTATTAGCTCACATTTACTTTAGCTCACATTTACTTTAGAAAAGCATCCCATCCATGAGCCTCCCCCAGTGATCTTTGATGACCTAAAACTATAACTGCTTCGACAAAGCAAACATTATTATATTTTCTGAATTATGTATTATTTGTTTGGTTTTGCTAAATTTTTATACAGATTTTTATATGATCACACCAATATATTAACTAGGAAAAAGGAACGATCTCTCAACAAGTGCATGCAGACTTGTGAATATAAATAATAATAAGTAATAAATAGTAAAAATTACTTTTATTTAATTGTTGCTAAGCCTTTCATGGGCTTCAAGGACAATTTACATGAACTCAAAAATCTGAGATTTGGTCTGCACGGAACAGGTCCTCAGTGTCCTCCTGAGAAAGCTACTTTACAAAAGGGCTTGACTGACTCAGAGCATAGTTCCAGAGATCAGATAGGATAAACAAGAAATTAGTTTCCTTCACAATTAGGAAAAGCTGGGAAAGACAGAAGGTGGGGAGGAACAATAGAGGAAAAAAACAGCAAAAAACAAGCATCAGTCTCAAGAGCAGAAATAACAGAAAGGACAAATGTTGACTGACACTCGACCCTTCACCCGACCCTTACCCCTTCATTTACCAGTATAGAAAAGCATACGTTTTCTGAAATTTTTAGCTCAGTTTCAGTTTCTCAGATCCAAAGCAATACACCTGTAAAGGCTGATTTGAAATCTAGCTGGGAGAACCTTTAAAGTTACTAACCTGTTTTTCAGCTTCCACTATCACAGCATCTTTGTTTTCTTCTGACACGATAACACATGTGCTGAAGGATGACTTGAGCATGTTAATCACCAGGTCATTGGACAGGATGTCCAGCTTCTTTACTTGATCTCCTGTCACGTTCGTAGACCCAGCAATTCCATAGCTAGAGCAACGGCAGGAGAGAGCAGTTCATGAGAACAGGGCATATATCTTCCAAAGTGCTCTGTTTCTGGCCACCTTGTGCTTGTAAAGCATCTTGTAAGACAAACAGCACTTTCGGATGATATCTCAGCTCTCTTAAACCTGTTTTTTATTTACTGTCCAGTGGATTCTTGGTGAGACCTGCTAACATTAGATGTGGTGGCAAATCTAGAAGACACTGAATGTGAGGAACACAAAACAGGGAATCGCTTTCCAATGGTCCTAAAACTATAGTCAAACAGCCAGAGCAGACTGTGAAGGCTGAATTACAATAATTTTGTTATTTAATCAGCTCTTAAGTTTAAGACCTGAATACTGACCTGAACCCTAGGTTCCAGTATTATAGCTGCATACCATGAAAACTGAGACTTCATTAGAAAATCATACCTAAAAAGTAACAATGACTCTAACTAAGAACACTAGTTACACTATAATTTATGTATGTAATTTGCTACTGGTTAGCAACACGATATACAAATTGCAGTAAAAACACTTTGCTCACAGGTAAATCAACATTTTTACGGTTCAATGTTTTCAGTTTTGACTTTAGGCAGTAAACATCTCCTTGGGAATAAAAGAAATATAAATACAAAACACAATTAAAACCCTGTGAGCTAATCAGAATCAAATCACTGGCATCAGGAAGTACCAGCAGACTTTGCGATAGGTGATTTCGAAAACATGCAAAACGGAGAGGGGAAGTTTAGCTCTTAGAAGAGGTCAAACAGTAGCCAGCTCTGCACATATTCAGATGCCTCTTGCATGCTTCAACTACTATTCATTGATTAGGCTGAATACTGGTGTTTCAGGTTTTTTGTAACAACGCTGAACACACTACTTCAGGAACGTACTGCATTTCTTCAGTTTAATGCATGAGACAAAGAAAAAGACTTGGCATAATTCTCTGTTTTTTTCTTTCTCCATGTTACAGTGGCCTGAACATTTTTGTGGAAGTGTGGAAGTGCTTTTAGAAAACAATGTACTTTGAACACTGCACTTGCAAACAGAGGCACAAGTCCTCATCCTCAGAGCAATAACTCCATATGGCCAGCAGCTACAGCTCTCACACCTGTCTGTTGGGGACTTCTCAGAGGAGATGGCAGAGTGCCCTGAGCAGAGCCCTCAGCTGGGAAGGGAGTGGCCTCCCCAGATGTTCTGCACGTCCACTGCTGGGAAGCACTGAGCATACAGCTGAGCCTGAGGATGACCCTCAGAAATGGGCCCCAGCAATCCCTACTTGTTCACATTCCCTGATAGCCAGGAAAATCCCACCACTGGTTATGAAATGCAGTCCCACAATGGGAGATGCACTGCTCAAGGAGGCTCACAAGTCTGAAGCTAGCTACCCCCATCACTGGTGGACAGTCAAATCCAATGTAGGGGACCATAAGGTAAAGGCTATCAGCACAGGTATTCAGCCTGTGGGCAGCTGTCAATGGATGTACATGCTTACACAAGGAACGGGACCTTAGGCTGTTGGAAATCAGGTCACCGACGGAAATCCCAGATTTTTACTGATAGACATAGGAGGCACATGAAAGGCCTAGCACACAGTGATTAAAAAACTACCAAGTTATATGAAGTCTGAAGTCAAAACAGAGAAAAGGAGTTCCAACATACAGGAAATGCGGGACTTCTATTCTCTGTTGCAGTTATTTTATGAACTACAGTTACCACATGTTTCAGCTCTCTGATACATTTTGTAATAAATGTTACTCTGCGTTGCCAAAGGTCTTTTGCTTTTTTCTGTTCTCCACTACATGGTTTGTAGAGGCATATTTATTTTCTGCTACATTTTCCATTAAGTAATGAAGCAGGCTGTGTCTAAAGCCCAGATCAGCACACAGTTTGGCTTATCCACAATACATAAAATACTTCAGGGGATTAGTTACCTACAACCGGTTTCAGTTATTTAACATTTCAAGAGCTCTAATTTCCTTCTGGTGCATCTCCAGGGCAACTCCCCACTCACTATACCGCCGTTCCTAACCAGTGCCCTGTCTAAAAGTCTTAACCATCCAAAGCTTCACAGAGAAACTCAAGTTGCCATCATGTAATATGAAGAAACCCTCACTGAAATTTGATTAAAAGCCTCATAACATAAAATGTTGCTTTGATATTAAGATACTGACTACAACGAGCAATAATCCAGCCATCGTTTGACAGGCTTTGTCTTTCAGTCTGTTCATTTGGACTTGTGGTCCATGGCACACAAACCTGCCGAAGCTTTGCGTGAAGGTCTATCAGCAGCAGACATCTGTCAAAGACTGCATGCCCTATATTATTAAAAAGTCAGAGGACCCATTTCACCTGAGAAAAGCAGGAGTCCAAGGTGCTAAAGGAGTGAGTTAGAGCTCAGTGCTAGGGGAGGGGGTGTGGATGCAACCCCACTCACAGGCCTTTCGGGTGACACCCCCCACCCCCGCGGAGGCGGCAGGTCCCCTGGGCGCGCAGGGGTGCATGGAGGCGCGGATGGTACCGGCGCTCCACCGCCCGCCACCCGGGACTCACAGGTTGGCGATGCCCGCCTTCCGGACGGCGGTGGAGATAGCTTTGATGGCCGTGCAGAGGGAGTTGAGGAGCTGCGTAAACTCCCCGGTGCCTTTCGCCCGCCTGCCTTCCTCCATCACGAAGCGGGTCATGGTGATGACATTGGTGTCGAAGGCGGAGCGGTCCGTCATGTTGGCGGCGACGAGAGAGTGGAGACGCCGCCGCCGCCGCCGCCGCCACTAGCCCGGACGGGGGCGGGGCGTGGCCGGGGCGTGGCCGGGGGCGTGGCCGGGGCGGTGGGAATCCGGAGCGAGGGTACCCGCCCCGCACCCCCTCTCCGCGCCGGGCTGGGGGAAGGCGGGGATGGGGATGGGGGTGAGGATGAGGATGAGGATGAGGGTGAGGATGAGGGTGAGGATGAAGATGAGGATGAGGAAGAGAGGGGCCCCGTCCCCCCTTCCCTCTGCCCCCCCCCCCTCCCCCTCAAAATAACCGCAGCATGGAAACCCCGGAATCATCTTTTTTTTTGACCAAAAGGAGTCTCATTCCTACACACTGCGGGGAACAGATGCTTGAAGCATCTGGTATGTGAATGGCACAGAAAGCAAATCAACACACGGGTCCTGCAGCTTGTAGGGTTGGCAATGCTCACACTTCAATGGTCATGGCCCTGAAAGCATGACCAAAAATGCAGAAGTCTGCTTCATTTCACTGCTTGATTGCAAAACTCCGAGTGTGATATGTGTGTTATGGTGAACTGCACGCAATCTACAGAGCAAGGTTAGTATCTTCTGCCTCACAGGGATGCTGTTATCCTGACCCAGCAATACAGGAAAAACACACATTGAGTAATCGATTCCATCAAGTATTAACTTCTGTTTAAAGAGATCATGCTAAACCCATGTGCACCGATGTATTCGACACCATAAGAAAGCTTCAAAGGAACAGCCACTGCAACAACGAGATTTTTGAAATAAACTCTCCAACCTGTTCAATAGAAAGATGTGGGTCAAGTCTCACTCCAAAAGCTAGAAACTAATGCACCTCATACAAATACTGCTAGAAGCATAGACCATCCTGAATCTCATGGATTTTGACACTAGCCTTTCTGGTTGTGCAGCAAAATCAAGCAATATGTTTTGCTGCTAGTATTTGATTAGAAAAAAAACCAACCAACACCTGGCCCTAGATACATCCTTTCACACAATAATTTGACAAGTACAAATCTGGATATGGATGATCTACTCTATACTGTGTAGATTTGTTGTACTACCCATCAATTTATCTTTGTATTATCTAAGGAGATAAATCCCAGAATTTTTGACTACTTTTCAGTAGAATACATCCATGAGTTGGATAAGCACAGTCTCAAATCCTAAAATTGAAACCACAAGCCAAGTGGTGTGAAATGCGTTCCAGGTGGTGTGAAATGCAGGGCACAAATCTTTTAAAATGTGCACCTCTTTGCATAGATATGTTCTTTCTTCGTGCAAAGCACATGGTATATCTATATGTTACATACTTCAAAGGTATGCATAAATGTCTTCTCCTGCAAGTGCATACAACTTTGCCTAATTTAGCCATGCCCAGGATTGCAGACAGTCCTGAAGCAATAAGTAGCTGTAATGCTCTTCTGAATGGGATATTTGTCTTTGGCAAGTGGTTACCAGCCCAGCATCACAAAAATGTTCTTGGAGTGGCAGGTGGATTTTTGAAAATTTACAAAACATCGGAACTGGCTCTTTAAGGGTAAACAATGTTTTGCAACCACCTATAGCAACTACTTCAGTCTTCATAGTTGACAACAATTAATAGCAAAGATCACATAAAATTTTGGATGAGTGCACTTAAACTGAATAGAAACAAGTATGCTAGAACAGCCTGGGAATATATGAGTTATGGTAATAAACCCTAGAGCTGCTGATTTGGGACAATTTACTTTACTTGCAAAGACCCTAACAAATACATCAGTAACCTGCAGAAAGAGCTGTACTTCAGTGTAAAATAGCCAAGATGAGTTCAAAATGGTCACAACCCGAGGTTTTGGTATCCGTGTCTGAGGATAATTCACCTCTTTCACCTTACTCACAGGTCTATACATACTGTACTCAAGTTCTGAGCTGAAAGCCATGCCCTTTTGGAGTTGGTGAGGCGAGTGGGACAAGAGTTTTACTCCACCATTCCTATCATGGAAGCCAAGTAGAAACAAGCAAGCTGTGAACAGAAGTAGCAATCATTTGAAAGGATGCTGGTTTCACACTGGTCCATCCAGATATGCAAGTAGTGTAATTATTCTTAGCAGATATAGCATGTTCATAGTCTTCTGCAGTCAAGACAACTAATATACTATAGATTAACCCATTTCCACACCCCTGGTCTTAGAATATGTGCATACATTTGTCTTTTCTGGGATTCCACTATAGTGTAGAAAGTTGACTTGACATTAAATAATTAAGATCTAATGGTAGAGGTAGACAAGTTGTGAGAACATAAAGCTTAGTGCCATAAACTGCCTGATACCTACCCAGCTTTTCAGGCAGAATCTCAGCCTGCAGGTAGTTCCTTGATGTGACAGTCAGCTGATGAGATAGCCAGGCTATCTAGCTAAGCTCCTCTGTACAAGCCAGAGACTGCAGTGTAGGTATACCCTGAGATTATTATCATCAGTTCTCAAACATGCATTTGTTAAGAGAAAAGATAACCAGTTTAGCCAGTGTAATAATATGGGTTTATTTTTTTTCCTCTTTGTCAGTATTTTCATGTATCTTAGGACAGTACAGGAAGATGTCAAAAGCAAAATGAAAAAGGAGATAACACCAGTGTGAAAAGATTTTGAAATACAGATCAAAAATTTCAACATCCTAAAACACATATGCAGTCCTACAGCCACCATGTTGTGTGGTAACTATAAAATCATTGTAAGATTAGAAGTAGGTTCTACATGCTGTGAACCTTTCCCTTTAGAAATCAGTAGTTAAACATTTATTGAGAATGAATTTGTGGCATTTGAGAAGAAAGGTCAGTGCTGGTTGACTAAACATTGCTGAAACAGCTCACTTCCATATAGATGAAAACAGTTTTGTTTGTGAACAAATGACGTTCAACATGGTTCACAGATATTTTAGAACTGTAAGTATCCAAAACCACATAACTTTTTTGAAACAAACTTTTCTCCCAGCAGATAAAATCCGAAATGTGTAATTATTTTGAAAATAAGACACATGCTGATGAGAAATCCCCAGGTGTTTTGTCATTAAGGTTGCCTCCTGTAGGTTCAAATGACAGCCAAAAAGACAACTGGAGTGAAACCCCTTCAAAAAGACTTTCTTTTACTGGAGTAAGAGTGGGAAAGACAGCTCTAGGTCCTACTTTTGCTGAGTAAAATTTTTCTTTGTGCAAAAGTGTCACAGCTGCAGAAGTTTTGTGCTAGCTGGGTGGATGGAGGATAATATCCAGCAGGTTGAACTAAAATCACTCGTAAGGCAGTGTCACTCCACCAGTGCTGATGATCTATCTCTACCTTGCTAGGTCATGATGTTTAGGGTTGGAGCAGTGTGAAGAGAATTACTAGGGCTGTTTTTTGCTGCTGCAGGAGATGGATCAGAAGGAGCTGCAGTAGCATGTGCAGAGCTTCAGTCGGGGACAAGTACCACGTGGGAAATTGCCAGTCTGATTTCTACCTTGACAAAAAACCTGTCTTTGATTCAGAAAGTGCTTCATTTCGCCTAGATGCATTTCTTATGCTGGGACAGCATCCCAGAATATTAATTTACGACTATGATAGCAGACTGCATCACATCTCAGGACATAGGTGAATGATACCAGAAAGCATACACTTACGTTAAAATGCATGTAATTATGAGCACAAATTGGCTAAAAATTTCTCACTACAGTAGCTGTAAAATGGGATTCATTTGATATTATGCATTAAATTACTCTGAAAATTTGTATGGATTTCCCTATGATTAATAAGCAGAATTGAACTATAAGGTTAATATTAATTAAAATCTAGTGTGAGGGGATTTTCATGTACCGTGCCTGCCTACTGCCCTCTTGTGGGAGTATGAACATTGTCAGCATTTTAGTGTGAGACTGGCTCTTGTGAGGGTACCTTTGCAGTTTTCTGTAGGGTGACACAGCGCTTAACGTTCATACAACAGATCCTGGAAAGAAAGTCTGCATGCCTCTGAAATACAAATATTGAACTGTAATTTTAAAATCTCTGCATTTGTTACTTATCCACAAGATTCTACTAGGCAAGCAGAGCAAATAATATGCTACCTGAATATTACATTTGCTATCATTTCTTATCTTGCAAAATGTATAAACTAAAAGACTATTAAGTAAGCATTCCAAGTCTAAAAAAAAAAAAGTGCTAAAAACATGTAGAGATTTCAGTTCACTCAATACTGGGCTAAGGTAATCAAAGTATAATTATAATTTTTAACAGTTCACTTTGCAGAAATAAATAATTTTTGTCAGTAAAGAGTGCTGTAATGTCATGATTACATGATACAAATTGTCAGTGTAACAACCAAATAGAAAAAAGATTGCTTTTGTACATTTAAAGTGGGAGTCCACAAAATTCAAGACTCCCGGAGAAAGAACACGTGTTATAAAAGGTCAAACTCTGTTCTCAAACCCTGATCCGAGGTTAGATTGCTGGAATAGATCTCCCATTAACACCTTTGTGGATTTCGTTGCTGGCTCAAATAGTTATGTTGTTGTATTTCAAAGTACAATCAGTTCAGGTTTTTCAGATCCTGTTGTTTGGGATGAGTTACATGGACAGTGTTGCAGAGGTTTAGCTGTGAAGGTCTAATTTTGGCATTTTTTCAGCTCTGGTAATTTTAACTTTACATAATTCAATTCAGAATTTCTAGATAATCTCAAATGTTTATCAGCATGATCAAAAGTATTTTTTCCATAAAGGTACAGAAGAAAGAGTGGTTGGCTTTTCCAGCTTTATTGGCAGTGTGAGGAAAGTCTGACCTGAAATTCTTCTGTTAGTGAGATACATACTGCAGAGCATGATGCAGAAATGCAGCCTAGCATCCACAAAAGACTACTTCTGGGTAAGCATCTAAAAAATACATCCAACAAAGAAGTGTGGTTATTTCCTGTTGTTCTTGTCCATATGTATTCTGTCTGATGCCAGAAGCATGGGCAATAAAACAATCTGATAACTATTACATTTTAAAAATTAATTTAATCCATAGTTTGCAGAGTTTGCCACAGCTTCTAAGTTCTGAACTAGCATCAGCTAGTCAGTAGTATTGCCTTGTGATGCAGGTAGGAAAGTAAAGAAAATCAAAGAAAAAACTTTATCCTGGGTCACAGAAGAAATTTATGCCAGAATGAAAAGCTGACTGATTACTTCAGGAATTCAGTTTGAGATAGAGTGAAAGAAATGGGAAAAGGAAGCACTTAACAATACAAAATTACTTTTTTTTGTCTTTCCTTTTGCTCAACTACCTTGATATTTCTTCGGTAATAAAATTGCAGACAGTACAGAAGAAAGTAGAGAATGGACATGCCAAGCACATACTGGGTCAGCTCTGGAGAAAGAGCAAGAAAGTTCATCCCATACAGCTAGGACACCACTGCAAGATGGTACAACTTTAAAAACGGGAGTGAGAGGTGTGTAGAAAGAAACCTATACTTGAAATCGTTATAAAGTCCATTTGATTGTAATAGGATTATTAAGCAGTAGCTCAAAACCCATTTCCATTAACTAGTTATTAGATAGCCATAAAATCCTGTTCTAAAGTCAGATTTTATCTTACAACTTCCCATCATTGCTGCAAGTATGCTTACTTTACTGGTGGCAGTAGTAGCAAAACATTTCCTTTGATAATAATCACACATGTATAGCCATTTAGTGCTTTCTTTGTACATCCTCTAGCATGCAAGGCATCTAGTATGCAACTGGATCTTGCAGGTGGTAGTGCAATACAGAAAAGGCACTGTCCTTAGTCTTGCTTGAGATACATACTGCGCAACTTTGTTGATCAAACAATCTATTGTAAAAGTAAATTCACTTGTGCATGAGTACACATGTAGGGTTAAAATGAAAAGGATAATTTTAAGACTGCTTGAGAATTCATTTTCATGACTCACACAGGTATGAATGGGTTAAACTCCAGCCCTTGCTTTGCAAATGTGCTAGTACAGTTCCCAGTGCCTGTTCATCACACAACACAAGGCTGATATCCAAAACACTGTATGTATCAAAACAGGGAGAAAACGGTGTAGATGGCAATGTCAGAATCAGACTTCTGATCACTGGGAAATATATTTCAATTTGCTCAACCAGCAGTATTGAGGCATACTGGTTCCCGGTTGATTTTAGAAACATAGGTAAGATTGCCCAGGGATGTATCCAGCCCAGGGTCCAGGTCCCACAGTAGGAGACAGAGGTGCTACTTAGGAGACCATGTAAGCCTGACCATTCCTGCACTCCTTTCCCCTCCTACTCTCTCCGTATGTAACTGGACCAGGGATGCTAGAAGGTTCACCCCTGTCTGTTGCTTTAGCATTCCTGTCAGGTATTTTTGTCATAGATAATATAATAGAAAACCACAACCCAAACCCTAGTGCACTGCAAGGTATGGCCCTGCCACCCTAGGAGCCTGATAAGAAAGGTAGATGTTTCTGGCTGAACTAATTTCCGTGAGTCTGAGGAAAGTATCATGAACACATGGAAAAAGCAACAAGGATACAAAGGATCTAGCTGACAAAGCACTTTTTTAGTGTGACTCTGAGGAAATAGTAAGATGTATTTTTATATGTGTGCTGGCTGAGAGAGATCTGAAAAACAAGCAAAGAAACTGTTTCACAGTCTCTTTCCTGTTCTTGAAGGATTCAGAATGCTACTGCATGCTTTTTGTAAGGAAACAGGTAGTAATCAGTGCTGGAAGAAGAGGAAAAAACACATGGATGCAGCTCAAGCTCTGCAGGAGCTGTAAGCCCCTGCTTCCCTGAGTGTATCAGAGGTGTCTTGACTGGCTCCTGGGCCCTGCGGCACCCAGCAAGAGACACAGAGAGAGCTAAGATCCAGATTCCACATGAAGTGTTGTCTCCAGATGAGCTGGGAACTCAGCACTGGTGCTTAGAGAGGATCTCTTCCTTTTCATGGGGGTGGTACCTTTCCACTGTGAGTACCAGTGTTTCCCTGATTCTTTTAAGCTCCAGATTTAGAAACAGGTGTAAGTTAGGTGTCCTTATTCCCTGAGACAAGATGCTGAT
Source organism: Athene noctua (assembly GCF_965140245.1). Lineage (NCBI taxonomy): Eukaryota > Metazoa > Chordata > Aves > Strigiformes > Strigidae > Athene > Athene noctua. The sequence goes on along the minus strand of NC_134077.1, from coordinate 53,779,752 downwards.
GACCAGGGGAGAGGCAGTGTCTCCCAAGACAAAAGGCCTCATGGTACAGCAGGAACATTGTACTGCGCGTGGTGGCCATTGTCAGTGTGACACACTTATTTTCTAGATTAAATGTGTGGGTACAAATATAACACCATGACCTTGTAGGTATCACAGAAACACTTGGTTCCCCCCAGTTCTTCTGTCCCTAGAAACAACTTATAAAAATTAGCTAACTGTCCAAGCTAGCATCTAAAGAAATGATGGGGTGATACTTGTAGAGTCCATAGCACTAGATAGAAATTTTGTAATGGAAGAGGTATTTGAGACTGCTTGGTGCTGCCCGTGAGGGATTCAGCATTGACTAGAGAGAATGAAAAGGGATGCCAGGCCATTAACTTGGAATGTAGACACATCACAATTTTTCTAGTGCACACTAACTCCACAGGGGATATTTGACTGTTACATCATCCACCTCAGCAAAATATATCACTTTTGATAACAAGTTTGCAGTGGTTCCTCCAAACCCTTTCTTAAAAGAGTAAGTATGAATGATTAGAGGGAGAGACTACAAATGATCAGAACTGCTGTGGCACTGAAAGAAGTCTTCCACTAGGGCTAGATGCTTCCACTGTGTGAGTGGGGCCAGGGCTGTGCAACTGCAGAGCTGACACTGAAGCATGTGAGAAGCATGTGTGCATGTGTGCACATACTCACACAAACACACACTCTTCTAGCAGCGCTGGTATGACTGGTAGCCTATTAATTTTTTGTGTTGATGAAAACCAGACTTCTTGAGCCAGTGATGTGTGATATCTGCCCAGCCACAGAGCATCTGGAAGCTCATGAAAAGTGTATTATATTGTAAGAAAGGTAAAGGAAGCCTGATCTCTGATCTCAGATAAGAGACAGAAGGTGATGGAGCAGAAATTGGCTCAGAAGGCCAAAGTCTGAGGACGTGCTGCCAGATGACGGCAGCTGTTATCTGGTTCAGTGGGAAATCTGGAAAGGAGTGTAGGCAAAAACAGTTAGTGTGATAACTACCCTTATGAACACTGGAAGAGAGAAAAGAAATCCCTTCTGGGTAAAGACACCTTGACAGAATAACACACAGATAACTGTATCTGTGTTCAGTGTTGAGGCAAAATGTTGCTGACTTCATGCATCTGCCAGGAAGTATAACCTTTTAATATGTGGGAAGAATTAAGACTTCAACACAGAACACTGTTTGGTCTGTTCGTGCCCACAATGATCAGGATAGGGATCTAGGACAGCACCATGCCTGCAGATACAAATCAGCATAGAGATCTGGAAATGCCTTTGGCATGGAAAGTTGACTTTAAGAATAACCTTTCATGTTAATCCCATCTGTTCTCCATTACCATGAAGAACACAGAGCTGCTTAAACCATCCTTGTAGACCAGAAGTTAACACTTTCCCCTGAAGAAAGTGGTATTTCATGTCTTTATTTCATCCTGTTCAGCAACTGATTATCTCATACTTATGACATACCTGCAGCTAGTGCTGGCCCAAGGTCTAGGGCACATCAAGGTGTCCCAATTCTTAAACCATTGTTCACTTCTTTTTTGTTCACTCTTTTTAGAACAGCACTAGCTGAGAAAACTTACTGCAAACTGCAGTTAGGTGACCATTTCCTGGGCATGTTAGAGATGACATTGTTCTATATTTTCACACAAGCTGAGACTAAAATAAAACATCAGGGTGGGGAGAGAAAATGTCACACTCACAGCTTCCAACAAATGGGATGATGATGCTGGTATGGGTAATGCTTCTGCAAGCAGGTAACTCATACGCATCTGTATCATTCGAGACTGTGCTTTACCCACAGACATCTTACTAGTGACAGAAAGAGTATCAGCAATTAAATCATTCTGTATGGTGGAAAAGATATATTCTCTATTTTTTCCTCTTTCTTCTGTAATACTGCTTGAGGTTTATGAACTATGAAGTGTAGTTTCCTTGCTTGAAACATCTTTTGAAAGGTTACATAATAATAAATGAATATTAACTGCATTCTCGACAGGCATTCTTTTCTGTAATGTTGTTGGGAGAGTATAACTACAGATCAGTAAGGCTAAAAACTTGAAGCTCAAGTTCCTAGTGTTTAAGGAGACAAAAAAGCATGTGGAAATTCAAATCAATAAATGGGTCTGAAATTTCATTAATTTTAATGGCAGAGTTCTTTGTTATTAATTAAGGCTAAGATTTTATTAGTGAGATTGCTTATAAATTCAGATGACTGATTCCCTGTTTTGTACACATCTTCATGTGACATGCTGGTAAGAGGAAGGTTCAGTTTGCAGCATGCTGCAACAGGTATGTTCCAGAGTAATGGTGGTGGAAAACTTTGGTGTTTTGAGTACAGCTTATAATGAAGATTCTTTCTTCTTTTTTTTTTTTTTTTTTTATGCAAGACTCGATTGTATGTATTCAAACACAGTATTCAAAGTTCTGCCTTGCCAGTAGGTGCTCAGTCTGTTTTTCCTGTTTTGTATTATTTCAGTTGCACTGCTCTTTGGCTATGATAATGATTGTAGGCTGGTCTCTGTGAAACAGAAGCACCTCAGAAAACCTGGGGAAGAAGTCATGCATTTCACTAATGAAATGAGATAAATAGTGGGGAACAACTTACAAAACCAAGCAAGAGAACAGCCAAGATCTAGTAGAGCTGTGGTGCTCTAGAGGAAATACTCAGATACAGTACATAGGGGCAGATTGGAGTAGTCTGAGGAAAAAAGTTTGTTGAATATATTTGGATCCTATCTCCACTTAAGTCATATGTTTGTGTGTTTGAGTAAGAACAGAAATCCTACACCTCTGTTTCTATTCTCTGGAAAGCCATTAATAAAGAATATGGTACAGCATGAGTTAGACATGAGCAGATATCCAGCACTTACAGATAGCACTGTTCCCATCTAAATGTAATATCTTTTTACAAAGGTGAGACAGTACTTTACAGGTGACAAATTCAAACAGTGATAGCTCTTACAACAGTAAATCCATGCATGACAAAGGATAGTAAAACCAAGGATCATATTTTAAAAGGGTCAAGTGACTGAGGTATGTTCCAATTTTCAAAGGACTGTTGGTTTTGCATATGTGCATCTGCACTACCATACAGAAATATATTTATGCATTTGTTTTAGACTTGCTAGGTTAAATCTTGCTAGCAGCATGGAGCTCTGCATGAGCTAATTAACAGTGTTTTCCAGGCTTCTGAAAAAATAATCTCAATACCTCATTTCTTCCCAGGAAGAAATAGGTAAGGTACAAAGTTGTAAGCACCATCTTCCAAATCAAGGAAGTGAAAAGATACGTGCCAAAAAAGTTGAATTATTTGCTTGGTTTTTGCTGTTGCTTTCAGAGAAAAGCAATACGTGAGAGTTGCCTCACTTATAAGATAGGTTGTGAAGATAATCAGTTAGTAAAGCACTTTGATATGCTAGCACAGAATATGATATAGAATTGCAAGCTACTTATTTTTCTCTTCCTAAACTAAATCAGTAGTAATCAATCTTTTTCCTTTTTCTAGGTCCTAAATCCATCGTTATATCAATCTGGCTTCATTTAACAGTAGCACCAAGATCATCAGTATGTCTTCTTTCATGATAATTGACCTGTAAGTGTGAGCAGAATTCTGAATGGAAGGGCAGGCTTCCTATGCCAAGCAGTAAGCCTGGCAGCGCTGGAAAATCAACTTTACAGTGGTGAGGCTGAGACAAAGTTATACAGACCACTGACAGAAATGCACAGCAGAAAATGTAACCACCACTCTTGACAGCTGAAATACACTACTAGGGTCTTTATAAGCAGCATCTGTCCAAGCAGAAGACACGCCGCCACCTGAAACAATAGCACAGCACTTGGTAAATGCCAAACATCCAAAATTACAGCACATGCGCTCAGAGAGGTATCACTGCCTACCACTCTGTGCTTGTCTGAATGGCTGTGAGTGACACCACAGAAGGCCCAGAGAAGGAAAAAGCAAAAGGAGAGTGGAAGTTTCCAGCATCTTGTCTCTAAGGAAAAGCTAGAAACACAGTGGTCATTGATGAAAAGGGTTTTTAACTCTGTAAACATTAAAGTGATCCCTTTCCTTCTGCTTAAACCCTGCTTAGTTCAGGAAAACAGGATTTTCATCATGAGAAAATCATAAAATGGTATCGGAAAAAATGAAATCTGTTGTTTAGTCATAGACACTTCCTTTGCGAAAAACCCACTTGCTTTAACGTCAGCTTTCCACTGGCAGGGAACTGCTGTGCAGTACCACGGCTCCGACGTCAGATGGCAATGCGTATTTATGCCAAACTACTGCAAAACTAGAGCCGCTCCCCAGAGGCGGAGGCTGGTCTGGGCAGACTCACGCGTCTCTCCCTGCAAAAGAGGTTGTGAGGCTCTTAGCACCGATGGTGACTAAGTAAACGGGCGGGAACAGAAGGCTGGCTCTCTTCTATGTTTATAGAGAAGAGATTGACACTGTATTTCGAACCTACTGGTAATACAAAATTATAATTCAAATCCTACTGGAAATGGTGTAGTGACATTCTCACAGCTGTGTCAGTCCTTCCAGCCTGGTTCCTTCCAGGCAGTTTCCAGTGGTGAGGGATGTACTGTTTTAGCAGTACAGGATTAGACCTTCTGCATTTGATATCCCTAAGTATTGCTGTTGTGATGGATGTGCTAATTATTTTTAGTTGTTTATAGGCATAATTTTGTATCCATAAAAGTAATTATTGGTACCATACAGACAGAAAACAAAAACACAGTCCTTGCCCTACACAGTCCACAGTCAGAAATCAGACAAAACCATATGCATGAGGATGTGCCTGGTTTTACAGATGATTTACAACAATGAGCTGTTGCTATGTTTGTGTGTACAAAATTTCTACTGCCATTCGAAACTTCACTATCAGCTGTTCACCTTTCCCGCTTTGCATTCTGCAGACTACATGTCATTCTGCAAATGGTATTTTTTAAGTGTGTGCTGAATATATCGCCTTCATAAGAAAAAAAAATAAGAAAAAAAAAATCGATGAGAATTGAAAAAAACCCCTAACCTGTAAGAATAACATATATTGAGTTGGAAAAGATAATTTTCAATGCTCAAATTTGGTGAGGTTGCAAAGTAACACATCCCTAACTCTTCCAGTTTACGTAAAGAAAAGATGACAAACTGTCCTTGCACATTCAGTGCTTCCTTCTGTTTGTAAGACCAGATCACAGGTTCAGCCATTTATAGGCTGAATATCAAAACCACATAAATAGGCCCCATGTGTGTTTTGTAATATGAAATTCTTATGAGACTGCAGGGGACAGAACATCCTGCCCTCAACTTCCACTGTGTCTTAATTACAAAGGATGAGCAAGCACTGCACAACCAGGCACAACTGGAAGTTGATATAGCCTATTTTTACAGGGGGAGGAAGACCCTTCTTTTTACAATGGCTAATAGGATTTATCTTTCATTCCACAGATACAGGCCTAAGTAGAGGATTATATGTGTATTTTATTCATTGCAGATGTAATAGCTATATAGTGTTCCAAGTGAACTAGATGATCTAGAGCAGCACTCTCTAAACTTTTTTTCATCTCACACTGTTATGAGTAAAAAATGGACTCCAATATATGTACATTTATTTATAAATTATGTGCATGTACTACTGTACTAATGTGATGTACACAATAAAATATACACAAACCAGACATTTAAAAAGGATTACATAAACACTATTTCAAAATTTTCTTTTCTTTTTTATTGGTAAAAACCCCACTCTTTCTTCATGTACCTCAGTGGATTGTCTTGTGTACAGCCCAGTTTGGAAACTACTGCTCTATATAAAAAAACTGTGAGGTGTGATATCCATTGTTTCCTAGCTGACCAAAAGGATGTGTCTGTTCTAATTTACACAGGATATGAGGTATCTCCCCCTTTCAAGGGACAGGAATGTGCAGTATACATTTAACCTGCTGTATGTATGTGGATGGCTGCAAGCAAAAGGTGTTCATAGGTGAACAGGACTTAAACAGATATTGCAAGACTGGCACCTAAAGATTAATAAACTCCTGGGATCTCATAGAGCAAACAGTACAGGTTCTGAGGGACAAAAAGATGCAAAGTGTGTTGCTTCTTTTTTATGAGGTATTGATGCATTAAAATTGTTTCATGTGTATGTTTTTGAATGGCATTTTCAGGAATGTTTCAAATTGAAATTTAATAGGGAAGTGCTCTTAGAAACAAAACAATGAGATGAAATAAAAATAGATACTGAGAAAGGGAAAACAGAAAAGGGAAGGGATGAGGACAGGCTAACAGGAGAGCAAGACAGGAAGAAAAATAGCTCTTTAGAGAAGGAACCAGAGCCGCTTTATGAAAGCAAATGTTCACAGTAACTGTGAAAATCTCAAGGCAGAAATATAGAGAGTTTCTCCAATGCTAACACTGTCTTTTAAAATACTTTTTTCAACTCTGTATGAGAACTGTACTTTTCCTGATTTATAAACAGCACTTTTATATAATACAATCTTCAGCTCCTAAACTTAAAAACATTAATATTTAACCATAATTTATCTAACTTTACTATATTATTACCTTAGTAATGCCAGGGCAATATCAAGGTAATAATATAGTATAATTAGAATGAAAAAATACTCTTTCTGATAAACTGCTGAGACATTCTTACTGTTTGACTTCCTGAAAATCAGAAATTATTGATTAAGTTCATTGAAGAAGTTCCTGCTGCTCTTTCCATTTTTTGTCACGCAGAAAGAACTTTCCATAGACAATGTCTCCCTGGTGTAAAATTCTAACTGACCCACAAAAATCAAAGGTGGATTTTTTAGTCACGGCTTTGAGCATTCAAGGTGAACAACTATGAGTTCCCAGGCCTACTTAAACTCAGTCTAACTCTCGTGTTTACATTTACACACTGACACCTGTAAGCCCCACATTTAAAATTAGCTGTGACACACTTGCTAGCATCTGCCATGGCATCATCACATGCGAACCATTTTGGTCCAGCCACATAAGCCTAGCTGAACACTTAGAACAGGTATGAGACATAACACCACTCTCATTTTGGGTTTTAACAGTCTTGAGGCTTTACAACTACAAACCTAAGGCTATTCAATCAGTCCTTAACTGTCTAGGAGTAACTCCAGTTTATCAGCACTCGTCTGAAGCTTTTTGGATCACAGTTCTGAAAGTAGCTTGAAGGCTTCAGTGAGCACCAAATCTTAACCCAAATCTTAGCCCAGCCAATAGCCTCTGCATTGCTTAGATCATAGCATAGTTGTTTGTCTCGTAACACAAATCTGACATTTATGCAGTGTTAAGTGATTCCTTTATACCGAAGCATAAAGGGTTGCCATCTGGGCCCTATTATCACCCGTCTTATATTAGCCTCAGGACCCCCTTCCAGATGCAGCACTATTCATAGTTAACCATTCCCCTTGGGCTCCAAATTTAGATTAAAAGTTAAATTTAGCCAGCTATTTATTTACATAGAAGCCACTTCTGCTCTAACTAGTTTGTCAGCCTTCTTTATGACAAACCTTAGACTCAAACCTAAACTCAGTTTTAGTCATAGCCCTAGACCCACTAACCACGTGGAAGGTCTTATCACAGAGTAGTGTGCATTCAGCCTTAAACTCAGCTTCTTGCCAGGCAAAATCCTAAACCATATATTAAACATAATCTCAGACATCCTGGCTCCTGCCAGGTGGAGATCCAAATGCAGTTACCCCTAAACCAGGATCAAGTGGTCCTTTGTTTACTAAACTGTAATTGAGGTTTGCAGGTCACCTATTCCAAATCCCAGACTTTGCTTAGTGATCACTGACATCCCTCAAACTATCCTAAGCACTACATCCCCTGCAAAGGTCAGAGCTAATCTTAGCTGAGTGGATCATTTCTGTCCAGTCCTAAATATTATACAACCCACTTTCTAGCACTCTCCTCAAACTTGGACCTGTGGTGCTTCCACACCATACTGCAGTCTAGCTCAGCAGTCTCTACCGCTGTCAGAAAGAATTACAGCCCTTTGGCCAGCGATAGACCATTCATATTCAGAGTTTGGGCATACCCATTTCTTAGCCTCTCCCTCACAGAGGAAGGTAGCTGCAATGTTCATATATTTAGGTGTGAATTTGAGCTATCATTATACAGTTTGTGGCACAAGAACTTATGTCTGTTGACCTAGCATGCTAATGATGCTGTCATTACACTGTGTAACAAGCACTCAGGTCTGTTGACCTGACATGATGTTCCTCCCTAGCACTGCGCATACACTGTGTGGTACATTTTCAGCAGCTTGTCTCACTCTTTGACTAGAACCAGAAGGTCTCTTAGCCTTTTGCATGGCCTATATATGTTCTTAAAACATGTGGCCATCTTAGTCTAGATACTTTCTGAATTTGCAGAAGCTGTGTGTTGCTGCAGAAATTCAGACTCTCAAAGGGATGAGAAGAATGGTTATTGCAAAAAAAGTTTGAAAATATGATCTGAACATAGGGAGTCACTTCCCTGAAATCTGCACAAAGCTTAAAACAATGATAGTATGAGGCTTGGAACAGGCTTAAGAAGTATTTTTGAATATTGCACTAGTCAACATGTATTGACTGAAGGACTGTAAACACCGTTAGGGAATGTGATAGATGGACTCCGGCAAATCTTGCTGTGGCAGTTTACAGGATCATTGGCCCTTGCTGTTTCCTTCACTTTTCTGCCCGAGGTTAGTCCCCCAAACTGCCTGAGCAGAAGTTGTGATATTGGTTGCACCAGCTCACTTTGTCATCTTTCAAAGGCCTGAATACAACTCTTTCAGAGGTCAGCAGGTCTCATCAAACCACATGTTTTATCAAGGAAAGCAAGGCAAAAACCCTAACAAAGAACAGCCCGCTACAGAAACTTCATAGGCGACTGTTACATGCATTTGTATAGTAGATTATTAGCAGTCTAGCCAAATTATTTAAGATCATAAAGACTAATCCAGAGCATCTTTTTTGGGTGTATGTTTGGATGAATCACAGTTGATGCTAAAAAGGAAAACAGTATTAAGTGACAGATAAACTCTTCTTAAGGACAAAAGCTGCAAATATAATATAGACTGCAGTGACAATGGAAAACTCCACTGAGTGGTTTTTTGGCAAGCTGCCATTCTATGAATGCTTAATGATATATTTAAAGTAAAGAAAACACCTGTTCTCACATTTAGCCCAATTTTTCTTTCACTATTTTAGCCTTTTCTTGTCTACAATCCAAAGCAAGTAGTCTTGGACCTGGAAAAGGCCTGTGCTGTTCCACATTGTTTTTCACTAATAGTCTCTTCATTTTCAACTAATAACATGCATTTAAATCACATTTAAATATTAACATTAGTGCCAGAGAGTTCAAGTTCAGCACACAAAGACCTGTCTGAATAAGTACAAAATTTCTAAGTGGGTATGAGCTGTTGTTATTTTGTTTCAAATAAATGAATTTTGCTGTGGGTATACTTTATGGGTAGAGATTATATCCTCTACTGGAAGTTAAATCAGCTTGTCAGCAAATTTGGGTGTCCTGATTTTACATTAATCACACAAATATATATTTAGCAGTTGTATTCTTGCGTCCCACTGAACTAATTTTGTTTGAATGCTTTTTATAAAAGCTTTGCTGCCTAAATTGGCTTGGGAAATGTACAGCATTACAGAGCTCTTTTTATTGAAAAGATAGATTGGGAAATCTAAAGGCAGAACTTAAACTCTGGTGTTTCAAATTCTAATGCCACCTTTGATGTTGAACTCATGAAGACAGAACAAAAAGTCTTACAAAGTTGACTAGTGCTTGATGGACAAAACTGTGGCAGGAGAATGCAGGGTGTCTGCACACAACCATGCACACTTCTTCAGCCCGTGTTGCCCGAGCTACTGATCTTCAGATCCTGGTCACAATTGTCCTGTCTTTCTTGAAACCATGCTGGGAATGGTTCATAGAGGCAGACAGAACTCGAAAAATGCTGGTACAGTATCACAACAGGGAAAAGGCAAAGGGTTCGGTTGACTGATGGTCTGAAGGAAAAGATAATCTGAAGAGATGTGAAGTAAAAAAGAAGGATCTATGAATAGAAGAAAAATAACATGTTTCTCTAAAGTAAGGACAGTGTCTGAATCCCGAACATAATTCAGTGGAACATTGGGAATCTTGCTCTCACTGAATGTCAGGCCACCTCTGTACTAGAATGAATTTAAAAATCTGACTTTGGACACTTGTTTTGGAAATATAACTGTTTTCTAGATATGAGTTTGGACAGCAGGAAAACATGCACTGCAACCACTAGGATGATTCTTACTAATTTTTTGAATATGCTTCAGTGTGTTGCCAGCAGAATAGCACTTGTGTGATATATATATACTCTATGCTCCTTCTGCTCTGACAAGACAGTGGTAGGCTACTGTCTTTGCCTTTGACACGTTGTAATTTTGTATAGTCAGTGAAGAGCTTGCTGTTAAATTTGCCTCAGATGACAACTGTCTTGGAAGTTGTCACTGCTGTTCAGTTTTTACTTTGGGTTCTGTTTCAGATTATTTTTGTTTTTTTGCTCATACTACCAGCCCTGTAAACTCAGTCTGCTGCCTAAGCTGGGTGCTTACTGGGTCTGCATCACAACTAGAAAGGAAGATTCCATATCTCAGACTTTGTTAACACCTCTGTAAACTGGGAAAACGAGATAGGATGCTTGGTCTTCCCCTTAGGTCTCAACCTGCTCTGTAGGTCTAAGAGTAAAAAGCTGGGAAAGATCATTTCACCTACAAAAGCGAGCAGGTGGACTCTTATAGAAAAAAGGAAAGTGAAACCTTGGTCAAATGAGTCGTTACTGCTTTCACATTTTCCTTTTTTTGAAACTTGTAATTCTGTTTTCAGTCTGTTAATTGCAGTCTGTGAAACAAAAAAGCAGAAGACTGCTGGAAACACTGATAGCTTTGAAGAAACAGTAGAGTTACTGTCAAGATAAATGTGCTTTACTGAACAAGTGGAGTAAGTGCTATCTGCTGACTACAATCAACCCATGAACTAAGGTAAATAGTGGCACATTTTAAGTTCTACCACCCTATAGGAATTTCAGGACTTTTTATGTATGAACATGAAAAAAAAAAGTTTTTATGTAAAGACACAGGCCTTTAAAAGAGTTATTATAATGCTTCATAAATCAGGGACTCATGGTTACCATGAAGAGTAGTAGTGTAAGATCCAGGATATTGGAATGAATTAGTGGCCAGGTATCTGCAAATATTATATTGTTTCTCTGTATTCAGTGGAAGTCAAAACAGTAAATTATCAGCAGAAAGCTCTACACTTTACAGAAACTGAAAAGCCAAAGGCCACTGCATGATTGACTGCTAGGAATATCCCCTGAGCAGTTAGTTTCAATCTACCAGTGAAATTAAAAATGAAGAATAATGGAAGTAACACTTAAGCAAAACATGCCAATCTGCTGTGTTATTACAATTTTTCTTTATTCTTACGCAATTAGACCAGTCAAAAGGTCAGGCTACGAAATGCCAAGAACATCCCCATGGCTGATCTGTTACTGCTGGAAATGCATAACAAGGACTGCATGGGCAGTCATAAAATTTTAAAGAGCTACGGTAAATCTCTTTCCAAATACTGTCTTCATTTTTACAGTAATGCAGTTAAGTGAAATAGAAAGAGGTTACTCATCTCCAGTGAGGAACCCATTTAGGCCATAATAGTACACTTAATTTTAATCCTTCTCTCCCAATACCTTTTGTATTCCCAGTGGTATTTCTGAAAGAAAAAAACATAAGGGTTAAGAATTGATATTGTCAACCATTAACTAACTTTTGCTCACATCAGCTTTGTACATCAGGGGAGTAATTTAATTATTTTCTTGTGGAAATGTTTATCTACAGTTTTCTGGCACAGCTGATTAACATGACAGTTTGACATTGTTCAGAGGCCTCTTCCTAAAACTTAGTTCTGTCTCTTCTGCAGATGATCAAAACAATATTTATATGGTAAACAAGAAGGATAGTTCCTATATGGCATGAAATAGAGAAATGAAAACTAAGAGAAAATAATTATTTTATTAGAAATAATTTAATTATTTTTTCCCTGAATTATAACCAGCACAGATCTCACATGCAAAATAACAACTACATTTACAAGAATAGGCAAAGGATATTTGTCTATGGAAAAAGTGTTTTTAAACTCCATTCTCTTCTTGGTTAAATGTTCAAGAATAAATGTTTATGAATTACATTCCACAAAATTGCCATCTGCTTTTACTTGTTCCTTCCTATTAGAAAAATACAAATGCATAACATAAAGGTTTCTTCTTGACCTTTCATTGATTTCTCAGATTATTTTGGGGTTCCAGTTCCCTCCCCAGAATTAGTGATATTTATTTTTATAGGTACATGACAGAATTGAGACAAGGTGGCTCCCTTTTCCTTAACATTTACAGTCTGTGTCACTTGTCCTGCAGTGAGACCCATAGCAACTGACTCTTATACAGAAGTGTAATTCAAATTCTGTCTGCATGGCTGTGCACTAATCTAAAAAACCTACCATTTTTGTATCAAATTATAGGCCCTGGATATAAATGAAAACCCAAGGTAAAGTAGTTCATCAGCTAGAATTTAATATTGGAAAGGACTCTGCCTGAGTGATCAAATTAAGTTTCCTTAATAGCTACATACCACATATAGTAGTTAGTGAATGCAGAACCATCTATAACTACCTGCTCTGACATCATCATTTCTAGCTTTCAGCGTTCAACCCACACGTGATGTTGGCAGTTGGCACAGACAATGTGCTAGCTGCATGCAGCAGCAGGTCTGGGTAGGCAAAATCACTCATCTGGCCTCACAATGCAGACCCCATACAAGGCAGCCCATCTGACTTCCACTGTGAGATGTGGACAGCAGAGAAAGGAGTGGATGAGAGAAAGATAAAATACTCTAAACATAATGTCACATGATTGAACAAGGAAAATTCATGAGCATATATACAACACAGATATCAGTCTCACTAATTCCCTCCTGTATCGAAGAATGCATCTTATGAAGTACACTAAGCAGAGGAAAAACATAGGCAGGAAGTGGAGTGAGTGCTGATGTTGTGTATGAATCCAACACATTAACTTTAGAGTTCATAACACCAAAATGGCCACTCAGTGGGTTGCAGGAGATGGAATGGCCTATCAGAGTTCAGAGAAGAGGAATTGTATGGGCTTTAAATATATCACACCCTGTGAATGCATCTACCATCCAACAGCAGGGAGAGGCTAGCAGAGGGCAGACCCATACCAACCTCCCTTTCACAGCATTGCTTCTCTCTGGAGACAGCGATGTGCAGACCTGGTGAGGGGATGTGACAGAGATATAGCAAGAGTCTTTGGGAAGGAAACTGTTTACTACCCGTGGAAACATCATAGTGACCCCCATTTTGAAGCAGGCATACAATTCCCTTACCTTAGTAAAAACTAGACTTCAGCTCATGAATCACAATAGGAATTTTACTAACTGAAGATTATGAACACGAGAGCCCTGTAACTCCAAATAATTATCCAGTTCAGCCTTAGCTCCTTCTGTTGGATGGCTAGCTACTCCCCAGGAGACAAGGAGTACAGAGTATCTTTCTTTGCAGTCCAAGTTGAAAATCCACAGCCTCTACCTGCTCTTTTATCCAATTAGAGCAGAAGAAGATGTTAGCAAGGCTAGCCTTGGCAATATCTTCTTCCATCCCTTGGAGTAGCTTCCCAGTCAATAAATTCTGTCACCCACTCTGTTCCTGTGCTGCTTGAAAAATGTCATCTCCATTCTTCACCTTCTTTCAGGTTCCCATCCCCATCCCATTAAAAACAAGAGAAAGCTATGAAATATCAGGAAAACTCTTTACAGCTTTTCCAGTGACTTTTTCTTTCCAAAGGATAGAAAAGACCAGGCCCCCAGAAGCCTGCTTCTGAATTCAAGGTGTCGCCCAATTCTAGAGAAGACAGATACTTTTCTGTGCTAGAGAAATATGGGGGTGCTCATCAGGGAGATGTGAACTCTAACAGAGAAGGAAATCCATGAAATGTTACGGGAGACTTCATAAAACGTTTGAATTCTGTCTGTAGGCACCAAGTTTTGAAATTTTTTCAAAATCCTTTATTCAATTCACATCTATTAATGAAAGAATTGTTCCACACACATCGGTGGTGCATTTTATAAAAAAATCCAATCCACTGAAAAGATAAGGGAAGAAGGAAATGCAGATATTATTGAAGTGTTATTATTTATGGAAAGTGAATATATATTATGACAATAAAGCACCAGCAAACACTTCAGTTTTGAATTATTATGACACACATTTATTTTGTGGATATTTCTGTGTTATGGCAGATGTGGGATTCCATGCTGAACTAATGGTACAATTAAGTTCCCAGGATGTGACAGTTATTTGCTAAGGTAACATATGAGCGGCAGAACAAATTCACCACAGATGTAAATGGACATTCAGAGTTGTAAAACTCAGTTTTCTAGAGCTGTGCCTTACTATATCAGGACTTAATTTTTACATAACCAAGTGATTGTAACTCCTGCTGGAATAAATACGTAGAAACTTTGCATAAGCTAGACCTGATTTTGAAGCTTTGCTCTCTTATCTCCTCACAATAACTGCAGTACAGTAATACTGTTTTAGTGCAAAATATATTTTATTTTAATCTATTTGTTTATATCTTTACTCTTAAAGCAATTTAAAATCAGTTCAATACTGGCATTATATTCATGCAGCATTTGTGTGCCCTCTGTCCTCCTGGAAGGTAAACATCTAGACACATCTGGAAAGACAGTGTCTTTCCATTGTCTGAGTCTCTGTATGCCTCTGCAATATAAACATTTAATAATAAATTAGAAGTTACAGAGCTGTCATGACATCTATTGCCTATTTCCAGCAGCTAGCATGGGATCTGTAGCTATTAATATGTACCCAGGACAGTCCTGTCTGTAGCTTTGTGAAGACTGTTTTTCACAATCACTGAACTAAGTATTACAGTATAAGGCAATTTGCTCTCTCAGTGGTAATGGAGCATATTAGTTAGCTCATGATTAGTTAGCATGACCTTTGCTGTACAGTTCTAATAGTTTAAGAGAATGTTGTAAACTAACTTGAGTTATTTTAGGATTTGTAAGTCTTAAGTTTTACTTCATTATATATACTATAAATATACATGCTTTATATTTAAAAAAAATAATAAATGTGTGTGTAATATAAACAAGGTTTCTATAGGTAGGGGATTAACTTGAAAATAGAGAAGGATGGGAAACGAATTTAGCAGGTATTATGATATAATATGGACGCAATGCCACTGGATTTATGATCAGTATGTGAAAATTAAACCATGACTCACCTACACAGTGGTCCTCAGTAAATTAAATTTTATCAGCATTGTTTTGCTTAATTGTGTATTTTATTTATATCAAATAAAATCTCACATTCTGGTGCCTTTTGACTAGATTTTTTTTCTAGATCCTGGGACAGCTCAGTTTAATATAATAAAAACTACTTAATTACTCTGACAGCTTCAAGTCAAAATGACAGTTCTTACTTTTATATCAGGGTAGATTTGAATCGTGTTAACATTTGTTATGGTTAACTACAGAAGGAATAAGTGCTATAAACTCTGAGGTCATGCAGCTGCACAAACCATTATACCAGTGTAAGCTTTTACTTGGAAGGTTGTGCACTTTTGTCTTTAATCCTGTATTTTATCCGGTGGCTGTTTAATGTAAACCACAGAAATAGACATGAATGGAGGAGGAGAGGGAACTAAGGACTCCCTCTTACAAAGCAAATATCCAGCTTGTGAGCAGGCATGCAGCTTGGGAGCTTTCACGTAAGACTGCAAGGGGCCTTTTGGGATTTAAGCAGCACCTTGGCAAGATTCTTCAGGTTCACTGTTTTGAATTTGCATACTGGAGCTCTGCCCGACTTCCCTTTTCAGTTTGTTGACTCTGCACAATACTGTACAAAGGTCCTCAAGCTAGTGACACATGACATGATGTCTTTATCTTTCTAAACAATCTCAAGGATATGGCAAGCTCAGCATCTCTAAACCTGTGCAGTGTATTGTGCTGCAAACACATAGCCCAAAATCTTTATTGAATTTTGCTTGCATTAGCTGAACAGCAAAAAGTCAAGGATTTACCAAGATTCCTTTTCTCAAAGATTTAACATCCCCACAGATAATATATATGCAAAAATAGTCCCGTTCTTTCCCACTGAGGGTTTTTCACAAGTTGCTATTGATCATGGCTGCAAACCTGAACATATTCAACTGCCTACTTGCCTGTGATCTAGAAATATTGTCTGTGATGTCATTTCCTAGTGCCAAATTTTAAAATCAACCCATCAATGCCACATAGTGAGCTAATTCACCTTTTCCCTTGAAAATCCTGATTCCAGCAGGATCCAACAGCACAAACTGGCAGCAACAAACCACTGCTCAGAGAAGATGAGTCTGTTTCCCCAACACATGCTCACTCACACCATCCCCATAAGCAGCAGTTTCTCTGTGAGCTCTGACAAGTGAAACATGTCTGTTACGTGTCTATGAAAAATATGAAATTCTCAAGGATCATTTTCGCATGTATTCAGATCATAAAAAAGAGGCAGAGGGTGTAATGGAGATCCAGCGAGTGCTCCGTCAACCTCCCCAAAGACAGTCCTTCAAGTGCTTATGAAAGGATTTTCACAAACAGTTGATCCAAAATGCCACTTTTGAGTTCAAAAAGGCAACAGCTTTATATTGGTTAAAAATACACATATATTTCCCTCATTAAGGCTAGCACAGTGGTTTTTATATGTCACCCACCACCTCGGTATCTCAACATCTCTAAAATGTTTTGAAACATAAATTCTATCTCCACTACATCTATTCTATTCCCTTCCAAAACATGGAGTAAGTAGCTTGACTAGTGAGAATAAAGAGCTTGACTAGTTCGCAGCTCAGTTCCTAAGTGTGGAAAATGTGGTGAACATGCTGAAGAAAGCCGAGACAAAGACTTAAGCTTGTTTCTTAAAATTAATTCTGAGTGCAATCACCTTGATTTTGAAATTAAATTACCTTTTATGATATTCTCAGTCCAGTTCCAAGTTCGTGGTTCCCAGATTCAGTAACTGAAGGGCAGTTAAGGAACAGGGGAGATGACTGTGTAACACTTTCATGTTGTTATTTTACATTCAGTTTCAATCTGTGCCTTCTCAAACAGGCGTGTATGTCACCTAAATACTGAGACAGTACTTACTGACCTAAAACAGACAGAGAGTTTTACATAAATCTTTCTTGTAGGCTGTCCTGTTTATGTCCTCACCATCCCTGTATAAGGTTTCTTTTGGATTTTGAATCAAATTATGTAGGGAGCTGAACATCATGCAACTGCAGATGTGAGCTCTCTGTCATATTTATTTTTGCTGTTGTCTGGAAAAATTGCACAGGCTGCAGCAAAAGATTTCAGTGTATTCCTGTGGCTTCTTTTGGATGTGACAGATGCAGCTGATGACATGCAGGGGCACAGCTGGCAGGAGGTTGAAGGCTGCCAACAGATCTGAAGGACCAGCAGCCGCATCTCAGACACCCTCTGCGCCCAGGTGGCCCTAGAGGCTGACAGCTGGCAGCTGGCTTCGAAAACAGGACTTTGCCAGCTTTCTTCCTCTGCTTGCTTAGAAAAAGGAGGGTACATACTGCATGCTCAAGATGTCTCCAGGTAATGACTGAAACTCATTTTGGCACTGAGCAACCCATATACTTCAGGACGGCAATTATATTTCTTTCTGACACACATGGATCTGGGGAAGTTACAGCACCACAGGCCATTCCCTGCAGCTGTTCTCCAGTTATGTGTCAGAAACTTTTCAGCCTGTCTTTCATAGCACAAAATATTCTCTAGACCCTAATTTGCTTATTGTTAGTCCTACCCTGCAGCATTTCCTGTGTCCCTGAACCCTTTCAGTTTGCTAGTGGCAAGCGACTTCATACAATTAACAGTCACAGGCCTGGAGAAAAATATTAAATTATGCATATGTTTACTTACATTCTTTGTTTACATTACATTTGCAGACCAGAGAGTAAACAGGAGTTATTAATGATGACTCATTCCATTCAAATTCCCTTTGGTATCCTAGCTGGAATGGTTCACGAGCTGATCTCTCCACTGAGCATAATGAAACTCACACTCTCAGGGGCAACAAATACTTGTGTTGATTGAGAAAGGTTTCCTAAAAGCAAGACTTTTCGGTCTCTTTACCCCATATTTGAATGACTGTATTAGGATTTTACTAGGCCAAATTGGTATCAAAGCATGAGGCCAAATTACAACCATTGGTGTTCATGTGGACGGGTATTTTTCTGCACTGGATGATAAGAATCACTGCAGCTGAAATAAAAGACTGGAAAAAAGACATAATCCTTTTAGGAAATTACAGGTTAAATTAGATCACAACACTCCTGATGCGAGAGTAAAGCCACAGAAGAACATTCACTGTTAGCAATTATATCAATGATTAATTCTTACAAGTGATGAGCTGGTAGCAATAATCACTGAAGACACATAAAATTCTGATCCTAAGATCAGGTGTCCATTTTTATCTTTATATTTGCTTCCAAAGGTAACTTCATGTGAGAGAGATCTTCAGAAATCCGAAAGCAGAATGTTATATGTACCTAGCTAAGATAAAACACAGCATCTGAAGTTCATTTTTACCTTCTTCAGTGTATTTTAATATTCCTTTTTAGTATTTTAAAATGTGCAGCCAATGAAAGATTACCAGGCAAGGTATAATTTTTTTTCTACCTCTCCTGGAGCTTCAGGGATGTTTTCACACCCAATTTGCTTCACAGGCTTCCACATATAGTATACTTAACACATTGATTTTGAAAATTTCAGAAACCCCTTGCAGATGAGTCTTCCTTTATATTAATCAAAATAATGGCAAAGTAGGACAGTGGCTGTTAGGTGCAGAAGCAACTAAAGCAGAAGGGACTTCCCTGGAAGAGGATAAAGCTAGGCAGCAGCAGGATCACCCTATCACTCTGAACTCTGTGGGAAAAAGCTCCAGTTCTAGCATCAAGCAGTGTACCAGGTGATACTTCTGTTAGGTTTTTCCCAAACAATGTGTGGTACTGGGAAAAAAAAACCCAAACCAGCAAGCCAAGAATTTGCTGGTAAGAGCACCTATGAAAGCCATCAAAATAAATTTAAAAAATGAAGTGTGACAGCATCCCAAGCTTTTAAATTTAGTTTCACGCATACCTGCATTTATACCACCAGCACAATACTTCTTTACTCACCCTCAGTTTTTTCCTTTTATAACATATATGAATAACATGTATTACTTACATACCACTGTTACCAGAGTGAAGGTGTGTGGGAGATCCTTCCTGCCATCACACCATCATGCTGCCTCTCTGCTAAACCGTTTTCCCTTATTCTGTGTGTCTTGTTTCTTTAGATGATAACTCTCTGGAATACAGGATGCCTCTTCCTCTGTGTTGGAACAGCTTTTAGCTCAAGAGGTTTTAAGCACTATTGTCACAAACATAATAATTAACAGTGCATGGCAAGCCGTATGTTCAAAGGAGTTTCAAAAGAACCAACATTAAGTTTCAAAACATGCACAAAATTGTGTACACCCTCAATCAAATGCATCTTCAACTAACATTTAACAGCTTAATTTGCTGTGACGTGAATTGCCATACTCACGTATTGTGTTGCTTTTTGTGGATCTAAAGAAGAGGTAATTTTTAATATTGGCTCATACTGTTCTTGAACAAGGCAGCCTCATATAAACAAAAAAGAGAATCTATGCACAAGCTTTAATCTGCTTAGACTCCACAGGATGGAGAAAATACTAGTTACCAGATAATGCTAGTTACTAGATAATTGGCATAGTAATTAGTGTATTAACTATGTTAGTTAATGGCAGTATTAGTCATTCCAGAATGCAGCCTTCATATCTTTTATTTCTGTGTGGTCAGCATATTGTGATCAATTTAAAGGTGATTTGTAATTATAGTTTGAATTGTAAGCAGTCTAGACTCAACTTGTTAAACTGAATTTTGCCCTCTTCTTCATGTTTCAAGTACTCCTTCTATAGACCAGTTGCTCCAAATAATTGCCACTGCTGTCATGTTTGGCACCAAAATAAAGTTGATGTGGTACTAGTGACAAAATTTTAAAAAAAGTATTAAGCGGTTACTTTCAGTACTTTGGAATTTTGGAACTTGTGTTAAGCCCAATTGTTAAAGGCGTGAAATATTAAAACTACTGAAATATTCCCAAATAAGCTGTTACAAAACCACTCCTTTATGCAATCTTTAGATTTTTTGTTGAAAGTTACAGTAATATTTTTACACTAAACTTTTCTTTATAATGGCAAATAAACTTTGCTACTGGAATCACAACCAAGTAACTACTTCACTCATGTTTAAGGCCAAATTAAGCAAGCCTCCAATATTCACGTACATCAGGCTATCCACAGTTCACTTGATAATAGCAATCCAGAGTGTTTTATTGTAAATGGGAAGGATGATGATTCTGTGCCATGCTATATGCACTTGGACAGGAATAGGAAATACTATTTGTCAGAGAAAGAAATAAATAGGTTTGAGGTAAAAATGGAGCAAGAAAGAGGTTGATTTACACTCATGACGCGGTTTGGTTTAGCTGATTTTAAGCTAGAACAGTGCGTTCTCTCAGTCATTGGAAAAGGCTGCCACGTACCCAAGTAAAAGCAAGACAACAGTGCTGACGATCCACTGGCCTTTAACAAAGCACAGTTGATTTAAGTGCTCTGTATATCATTATTGCATCAGCAAGAGACTTGACCCATGCTGTGCACTGAAAAAATAAGCCACTGATTACAGTGTGTTCCTCAGAAAGAGGACCCTGTAGTGGATCTGCCTGGGTCAGAGATATTTTCTATTATCTTCCTACCAGTGCTAGTATGTTCCAATTATTTTAGAAAGACTGAGATTTCTAGTAGTTTCTGACACTTCAAAAAACATCTCAGTCAGATCTGCTCTGAAAGTTTGCATTTCACAATGGCAAGTAGGTATCCCAATATCATACAGGCTCCCAAGTCCAATATTTTTAAGCCTCCAAAATCTTAAACTTTCTGGTCAATTGTGATTTGTGCTCCCAGCTACCTAAATTGCTACAAGGTAGACTTTAAGACATCTTTTGAGTAGTTTACCCTGCAACTGATGCAGAGGTCCTTAACCAGGAAACACACAGGTTGGGTTTGGAACCATCACTTTACAGCTGACTGCAAGGTGGAGACTAAGCTACTTCATCCTGGCACTGAAGTAATTTAAGGCAGATACATCGCTTTCATGGTCCAGAATTAACTGTTGCACTGCTTTATGTAGATATGTCTATATTTTCTGCTATCAGGCATTCACAAAACTAAATCAAATCCTTCTCCTCAGAAGGATTCTCAAACTATATTCCCAAATTCCCTGCTTAGCATACCCTGTCCAAGGTGGACAAGAGGTCTGCACAATGGGTGATCTCTGTTTCTTTCCCTATAACCCAAGGATAAAGGCGTCTGCTTGGGGGAGAGACCTTTGACTGTAAATTTCACTGGTTAGCAAGGATCTGAATCCAAATTTCCCACCTCATTTGAAAGTGCCCTAGAAAATGCAATTAGGAGTTCTAGGACTCACCAAATTTTCCCTCGGTTATTTTCCATTTTGCATAAATAATTAAATGTTCATGGGGTTAAGGAGAAGGAGAAAGTGACTTTGCCAAGCTGTGGTTAAGGTACTTGCATCAGAAAGCCAGGCCTGAATCCCTGTTCTCATGAATATTTCAATTGTCCTTCTCATACGAGCCAAGCTGTGCACACATTTCCATTCCATTCTCCCCCACTCCTTATGCTAGTCTCATCAAGGAGCCTGGGCACCTGTGGACAGAGAATTTAGCACGTGGCAAGACTCAACTGCAAATCTAAACTAGGTGTTTCAAAAACCTTTCATGGTCCCCATTTTAACAGGCAGTGGCCTGCTCTAGGAGGCCTGCAGTGGCCTGCTCTAGGAGGCCTGCAGTGGCCCCTCTAGGAGGGCTGCAGTGTTGACTCAATGATAGCAACCATTGGGTATTTTTAGTGGCTATTCGTTTTGTTGAGAGAAGTAACAGAACAATTTGCCAGCGAGAAGCATCCTTGGCTTGCCTGGGAGCCAGCCAGTATCTCCAGCACCTAGCCAGCTCAGACAGAGAAGCAGTGGGGCTGTGCCAGCAGCTGATGGGTGACGAATCGCCCCAAGAGCTCGACCATTCACTGCCAATCTAAACGACAGAATGATGTATCTAACTAGGTCTGTGATGTAAAATTAAATGCTTTTATTTATACCCTAAACTGGGGTCAGTGAGATTTTGGCTGCCTTGCATACCAACGGCAGGGCTCCACCTTACCGTAGAAAAAACATCCCGTTTCTCCATCCCGTGATTTTAACCCGCCTGAAAAGGCTGGTACAAGCAGCCAAGCGATTCTGACGCAGGAAACGACCACGCGTTATCTCAGGCGGCCGGTTCCTGCCCTCGTCCCTCATCCCTCGCTCCCTGGGAGCGGGAAGCTCAACCGCAAGACGAGGCCAGGCCCGCTGGTAAGACGTGTGCCGGCCTCGCTCAGCCCCACCGCGGGTGCCGCGGGTGCCCCGGGACCGCGGTGACCAGCAGCGCCGCCACCGCCCCACAGGCCATGGCGGCCCGCTGCCGGCCGCCCGCGCGCCGCTGAGGAGCCTGCGCGCGCCCGCCCGCGCCCCGCCGGGGTGGTCTGGGCGGGGCGGGGCGGGGCGGTGCTGTCTGAGGTCATCAAAAGGCGCCGCGGCCGGGCTGGAAGGTGGAGGAGGGTTGGCGTGAGCTTTCCGGCAGGTAACGGCTGGGGCTGTTGGGCGCCCGAAAGGGCGGGGGTCGGCGGCAACCGTTCGTCCCACTCGCCCCCTTTACCCTCAAGCGCCTCCGCGCGTACCGTGTGGCCCCAGGAGCCGGCATGCTGGCGGTGAAGCGGCCACCGCCGGTGTTGGCTGCCGTTGTACGCGCTCCTTCTACCTTACCCCCAGCCCCGTGCTTCTGGCCTGGCGTGGCGCAGGGGGCCCCCGCTCCGGGCGAAGGAGACTTGAGGGGCAGCCGGGTGTCCCGTAAGGGCTGAGCCGCGAGCAGCTGAGCACGCCGGCTTCCCTTGTCCCGCAGCGTTTCCCACCTCCTGTGTCGGGCCGTTCCGCCAAGCCTCCTGCGAGACTCTTCTGGAAGTTACAAAGTTACCGTCCCTGCCCTCTGTTATAAACTGAGCTGCTGCAGCTGGAAGGCAGTAAGCAGTAGAGTGATCAGAATGCAAAATAGTAGGGGTTGTGCTGCCAGCAATACCTGTCGTCTTTTTTCACACTGTTTATGTAGTTTGAATCAGTGCCCTTCTTGTAGGGCTCCAGTTTTAAGTATAATTTCCTGAAAGAACATTAAATGTAGTTCTGTGCAATCTTCTCAAAGCTTATTAGCAAGCTTTTCTGCTTGTTGGCCTCTGACACTTGGAAATGTATGTGTGAAAGCTTAATGAATGGCATTTTGTAATTCATCTGCGGATTTCAGTTTTGTTGTATGTTAGGTGCTTTACTTGTCCCTCACAACTCGGGACTGAGGTGGCTTGCCTATGTCAATGTTGTGAAGAGAAGACTTTTTCTGATTCCAGCCTTAAGGAAATAGTTCTTTCACATTGTAGGTAGTATTTATAAATGACAGCTGCATTGAGGTAAAAACAATCATTCAGTTTCAGCATGGATTTGGTTTGGACGCTTCCTAAGTGAGAATATTTTCTCACTTTCATGTTTCATCTCCTTAAAAGAAGACACACATATCCTTTCCTTGTGTATTTTGAGTGGAAATAAAATCCAAGATAATTTTGCTCATCTAATGCTGTTCAGCTCTCCCCAGAATCACTGAGGTTGAAGGGGACTGCTAAAGATCATCTAGTCCTATGTCCTCACTCAAGCAGGGTTAGATATAGCTGGCTGCCCAGGCCGTGTTCGCCTTGGAATCATTTTGTAAAATGAAAAATTGAACGTTCCATCCTTAAACAAATGGGTAAGGAGAATTGTGGGCAGAGACTTGTAAAATGTTTAGGTGCATGTATTTGGGCTCTGTTTAATGATTTTAGCTACTTGCTTACTACTGTAATACAAAGAACTGCCGATGGACTAAAGATTTTATTTGGAATATTAGGAGGCTCTTCCTAGCTCATTTACTGATAGTAAGTTATGCTTCTGTCTCAACTTTTGGTCAATTATGCGTTTTTCTTCAGGGATGGGTATTTGGAGTTGAGAGGGAACTTTGAATTTTGGTGTTTGCCTTATTTCACCTGAAAGAAAGGAGTTTTCTACCTTGACTTGTAACTCATGGGAAGCAACCTCTGCTGCTGTTAACTTGTTGGTAAAGAAGGTCTTCCATTATGCTCATTATTTCTGTCACGTCCAGACTTAAAAGGAGGCTTCTGGGAAGGCACCAATTGCTTTGTCAAGGGATATTACTAATTGTATTAAATTTCACATCAAAGCCTCATTACAATCTGTCTTGGTTTTCTTGTGATGCAGAGTGAGGTCTACAAACTCTTTCACATGGATTGATTTACAGTAGTGTAACAGCAGCAAATGTTTCTGTTAGTTTGTTTAAGCCTTGCTTTCATCTATAGAAGAACTCATTCCTGCCTTAAAAAGGCTTAAGATAGCTTAGCTCTTAGGTATGTGGAATAAAATATGTATACATGTTACTTGGTATTTAAAGAGTAATGTTACTGTTGATGCTGATGCTCAAAACTGACTTCTAGGTAAGATCTCTGTCATATTGTGTGAATAAAATTTATAAAACTGGATTTGGAAGAAGCTTCCTTGAAAGCAGTTTAAAGGGAATTAGTTACAAACCTCTTATAATTATTAAAGAGAGTGTTTATCCAGAAGTCTCCTTTTCTTTTTCATTTTTTAGTTTCTTTAAATGCTAAGTGGAGAGCATTGTAGGTTATAATTCTATCACCTGCATGTTGAAAGCAACTGAGTTATTTTTTATGTATGGACAAAGCAAATTATGCTTAACTGAAGGTGAAGAGAAACCAAATGGCTTTATTTTGCACTATCTTTAACATGGGTGTAAAAAGCTGGAGTAGTTTAAATATGTAGCATCTGGATATTGACCAGTGACATGTTGGGAAAGTGTGTGGTGCTGAAATACTTCTACACCTGTTGAAGAGTATAATGAGTGCATAATAAAACAAGTTAGTGTCTTTGCTTCAGACATCTCTGCAGCCCAGAATATTAGCTTAAATTACCAGTTCGGCAGCATGTGCTATGGCCTAGAGTGACTGTTCATGGAGATACCCATCTCTGTTGACTGTTGTTCAAAGGGGGGTGATTCTGGCAGAATCAGAAGCTGGGAGAAATTATCTTCAAACAGACCTAGCATAGATTTGTATGGTTTTTCTGACTGTCCTTAGTTTTCTAGGAAACTCAATTTGTGTAAATATCTATTTAATTGCTTTAATTAGCTATTATTTCAGAGAATGAGTTTGTGTACTGTCTGAAAAACAGAAAAGCTGAGATAGAAATGGCCTCTGTCTTGGGGATTGATTCCTGCTACTTGTGTCAGTATTTCTGCATGAATAAGCTTGTGCAACTCTGATTTTGCACAATAAAATATACTGGTAGAGTTTTAAAGGCCTTAACCAGTTAATGTATTCAAATTTTTGGAACAGCTTTAAGTTGGGAATTGTCTGCAGCTTGACAGACCTCAAATACAGATCTGTAACTGCCTGGTCTGGTTGGAGATCAGTTTTCTTGATCTTCTCTCATACAGTCCTCTCTTTCATTCTTTTTTGTTTTCTGAGATTTTGGAAATGCATGAAAAGAAAAAGCTAGTGTGCTCTGAAATAAGAGATATTTTGTGTAGGCTTACAAATGAACATGATAGGCATAGTCCTACATTTTGCCATGAAGACATATCTTAGATGATTGCATTTTGCACCTGCCTTTCACTGTCGTGTATTAACAATGTAAGACAGGTTGTCACTGGCTGATCTATCAGGAGTGCAATGAAATAAAGCATGTGCTTGGAAAGGAAATGGGTGAGTCAGGGCATTCTGGATAGTACATTTCTAGCTTGTGACACTATATTATGGAGCCATCTATAATGACCATGTATCTTCTCTGTTTTTCAAGGGTTTCTTTTTTAGGTTTGTAAGCCTTTCATTTGCTTCCACCTAGTAGTGCCTGTGCTGGACCTCCCAACAATTTCAGGTAGTTTTTTGATTTTCTCATGTGGATTATTAGTGTTAGAAAAGAATTAGACTGAGTAGTTCTTAGCAATTGAAAATAACAGCTTCCTGGAGTAATGGAACATAAGTATCAAGTAGCATAACTGATCATTCTAGTTTTTAATAGGCTATTTACAGGTTTAACTAGACTGCTTTTCATAACAGTTATTATTCTCACTTTCTTAACTTACTATTTGTAATGGGTATTTTCCCAGAGTAGTTCAGTTCTTTTCCACTTTCACTGTAGGATGGGATTATGTTTCCAAATTCTTCCTGTCTCTTTAACTCACTTTCCTTTTAACTGTAACAACAGAACTGCATTACTGTGTATTTGTTGCCACAGAGAAACATTTTTTTTTGCTATAGATATTTTAGGAAGTTTATTTTCTAACCTTATCTGCTTTGTAGCAGTGTTTTATTTTGCCTGGAAGCTCTTTTCTCGGGTTTGCTTTCAGAGGCATGTGATTCTAATTCAGGCTGATGCTTTCTGTCTTAAGTGGAGAAGCAATGTTATACAAATATCATTCCATGAAGGATCACTTCTCCCCTGTTTCCCATTCTTTGTGCCTTTTATGCAACCCTGTTATGCACAGATGATCAAGAGTGACTCTATTCATGTTGGCCACCATCTGCTATTATTGTTTATTCTTTTGCAAACATCTATCTTCTAAAATATTAAAACATATAACCAATTAGCTTTTCTTATATTTTTATGACTTCTGAAGTATATTTGGTGAGGAAGGTGCATTGAATGTGACATCTGTTTTTAAAATGTGCTAGTAATTTGTTACATCTTTGTGTATAGAAGAATGACACAAAACACTGTAAAATGATCATCAGGAGTAACCACAGGTAACGTTCCAGTACCTAATTTGTTTTCATGCTTAGAATTCAACTCCTTTTCTAAAGGCGATATGCATTACTTTCAAAAAAATGAAAGCCAGGTAGTCATATTATGGACACAATATAGCAAAAAATATTACAAAAGACAATGTTATGTAAGAGAAGTATCTCAAAAAATGTCAGAAATAATGTCTCTTGTGTCTTATCTATGATGACAGTACCTTGATATGTGCATACGGTAATGAGGAACTTGTCATATCAAATCCAAGGAATACTGACTCAGAACAGTGTATTCAGGAAACAGTGGTAAAAGATGAACTGTTTGCATATATGAAGCTTGGATATGTACAGAGAAATTCCAAGTTGTACAGCAAGGATATTGCTTCAGCAGTTGAGGTAGTATGTTTCTTGTATTATATGAACACCACAAGTACGATTTATTCTCTTAACCTGTTAAGGGAGAGTGAAAGGAAATGCAGAAAGAATAGAAGTTTAGTTGTAAGAGTGTATTAGCTGGACCACAAAATAAAGTAAATGATACCTGTGTGCTTTGACATTTGTATGGCACAATGCATACCAATGGCTTTTGATTGTCTGGAAAACACTTTAGAGGTATTTAAACCACTTTAGTAACAACCCAACATACGTTACATCAGTGTTCAATAAATACATGAGGTATGAATATATAGGCAAGACTATATCTTTCATATTCCACCTCCTTCCCCTGTGAAAATGAGAAAGGTGTTGAATGACAAATGCTAGTCTCAATTAGTTCCATGATCATAGATTGTTGCACAGCTACACTTTTTCCCCTTCTTTTTCCTTCTCATCTGTCTCTTGCACCTGTCATTACAACTTTTGACTTCTGTGAGTGCTCACATACTTTGTCTGATCTTGCTGATTTAGGCATGTTGGACCCCCCAGTGAGGGACAGTCCATGTGTAGATGTTAAACTTCAAACAAAGTATCATCATGTTTTTTACAGTATTGTTGAAATAGCAATACTGATTGAAAACAAAGGTATAGATGCCTAGCATTTAAATATATGCAATTATATATATATGTATATGGTTTTTTTCCTGTTTAGTTATGGGTTTCACAATGGTCCTTTCCAGAAATTTTAATTGCCTTTTTGCCCTGATATTACATTCCGCAGTAATTTTTATCCTCCTGTTTTTTGAAGTACATCCTTCCTTTATCAATTTTTGTTTTTTTTCACTCAGTTTGATTTCTGTTTTAATGTGATTCCTTTGTCATCTGTTTCATTGCTACAGAGTTGCAATTAGTGCTCTGTTTAAGTGGCCAAAAAACCATTTCATTCTTATCTTTTCTTCTTGGATAAAACTGAGACATTCTTTCAGGGTGGTTGGGTTCCAATATTTGATAAGCGAAGCACAGCCTGAAGGAGGAGTAGATACCCATCTTGTCTGGAATGCAACCATTTATCCATGTATTTTAATGTCATAAAAATAACAGTGCTGTTGAAGACAGAGCATCGGTTCATCTCACGTCAAGTTAATTCTTATGTAACATGGCTTTGGACCCAAATGAAACATTTAAATTACCTATCTCTTAATCAGGTGACTATCATATATAAGCCTTAAAATATTTCTGTGAGATTGCTCTAAATTCTGAGTAGCCTTTTACTATTTTTCTGTATTGCAAATGGTGTGTGCTTTCCAAAAATGCATTGTTTTACCATTAAATTTCTCGTTAATAAAGCAGGTGTAAATAGAATAGGATTAAAATGCATTGCCGTTTTGCAGCTCTATTAATACTTACTTGTAAAAAAAATCTGGAAAATACATTGTGTTAGCTCTGTTTATACTTAATTTCTATAAATTTTGGTCTGATGTGATTCTGAAGTTGTAGGAGGAATAGTTTAAAGACAGTGTGTGTTGTTTGTATTTTATAATCACTTATAATTTTGCAGAGGGAATTTTATTGCATATATACCCAACTGATTTAATGCGTAGTGGTGTAACGTTACCCATACATAAGAGGGCACACTAAGTCCTCTGGAACAGAATTACAGAAAACCTTTTCAGTTAGGGTAAACTAATACCTGCAAAGAAAATAATAAAAGCACACATTGATCATGGTACTATTTATAATTTTTAAAAAATGTTTTGTATTAATATTTTATGTATGTTCCAGAAAACATAACTAATCTTATCTTAAAGTCCTTTTGATTCAGTTCAGTGAATATTATGAAGTACTGTAACTGAAGATTGCAGTGTTGTTGAAGCTGGTTTAAAGAAAATGGAAAGTAATCTGACACTCATGTCATCATTTCTTTCTTACCACAGTGTGTTATCGTCAAAAGATTACAAATGCAGATTAGAAGATTATAATTTATAGATCCCATAGTGAAGTTAAGTTCCAGGATTTATATACAAACATGTAATGATCTGAAAAGGTTTTAAAAATTCTTATTAACTTTTGATAAAGATCTTTCCTGTTCACATTGCAGGTTTTATTTTGTTTTCTGTCTTTGAAACAAGCACAGTGCTTCTCTGCTTCCATCCCTAAAACTTATGTATGGGCAGAATCTTTTTAAAGATCCATTTATGTCACTTTAATATTTTTGTCCTTGAGCTTCATATTAATTTATTACTGAAGTAACAGTTGATTTAAGTTTTAAGGACCGTTTTCCCCATGATCTTTTTCATATTACTGTTAGCTTTGTAATTCTGTTGCAGAGGTTTTTATTATCATTAGAAGAAGTAAATAATTAGACTTCACTGTGCATTTGGGCTTCTGTTCATCTCTCCCCATTCCCATACCCCTCTTCCCAAGAAGACATCTAGTGGCCCAGTCTCAATTAAAAGTGTGAAATACTCTCTCTGTAGTATCTCTGGAAATCTGTCATATATTTCAGAGAAGATGTCTTAAGGTGCCTTTAAAAAGATTCATAAAGAATTTTCTTTCTAAAACCAATCAATGCAGACAATGTTGTCTAGGCATCTTAATTTTTACAAACAATTAATGTTTTTAAGTAGCCACTCTGTATACTGTATGGAAGATCACCATATAGCAGTGAAATACACAGTAAAGATAAATTCTATGTTGAAAATAAACCACTGACTTTAGAAACAGATGTAGTCTGACTACTTCTAAACATATAATCTGTTTTGTGGATTTCTGGTTAACTTGACCCTGGAGCAGAAGAGTATTATTTTGTTTTCCTCTTGTTATTTCAGCTACATTCTAGACTTCTCCTGAAGTCCTGGGAGTGCGTTTTGGTATACTCATTCTTTAAATGATGTATTTCTGTTCTTATTCTTTATTTGCTCCTTAGCTTTTCATTTACTGTTTCGGTTCAGCAACAGCAACTAAGCAGCTCTGCAGAATAAAAAATTACCTTTTTTTGTATTTTTGAAAAAGTTAGGTCTATGTAATGTAGTATAATATGGACTGTACTTGTATTTGTAAGACAGCCTAATATCTTTTTGCTTGTCTTTTCTCTTTGCCTCTCTAAGAAGAGTCTGGCTGCATTTTCTGTACACAGCCCTTTAGGTACTGGGATATAGCAGGTGATCTAACCGCCTTATCTCAGGGCTGACCAGACCCAGTGCCATCAGCCTCCCCTCCTACATTTGTGTGCTTCAGTCCTTTAGCTATGTTAGTGGCTATGCTAGGCCTATTTGGTCAATGAAATTTCAGTTTTTCAATACACTTATTATAAACTTAGTTTCTTTCCAGAGGATTAAGTGAATTGTTAGGCAGTTTGTGAATATTTAGTGGGGAAAAAAAAAATGCGGTAGAGGCTTGTCAAAAGTTAAAGTTGTTTAAAAATAATCTGATTGGTTTCTTTTACTGAACAACTGAGCTATTAGAAAATGAAGAAATAGTCTTGCTTTGCCTTTGAAAGGACTGGTTTGTCCTATATAAACTTTCTTTAATTTGCTTTTTAATTTGCTTTTTAATTTAATTTGCTTGTCATTTCAAAACTCACCAAATAAAACTCTCAAGACCATCTTCAGCATTCACCAGTGATTTAATTTTAACTCTGAGAGCGTTTTAAATTTGTTTCAACATACTTAAATGTAGTTGAGTCTGTGCTGGATTTTGCTCAACTTTTGATAAATTTGGATATGGCCTCATGCTGGGTTTAAGTCTATCCCAGTCTGAACTTCTGCCCAAAGGGTGATCATACTGCATCCACAGCTGTGTTTTCCTGCCTCTTCCCTTGAGTTGTCCTCTACACTTGTAGCTTCATAGGAAGGAAGGCTGTGCAGAGATCTGGGGAATAAAGACACATCTCCTATCGTGGCATCTCAGGCTCAGGTTGGCTTAATTTTGTTGTGAATACACACGGTTATGCTTTATGTTTGCGTTAGTCAAGTGACTGGATGGGGTCAATCTGAAGAGGTTACAGGCACTCTAGAATTCAGTATGTAAGTAATTTTTAAAAATGAACTGAAAACATTGTTGAAATTCAATCACAGTAAGTATGAATTATTGCAGAAAGAGAAGTTCAGTGTGCAAATAAAAAAATAGGGATAAGCTCAGGGAATTGTTTTGTAGTTATAGCAATACCAGTTCAAGTTTAATAGAGCAAACACTGAGATTTAAAGGCTGAGGTTGCAAATAAACACCACTTCAAGCTTAGCAATACAAGTATTTATTGTCTTGTTGGGGCTCTGCTGCCTCTGTGGATCTGTCGCGTGACCACGCTGTGTAAATGGTCTTAATTTATTATGGGCAAAATGAACTATTTTGACTTGGAGCACACTTTAAACTTTATTTTAATAATCTGCCTTTTCTGAACTGGTGTGTTGAGTAATTGGAGAGATGGAAGAGTGACCTCCAGGTGGAGGTGGGTGTCAAAAGGTGCGAGAAGCAAATAAGTGCTTCCACAGTATAACTAGGTTCTCTTTGTACAAAACTTCGGGGGAACATGAATTTACTGAAGCTTAGAAAAAAAAATGTTTGCAAGAAAGAATGTTTGATTAAATATTATGAAAAAATTGATCATGCCAACTAGTAAAACTGAGCAATTCCCTTCTGCAGAGGTACTAAAAAACAATAGAGGAGTATTTCATGTACTTCTGTCTCATCTCAAGGGAAAGAACAAGATTCTTCCAGTGAGGACTCTTCCAGACAGTATAATTAATCTATCAGATATGACGTGTATATATATATAGTAGTAGAGGTGCAAAAAAAAAGACCAAAAAATAAACCAGATATACCTTGAGAATATTTAAAATTAAATCTAGAGTTTGAATGACATGGGTGAGAAAGGCCAGATGTGATAGAAACGACACACTTGGCTGATGAAAATACATTTGGATATGAATGAAAGGTAACCTGACAAAATTTTTTCACACATACAGGGCACATTTTAAATAGCTCCCTGCATGTGTTTGAAAATTATGGCTTTTAATGAGTACTGGGTATGTATTTCAAGCAGTGCAGATATTTAAAGTCAGGTTATGAACTTTCTAAATATTTTAGAAGGAGCAAACTAGACTAGTGTGCAGTTAACTGGGGTAAATATGAATAGGAATGGGCAAGAGCTTTGAGTCCCATGCCTTATCAACACTGTGGAACCTCAGAGAATGATGTAGCAGGAGTATTCTACTAATAGCTAGCATTGTTTTGTATACCTAAATGTTTCCATATACAGAGCTCTGTGCATTTTTAATGTCTCTTTGCTTGCCCGTAAAGCAGAGAATGCTGTGGTAGTGTGCATACCACATACTCTTTGCAAATGCATCATGATAGCTTTTAATGAAATTATCAAACCATTCCTCAACACCACCTGATTTTCAACTTTCACAACCTGACATGCATATTTGTATTCTCTGAAATTTTTAATCTGA
Organism: Athene noctua; assembly: GCF_965140245.1. NCBI lineage: Eukaryota > Metazoa > Chordata > Aves > Strigiformes > Strigidae > Athene > Athene noctua. The sequence continues at coordinate 53,746,746 of NC_134077.1, read as the reverse complement.
CACTTTTATTGAAGTTTTAACACTAAGAAATGTCAGCAGTTGAAAAATCTAATAGGGATGTAGGAAGCACCTAATTACCATTATAAAGCTAGCATTATATGTGGCAGTTTCTTTACAGGTCTATAGTGCTAGACAGAGTTGTGACTAAACATTTTTTCAGGACTTTTTTCTTCTAAAATCTGAACTTAAATAGGGTTAAGAAATATTTTTATCAATTTCCTTATTTTGCTATTTTATATTGCAGAGAGTTAGGCTTCTGCTATTCAGCAAGTAGAAGAAAATCTCTGGTTCAGCTAACAAGCCTTGCTAATGAATAATTATATACTTCTCAGGAAAGGGTTTTATCTCTGCAGTTTAACACACATTCCCAGTGGGTTTCTGAATTTCTAGAAGAGTTTTTCATTATCACATTGATAAGGAAATCATGGCAATAATGAATGTAGAGTCCCTGCCTCCAGAGAATGGTAGTATATAGTGGAGACACAAAATCAAGGAGAGAGCTTATGTAATAAATGATCAAAGCAATGACACTCGTAGCAGCTTCTTTCTAATTTGTCTTGTGTGGTGTTTTGCTATATGCTATGTATGCACTATTGCTGCTGGGAGAAGGGTGTTGAATTGTGCTTTAGCAGCACTTTTGTGAATGAGTTCTTCGCTAAGTTAAGAACTGTCCAGTGCAAGAATGTTAGTGGACAATTTCTTTACAGCAGAATTAACAGACAAGTAACAGCATGTGAAGCATATCTGATGCTTATTTAGAGTTCCAGGGTTGACTTTAAGATTCTTCTACAACTTTTTATCATTTACTTTAGGCTTTATATTACAGAAATAGATACGTCTAAATTACTGTAATTGGAATTATGCAGCTATGACCAAAAATAGTTTTAAGCTAAGCTCTAAAAATTATTATTGTTTGGGTTTTTTTTTTTTATAGTATGCTTCTGATATTTCTTAATCTGTACAACTACACATTAGTATAAAACTGCCTGAAACAAACACTGCTGCTGTGCATGACCGTGAAACACTAGAGAACAGGGAAAGGAAGTAATTTAATTTATAATTTCTATTCTGTTAACTGTGGATTTTTGTCATGTTTAGTGAGCAGTAATTTATGGATGTTCCAGGCATAGATCAGATAGTATAGAAGTGACATTTTAAAAAAAGTCAGGCTTCTTGCTTGTATACATTTTTTTCCTCCTCTGAATTCAGTGTATGCATGTTTGCAGTTGGATATTGAAAAACCAGTGCTGAAGCTTTTATTCACTGAGAATATGTATCCCAAGACTGACAAATAAGCTTATGGTCATATATGTCCTTGGTTGTCTTCAGTGTTCTTTTTAATACAGTTTTCCACCTGTTGTTGCACATTATACCATCTGAAGTCTTTATACTCCACATGTGAGTAGTGGAGTTTGCTGTGCCTTCATAATGTAACTCCTACTTTTAAAAAGCTGAAATTGGTGAAATTATTACAAAACTTTTAAATGAAAAGGATGCACGATTACTCTGTCTTAAAACTGTAGTGTGTAAATTCAGTTTCTTTTGCACTTAGGAAAGCTCTAAACAGGACTATCTCCACTTGCTTGAGACACCACCTCACTTCATAGGATGCAACTTTCAGTGTGAGGGTTTAGTGAAGAAATATAATTTGTAACAGAAGTATGCTTTGAACAGAAGATGGAGCTTTTTGCTAATTCAATATCAATATGAAATTATCGAAATACAGTACAAAAATACAAAGATAATTGAATAGGTTCCCAACACTGTCAGAATAGAATAGTGTATCAGCTTCTGTTATGTAGACTCCTTAAAAATATTTCATTGAAAAATTCTTCAGAGTTTCAGGAGCCGAGACACCTGAAAACAGCCATTTAAATTCACTTATTAGTGCTTGGAGATAGGCTACCTACAGTTTTTGATAGCTGAGATATCTAAAGTTAAGGAGATTTTGAAACAGGATTAAACAGACACAGTGTTACATCTGAATTAACAATTAGTGTCAGAGGGTATGCAGTAATAGTTGTTACTTGTCTATAAGTGTGTTTCTCTTGTCGCTCTGTTTGCAAACATGGTCTGATGTGTCATCTCTGCTAAACACAAGTGTTGATCTGAAACTTTCAACTGTAGAAAAATAAGGTCTATTCTGTGGGTTTTTTTAGCTTCATTGGCTTTTGTTTTCAATTGTCTCAAATGTCATGGCCTTCATGTTTTGTTATTAATAGTTTTCAAGAGGATTTATGTTTATATAATTTAATGTTTTGGTAATGCTTCAATTGATTGTGGGTTGTTGTTTTTTTTTTTTTTTTAATTTGGAGGGAATTTACTTGTCTGGCACTATTTGTGACCTCTTAATCTGCCCTGTTAAGTAATGTTAAATAAATCTGACCGTTCTCTAAATACAAAATAAATGCCGTTTTGTTGGCATTGAACTGCAGTTTTACTATTTATTTTAATGTGTTCAGAGATGCTTCTTAACATGGTAGCTGAGAATTTAATGTAAATTAGTGTAATTGTCTTATACTTTTGAGGTGAGAAATTGATCATGTCTTCAAATGGGAAAACAGAAAACCAGATATAAACACTTATAAGCAGTATAGCACAAATATTTACTGTTAGTATAGTACTCATGTTTTATAAAGTATGTCGGTATTATATTGTACTTGGTTTTCAAATGATAAAATGTAAGTATTTGTGCAAAACAGGAATTCTTGAATGCTGGTTCGGTGTTGGGTTTTTTCTCCACCAAGTCACTTTTTTTCTTTTTTATACCACCAATACTTAGCTAATGTCAGAAGTCATGAGGTTTTGGTAGTCAGAAAAAAATCCAGGTAACATCAAGTTCAGTGTTATGTCCACAGACATCACAGATGCATTGCTCATGCTACAGCATCTAGAACCTCTGGTTGCTTTGCTGATATTCCCCATTAGGTGTCAAAATAAGGACCTGATTGTAATGGCCATATGCTATTTATAGACAGTGCTGATTCACCAAGCTGAGATTTGTTGAATCTTCCCTCAGCCTTTCTTACAGGTGTTCCTAAATGCTTTAGTTCCACTTCTCTACTGTTTTCTGGACTTCCTTAAATTAAGTAGAAAGCAATCGCTATGATGGTATTAGGTACCAATATCCATTTCAGGGTACTTTATTCATCACCTTCCTCTGTTGTTTTTTTTTTTTTAAAGTCGAACTGGCAAAACACAGATCAGTGTTGCACATATATTTGCAAAGATAAGTAATCTTTGGAAAGTCACACTGAAATCACTGAGACTCTGCAGGAGCTCATGAATCTGTTTTTGGATCCTGATACAAGGTTGAATTGTGAAAGTAAACAGATGTACACATCAGTTAGGGCAGTGTAAGATGCAAAGTGTTTTCTTGCAAGTATGTGAAGTTTGAAAGCACTCAAAATAGTAATCTGTTACAATGAATAAGATGATGATTAAATTTGGAGAACTTTTGGGAAACTCAGAGAATAAAAAGTATCTACTGGAAGCAGTTCAGAAGATGCAATGAGTGTCTCTTGCAGGCAATCTTCAAATTATTCTGAATTTATTGGGATATATCAGTGAAAGAGGGCCTTCTGAAGTGAGCAGGAGTGTAGGAGTGCAGGAGTGCAGGAGGATTGATACAAATGTGAAAGAAGGATTCTTCTCAGCTTGTCGTCAAAGCCATCCCTGTAAGAGCTGTTTCTGAGTGGTAGAAAGCCATCAAAGAAGGGAAATGTTTTGCTATGTTTTATGCGCTTTGTTTGAAGCTAGTTCAGGGAACAGTACAGATGATTTCTTGGCCCGAGTCTTTCACTTACTGATGCTAGCTTGATAGCGTGCCCTGGATTCCAACAAAAGAAACAGCAAGTCTTGGGGGAGTCTGAGTTCTCCTCTGTGCTGACTTTGAGAAGACAAAAAGTGACTTTGGACACTGAAGTCTATGATGAGGCTGTGAAACAACTGAAACAATGTCACAAGGGAGTATTTGTTCACTTAAGGCACTTAAAAACAGACTTGGCTGCCTATCATGAAAGTGTCACTGAACTGGCTGGGAGAGAATTGCAGATCTTAACAGTTGCTTCTTCCTCTGATTTCTATTTCTAGTCTAGAAAGTAGACAAAAAGGACTTAAGTGAGCTAAAAGTGCATAACTTCAGCTCAATGATCATAACAAAACAGGGAATGCATGACAAACTTCTGTGGTGAACTTCTGCCTGTTGTTGCAACAAATGTTGATACATTTTAATATTTTTTTGCTTTTATAGGTATTTGCATATTTTCCACCGAGAAGGTCTTTTGTCTTTTGTAAGATGCTATTATCCTGAGAGTTAATGGGTTTCCAGCTATTAAGCATATACCTTAAGTATTTTAACTATAAACTTGAAAATTCTTCATGAGCGTTCTCAACGGAATACTTGAAATGCACTCACAGTAAATTGTCTTATTTTCTTGTAATTTGCTAGAAGTGCTGATATGAGAACACTTGTAATGTGGAAAGTGTATTAATTCATGGAGATGCTTTTTATGTATGAAACTATTGCTTTAAAACTTTAAGACTGATGAGGTGATTTAGGCTTACTCTTAACTTAGAATCACAGTTGAAAAATGATCACTATTATTTGAGGTAATGCATTTGAAATAAATACAGCAACCTTTAAAACAGTCAGTGCAGTAATAAATTAGATGTTGCATAATCATGTATATTTTCTAAAGGATTATTGTGAGTGAAGAGGGTCAACAGGAGGCCTGTAGTGAAGTTTGTTTCTTTCAGTTTATAAAAGCTGTCTATAAATACTTTCACTAGAGATCTTCTCTGAAGAATAAAGCCAGTGGTTCTTGACAGCAAATCCTGAAGCAACTAGCTTGATGCCATTCTGTAGAGACACAATCACCCTTTGGCTATACATTTTTAATACAGGCAATTGACTTTAAATAACTTCTAGATTTCAGAAACAGTTGTGAAACGATTATCTGATTTATTTTTGTTTTGTTTTTTAATAGAATGTGAGAAGGAGGAACTGCAATTAATTTCAACTCTGCAATATTAATCAGAATTATTTTTGGCACTGGAAGTCTGAATATCCTTGCTCTTTATGGAGACATTATATGTAAGAAATGACTAAGGCTTTGTAAAACTGTTGCCCAATAGACTGGAACATGGAGGCACAGTTAGACCCGATGAAGGATGACTTGCCCTTAATGGCCAACACTAACTACATGCTTGTAAAGCACTATATATTGGACTTGGATGTCGATTTTCAAAGTAAAGTTATTGAAGGCATCATAGTTTTATTCTTTGAAACTGGGAGCCGGTACAGGAAAACCAGCAGTACTGGCAAAGAAGGCTGCCGGTCACAGTTTGATGAAACCTGTAAAATAAGGGCATCTGGACCCTACCATGTTCCTGTGACAAAAGTGAGTGCCTGTTCATCTAAAACAGAATATAATGATTTTGCTATCTGTGGTAAAGGTGAAGAAGATATTTCTGATAAAAATGGTAACCATAGCAACGAGGAACAGGCTTCTGGGATTTCTAGTTCAAAGGACTGCTGTGACATAGAGAATCATGGGAAAAAGGATTTTCTGCTGGTATTGGACTGCTGTGATTTATCCGTGCTAAAGGTTGAGGAGGTAGATGTAGCTGCTGTGTCAGGCATTGAAAAATTCACAAGGTCTGCCAAGCTAACTGATGATTCAAAGGAGCTGGAAAATCTCAGGAATCAGATCGTACATGAACTTGTAACTTTACCTGCAGATCGCTGGAAGGAACAGCTGTACTATTTTACTTGCTGCAGCCAAGCACCCAGCTGCGGAGAGCTTCTGTTTACTACTGACACCTGGAGCTTGGAGATAAGGAAATCAGGAATTAAGACTCCAACAGACTTTCCTCATGCAATAAGGATATGGTACAAAACTAAACCAGAGGGAAGATCTATTACATGGACTACAGACCAGAGTGGCAAGTATGTAACTATTACCTGAAAGCTTTGCACACTTTAGCTTTAAACATAGGTGCAAGAATACAGACTCATGTAATGCTGAGCAACTGTGAAATGATGAGCATTCTCTTCCACTGTTTTAATTTCATCCTTGGTTTGAATCCTGTTGCTGTCCTGTAGGAGGACAGACAGACTCTCCGCTCAAGAAATCCCAATGGTCTTGCAGACCTCAGGCCTAAGTGATTGCATTTGGTCATTCTGAATGGGAGTAAATAATAGGAGTTTAAAAAAAATGGAGTAAGTGTGTGCAGGGAATAGGGGATTATCACTTAGGGGAAGAGAAGGTATGCATGACAGGTTATTTTCACTTTAATACTTTGTGTTCTTTTTGCTTCCTGGCTTACACAATTGATCATATAGCATACAGACCAGTATACATAATATTTAATAGAATTGCTTTACAACTAGTCTTTTATCAATACTTTAGTAAGTTTAGAGATGCAGTATTTTCCTATTTGGTCTCTCATAATCCGCTTTTTAAATCTCCTTCATTTATTAAGTAAATTGTATTGATGATAGCAAATGAACTGCAAACTGAAACTGCAAGAAGAATTGGCATTTTATCTAGCGTTTGTGAAAGTACACAGTGCTGTACAGAAATCTTCCAGATAATCTCTTCATAGGAGGGAAACTACAATCTACTCTTGACTTCTACAGCTGCAGTTGTTTCACTGTAATGTTCAAAGCTGTTTTTTAATGGCTGTTAGTTCTTTATACCTAAAAAACAGGAACAAAAGTTGAAACGTGAGGAAGAAACTGGTCTGACTGATTACTTGCTTTTCATTACCAATCTAGAGTTACATGGTTACCTTTCACAGAATCACAGAATCGTGTAGGTTGGAAAAGACCCTGAAGATCATCCAGTCCAACCATTAACCCAACATTGACAGTTCCCAACTACACCATATCCCTCAGTGCTATGTCAACCCGACTCTTAAACACCTTCAGGGATGGGGACTCCACCACCTTCCTGGGCAGCCCATTCCAACACCTAACAACCCCTTCTGGAAAGAAATGCTTCCTAATATCTAGTCTAAACCTTCCCTGGCACAACTTGAGGCCATTACCTCTTGTCCTGTCACCTGTTACTTGGTTAAAGAGACTCATCCCCAGCTCTCTGCAACCTCCTTTTAGGTAGTTGTAGAGGGCGATGAGGTCTCCCCTCAATCGCATCCAGACTAAACAACCCCAGTTCCCTCAGTGGCTCCTCGTAAGACCTGTGTTTCAGGCCTTTCACCAGCTTCATTGCCCTTCTTCGGACACGCTCGAGTCATTCAATGTCCTTTTTGTAGTGAGGGGCATTTCAGTTATGCTAACAGAAATTAAGAGTCTTCTCCCTGGCATACAGATTAGGGAGAAAAAAGAGGCCTTTTAATGGTACATCTGGTAGTTAGGTAATTCTACAGCTAAACTGTAAGCGGCATCGAGTCCAGGAATGTCTCAGTCATGTTCATTACCTCCTCCCCTTCCCCCTCCCATCCTCACTCCCCAAGGAGTTATTTTTGGTAGGAGTTTAGGAAATTCAACTCTACAGTATTTTCAGTTATGAAAAGTCTTAGTTTTAACTGCATGCAAAGGTAGGGCAGTCGCCTGTGATCACACAACATGTTCATGTCCCCTTACTAAAGTCTTTGAGACTAATGTTAGCAACACTCAACTGGTATAGAACTCCCCTCTGTGTTGGCTTTGTGCATTGTTTTTGAGTATTGGAAGATTTCTTTTAAGCATCTAACATCTTTTAGTTTTGACTTTTTTCCTTCCACTGTAAAGTGTTGTTCTTTTTTAGAGACATTTAATGGCAGTTGTACACAAACACATAGAATTTTATGAATCAGTAATGAAGCAGGAAAAGATGGCTTGACGTGGGTTAGGCAATCTGATGGCAGCAAATAGTCTCAAGCTGGCTTATTTCCAGTCTTTCGTAGGGTATTCCAGAAACTAATGCCTGTCAGAAAGTGAGTTTTCATGTCACAGTTGTCAGAATCTTCCTTGCTACATTTTAAAAATTGAATTCTGTATGTGATGAACTCATAAATGTAGTGGTAAAGCTCATTGTACAAAATGCTGTCATACCTTTCCTTCCCTTTCTAAAGATAAAGCCCATTTATAATGTATCATGGAAGTACTATTACATTATATTCTCATAGGGGAATTCTTTAAATTGTTCCAAGTTATGCATATGGTGCTTTTTTAGGCAAGTGTCAAGTCCTTTCCCAGAGGAATCTATAATCTGTGGTTCTAACCCTGAAAAAAAGTGAAGCGAATAACAAAGTACAAGCATTGTGTGGCCACTTCCAATATGTTTCCTTTAATTTAACACTAGTACAATATTTTGGAATTTTACCTATGCAGTATTTCATAAAGACTTCCATTTTATTTGTTTTAAACAATGATGTATTATAGTACCAAAAAAATCCCTGTTAAAACAAAGCTTTGTGTGCTGAGTTTAGGCAAGTTAATATATGTGTATGCAAACCTGATGTTAGAACGGCAGCACTTCTGCTTCAGTAGAGGAACTGAACACATGGAACTTCATCATATCCCTGTTTGGGCTGTTGATACATTAATGATCAAGAAGGAAGTTTTTCTTTAGCCTTAGAACCTGGTTTTTTTGTAATAACTTGCTTTTGGGGGTCTTTATGCAGAAGTACTAAAAGGGGGGGCAAAACAGAGCAATAGAGTATGTGTGTGAGAATATGTTGGTATGCACATATATATATGTGTGTGTATAAATATACACACTTTTTTCTCTCTCCAAAAGTTATACTTACAAGGACTATACCAGTTCTTAAAATTGGCAGGTAACTTTTAACAGTGATCAACATAATTATTAAAATAGGAAAAAGAAAGTGTTGACTATAAAGTTTCTAATATATTTACCATAAACAAATAGCAGTTCTGTTTCAAAGTTTTTCAATTGTTTACTATCACAATATACCACTGGGGTTTCAAACTGAGAAGGTAATGTTGCAATTTTAACAAAATTATACATTTGTTTGCAGTATTTTACTAATTTTAAGTATTATGAGATTATTTAAAATAATAACTTGTTTTAGACACTATAATAACCATGTTGTGGAGGGAATAATGTGTGTAAACCATCTTTAATTACTGGAAAGGAGAAACTTTTTGTCAGCTCATCATGGTGTTTAAGCAGTTCTGCCTAACTCTTAGGACTATGTAGCAGTGTTGAGTCAGCATCAGCATGGCTACCAGTATATTTGAATTAAATGCTTTCTCATGATCATTGTCAAGAATCCTTATTTGTTAAAATATCCTGGGATCTCATCTCTTTACTGTTTAAGAAAAGGATTAAACAGATTGGGGTTAAAATTAAAGAAGTATGTTTCCTAGCAGACAGCCTTGTGCATTTACCTCTAATGGGAGATTCCTCCCACCTATTTTCTACCCCTCTTATTGCCACTTCTAGTTTGGTCATAAATTAGTTAATGATTTTGTTGATATTAATGAGTGAATGGAATGGAACTCATTTCCTCATTGTGGTATTAGGAATGAAAGAGTATCTTTGATATGAATGTCATCAATGAAAGACATTCCATGACACTGAAACCTTTCAATACTGGCTCCTAACCCTGTAAACTACTTGTGCATTATTTGCCTTGGCATACATGAATAAATAGATGAATTGGACAAGCACACACATTTATTTTTTCAGGTTGAGCCCTAGATATCAGATATACAGAAAAAAAATAATTCTGCGAAGTAAAGGGAATGGGTTGAATTAGTCCAAGTGTATTAGTTTCTTGAGAATGCTATGGAAAAAGTGTGGGTTTAGAAGCTATTAAAGAATGATTGGCAGTTTTGGGGAAACACTCTAGAAAGAGTTAATCTTGTGCTAAGTTTCCAAAGGGGGAAATAGTGGAATACATGAAATGATATCCTTAAAAAATTATTATCATATCTTGATATATATTTGGCCAGTTTAAGTGTCTTACCTTTTAAAAATATTTTGTACCTGTCTAGTTGAACATCTCTATGTTATCTTATTATTAGATTAAAATATCAGTGTATTTTTAAAGAATTCAGGAAATTTTTACCTATATGAAAGCTATGAAGGTGAATACAGCAAGCATAAATGTACAGTTTGGTAGAAGTGCTAATGCTAGCATATGTAATTAAATGCTTCTTTTCAGATGCAGCATTCAATTGTTCAAATTACCTTGACTTTAGCAAGGCCTTTGACCTTACTAAATGACAGCATTCTCCTAGCAAAACTGGCTGCTCGAGGCTTGGATGGGCACACGTTTTGCGGGGTAAAAAACTGGCTGAATGGCTGGGCCCAGAGAGTTGTGGTGAACCGAGTTAAATCCAGTTGGTGGCCGGTCACGAGTGGTGTCCCCCAAGGCTCGGTTTTGGGGCCACTCCTGTTTAACATCTTTATTGATGATCTAGACGAGGGGATCAAGTTTGCAGATGACACCAAGTTGGCGGGAGTGTTGATCTGCTTGAGGGTAGGGAGGCTCTGCAGAGAGACCTGGACAGGCTGGAGCCATGGGCTGAGGCCAACTGGAGGAGTTTCCATAAGGCCAAATGTCGGGGGCTGCCCTTGGGCCACAACAACCCCCAGCAGCGCTACAGGCTTGGGGAGGAGTGGCTGGAGAGCTGCCAGTCAGAGAGGGACCTGGGGGTGCTGATTGACAGCCGGCTGAACAGGAGCCAGCAGTGTGCCCAGGTGGCCAAGAAGGCCAATGGCATCCTGGCTTGTGTCAGCAATAGCGTGGCCAGCAGGGACAGGGAAGGGATCTTACCCCTGGACTCGGCACTGGGGAGGCCGCCCCTCGATTCCTGTGTTCAGTTTTGGGCCCCTCCCTACAAAAAGGACATTGAATGACTCGAGTGTGTCCAGAGAAGGGTAACAAAGCTGGTGCAGGATCTGGAGCACAGGTCGTAGGAGTAGTGGCAGAGGGACCTGGGGGTGTTTAGTCTGGAGAAGAGGAGGCTGAGGGGAGACCTCATCACCCTCTACAGCTCCCTGAAAGGAGGTTGCAGAGAGCTGGGGATGAGTCTCTTTAACCATGTAACAGGTGACAGGACAAGAGGTAATTTGTGTCAGGGAAGGTTTAGACTGGATATTAGGAAGCATTTCTTTCCAGAAGGGGTTGTTAGCTGTTGGAATGGGCTGCCCAGGGAGGTGGTGGAGTCCCCATCCCTGGAGGTGTTTAAGGGTCGGGTTGACATAGCACTGAGGGATATGGTGTAGTTGGGAACTGTCAATGTTGGGTTAATGGTTGGACTGGATGATCTTCAGGGTCTTTTCCAACCTACACGATTCTGTGATTGTATCATTGAATTGCATGGTTCCTCATTTGATATAAATAATGCATTTCTGTAATGTGCAGTTGAAGCACCTAAGGTAGATAGTGATCTTCTGTTTTCTCTGCCAATAGTCAATTATCTCCAATCTGTGCTACCATTTAAACAGGAGCTATGTCTATGAAATTAAATTTTGTTTAAACACAGTCTGGTGGTACTTCCTAAGGTGTTACAGAAGCAATATTAATAGATGTACAAGAATGGAATACCTAAGGAGTGGTCAGATGTGTGAACATTGAAGAAACTGTTAAGGATATTGCATTTGCCAAAAATACAGGTCAAAACAAGTGAAAACGTATTGTTAGAGGAAGAGTGGAACTACAATTGAGCAGTATTAAATTGATTTACTTTGGATAAAAAAGGTGTGTCCTGTCTTAACATTATTATACTTGATTCCCAGTGTTGGCTGTACTGAAAAATAAAACTTTTGAGAAGGAGACTGTGCATGCACTATGTGCAAGAAGCAAGACTGATATACCTGATGTGGACGACAAATTAGCGGTCAAAATTAAAAAAAAAATTTACAGTGAAGTATCAGTTTAGAAATATAGCTATGTAGCTGTTTGAAAACCAACATAAGAGTAACAGGGATTACTGAAAAGTCAGTGGAATCACTTATCTCATAATCATATTTAATACTTTTAAATTGGAGAGTGGTTTGAAAAAGTCATGGGTAGTTATTGACTGGTGTTTTATTATCTGATGACAATCACTAACACCTTGCAGATAAATAAATTGATAAAGCAGAACAAAAAAGTTGGTGTGATTTAGGTGTCAAGAAATCCTGCTGCTTTGTGGAAATGACACTGTAATTTAGAGAAACAAACAGCTGCATCAGCAGTGATTTTACAGGGAGTGGCTTTGTAGTTGCAGGAGATTGCCTCCTTACATGGAGACGGACCTTGAAGAAATAGGGAAATTATTTTTTTTCAAATACAGGTGTGGTGGTTTAGGCCCTGCCAGAACCAGAGACCACGTTGCCGTTGTCTCTCCCCCACCCTCGGACACAAGTAGGGCACAAACCCCGGGTTAAAATAAGAAGAAACTTAATACAACAGTGTAATAAGCAATCTGAACGACAACAGTAGCAATGATAACAACAATAAACAGCAATAACAGTAAACAAGACAAAAGATATACAGAGAAATACTGTAATGGTTACAGACAGCTTGCTCGCATGCTCCCCTTCACCAAAGCCACAAAGGAAAAAGCTTCCCACGCTGGACCTGACATCAGCATGGTATGAATAACCTGGCTGGAGATCCCTTCCCCCTCTCTGCTGGAGAAACTTAACCCTATCCTAGCTGAACTGGGACAACAGGAAAGGACTAGAGTTGCTGAGCTGAGCATTTTCCTTGAGCAGACATTAAAGAAAACAAGTTGACATGGCTGAGCCTTAGGACATGATTCAAGTGTTTGATGGCGGGTATATCAAAGAAGACCTGCAAGTTCCTGTTTGGAGAACAGAGTATCAGCTAAACATCTATTATTAGCTTTAAGTTAGTAGCTTAATTTGTTATTATAATGGATATGCTTACATGGGAGAGGGAGATCTGCCAAGAGCTGGTTTGAACTGGTTTTCTTACGTTATGAAAATATATGGAATACTGGTGAGTTAGGATTGCATGAATCAAATTTTCCTCAGATTCCTTGGCTCTGGGAGATTACTGAACAACAGACAGCCTCAAGTCTACCCCTGGAGCAAAACCAAACAATACCACAACTACTACTTGATTTCTCCAGTAGCTTGGATTGTTGGTCACTGGGAATTACTGGTCATAAAGTTGGCCAGATGAGTGACTGGAGACATATTTTGTGTTTTGTTGGTGCTTGTTTTTCCAGTGTCGCAAGTAATTAGGCAAATAGCCTGAGTTCTCTGCTTATCTTACTTTTGCTGTATTCAATTTCCTTATGTCTTCCAACCTATGGTGGCAAAGATGATGGCTGGCATAAACAATGTGTTACATAAATAGATGATTTGAATGTTACAAGACCATTAAATGTGAAAGAAGAGAGAATGAAAGGGTAGATAGTAGGAAGAAGGAAAGGAAATGTCACGTTTCTTGCTAGCCGTGGTAGGGATAAATCAGAAAAAAGGCAAATTTTGTATCAATTAACAAAAGCAGTCCAAAAGTAATTATTTGTCATTGCTTTTCTCTGATGTACCTTGGTTAGCTAGTAATTTTTCTTTTTCTCGATCAGGTGAAAAAATCTCATCCATATCAGGACAGGGATTATGCTTCTGGTCCTCTGGAATTATGCTGCCTGACCTAGAACAAATAAAACTGTAGCTGCAATGGGTGTCCTAAACTGCACTATTACCAATGTTGTAAAATGAAATTATAACTGTAAATGGAGTATAAAAAAATCAACAAAGTAAAACATGATTTGTCATGGGAAGCAAAAGAAATCTGTGGAGGTATATTTTAGGATGAGAGCGAAGTAGATTAAAAATTCCAGTGAAAGAAGAAAAGGTGAAAAAAATAATTATTTCACCTTATAAGCACTCCTCTCTAAAGCAGAACAGGAGACTGCTCAATGTTAGCTGACATCTCAGTTGATTGTGTGCTGTCAGTGAAGCCTACAGGTGACCTTTCATTGAATGTATGAATATCTAATTAAAAGCTGATGTAATTGTTGTTCTGATAGTTTCCTCTCAGAATTTAGAACCTGTATGTTTCATTACTAGTTTCTTAGTGACTTTGACATATTTTAATACATTTTGGTTTGAAATAATGAAGTTAATAAGTATATCTGGACAAAAATGGTATTAAAACAGATGAGGAGTGGGAGGGAGGTTAAGTTTTAAAGAAAAGGTTATGTACTTGACCAGTCTTTCTCCACTTTCTAAATCCCTTTTTACTTTGGCCTTAATTGTAAAGACATGTGACCTACCTGTGTACCTATTTTAGCATTAAAATGTTTTAGGAAAAAAAGCTAGTTACATATTATTTCTCATAATGAGAGGTTTCCTGATGAAATGTGAAAGCTATTGGACTGCTTGAAACTAAGCCTGTAGGCACAGCTTGAACACTATCACTAAGCAGATCTGTTCATTGTGTTTCATTTTCCCCATCTGCAAATTGTATTGATATTATTTGTAAAACACTTTATGGGCTGCAGGTAAAAAGTGCTCTTTGAGAGTGAAATAACATTAATGGTCTCTGTAGCATCTGTTCCGTGTTATGTTTGTAGTGTGTTTGACACAGTATTGAAACATTATGCTTAGTACTGTTCTGCCATCCCTTTTTCTCAGTCACTGTGGCATTTTCCTCCAAAATTTCTTCAGGATATGAAAATCTTTTATATTGCTCTTAAGACTGGGCATTACCAATGGCATCCAGCAAAACAGCATTAGTTTTCATGAAGGAGGAACTGTCCTTTCCTCCCCATCCCCTCCCAGTACAGATACATTTTAGGGTAAATATGTCCAGTATCTCTTGGCTAGCATTATAAGGAGAAAGCAGAACCTCCTAGGAGATGAAAAAGCAAGCTCTTCCTTTTTCTTGTGAGCTCACTGCCATGCACTGTTTCTTTTTCTGGGAGCAAATCCAATAAATTTATGTATATCAGAGTTGTTTACAGATTCAATTTTAGGAGATTAATTCCAAAGAAATAAAAGCTAATTAAAGACTTGTACAGATCAGTGTCTTTTGCATTTAGCTATACATTGTGTCTTATGGCGTAAAACATAACCAGTAGACTTTCTTGCCATCATTGTTACCTATTGAGCTTTACTGGATATCTATGTCATACTCTATTCACTCTGATACATGGCAGAGGGAGCCAGATTGTTTTCTTTTTCTGTTTGTGTACATTAACAGTAGACCTGTTTAAACCACCTCCCTGTTTTAAAAGGGAAAAGTCAGCAGGCCTGCATTGCCACAGTAACTGGGTTGTGCCATGGACAGCTCTCAATCCAATAGTGCAGATAGCACTTTTGAGAAGAGCACAAAAATAACTTCAGAATATTTTTCATCCATGTCTGTCAGTGTCTCCAATTTCTTTCCCTCTATGTAGTTTAGAGTTGGCTTTAGGGAAGAAGTAATTTGAATGGATGAGCTGTTTGGAGGGGAGTAAACAAGTTGATCATATCTTAGCCACTGCAAAATAGGTTTTGCCCTAACAACTTGTCTCCTATTATCTGGAGTGTTTGATGATGTTTAAACTCAAGTTATGAAAGATACTGATCAGAATATTTTTAGCCTCAAATATTCACGAAATAATGTGTTGTACTCCCAGAATATTGGCTTTAAATACCATAGGTTTTTAAAAACTCACTGCAGTGAAGTGATACTTTCAAGATTTTCTTTCTTTAGCTGGAGAAATCTATTGACTGTTTTCTGTAACTTATATTTGAAAACTTACCCTTTTTAAGCTAAAGACTGGTGTTATGTAAGTACTGGGAATTAAGATGAAACTGCAAAATGCAGCAAAAGAAGTAAAACAAGAATTATTACATCTGTGCACCAGCAAGTTAGTGAAAGGCCTTGTTATCTTCCCATCTGTGGCTAAGCTGCTAATAAGAAACTGACTGGCATGAACTACTGCAGTTGAAATTGGAAAGGGGGAGTACATGAAGAGGCTGCCTAGGAGAGGGTTAGAGAAACTGCAAAAAGAGCAGTACTAACAAGGAAGATTACTATGTGAAAAGGACAAAGAAGGCTGACAGGGAAGAAATACTTCTCATTATATGCCCTGTGGTTGAAATTCTGAAAGGCAGGTAAACTAGCGTGCATTACCTTGCTGCAAGAAGAAATGTAAAATTGTCAAGATTTATTGAGGCTTGGACTAAGGAGGACTCTGCTGCTCTGAGTTTGGGTGAGCCTCCAGGTTGTACAGAGAGATGGTATTAATGATAATGAAAGCACAGCAGGCTGTGATGAAAACGGAGGTGTCACAGGTGTTGGGGAAGCCCTGCAATGGCATCTTCAGAAGATACTCAGAAGCTTTCTTTGGCCTTATGCGTTCAGCTGAAAGCTATTGTATGAGGCTGGAAGGAGAGTTCATGAAGAAGCAGGAGAGGGAACTCTTTTCTAGTTTATGTAAAAATTATTGTGGTAATGTTGCTTTTCTTTATCCTGTCTTAAAGTACTTAAATCATGCTTTGATTGATTCATGTCATACTGGTTTGAAACCTACATAGCTGAGGTTGAAGAAAACCCTCAGTACAACAGTAGGTTTGACTTTTGTCAGAAAACTTAACTCAGTTTTTCTTATTGTAACGCAAACTTCAAACTCTTTTCCTTCCATCTAGACCATGTGTTTATACGATGGGATCGCCAATAAACAACAGAGCCCTTTTCCCATGCCAAGAACCGCCCGTTGCCTTGTCAACATGGCAAGCCTCAGTCCGAACAGCTGCAGGCTTTGTTGTGTTAATGAGTGGTGAAAACTCAGCAGAACCAGTCCAGCTTCGAGAAGGTGAAATATGTTTTCTATAACATTATTTTCAGTATTTTTATCATTAGTAATACATCTTAATAAATAAATGACTTTTGAGAGAATAAAGTTCCTAATCTTAAAAGCACTTACATGTCTTTGTGTATTCTCTATGTCATTCTGTGGAAAAGTTACCTGCTAGAGGCCTTAGGATAACTTTGTAAGAATTCAAAGCATTTACATTTCACTTGTACTTGCTTTTTAATGTGTTTTTATTCATTATACTTTTTCCAAGTCTTCATTTGTCTTGTCAAATTGGTCTTGTTTAACCACTCAGCAGTTGAATGTTTCTTAGGTGAAGTACCGTATCAGTGTCTTGACAAATTCAGGCCTTGGTAGATAATTAACTTTCAGTTTTACTTCTTCAGTCCAAGTGTAGCTGAGCATGTCAGTGATTAGATGTGGTCACTGTGTCCTATCTGTTTCCTGAAATATATGGAGTAGATGAAGAGTATCAGGTCAGTGCCCTGAAAATCTAGTCTTTTGGGGTTTTTTAGCATTGGTAGATCGTACCTAGTGCAACAGTAAGCAAGCAAGTATTTTTCTTCTGTAATGATCATACTTTATTCTCTAAACCCCTTTCAACACAGAGGAGGAAGTTTTTAAGGCAGTTCTACAAAAAATAATACAAAGTATGTCATGCTTCCATTAGTTTGGAGATAATCTGTCAAACAGGGTCAGTATTTTTTAGTGCAAGTAGTTCTAATGAGAAGTAGCATATAGGAAAATGTTAGAATTAGGTGTTTCTGGGGAAAAAAAAAATCTTCTATTCCCCTTTAAAAAGGGAAGCTTATTCTTGAGGCAAAAAGAAGAATGAAAAGTCTCCTTGATTTGGGAACCATCAGTTAATCCATTTGCATGGCATTGTTTTGTTGTTTTTGGACATATGTGAAGCCTGTTTCAAGCCTTATCTCTACTATTGAAATATGGAATACTGCCATGACGAGCTGCTCACCTCACTTGGACAATAAAACTTTTCTGTCTCAGCATTAAGAAAGCAAGAGTGCTTCAGACTAGAACAGCTCTGCCATCTTTGTTTAATTAATTTAATCCACACTTATGCCTTGCTGATGAGCTGTTGCCTGTCTGTCTCTGTGGTGGCTATGTGGTCTGAAACACTAAGAGGAAGAAGAATGCTTGTGTGAATTTCTAGATAGAAAGCTTGGAAAAAATTTCAGGCAGTATGTCATAAGTCAGTTAAAACTGATACTCTCTTAGACCAAGTAGGTCCTTTAAAAGGCTGTGTTGTGAAAGAACTAATTCCTCATTTACACTGTTTTGTCATTTAGTTTAAAAAATCCATTAACATTTATACTTGAATAAAGAAAAAAAACTAGTTTTGAGGAAAACCATTTTTAAAATGCTGTTGATGGAGTGTTGAGAATTGTATCAGTGTACTGTATTTTAATGATAGCACTGGGGCTTTGACACCCAAAGACAGCCTTGTCAGGGGTGTCTAGAAGAAGGGGCTTTTGTATAGATCCTTGTAGTTATTGCAGTGGGTCAGTTTATGTTGGTAACTCATGTGTCAGCTTAAAGCTTTCTTTTAAAAAATTTTTTTGGTTGTCCAGTGGCTAACTCAGTATTTCCTTTCCCAAGAACTCTGTGAAAGCAAGAAATATTGTAAGAAGTCTTTAATGGAAAGGCCAGTAGGGAAGAAATTACTCATTTTAGCTTCACTGTGCTAATAAAACGCTGAGTGAAAAGTGTGAACTGGGAAAAACCAAATGTAGCAGTGAATCTGGCTCCTTTAGGAGCTATGTGATAATGGCAAACTTATGTTCTGAACTTTACTGAAGAGAAGCAGCAGGAGCACTTACTGCACTTCTGTACATACAGTTTTCCTTCTGCATCTCTTCAAGATGGAATTCCCAAGAGCGTGGAAGGTTTTGCTTACAGATCAATGTGGCACACACAACTGTTTATGCTAATGTTGATGTCATGATGCAAGGGTTGCTGGGTTTCTTTAGAGGTAGAAGGCATTGTGCTCCAGTAGCTCTCGAAGTCTCAGTCATGGATGAGACCCTTACTATCTTCATGCTTATATACAGTTGGAAATGACAAATCAGTGTTAGAGAGCTGTTTGGAATTGTAAAATTTACAAAACAGATACCGAGGAAAGAAGCGAAAGGAGCGATATTGTGAGGAATGTTTTAAAAAAACAAACCAACCCAAGGCTAATCTGAAGCCTTGAATAAATTCTTAATGAATTTAGGAATAAAAATTCATTAGTTTAATTAGTAGGACTTTTAAGGGTTAAAAAGTTCAGAATAAATAACCTGTTCCACATAGATCTTGTTGATAGACAGTTATGCAGAGAATAAAAAAATCTATCCAACTTAAAATTTTGTCTTTGCATTTGTAAAACACATGTAAAAGCCTTTCAGAGTGACTTCAATTAAAATAACTTTTTTTCTGCCAAATCATTTACATAGAGTATGATATTTTTGTGCTGCATATTTATAAAAATCATACATGACTGGCAGAACACAAATACGTTTTTAAAAAAATGCTATTTCTTGGAAAAAATAAGCATTCTGGCAAGCAGTTGTGAATGAATTTATTCTGAATAGAATTGCAAGTTAGCTGAGTATTTTTTCCTTTAAAAGTCATATTTATAACAAGTGTGCAAGCAGACGATAGAGACAGAACAGATATCTGCATTCTGCTTCACAGACCTGTATCTCTAGATGCACAGATGCTGTGATCCAGTGCATAGCTAGACTAGGTGTACTGTCATGCACAGATTCCTCATTTGCCACTTGTATTTACAGGTTTTGGTAATAGTGTACAATTAGTACAAATGGTAACTATTGCTTGAAAATACCGTACATTCTTTATGGAGTACTTAGAGAAGAAAAATTTGTTAGAAAAATGCAATTGACAGTGCCCTTTGGGAGAAAGTTTTACAGGGAGGACTCTGTGTGTGTGTGTAATGTGAGCCATTTAACCACTGGATTTATTTTTCAACACTTTGCAGTTTTCCTTTCCTTCAGCACATTACTGTAACACATGGAAGGTGCAAATATATTTAGTCACAAGTATCTTTACGTTCATTTTGATTCATGTTCAAGAAGTACATATTCAACCAAGAAGTCAATTCAAGTGTGAAATGGACTAGCTTGCTTTTTGTGTGGTTACTATCCCGTTATCACAGAATCACACAGAATCATAGAATCATTCAGGTTGGAAAAGACCCTTGGGATCATCGAGTCCAACCATCAGCCCTACTCTACAAAGTTCTCCCCTACACCATATCCCCCAACATCTCATCTAAACGACCCTTAAACACATCCAGGGATGGGGATTCCACCACCTCCCTGGGCAGCCTATTCCACTGTCTGACCACTCTTCCTGTGAAAAATTTTCTCCTAATGTCCAGTCTAAACCTCCCTGTTGCAGTTTAAAGCCATTCCCTCTTGTTCTGTCACTAATTACCTGTGAGAAGAGATCAGCACCAACCTCTCTACAATGTCCTTTCAGGTAGTTGTGGAGAGTGATGAGGTCTCCCCTCAGCCTTCTCCTCCTCAAATTAAACAGTCCTGGCTCCTTCAGTTGGTCCTCACAGGATTTATTCTCCAGGCCCTTCACCAGCTTCGTTGCCCTCCTCTGCACTCGCTCCAGCACCTCGAGATCTCTCTCGTATTGAGGTGCCCAAAACTGGACACAACACTCCAGGTGTGGCCTCACCAGTGCAGAGCACAGGGGGACTGTCACCTCCCTACTTCTGCTGGTCACACTATTTCTAATACAAGCCAGGATGCCGTTGGCTTTCTTGGTCACCTGAGCCAAGAATGTAGTAGTTTATATATATACATAATGTAGTAGCCATTATATTATATACAATATATATAATATACATATACAATATATAATATTATATACAATATATAATAGACAATATGTAATATACAATATACATAATGTAATAGCCATTATGTAGTCCTTGATCTTGTTTTGACATCTCTGATTCTAGTGAGAAGGTATATTCTGTTGCTGAGAGGAAATACAGTGCTAGAAAAGCCACTACTACTGCTCTGGAGCTAGCAGCAACAACGGTTGCTTTTGTTTGTGCTTCTCTCAATTTCCACAAGGCAAAACAAAAGAGTCCAGTAGTTGTGTTGATTGATCTCTGACATATATCAGGAATTACAGCATGGGAGTTGACAGCTCATCACATGCTACTCATCCCTCTGAGACAGTGTTGAACTAATGCTCTGGCATAAATGTGTGTTCTGTGGGAAACTCTGGGTTTCAGATGAGATCAAAGATCTCTACAATTTACAAAGAGTTTCAGAAAGGTAGATGGTTCTTAAACCTGGTGCTCCAGCCAAATAGTAGTTTTGACATAACTGCTTATTTAGTGATAGTTTTATGAATTAGCGCTAGCTCTTATTTGTATATCAGGGGCCTAGAGGTAGCTGAGTTTTGTGGGTTTTAGGAAATCATGGACATCATCTGTATTTTCTGGTGTTTATGTTAGTACAAACTATCTGAGGGAAAATATACTAAGTAAAAGTACTCCTAATGTTCTGGCATCTGGCATTAACATACTGTCTCTCATCTCTCTTCAGTTATAATGGACTCCATAGGACTCAAATAATTTTAACAGTTTCAAAGATAGCTAAATGCATTAAAAATTCTAGGAAGTAATTACATAATACATTATTATTATTTCAAGTAGAAGATATAAACAGCCGTTTTGACGGTAGTGGTGAATATTGCCAGAAGTGGAATGGAGTGAGGGGCTGTAAGTGATTACTAGTACATATAAGAGGCAGAGTCTTTGTATGCCTCTTACAGGACAGTATTCTTTTGTCATAGTCATTGTATGACAAAAGAATTCTAAATAGTATGTGGGAAATTTGTTGATTTTTTTGCTGGTCCGTCCTTTGGGCAGCTGACCTTTTGTGGCCATTAAGATCGAAAACCCAGAGATGCTTTGCTGCAGTTGTTTATTTTCTTTCCTTTGTGTCTTGTGGCCTCCACTGGATTGTTTTTTTTTTCATTTTGGTAGTGTTCCATAGCCCTGGTCAGAATACTATTGCTGTAGAACTATTCATGTTTTCTTAAAATAACTGAAGTTTGTATGTTTCCATAGTTGCTACAGCTACAGTTATTTGCACATGATTCAGCAGGTTGTAACTCATGGTAGGCTCTTTCCAAGAGTAATTAACCTAAAGTATTGTGTAGTAACTCTATTTGTGGCCATAAATGACTACTTTGTGACCCTTAAACTATACCCTTTTAAAGGGACAAACAGAAAACCTAAGCAGCATTTAGATTAATGAAAAGTATGCTGCCCTAAAATGTCCTCCAGTTTATCCACGTTCATAGATATAGTCATCCTATACCGTACTCCATGTCTTCCAGCACTCTGTTCCCATAATGGTAAGACTTACCATATTTTTTCTTCTAATAGTCTCTCTAATCTAGTTTTAGCAGCTCCTGGATTATCATGACCAAATCACTGATTTAGGCAATATCTCATCTAGTTCTAAGCTTTGATTTCTCACTGCCTGGTTATCTTATCTTGTATCTCAGATTGCCAGCTCCTGTTCACAAGCACTGGTGGTTTTTGTTAGAATTTGCCTATCAGTTTGGCACTGTGAGTTCAGACAAAATCATAGGGTGGTTGATGCAGGTTGATCTTGAAAGAGTTAAATTTTAATATTTTTGTGTCTATATATCAAAAAGTGCTATTAGATTTAATGTCTAATGCAGTGCTTGGTCAGTAACAGTACAGTCATGTTAAACTGCATTAATAGCGTCCCACTTATGCATTATTTAGATAAACAGATAAAAGACATCAGCAGATAGAGGAACATTTCAGGTGTAAGTAAACAGTACTGAATCCAGAGTGATGACATGTGACTGCTCTTGCATGTCTCAGTGAAATTATTTTTCTTTCCTCAACAAAAATACCAGGATGTAAGGTGAGAGGATTGGCACAAATTCTCAAGTGCATAAAAATGTCGAGTACTGAATATGTGCTGTGACTTATGAATCTGTACAAATGTTCTTTTCATTTACAGGTATCTTGAGTTGGTACTACTATGTGACTATGCCAATGCCAGCATCCACCTTCACTATTGCTGTGGGGTGCTGGCAAGAAGTTAAACAGCAGTCCTTCGCAACTGCTATACAGACAAACATTGAGTTTTCCTTGCCATCTTCACAAGTTGATTTCAGGTTTGTTTAGAATACTGTTGAAAAATGAGTTATATGGGGATAATTTTAATTTACTCTGTGGAATGTAAAAATGAGTCATATTAATACAGGAATAAAAATAGAACTTATTTAGTTTGTCAGAAAAATCTTGACAGGAAAATAATTCCAAAGGCATTATTTCATGGGTAAGGGTTTGGTCTTTTTATGTGAAAAGAAGCTGCTTAGTGAGCAATAGGGTTAATAATTCCCAATGTCCTTTGGATTTGCGTCCTACATCTTATGCCTCTTAAATGCCCTGCTCAGCAGTACCAGGTCCTCCCTTGTTTCTTACCGATGCCTGGCTGTAAGATCTTTCATGTTGCTAGACTTGGTCCATTCTGGATACCTAACCTAATGCCCCCTACTATGGTATTGCCTACTCGCTTTTTCCTTCCTGTCCAGTCCCATCCCAGAGTAAGAGCTGATCTGTACAGTGGTTTGCCTGGAGCGATTGTGTGCTGACTGAGTACATGAAAGACCTGTTGCAGATGTCCCATAAAATAAAGTTGGACCAATGATTCTTTTCAATAAAATATACCCTGTTGTCTAGCACTTGCAGTAGCTACTTACCCGTCTCTCCAAACCTGTAGAAATGTAATTATTTTGGATACATATATTCCTCCTTCCAATCTAGTCAAATCTGCTCATTGAGTTTAAATTATTACAAAGTGATGGATGAACAGAACAATACTATATAGGCCTGCAAATGAGATTTTAAGCTAAAAATTAAGTCTTTGGAGAAATACCACTTGTTTCCACATGTATTCCACTTAGCAGAAGTCTCACATGTGGCACTTGATTTCTTCACATATTAGTCTCAGCTTTTCGAATTCATAGAATCATGGAATCACAGAACAGCGCAGGTTGGTCAGGACCTTGAAAGATCATCTGGTCCAGTCTTTTTTTGGGAGGGGAGCTTAGATGAGGTTATCTAGCACCCATTGCCCTTTGTCTTCTCCATGTGGCTTCTTGTGAAGAGAGAGCCTCTGTGCCCTTTGTAGATATCCTTTAAGTACCGGAATACTGTGATGAGGTGTCCCCTCCTCCTCCCCCTCTCTCCCCTCTCCAGAAAGGCCTACTTCCTTCCCTCACAGGAAAGGTTCTCCAGCCCTCTGTTTATTTTTGAGGCCCTCCTTTGGACCCTCTCCAATCTGTTTATGTCTTCCTTGAATTGTGGGGACCACAACTGGACACAGTACTCCAGGTGCAGCCTGACAAGTGCTGAGCAGAGCAGGATGATCACATCCCTGTCTCTGCTAGCAGTGCCCCTGAGGATACAGCCCAGGATCTGATTTTCCTTTGTTGCTGCAGCGGCGCATCGATGACTCACGTTCAGCTTGTTGTCCACCAGGAATCCTGGCTGTCCCTTTCATCAAGGCTGCTCCCCAGACACACAGATCCTAGCCTGGGCTGGGCTCTTTGGTTATGTTTTGGCACTTGTCTATGCAGAACTCCACCCTGTTCTTGGTAGCCCACTCTTCCAGCCTGTCCAGGTCTCTCTGGAAGATGGCTGTCCCTTCTGATGTGTTCACCTCACTACCCAGTTTAGTGTCATTGTCAAACCTGGTGAGGGTGCTTCCAGTCCCATCATCCAGGACATTTATGAAGATGTTGAACCATGTGGGGCCCAGTATTGATCCCTGGGGGACTTGTGATAGGCTGCCAACCTAATTAAGAACCCTTTGATCACCATTCTCTGAGTGTGATCTGTGAGTCAATTTTCTACACATCTTGCAAACCATCCGTCCAGTCCATATCTTGCCCGATTGTCCAGGAGAACACTGTGGGAAACGGTGATGAATGTTTTGCTGAGGTCCAGGCAAATAATATCCACTGGTCTCCCCATGTCAACAGAAAATGTTTTGCTGTAGAAGGAGATCAGGTTAGTCAGGCTCTAAGTATTTTTTCTGTTATGCAATTAGAAACTTAGCCGAAACAATACTTGCCTTTTACATAGCTGTTTTGAGCTAATACTGTGTTAACATTAAGACAGTGGAAGTCCTTACTATTTTGGTAAAGATAGTGAGACTTTGGAACTTGAGGACCTGATAGGTATTTCTTGTGGAATTTAAAATGAAAGGATTCTGATGGCTTGCAACCTTACTAATTTTAGTTTTTAAAAATTCTTGTAAATCTTGAGAATAGGAATTTTTGTGTTTTACCTAAGATCAGTAAGACATGCCTATTCAATCTTTAAAATATTTTATAGGTTTGATAACCTTCTAGAAATTGTTTTGTGTTTATTCCTCTACTTTTTATATGTTTATAATTTGACTGCCTCTACAGAAATACACTGTAGATATTCACTATATATTCCTCTCTAATGTACAGCACATTTAGTAATAGGAATTATTATTGATTTGATGCAAAAGATTATTCTGACACTGTTGATATAATAAATTATAGTTTCCATTTTTTTAAAAACTTCTGAAAAAAGGGAAATATTTGTGTAGCTTTTTGTAGCAAAGATTAGTGCAAGTTTTAATCAGTGTGATGGTCATTGTTATGAGTCAGTCTGTGTGATGGTCATCGGATGGGTTAATTGGCCCAGGTATCATGATGTATCTATAGCAGTTGAGTTAGTGACAGTGCAAGAAACAGAAGTAATGTGTTTCAGAAGAAGATGGACCAAAAAAATTTAAAAAATCCTCTGCAAGTGTGGTGTCTATTATGCATAGACAATAAAGGAGATCCTAAGTGTACAAGGTCGTTTTGCAGTTAATTAGAACATAAAAATCTTTGTTCTTAAAAACCTGCTCCTACAGTTACATCCAGTTAACCTTTATTTGTGAGTTAGCACAACAGACACATTATTTATTTTGGGCATTAAGATTAGGTAACAAACAAACATTATGCACAGTAGCAGTTATTTCTAGAAAGGGTGTGAAATGGTGTCTTGGTTTCAACTGAGATAGAGGTAATTTTTCTTCTTAGTAACTAGAATGCTGTGTTGTTGCTAAGAGATCAAGGACTATCTGACTCCCCATGTCCTGCCCATGTGCATGTGTACAAGAAGCTATGAGAGGGTGCAGCCAGAGCACTGGACCCAAATTAGCCAATTAAATATTCCATATTATGTAACGTCATACTCGGTATACAAAGGAGGGTTGGCCAGGAAGGAGGGGGTTCTCTCTTGCTTCTGGCATTCTGATTCTTTCTTTCTGGGTTCTTTTGGAATCGCTAGGCATTAACGGGCTGGGTATCATTGTGCATTACCTATTTGTACTTTCTATTTTTATTGTTTTTATTTTATTACAATTATTTAACTATTTTTATCGCAGCCTATGAGTCTCCCTTTACCCCTCCAATTCCCTGTCCCATCCCCTGGGCAGGGGGAGGGTGAGCAAGCAGCTGCACGGTGTTTGGCTGCTGGCAGATTCAAACTACAGCAAATGCATAGAGAAGCAAATGTTTAGGTCGTATCTCAGGTAACATAATGGAGATAAACTCTTGGGCAGGAGGAAAAGGAATGATTTCTAAAAGAAGTTCTTGAAATGTGTTATGTAATTTATGTCCAGGTACCAGTGAGTTTGACATAAGGAGACTGTATCAAAGAAAATGTTAAATGGAATGAGGGTGTTAAATAATTTTCCTATCTCCTTGTAGTCATTAAGCAATCAGCAACTTCTACAAGAGATAGTATGCTAACTTTCATGTTCTTGCCTAATCTCAACTCTGATAATTAAATACAAAGTGACATTGTTTTAGAGCACAAATATTCTAGGTTAGACCACCCTTGGAAAAAAATTGTATAATACTGGATGTAGTTTCTTTGCATACATAATCAATGAAATGGCTTAGAGTCCACTTCTTTCACAGAGAGAGTTTAGGGTGTTAAAGTGTTGGCACTTCATCAAAATGTAGGCCTTTTCTAGAGTTATCATTTTGTTTTCTGTGTCAGCACTCACCTGGAGCATGATCTTTCAAATATAAATGCTTTGGGTGATGCCAGATGCAATAACAGTAAGCACTCTGCCTGTCCAGGCAGAGTAAAACCAGCTTCCTTAAGTTGAAGGTTCAAACCAAGGAGAGGCTCTGTGCTGTATGGAAGACCGGCTATGAGGTGAAAATATAAAGCTGATTTCTGCTTACATATGAGTCTATTTGGGCAGATAAATTATTGTGAAGCTATATGACTCAGTGTTTAGAAAGGATTTGATTTACCCCTTCATCCTTCCAGTTACAGCTCTGAATATCCTGTAAAAGTAATTTAAAATAAGCTTGATCCTAATGTGGCATTTTCAAATGTCTATGGTGATAAGCCTGAGTTGCTATCTACTGTTGTTTTCCACTTAAGAAAAAAAAAAATCTGTAAAAATTCCTAGAGAATTTTAATAAGAACAACAGAAAAAAGCCCACTTGGAATTTCATTTTAATTGCACTTAATACGTGTGTGTTAATATATACACAATTTTATTTTTGTAGTCAAGTTTTAATAGGAATTCTCTGAATAAATAAGTATTTTGTATTGTTACTTAGTTTTCTTTACGCACATTTTGAGCACTTGTTCTTTTGATAAATATCTTTTATAAAAAAAGTTTTATTAGATTTTTTTGTTATGCTTAAATTTATTGGTTCTACTCAGGCATATAATAATGAGTGTTTTCACAGTGTTGCACATGCATGAACTGTGAGGATACAAATGAGTTGGTTTTACACAAACTAACTCTGCCATTCTGATATCTAGAGAATATGCTTGTCTTAGCATGTGGACATTTCTGGTATTATATTAAACTAGTTTTTCTCTCTCTTTTTTTTTTTTTTTTTTTTCCCTTTGTTATTGTCAGGTGGCATGAAGGAATCTGTGGTCATGTGGAATATCCCTGCCGTTTCCAAAATCCTGCTGCCAGGTTGCAGGCAGTCATTCCTTATAGAGTCTTTGCTCCCTACTGCCTTGTGGAACGCTGCAAAGAACATTTGCTTCAGCTAATTCCTCAGTGCCTCTCAGCTGCTTACACCACACTGGGTACTCACCCCTTTTCGAGGCTTGATGTTTTGATAGTTCCTTCCAACTTTTCCAGCCTGGGAATGGCCAGGTAAAGAAAATTCTTAGTGTCTATCTCCTGTGTTTTGTTAGCCTCCTTCTTATCAGGTAGTTAACAGTGTCAAATTGCTATCAATATAAAGTTGCTGTGCTATTTTTCGTAAACCAAACAAAACTTTAGTTCTGGCTTCATCTGGGTAGCCATGTTTGCATCCTTTGTGCTATGATCTTTAATTTTAGTTTTAATGGCTCAGAGAAGGAAAATACAAGCCCATTAAACATGTGGGTCTGAATTTCCTCATTTGCCAAACTGAAGTTCACTACTTGGTTCTATTCATTTAAATAATTGATGCTGCTAACATTTTGTCATGTTTTCTTCTGGCATTGATTTTACCATTATATCTTGACAGAAAGAGAGAATGTTAAAATCCAGATCTAGAGTTTATTCATAAACCTTAAGTGATTTACAAGTTTCTAGTCAAACACTGGTCTTTGGAAGCTGAGTAAGGCAAACTGTAAGGATAACATTATCAAGTTTTCATGGAATTGTGGAGAATAAAAAGCTTAAATATTTTTGGTTTTACAATATAATTTCCAGTTGTGCAGTGACAGTAGAATTTTAGCTTTATTAGTTGTAAGGCAATGCCTAGCAATTGAAATTCCCTATTTTCTTTTTATTTTTCTTAAAAATATACATATTTTAAAGTTGGTAATAAGATAGCATTTGTTAATAACAGAGAATGAAACCCTATTTTTATTCACTGTTTGCCTAGTGCTAACAGTAGAGTGGATTCATTTAGCCAGATGGACAAAATATCCTAGGGAAGAATTAAAGGCAAAGCTCTGTTAGAAGGATGAGGACTGAAAGTAATGGTGTATTCCCAGACTGTTGGTTTTGTATTTTGGAGCTCTTCGGGCAGTTGTAAAGCAGGTTTGATAATCTGAAGCAACTTCAAGAAATTGCAAAAAGTGCCAGTCCAAGTGCTTAAATGAACCAGAATTTTATTTCTTTTTACAAACGGAATAATTAAGGAAATAAGAAACCATGTTTTGTTTCTTATTTACACAGATTTTTTTTCTACCTTTCCTCTTGCAGTCCTCCATAGGGATAAAAGTATAAAATTATGCTGACATGTAATAATATTGTATAGTTTTTAGTGTAAGTTTACTTTGTTTTGTTTTTATGAAGATCTATAAAATTTAAAACTTACGCATTCAGTGACCCTCCTCTGTCATATAATCCTCATTGCTTTGGTGGATACCTTGTACTGGTTACTGAGTTTTCAGTGATAGTTTTTTGCTTAGTGAACTCTTAAATGAAAGCATCAAGAAATTCACACGAGTCCTGGTTGCACCTACCACAGACTATATTCTCCACAGACTATATTCTCTGATTCTTTGCATAGTGGTTTGGAGGTAAGTGTGATGTTGTGTACCATGTTTTTGAAGCCATATGAAATTGGTAGAGCTGCTTAGAAATTTTCTCTGACTTCAAAGGCACGGTACTGAAAGATTGTCACAGGTCCTTATGGATCATCACTGTAATTGAGGAAGAAACTTTCCCTTTTACTTAGCTGTGTAATAAGAGCAATGATTAGTGGAACCATGAAGGTCAAGACACACAAATAGTAAAAAATGGAAGAGAAAGGGGAGAGAGATGTCTAGGCCAAAATGATGGCACACAGTAGGAAAAATCTTCAAGATTCAGTTGTTTATATGTTACTGCTCTTTGGGAAATTGTCAGACCTTCCCCTGCATGTACCTTTCCCAGAATTTATAGGGAAAAGATGCCTGGAAGGTATTCTGTTGCAAAACCATCTGTGGTTATCTGAGTCCAGGTTGCGTGTTCAGAATATTGTAATTGTGCTTTCTTTGTGAAGGAGATGAGAAAAAAATATGCTTTCATTTCCCTATACTTCTAACCACTGTCAGTTCCAAGTGATCCATATCATTCAGTGTAAGTAAAGGACAAAAGAAAGGGCATGCATACTTCCTGATGCTTTTCATTCAACAGTTCATAAAGCCAAGCACATTGAAATTTTTCAAAATTGAAATAAAGGAACAATTTAAGCTGTTTAAATGTCAAGCTGTATTTGGACAGCAAAGGAAATTATTAAGTGACTCATAATAGCTCATTTGTTCTTGTTTTGTGTGATTTTTCAAACAGTCTTCTATGTGTATAGCAAGTTACTTAAATGGTTAATTCCTGTGCATGCAATGATAATTACCTAAATTACTTCAGTTAAGAATAAGCTATGTGCAAAACCATGTCCGAACCCACATTTAAAAAAAAAAAAAAAAAAGTTAGCTATTATCTTGAGTTAAAAAGGGTGATGTAGTATTTATTTTTTAATCTTCTAGTCTATCTGTAGCAGTATAAACATAACACAGCATGCCAGAACAAAGGGGCTGTTGTTTTGAGAATTCTAATTGTATTCCTAATTGCCAGGGACGGAAGCAGTCATAAATTTTAGTCATTATCTGAAGTATGAGGGCTTTACAGCATTTGGCACATTTCTTTGTCTGTTCCTCATTAGCCAATACTTACTGTGTTTTTTATATCCCAAAATACCTCCCTTTGCTTAAGAGGGATGTTTCTCCAACATTTTAGACTGGTATGAAATGATGATAGTTCTTACATAGCATGACCTAATTAGGCATTTTAAGCTGTCTATTCCAGTAGCCACTACTGGACGTCAGCTGCATTTCTCTTGAAGACTATCAGATGCTTTATAAGAAAACCTCTAGTTGAAAGTATATTCTTTTAACTTGTGTTTTCTGTACATCTCATACTGTTTTTTGGTACGGATGACTGTATGGAAATGGGATCTTGACTGTGTATAATAATTGTAATAATCTCCTTTTGCTTCCTGCAGATCTTTGAAGCTAGAGTATTTAATTTTGCACTCTCTCTTCATTTTACACTATTTTAGTTCAAGTGATTAAGTATAGCTTCTTCCAAATTCATGCCTGTAAAAGAAGAACTTGGGCTGCATGTCTGTGTTGGCAATGTGTTCAACTGTACATAAATTAAATGGAATAAATGCTTAATACTAGTAACTGCTGAAAATGGTATAATGGATAGATGGACCTCTGGTCATACCTAGTTTGGCTGTTCTTACAAGCAATTTTGCCCACCAGAGCTATCAAGTAATTGGAACCAAAGAACTTCTGAGCAAGATACTGGCATCTTCAAAATAGGATCCCTATATTAGATTGTTTGAATCATATTTAGGCTCTAGAATTAGTGGCCTCATTTTCAAGTGTTCTGAACACCCTTGAAACCCAAATCGTGTTTGATAAAAGAAACATAAAGGATGCGTGGCATATTTGTAAGTCAGGTCAACTTGTATACCTGGGTAAATATGGATTTAGCAACCCAGCTTTCAATTCCTATTTATAAAGGTCCTAGTCACTCTTTCTCCTCTCATGTAAATGGTCTTTGGTATTTTAAGAGGAAAGAATATCCCTTTCTTCAAAACATGGTATATGAGCAGAATTCTTGAGTCTATCCAGTCCATGTCACTAAGGTTGTTAACTTTAAAAACTGAAAAGGGAGGAGAGAAGAAAAAAAAAGCTGACTCAAAACCAAAAGGGGGCTGGAGAAGGAAGCTCAAGCAGCCTCTTTGATCTGTGCTTCTGTAGCCAACTGCAGTGTTCTGACAACAACTGCTAAGTCTGTAGTAAAATCAGCCAGGACTATTGGAAAATATCCACGTGTCAAACCTAAATGTGACCATTTTGTATTGTTCAGTCTTGCAAAACTGTGACTGACTATTTGCCTTGGCTGTAGAAGCCTTTTGTCAGTGTATACATTTGTATAAACTTTTTTGCACAACATTTTCAGTTGTGTTAATTTGAAATACTTGTAAGAGTAATACTTAAACATGAACTCTCCATAGTCTACTTTTTACATATCACTAGTTCGTTATCCAGACAGAAGTAACCATGTACAAAAATTAAATGGAAAAGTAAAAGTATGATGTCTGGAGAAAAAAAAAATTGCTTTTTAAACTATTTTTTTTATTCATGTGTAGTGAAGAATCTTAAATTGAATCTTGCATACTTGTTTGCTTGTGTGTGTGGTCGTTTTTTCTTTTGATTTTTTTTATATGAGAGACTGCAAATTGCCTGAGATTTTAATTCCTAATTCTGGAAATGGTTTTGCATGCCCTCAAATTTACATACAAATGTCCATTTCTTTTCATTCAAAAGCTATACATGCTTCTTAGTATATTTGTTGGCAGGATTATGACTTGGTTAAACATAACTGAAATTTGACTTAATGATGCAAGTATCTTTAATGTGATTTCAATTTAAAGAAGAAGGAAAAGCTATTGCAATTAGACTTCCTGGAAATATTTGTGAATAGAAGTGCTGTGATATACAGCCAATGTTTTTTTCTAAATAGAATTTGGAGCTTGAAATCCATAGTGGAGTCCACCTAGGAGGAAACTGTATCTGTCTTTCTTGTGCTTCTAAGTTGAATAATCAAGCAGGACATTGCCTGAAAATACAATGAAATCCATTCATCAATGCAAAGAGAAGTGCTAAAACAGGATTGATTACCAACCATTTTTTTAACCCTAGCTTCTGTTTTTCCATCCTGTTTTAGATGACCACCGATGCTGAGTTCTTTAAGAAAGGATGCAAATTACCAGTGTTTTTTTCGAGAGGTGGTTTTTCCAGTTGGCATTTTTTTGTTTGGAAAGTTCTGTATTTTGTAAATCACACACAAATAAGTAAATATTTAAGTTAAATAAGTTTATTTTAGTATTGTGGAAATTACCTATGAAATGCATGTTGTCTATTTTACAAAGACTGCCATGGAGAGTTATAAATACAGAGATTCACTCTGATATACATGGAATTCCTTTTGAATAGTAACTGTTCTGGTAGATATTTGGTGTGTTTGCTAGTCTCACACACTCTCTTGCAATGCTGTTGTAGATAATAATTCAATATATGTATGTTTAGCAAAGGGGCTCCAGAGATTTGCCTTAGGGAATGCAGAGGGGAAAATGTGATACTAGTTGGGGAGATTTTTTGAAAGAGAGAAAAAGTTGGGTATCTATTTGAAATGGTTTTGGTTTTAATACCAGAAGGATAGTCAGTCCTGGATGTCATAATATTCAAAATTCACTGCAGGCTATATGGGCTATATATTTTGAATTCAAATAATTTTGAATTCAAAGAGATCTTGGATCTGTCTTCCAGCCACTTAAATATTTACTTCATTATATTTTACTTCAGTCTTTCCTTCCTCAAATTTAGATGCAGTTTTTAGTGCTATAGAATTTAATTATGATTTTAATGAAACTAATCTACTGACAGGGTAGCAATTTAATAATTTTTACTTTACTTTTTACTTTACTAAAGCACTGCTTTACTATTTCAAGAAAATAAAGCTATTCAAAATTCATCCTGGTTGCAGTTTTAGCTGTGATAGCATTAATTCAGAGTATGTGGCTATTCAACACATGCATATGAATTTGGTGGTATTTAAGAGATTGAGAACATTTTCTGACTCTTATCTGGACCCTGAAGTGTAATTTGCTGCCACTGCAATCACAGTCCTTCATTTGGTTGTCATTTTGGGATCAAAACAGGATTTGGAGTACTTGGGACACAGTATATTTCCTTACTAATGGATTGAGCTGCCTTGTTGGTGTATTAACTCTTTTATATTCCTTTGAATGTAAACCTGCAAAGAGGATAAAACAAGTTCATTTCTTGTTAGAAGGCAAAATTTGTTTTTCATAATTTCATAAAATGTGTACAGTCAGAGGAATATTATTACTTTAAGCAAATATGAGAAATAAGACTTTTTATTCCTAAGAGCATATCCTTTAACCCCCTTCAGAATTATATTTAAAAGATTAATAAAGCAAAGAGATTTCTTACCTTCAATACCTCTTTTTTTTCTCTTTACTTTCTTGAAAATAAGTACTTACAAAATAGAGTTCTTTAATTATAGCTTGGCAAATAGGCCGTCACGTGCTTTGAATAGCACTGGAAAATAAAATGGCTGCTTCCTTTTAAGAAAAATTTCAAATTTTATGTAAGGTAGCTTCTTAAGCCAGATACTGTCTGGTTTTATATTGGTATCTTCACTGACACCAGTGAAGTGTTTGACTGCCGTAGTGCACTGAGAAAAGGGAGAATACAAGGTTAAGCACTTTGACTGTGACAAAGTAGGATGTAAAAGTTACCTGCTACAAGTAAATTTTTTGTTATTATTGACTATTTATCTTCTCCCACCACCTAACAGCCAAATTCTTTTGCACTATGTCTTTTGACACCATAAAAATAAAAGGCAGTTGATGTTTTGGCAACTACACATTTTAAGTATAAGACATGAGACTGTGATATGGGAAGCCTTGTTTCTTTAATCTGTGGGATGTATACATATTTCAAATATGGTGGTTTGTTGTTTGGTTGTTTTGGTGGTTTTTTTCCCCCCCCCAGTGGCTAAACACCCTGCCATCTGCAAACCATGCACCTCTTTTTTTTTTTGTGCTTGAATGTGCAGAAAATGGTATGCACTAATACACAGTTAAACCCTTGCTTTTAGATTTATTTTTTTTTTCCTATTAGGCTTGTGTTTCACAATCTGACATTCATGAATTCAGGTTCATGAAATAGCATTTCAGGCTACGAAGAATAAAAATTGACTTTGGCTTTTTTCACCATCCTTTTTACAGTGCCTCAGCAATAGTTGTTTTATACTTAATCCCTAAAGGGGAGATTATTCAAATGGCTTGTCTAACCGCCACAGTTCAGATGACGTGTCCTTTTCCTTTAGTGTGATATCTCAGTGTTAACATCTGTGCAAGAGTGAATATTGTTTTCCTTCCAGTAGCATCAGCATAAACCGGAAAACAAATTAGTAGTCTACTAAAACTCTGGAAGCAAGTACTGCAGTTTAAGGTAGACTGAAAAGGCTCTACAGTAATGTAAATTCCATGCTCTGAAACTGAATTTTGAATTGAAACCAAATTTCAGCCATACTGCGTGGTACAACCAGCAGTCTGTGCTGGACCACTCCTAGACCTCAGAGACATTCATCAGGACCCAGCCAGATCCATGTATGATCTTGTTGCCTATGTATTATGTCAATCTGTCAGTCTTGACTTGCTTTCAGTTACAAGATTGCTGCCTTTTCATGGATGCAGAAGTGTGGAAGCTGAATTCACAGTATTGCATCACAGCTATCTCTGATTCAACATCTATTGATTCAGTCCTGCATTCACTGTGCTATCTGGCAGAAAGACTAACATTGCTAATCTAGAAAGCAACTTTCTCCAAATTTTAGTGGGTAAACTGAGAACAGTACTATTTGCTCCTCTTTTTTGAAAAATATGACAAAATGGTAAAAAAATGATAGAAGTGGTGAAACAGTGGTAAAACTGTCTTGCTTGAGTATCACTGATGATGAGATGTCTCTGAAACCCATTGTCCTGCCTTTGGGCCACCTTAGAGGACACAAACCTAATCATCAAGCTTTGCATGTGCAAACTACATCTGTGTTTCAAAACAGAAACAACTCACTCTCCAACCCCTGCCACTAACCCCCAGTCTTATCTTCTTAAACCTATCCTTCCTCATAATAAACACCTAAAGTGAGCCTATGCTATGGAATATGTTAATAAACAAGCCAGATGTGTATTCCACAGTATCAGGGCGTTTTCTTTTGCATTTTTGGTAGTTTTACATAGAGTTTTCTTAGTGCTTTCAGAAGACAAAGTACAATTATTTACCTGTCTTAAGATGCTTCACTTGGATAGTACCACAAGAAAATAACATCTCAGTCACAGGTTACTGACCAAAATAAAAACAAAAGGGATGTTTAGAACATGTGAATTTACTTGTGCTTCATATACGCAACTTTAAGTAGTTACCATTTGTAATTTTATGAGATGAATAAGGAATATTGTTTTAGGAGTTTAAAAATTATTTGCTTCTTTTGCTGTATGGTCTTTTGAGCAGTGAAACTTGTATCTGAGTTTATTGAAGAAGTAGGATCTGCACTGTGATTAGCAAAGCACTCAAAAATATGAGTCTGTTTACTAAAGAAGCATTCTTAAAGTTGGCTCTATACAGAAATTCACTTACTTCAAATGAACAAAATAAACATTGCACTTTCTAGAATAAACCTTGTAAAATGTCCCATTTGGAATATGAGGCAATTCCCTCTTCTTTCCCTCCCTCTTTATTGGCTTTAGTTACAAAAAAATGTAATTTCTTCTTGTAGTAACTGGAGAGTAAGTGGGGCTTTTTTGCTGCTATCGTAGATTAGTAATGGCATGTTATTGAATTCTAGGATTGGAATTATTGCAGAGCCTACTAGCATCATTATAGTTAAGGATGCCTAAACATTTCCAATATAAACTTGTATTTCAGTGGTTTATAACTGTCTGTAAAGACTTGTTCCCAGCTTAAAGCTGGCATAAGATGGTTTCACTCAGGAAAAGCATGTGTCTGTGTATGTATTGTACACACATATATGAGAGGCAGGCATATGTTTATGCATATTATATTTGTTATAAATTACATGGATTATGTATATGTATGCCTAATCATACACATCCATGCTTGCCCTTCATATATGTGCATGTATATATGTGTGTGGGTAATACTAATGATATTCTTTGTTTGTGAGTTGCAAGTCATTTAGAAAGTAAAGTATTCTTCTCCCTCAAAAGTGACCTCTGTATAGAGAGATGAAAACAGTAATTAATTGTCATTATTGAACTCTGGTTTTGAGATTTTGAAACTAATTTTCAGAATGAGTTCTGCTCTCTGTATCCTACTTTATCTGTACCCTTCAACTTGTTTATCCTACCAACAGAGCTGCACAAGATGATGGAAAAAGATTTTTTTGTTGCAGATGAGTAATAAAATGGGCTACTATTGTATTCACAATTAATATTGTATTCACAATCAGCAGTATTACAATGTTTCATTTCAGTTTTTGAGTCATATAGATAGATTTTTCATTGTATTTTCTATAAGTGATAGGAAAGAAGATACTTTATTGTGGCTAATTGGTTTGAAGCCCTAAGCTTAATTTGAAAAGGGCCAATAGAAAGTCAGTGTTCAAAGCAGCCACAGACTTATGTCATGTGATTATCTCTGATCTGACTTGCCACACCAGGTACATGAAGTTTTCTTAGTCTGTTTATCATAATCCCTAGTAGTCAGAAATTTACCAGCCCCACCTGGGAAGAACCTGAATCAGGTAATAGATTTTAGATTTTAAATGCAGACTGCAAGACCAGTGGTGCTCAAAGTAAAAGCAAGTGCATAGAAATTATTAAATCTGTGCGTGCTGCTTTACTTTTAGCACCAGTTGCCAGGTGCTAGTGTCAGTTTTTTCACTGCAGCCTTTGTTTCAAGTTTAAACAAAAAAGCACCAAAATTATTAAACAAACTGGTGGCCCTGTTTTCCTTTCCTTTTCTTTGTTTTTGATAAAGGGAAAGGAAAATGAAAGATAGTCTTAAGGATTTGAGATAGGAAGGAATGTGTCAGAAAAGTTGTAGATTGGAAGAGAATGAAGATAACATAGAATTTATTAGGTGATCCCAGTGCTACATCATGTTCATCTGTACGGAAGTTTCCATATGAGACTGATCTAAGGATCCCTAACCCTTTTCTCATATGAGTATTAATTTGAGTACTTGCTGGTGACTATGTCAGAGAAGACTGAGAGAATTCATGTTCCTACAAAACAGTGATGTTACTGATCAGAAACTCCAGTCATTGAGAGGAGAGCAATCATCCTAGTTCCATCTTTTGCTTCTGGCCAGGGAACCTTTTTGTATAGTCCTAGACAGTTGGGTAGACAATTTTGGTTTGCTTCTACTCCACTCACCCACCCACCCCTAGCCCTAGCAACAGTCTTCTCTACACTTGGGACATGACACTGTGCCCAGTTTTGGGCTGCCTGTTATGACAGTGATACTGACAAACTGGATAGAGTCCATCAGGCACCCACTAAGATTATTAGCAGGTAGGAGGATATGTTGTATGAGAAGAGGCTGATAGAGCTAGATTTGCTTAGCCTGGGAAATGGCAAGACTAAGTGAGACTCTTAATTGCTGTCTCCTACTACTTGAAGGAGTGGTCACAGAAAAGACAAAGTCATGGTTCTCTCAGAGATGCACTGGGAAAATATGTGAGGCAACATTCACAAGTTGCAGTGAGGAAATTCAGACTAGTTGTAAGGAAAGGAGTTTTCACAATGATCATGGCTAAGCACTGCAACAGGTAGTTCAGGGAGCTTGTGGAACCTCTATCCTAGGAGGTGATGAAAAGAGGTGTCTTCAAACTTGACTCTTTTTCTGAGATTCCAAGCCTTTGTTGCTTTTATCTGTGCTACTGCTTTGGTTTTTATGTTCAGTGACAAATGACACCTCCCCCTCCATGTTACCTGTATGACTCAATTATGTTGCCACGGTATTTTGAGAGACTTTCAACGATGAAAATATTTTGTTTTCAGAAAATTCTGGGAAGCAGTAGGAACATATTCTTATTTTAAATAGCTTTTTGGGGTCTGTAAGATATATTACAGGGGGATTTTTCAAAGCAACATACAATTTCCTAATTACCTTTTCCTCTCTCACCCATGCCAAGGTTAAGTAAGGAGCTGAGTCCATGTCATTTGGACCCAAGCCCAGTGTTCTAACATTGCATCAGCCTTTCTAACCATTTCTTGTTTGTAATAGTAAGTACTAGCTATCTACCAAGTTTGAAATGCATACTCCAAACTTCTGGGCTGCTGGTACTAACAAAAATCAGTCTTTAATGGAAATAAATTATAGCGCTTCCTTTTTTTTTTTACTCCTTTTTTTTAAAAAGGAGTAAAAAAAAAGCATTTTCATTATTACCTCTAATCCTGGAAAGTGCAAATTCTACATGTAAAAGTTTAAGTACATTAAAAATAATTGGGAGTATCAGATGGAATCTTTAGTGACAGAGGATGTAATATTAATCTTATCACCTGTGGTGTCATCTTATATGGAATGTTTTTTCAGTATGGCAATAAATTATCTTACTCACTTGTTTAGAAGTTGTTTCAGAAGGTGGCTAAGCTTTTGGAAATGTTTTTTGGTGCCAACAAAGTTCTCCTGCAGCATGATTAGTTCAAATAAATTTTATGTATCAGCCATTGTGAGTGGGCCTAGTAGTTGTTTTTTTCCTAGGTTAAGTGGTGCTAGTTTTTCTCATCTAATGTTGATTTTACTGGTTGGTTTAGTTGAATGAGGAGATGTATTCTTCATGTATTCTTCTTTTTTGGTTTCCCGTTCCACTGAGAAATCATTGCAGGTGCAGTAGAATGACGGTACTGGACATTTCATTATTGAATAGGTCTAAAGGTGTCTATCATGACTATTTTTTAAAGTCTTTTTATCTTTCTAGTGATGTAAGCTGATCTCAGACTGAACCAGCAGTATAGTATTAGACAAGAAAAATAGCTTTAATTTCTTCCCTTCTGCCTCTACCCCTCCTTCTCTCTAAAAAAAAGGAAAAAACAACCAAAAACATCCTCCCTCTTCTTCCTTCTCCAATTGTACAATGAGTGTTCATGTGTAGTGTGTGGAAGAAAAATGAAACCATGAGCCAAAGACCAGTTATCTATTTTAGAACACGTAATTACTTGGCAATAATGTAAAAGTAGTCTAATTCACCAGAATTTTACAACTGTTTGTTGCTAAACAAGTGCAAATTCTGTTCCTTCCCCATACCCATGATGTGGTTTATTGTTCGATCTATTTTAAATCTGTGCTGATATTTTTGATTCAGTTTTCCAAATAATGTGTTCAGGGAAGCAGTTTGCTTTTGCCATTACAGTTACAACCTCAGCAACCAGGTAATATATGCAGCTGATGATTTTCTTATTTTGAATGTACCATAGTGAATGTTACGGTCCCTGTAATGCTGGTGTAATTCCATGAAGTTCTGGATAGATCTGTCCCATGTGCATGAGATCATAATTTGTCTACGAAACTTAAAATTTTATGGCTAAATCCTAAAAACCACAGAGGTACTCTTTTAAATATTTGGGCTTTTTAGCTGTTGATGAAGATGAGGTATTAAATGCAGTTCCTAATTCCTATGAGGTATATTGTGGTATTATTGAAAATAGGAGATCTTTTGCAAGTCAAGATTACTTACCTGAGAGTTTAGAGCTCAGTACACAAAAAGCAGACTCTGGAAAGGGAAGAAATTCACTCTTTTATCTGTGCTTTAGACAGTTTTAGTCTGTGTTGGGCCAGTAGCCAGTTGTGCACGAAGTCACTTCTGTGAACACTGCAATTAAACTTCTTTTCCCTGAGCACTTTTTGTCTGTCAAATAAAAACAGGGCACAGAAATGGGATTTTCTACTACATCTGTCAGTTACAGGTGTCCTTAGGACAGGGGCAGGGGAGTGAAAGGCTATATTGAGACTGCTTGCCCATTTGTACTGCAAGACTAGTGATTTGTTGCACTGCTTTTTATACATGGAAAAAAAAGATTGGAGGGGAGGGGGGGAAGGTAGAGAATATCCTTTTACTGCTTCTCCTTATCTTGACTGCAGTGTATGTTGTGCTAAGTGTGTCTCACTGCTTTCTGGCTGAGAAGCAGGGAGACTTGGCATGTGATGTCAGTCCTAACAAGCACAGACTGGCTCTGGTACTCATAGTAGCTATGTACATCTATACTGAGCTGCCTTCTGCCAGGCAGTTCTGTGCATAAAGACTGTGTTCTGAGTGCATTTTATTTAATGATCTGAGAGAGGCCAAATTGCTGTCTTTTGTTTTCAGCTGCAGGTGCATAGAAACTACGAGGAGGCTTTGTGAAGAAAGGTATAGGCATAGTTATGAAATAAATACGTTGGGAAGAACAGATAGAGGATTAGCAGAGCAGTGATAACATGAAGGAAAATAAATAGAAATGAGTAATGACATAGGAGCCAGTGAAGGAACAAACTAGAAAATGTTATATCTAGTGAACATATTCCAAGCACAACCATATCAGTAGATGTGTTTTGCATGGCTTAATGAAAAATAGAGAATTTCTTTCTGGGCTCTCAAACTATATTTGACACCAGTAAAGGATAAACGTTGCTGCAGTACCACTTTGTGAATATTATTTCTGCTTTTAGTGACCAAAAGCCACGGTAAAGGAGAAGGTCTTCCAAAAGTACCTAATTAGGGCAGGGACCACATAGTCCTGCCAAACAATTCCTGTGGAATGCTTTTCCTTTTGGCTTTATAAAGTGAAGTCCACGGCAATACTTGTTTTCTGTAAGTATATATCTGTAGAATTCAAGGTGGGGCTACTACCCTGTTTAAGAATTCCTTTGACCTTTATTGGGAAATGTTTGCATGTGAGGATTGCTCTTTAGGGATCTTAAGGTCCTTGATGGCATTCTGAATGGTCAGAAGTAAATAGTGCACAAGGGAGATGAGCATGTTCAGAGCCCATTGCAGGAAACCCAGTACTGTGTTGATTGCCTTTGCTCTTTGTTGGAATCTTTTATTGTTATTAATAATAGTTTGTGTCCTATTTTATGGGTGCTTTTAAACAAACTGACCTAAAAGTTCTTTTAATTAAGAATAAAACCAAAAATCTGCCTAAAACTATGAAACAAGGCTTTTCAAAGTCCTTGTATGTATTTTTGCACTGTTTTCATGTTTGTTCTCACTTCTGCTAGAAGGGCTTGTTGGAATAGATTTCCTATGAACTAGTGCTAAAGGGGCCTATTTTACATATTCTTCCTTTTTCTTCTGCAAAGTAAAATTGAGAATAGAAGCTTTGATATCAGGAAATCCAAGTCTAAAATTTGACTGTGCAGCAAGTGGAAGGACCACAGAATGTTTACAAACAGAACTCCATGTAAGATTTATGTTTATCCTAGTCTGTGAGTTGAACAGTTCCTGCTGATTTTGGTGTTTTTCCAGTAGTGTGAATGTCAGGTAATTTATAATGAGCAACACAGAGAAGCTTTTAGATCTTTTGAAATACAAACAGGGAATTGTTTACTCTGGGATAAATATTCAAGATTATTTTTTTCTCCTTCCAGAAAGCTTGGGAAAAAAAGAAAAATTAAAAGGAAAAATAGCATAAGCTCAAAATAATGCAGACAGAACATTTAGAACATAGACTGTGAAGTGACGAAGATTAGGTCTTTCTCTGCAATGAATAATTTTTCTTGTAACCATGTGTTCCTTCCACATTTCTTCACAAGCCTTCCAAAATATATTCTTTGGCTTGTCTCTAGTACCAGTATTCATATTGACACATCCTTGGCAGGTAAGAAACATCATCGCAGCCGTCTTCTATAATTAGTGGAATCATTTATTGGTCATTAAGTATAATTCCTCTTCCATGGTCACCAACAGAACTTGTAAGATCATTGTTATGATCTTACTATTTTTTTAGCATTGAGTACTAAGTGGTTGGATATGCGTTGGATGAGGCCTTCACCACTACAGTCCTTTGCAGTGAGGATATGTATCTCATGCTTTTACAGTGCTTTAGGGCTAGTTTCTGTTCCCCAAAATATGCTATTTCTCCAGTAAATGCTTACATAAACAAAACTGGGTGGTAAAAGCTCTGTCTTTATATTAATTTGGAGGCAGGAATGCCTTTCTTGTCACAATTGGGGTTTTATTTATGTTTGTTTGGTTTTATAACTTTGAGACCCTGAAATGCTGGGATTTCAACCCCAAGCCCCAAATTAAGGTTGACATATGGGTGATTCCCACAGCCCTTCACAAAGGGGGGGTGAGTTTACCTTTAGGCTTCCCTCCAGGGTGGTGCCGGCCTTGCAGACAGAGCCGTTGGGTAAAGGAGCCCCAGGTGTCTGCATTAAGGAAACAAGGGTCAGGTGTCCCACCGAGGGATAAAAGCTGGGACCCCTTGCAGGAAGGGCAGTGTCTGTCTGTGGGGTGGATGCACTTTGCAGAGTTTGCTGTTGGGGAAGGACCTCCCCTGGGCCTGGGCTCCAGTCGGGTCTGGCTTTTGTAAACACAGCCTGTGTAGAGATTCAGTATGTGGCTTCCTTGGTCTTATGTATTTGGCTTGTTGACTCGGTTGTCTCCCACCCCCTCTACAGGAGACTGTATTTCACCATTTATTCCACCCATTGTTGGTCATGTGGTGTCGTTGTTGGGGTCAGTGGGATTGATGTCGAGTA
Organism: Athene noctua; assembly: GCF_965140245.1. Lineage (NCBI taxonomy): Eukaryota > Metazoa > Chordata > Aves > Strigiformes > Strigidae > Athene > Athene noctua. The sequence goes on along the minus strand of NC_134077.1, from coordinate 53,703,604 downwards.
TGTATAATCTGACTGACTTGTTTGTACCCCCAGCACTCACCCATGTACTGACCCTTTTGTATCAAATACAATTTGGTTATTGGTTCATCTTTATGCTGGCTGTGTCCTTTATGCTAGGCCTAATAATTGGCAAAATAGACCCTTTGCAAGTACTTTATGATATGCTTATTGGCTCTTAAAGGTAACTTTATCTTCCTTGACCTCAGTTTAGCTTTCGATCTTATTTATCCTTGTCCTCTTTGGAAATTTATCTCAAGGTATCTTTTTTAAATAGCATCGGTGCTTGGTATTTTTTTCCTCACTTCTTTCAGCTGCTGCAAGTCTATTTTATCACTTTCATAACATTCATCCCCTCTAACTCTATGCTGTTGTGTAGTTAAGTCTCTTTTCCTCGTGTATGTTGTAATTCAGTACTAGATTTGATCACGACCATTCAGTTAAGTCTTCCTCTGCTTAATGGCTTGGATCCTGTACTACCTGTATTTGCTGTTCTTATTTCTTTGCAGTCATAATGTTCTGTCAGTTGGAAGACTTTGTTCCCGAAGGATGGTTTTATCAAATTCATAGTGTTCAGCAGCTTATTTCACCTTAGAGTGATCCTTTTCATTTTGACATTTTGTTAATCAGTTTCTCTCTCTGCTCAGTCCCCACATCTGCTAGCATGGGGCTTCACAAGGGTCTAGGTCCAATTTCAGTCACTCTTGATGAGTGGGAATAGCCAAAACTTTCTATAGTGTCTCACAATCCATTGTTAGTTTTCTAAGCAAAGCTCTGTCATTCCCTTGCTATGTTAGGTCTGAGGTTTTCCTTTGCTTCAGCAGCAATGGGCTGCAAGTTGGTCTAGGCAGCCTTTGCAGTTCTGAGTTTGGACCATGATCTTTGGGAGACTCCAGCATGTGTCAAAAGGCATCATTTTCATCTGTCACATGTTCTGTGCTTTTAGAATAGTTAATCCAGTCTGCCTGGCTAGTGTTACTCTTCTGATATTTAGATAATGATTAGTTAAATTTGCTGCTGAGTCCACTGCTGAGCTGTGATTAGGACGTTCAGTAAGCTATTACTGCTGTTTGACTAAGAATGCAGGATGCTTTTTTTCAACACTGCCACCATCAAATGCTGACAGCTTTGGACCCATTTTGCCAAAGAACATAATTTCCTCTTTCTTTCTGGCTTCCTTCCACTGTGTATCACTTCCAGCTACTTTACACACCACTGTAGTATCATAATGTTTTTTTCTTTAAAATTAAATAGCTTCTTTGGTTTGGGCAAGAATGTTTGGAAGTGAGTGTTCAGTGGCTTACCACACCTTCCACAAGAAAGTTTTCTAGTTTTAGATGAAGAATTATGGTTGTTTACCAGGTCTAATGGATGGCAGAACTGCTAAGAACTGCCAGGTGTTTACATTTTAGGTGGTTACATTTTCAGCAAAGTACACATTTTTGGTAGATACTATGGGAAACACTGGGTCCATCAACTATGGAAAGGTTTTATGATCTGGCACTGTTATTTTTGGAGTGTGTGTGTGTGCTGAGGGGATTGGCTGGCCTTCTCTTTATATTTTTGCATGTGATAAGCCAGGAAGAGATGTAGTTAATAGTGCCTTGGACCTTTTGCTTGAAGTGAACTCCATTGTCAGTGAAAACAGGGATAAAAACTTACCGACACCAAGTGATAATAAAATCAGTAACACCATGAATGCTGACTTAAGTCACAGTTGTTTTGTCATGGAGATCTGTAAACCTGAGAAATTTAGTTGAGCTAAGTGAGTTCACATTAATTGGTTTCTTTAAGTCAGTCCAGATATGAGGTATTAAGTAGATTATGTCCCTGTTCTGCATTGAAAGCAGACTCAAAAGCTAAATGTAATAAACAAGTTCACAGTGACACAGTGCTGAGATAATTTCTAGGTTAGATACCATCATTCTTAGAGATACAAGACAATAACTCTACAAATACTTTTCAATATGTATTTGTATTTCTGCTTGAAAGAAAAAATCAAACAAAATAAAAATTAGACAAAAAATGTTCTTAAAAAAACCCACACTATTTCTGGCATTGGCTGTGTTAACAAGTAATATATTGCCATTATAGTGGATGAATAGGTTGAAATAGTCAGTATGGAGACCCTTACATCTAGACTCTGTACAGTTGGAGGGATGTACTTTATTTAGTCTGGTCCCCTGAGCTAAATAATACCTTCTTAAGCATTGAAGCTATTCAGAGGACTGCTTACTGTTTCACACCCTTATGTTCCTGTTGGGTTGAAATGGTACACAACTGGAATTCCTCTCTACCTAGAGAATTTCTCTCTGTTCTCATATTCTAGCTGGAATTCTCTAGCTCCCTCTAGAAATAATTCAAGTTGCCTGCACCAAAATCTCCCTGAGAGCTGACCAGTTTGGAAATGTAGATGTGAATGATTGGGGGCTGGTGGTGGTGGTGGTGTTTGCTTTAAAAATATACTCTTGGTCCAAATGAAAACACTAATGTAGGTATAACCATTACCTCCCTGCTGCAGTAAACGGTATGAAACTGCACTAAGTAGTTTGAATACAAGGTATGTGGAATAGTGTTTAACTTGTACTATTGTACATAGTAACAGTAGCCGATAATACCCATGGGGAGATCTTATAGGTAGGAAAGGTGATTTTATCTAAAATAAAGTAGGTTTCACTCACTCACTGTCACACTTGAACACCAGAATGTTTGCAGTGTCCAAGAATTCTGTCCAACAGTCTGGCACCACGATATTTCTGTGCAGGTATTAGGCTCTGTATCAGTTACCATGATGTGAAGGGCATGTTTCAAGTCCTTATGTCTCTTGGGTTCTTCTTAGCTTGGCAACCATATGCAGGTTTTGGATATACCTTTTTGGATATGCCTTTTTGTACCATTTTGGAGCTAACAGTGACAATTATTTCCAATCTTTTCCCCATTGTGAGTGGTCACCTCTTTTGGTCTCCCAATCTCGTTGTCTTTTTGAAGCTTAGGTGAGCTGAGGTCTTGATGACCTGCTAATCTGCGTGCCATTAACACAGGACATTCTGAGAGCCTTGGCATTGCTGTGTGTTCCTCTGGGTGCCACCATGCCCAGACTTTCCCATTCATTCTTCGTCATGCATACTGTTGCAGTTCTCTTCAATACTCCTGCCAAAAATCAGACATTAATGAGGTTTTATCATCTGTGGCTTAGCTTTTGCTCTCTCTCCATGACATTTTTGTTAAACAGTAAACTCTCAGGACATCTTGTGGCTGTGGTGTTAAATTTGGACTAGGTTGTGACTGGAAAGGAGAGTTTTCAGCAGGACATATATGCCAGTATCAATCCTGTAAGCTACAATTATGTAAGGCATGTGTCCAAGACATGGAGGAGGTACAGAGCTATTCTGAATCCTTTGCCTTTGTTTCAGCAAAATAAAGATGCTGATCAACAGAGTCCACAGACTTCCTGGTTGGAGAATATACCAGTCAATCAGAGGCCTACTCAGGAGCCTGTGTGGCCCTAGAAACTCCAGACAATCCAAAAAGAACCATAATGAAACCTGTGACTAAATACTAGCAGAACAACCTGAATGTGATGAGCCAGTAATACTTGTGAAGCATCTTTCCTGACAGCAGTCAAGTCTGTTCTGGTCACCATAAGAATTAACTACATTTGCCTCCAACTGACTGGAACTCTTGCAGAGGTCACTGTGTAGCTGTAACCCATAGGCAAAAGGTGTTGAACCAAAAACTTAACAAAAACCTGCATATTGATCTCATCCCCATGTCTAAGGAGCGTGGAATGATTATACTAAGCAATGCTTTTGCCATGATTACAGGAAGTAGCAGATTCAGATTTGTAAAACTCTGGAGCAGTGTCTATTCCCTGAGGGCAGCTTGGTACACTAAAACTTTCTTTGTGTTCAGATCAGCACATTAGAATGAACAAGACAATTCCCGTATATCTGGGCCATTGAGCCAAGTTACCTCGATTTGAGAAACTGGTAACTTAGATCTTTGCCCTAGTATCAGTTAGAGGATAGAAATGCTGTAAAAATGAGCTCCAAGAAGCTGGTAAACCAGATCTGCTGAGTTTTCCTTGCTCAGGTCCAGCATGCACAAAGTAGTGTCTCTGTTTCTTCCCAACTCCCCCTTTCCTTGTGTCTTTGTGCTTACTAATACGGTTTACCAAAACAGTTATGGGTACCATATCATAACCTTCATAAATTGTTTTTTGGATGAGAGTGGGTGGTGCTCTGAGAACAGCTAATAGAAGCAGCTTTAAGCTCTGTGTGGCAGACTTTGGAAAGTTTGGATTAGGACAGCCATTCCTTTTGGTATACATTTTTGCTGTCACTGTGTTCTTTAGTTCATCATTCCTTGATGCTGTGTTGTCTGCTGGAAAGCATTTTCCATTGAGGCTGGAATGATTTCTTGACTGGCCTGGAGACACTCTACTATCCTGGCAGATGAAGGCTGGGTTTCGGCTGTTCACATCTGTGTGACCTCCTGGCTGGACAGTGCAATGTACCTGCACACCAAACATTCAGTATGTAGGAAATTGTGTACAGCAGGGAGCTTAGCGCATGTCCTTGAGCAAGAGAGTCTGTTTTGGGAATGTATCAAACCTTTGCTTTTCAGATTATATTTCCTCAGAATTTAGGTTAAATTTTAAGGCTTTGAGTATCTTAACACTCTGTCATATGGGCACAAAAACTTCAAAAAACATGTACGGTTTCACTGTGGTGAAACCCGTGGTAGTCTGGAACACAAGGGAAAACTGAAGAAAACTGAGGTTTATTGGTAACTCTGTAGTATAACAAGAAAAAAGTCTAGAAAGTTACTTTAATGGTAAATTGTTCTTTTATTGTTTAGTTGCACAACATAAGTTAATAAAACTAAATCACTAAGGAGGGTACTAAGGTAACTCTGTGTTGTACTGGTTTTATACACATGCCTATCAGTTATTAGGTATGCAGTATATTAGTAATTGGTATAAGCTATTGAATACATTGTGTATTTGGTGTGAAACTGTATCATGCAAGCTTGTGTAATACATTTTGGACATCTTGAAATTATTCTTTTAATGAAAAGTAGGTTTATGTTCAGTTAAAATCTGGAAAATATGTGGCAACATTTTGTAGAAAGGAGGATAGAAATGTACAGAGAACTCTTCATCTGATCAATAGCAGTGATAACATTTTACTTAATGCTAAGGACGTATTTCCCTTTTCTGAGGTATTTTTCAGTTGTTTGACACTATGGGCAGAGTATGGGTTCTATTTTTAAACAGAATTCAGTACATAAATACTTCATGCTTAAAACCATCTAGCATCTCATGCATAAAAACTTTTAATAAACATCTGCATAACAAGACTGAAACATTCTAAGTTTGCTGTATTTGCATTCTAAATTGCTGATTAATGCAGTATTTAAGGAGGGTAAAGCAGGAATTATTAATACTTTTCTCCATCTCAAAGTGAATTTTTTTTACTTGTGTCTTTCTCTTTAGTCTTACATTGTCTTAAGTATGATCCTTCGTGAAGGCGAAGAAGGGGGTTCCTATTTTCTGGCAGCTGCGTTTGTTTATGAGCTTTTACTTGTGGGTTGTTGTAGTAATTTGACCTAAAATGGACAGATGTTTGAACTCCTATATGAAACCATATTCTAAACAGTGTATCTTACTGCTCCACAAGAATGCTGAATGTGTCAAAACAGAAATACCTTTCCAATAATAGTGAACTTGAAAGCAGAAGAGAACAGAGCTGTCAATTCTGTGAGCTGATCTAGATGAAAGTACAAACTTCAGTCATTACATTTTCTCTCTACTTATAATTAATGTCATACATAAATCACATTATCATGATAGCAGACCATTAAAAACTGTGCAAATGGAAAGATTAGGAGAGTTGTAATTCTCCTTTTTTTGTGTTTTACTGCTACTTAGAATGAAATTTAACATAGATTAATTTTAAGTGAAATGGACTTTGTACACACTAAAAATGACACAAATCTTATACTTACATTATAGTAAAGAGAACTACTGGAGGTCAGAACATTGTATGGTGCACTGCTTCTTCTCTGTCTACTCACATTTAGTCATCATTATGTCTGTTCCCACAGTTTTCCTCAGAGTCGCCATAACTTCTCAGTCTCATGAAAAAGTCAACATTTTTCATTGAGTAATATATTTGGTAGTTTCTGAAAATATTACCACCTGAATGTCTGGCTGAGGCCTGACTGCTTTGTTGTGTGTCCTCAGCTTTCATTGGGAGCCAGATGTGTTCATTGTTTTTCAGAAAGTGCTCAGCTATCCTCAGATCACTGCCCTTGCTTTGCCAGCTGGGAAATTTCATAACTATAACTGGCCTAAAGAACTTTGATTTGATATAATACATCCTGCTCTTTTGAAACACATAAAACGTATGTTATTATGCATAAAACTTATTAATGCTAATGGGCACTGGATGCTCAAAAAGTGGGTGAAGGATAACTGTCTGAGATTTACATAGTCTTTGTGATGTTATTTTTAAAGACTGCTATGTTGTATTCAGGGATAAGATTTTCTTTACAGGGTTCCTGCTGACGTCAGTAGGAGGTATGCTTTTATATCTGGAGAGCATAGTAATTAGTTTTTAACAGTATAGCATATGGATCAGTGCTTAGATACCAAAATTATACGAGCCAGAGAAATACCTAAATAGAGAGACATAGGTGAAATGGCTAGAAATAAACATATGGTTTTAGATATTTTAATCTACTATAGTATGTCTGAAAATGCAAGGCATTCTTAAGATGTTGATCTTGGCACTTAAAAAAATGAAAGAGATTAATATGTGATCATTCTCATTCAGTTAATAAATTTGTTTCCTTTGAAAAAAAGAAACTAAAATCAAACTTGAGTTAGACTAGTCTTAGTTGATGGATAGATGTGCTAGAAAGCTTGCCCCCTACCTTATATCTTTTGCATAGACAGATGTAGTCAAGCTCAGATTATCCCTATCTGAATGTAATATTGTTGCACTGTAATCTTGTTGTGAAGGTAATGATACAGTATCACATTAAAAAATGGCTGTTATTACATTAAGGTTTTTTTAGCCTTCCAGTTTGTTCCTTTTCATTCTGATTAGATTTTGCTTTTGCCATTCCAAATTGATTAAATAATAAATCCTTCCTGCTTATGAACTGTTACCACACTGATCTTCTTCTGTTCTTGAATTGACTGAAAATGTGAGATGTTTTATAAATCATAGCTAGCCAGTTTCTCACATCATTTTAGCATTCTGTTTTCCACATCTGTATGGTACTTTGCCCTGTGATTTTTTTGAGTAGTCAATTTTATGCCTTTTAATGTTACTTGAAAATGAGTTTGTGTTTTGGAACATGCACTGTGCCTACATGTGTGTATCTTTTTGCATGTAATATCAGTATAGTTACCAATAATACTGCATGTACAGTGAAAAAGAGTACATTATGTATGCAGTGTGTTCTTAAGCTGGGGCTTAAACAGTTGATCACTTTCTTCCTGCACAGGTATCAGTGCTTTTAGTAGCTGGACATTTTGAATAATTTAAAACTCTAAAAGAGAGATATTTTTCATTGTTGATTGGTTTGATATAATTTTAAAAGTGTTTTTCTGCATATGGCCATTGTGGTCCAAATTATCTGCTTGTGTTAATAGGTATGAGACTATATTACTGATAATCTATCTGAAGAAATCAGTTAAATTCAAATCTGTTTTGTTTACCTACAGAGATTCTCATTTCTGAATGAATCAAGAAAAGTGTGGATGAGAGAATTTAGTTGTGGTCTTCATGTTTTGGTATCAGGTATAGGACCAAGACTTTTAATCTTGTGTGCAAGTTCCTGTCATGAGACTAAACTAGCAATTATTAATGTTGCAATTGCTTCGTAGCACCCAATCTTTTCATCTGCATTGATTAAGTACAAGAGTACAGGAATTTCTTAAGGTATTTCCTCTGGATGACTACAGTATCTATGCTGCTGTCAAGCTGCTGTCATCTGTAAATAACCTTAGGATCTTCTAGACACTCTGAAAACTGTGAGTCTCAGTACTTTGCCGCAACAGTTAGCTGTCTTTGGACTCCTAAATGAGAGACTGGAAAGGAGGTGGCAACATCCATGCTTTTCTTATGTAATATCTGCCTTCTTACAGTTCAGGTTAGAGGCCATACATGTTTGAAATAGGTTACATGGAGTGCCTCCTGTGAGTGACTATCAAGATACATGTTCCACTTCAGGGTGTACTTGCACATGTGCATGTGAGCTGATACAGCTTTTTCTAGACAAAAGAATCTGTGGCTTGTACAAACCTAGAATTTCTTTGTGCTCTGCACTGAATGGGTGGAAGGCAATGCACATCTTCCATTCTTTAGTGCCTCTCAGTTCTGCCTTTTGTTTGGATAAAGCATTCTGTGGCTTCTAATGCATAGCTTTGTCTCTTCTAAGCTTCTGAGATAATTTTTTTGAAAAAATAAAAGTTTGTAAAAATTTGCAAATTACAGATAACTAGTGATCCTTATTTTGTGTGGTACTTTTAAATAAACTAATTTGCAAAGACTGTAAATCTGAATAGTATACAAATAGTTTTTAAGTAATGCAAATGCGAGTGATTGTACTCCTGGAAACAATTTTTTGTGTTTGGTTTATGATTCTCTTTTGTTGTTTCTGCAGTAATTAGACAAACAGAAATGTGTGTTATATGCAGTATTTTAAAACCCAACTGCCTTTTCCCAAGTGCATAATTCATAGGAAGAATTAGCCAGTGTTCAGATACAAAGAACTGTGCTAATATAGGCTGCTGTTACCATTCTGCAGTTATGCTATAGAGAGACAAGGAGCCTCAAGATCATTTCCTTTCCTTGGTCATAGATTTGCTGAGGGCATTGCTACCTGTGAACTGAGATGAATCTGTTGCCAGATAGGAGAAACTAGTGTGAGAGATACGGATCGGACACTGACAGGCTCATTAGAACTTTACAGTGTATTCTCTTTTACATATAGGCTGTTTTTTTCTGATTATTTAACCAGAACATGTCAGTGTTCACAACTTAGTTAAAAATATCTGTTCTCTTATTTTGTGTACAAAAGTAAGAAAGGCACAGTGAAGCAGCTCTGCCAAAGGACAACACTTGATTATTTCCTACCACATGGTGTTTAAATTGAACGTGACCTAGAGCATTCATTGGACAAGGAATTTGTGAATAAAGAGTTTGGGATCTTCTTTTCATGGTACTAATTGCAGAGAGCAGTGTGCTGCACCAGAAGCCTTTGATGAAGCTCTGTGCAGTAGTTGCACATATTCGTTTATGAGATCCTAGAGAATGAGGTTGTTGTGTGCTCATTATTCCTGGGGTCTGTTTTGTAATGTGTTTTGCAAAGATCTCTTCTGGCAGTTTCTTTGTTTAATGTTCAAGTGGGGCCAGTGAGGGAGTCTTTGAGATGGTCTGTGCTTCTGTGCCATCAGTATGCTGAAGATACCCATCTCGCTTTTGTTATATCCAGATGGTGCAGGCTCTACTTTCCCACTGTCTATTTGACTCATAGGCTTACATAAGGAGAAGTTGGCTGGGTTTTGGCTAAAGGTAATGCTTATAGGAAGAAAGGGAAAAAAAAAAATAATGCTCTGTTTGACTTCAGTGTTGAAAAAGAATGCTCACCCTCTTTTAAGAAGTCTCATCTTCTACTGATACATTAGATGCTGCTAATTCTGTGGAACCATTGTTGGATACAGCTTTTTTTTGTAAGCAGCACGTTTTTACTGAATAACTAATTGGTGGCGAGAATTATTGGTCAACGAGTGGATCTTCTTCATTTGGCTCAATTTAGACCCTCCTGTTTTAGTCTGGGATGTGGATAGTCATCTGTTGCCAGTCAACTGTTATTTTTTTAAACTTCAATTATAAACTTGCCCAAGGCTTTATGTGTTGAAATGTTTTAAACATGTGAATATTAGGATAAAATTCTAGTCTGAGATACATGCATGTCTCTCTCCCGTTGAAATAATGAGTCATATGCATCTGAAGAACTGAACTTGGCATTAAGCGTTTTCTCAGATACGAAATATGAACATAACTTGCATTCATTTCTCTGTGTGGGGATCCCTAAAAGGGCTAGGAACAGTCAATGAAGAGAAATACTGTGTTTATTGCAAGTGTTCACCTTCTATGTTGCATTTCTTTCTTTACTTTTCTTTCTTTTTCAGCTATCTTTGAAGTTACTTATTTCTGATTTGTATGCAGAATATGCTTTATGACTGTGAAGGACCCAAAGCTGATGAACTGTTTTGTGTCTGATCAGAATCTGGCCTCTGCACAGTAACATAAGCATCACACCTCTGATGCAGCCAGTCCTTGTACCTCTAGGGAGCAACCGTCTGTTAGCAGCTTTGCTTATGTTTCCTGTGTTTACAGCACATTTATACTGTTTCTGCTTTGGTAATATGACCAGTTTAAATTTCATTCTAACTATGTCAAATTATCAAATAAAGCTACAGCACTGGAGTGGCCAGGAAAATGAGAGACTGGCAGTAACCTATTTATGATTTAAATTATTCCTGTCTTTCAATTCTAAGGTTGCTGTCATTTTTCCATTTTACCAGTCCAATGTATATGTTCAAGACTTGCCTGCAGATGTCTACATTAATGGAAGAACTCTTTCTTTACATATTTATTGGTTTGTTTGGGGTTTTTTAATTGAAGGAAAATCCTTCCGAACAAATAAGCAAAGCTAATAAAGTTTGGGAGTTGGTAAACTGAGTGATTTTTTTGCCATGAGTAGTGGGCTATGTTATTTGGGTGGTAGCTTAATTCAACTCTTCTGCACATCACTGTGTGATCTTTACATAGGAAGGAAAATACATACCTGTGGAAAGTTTCAGCATAAAAATAGCACAGTATGGAATTCACTGAAGAAAAGTGTATTCTACATATTCTGAATAAATCAGCATTACAGATTGGAGGTTCTCATTTGCTGGCCTATTTTATGCTTAAATCCAGATTTCTCTTACATATATGACTCAGTGATCTGGGCATCATGTACAGAAGATGTATATGGGGGAGCATTATAGCTGTCTAGAAACATTATATTGCTAGTTCTTGGCCCGACTCTTTGTGTGCTCCTGTGTGTATATGCTTAAATAGTACGTTCAGTTTTGGAGTGGAATACCACATGATCTTCCTGAAAGGATTTTGAGAAATGATAGTTGATGGAGAAGAAAATTGTCCTCTTTCTGAGGTGTGGTTTAAGGTTCTGTAAGGAAATCTAAGATTTTGGTCTGACTCCTAAGAACTTTGTGTTTGCAGATGTAAACACAAACACAGACACCTCCAAAGTTTACCAGTGACTTGGATTAGTTCCTGCTTGTTAACATAGCAGAACTAAACTGCAGTGACAGTGAAAGAAGCAGCTGTTAGTTATGGATCTTACTGAGTGGTTACCACCACTTACTTTGTGTTCATGTGTGTTACTTTTGGCCCTCATCTGATGCTTGTAACATAGATGAAGGAGGAATTACAGGGGATCTGTAAAATGCTTTGAGATTTGTCTCTTCTGGAAAAGACTATGGGACCATGTAATCTATTATTAAGTGAATTAGATGTTTTAGCCCTTTTGTCATTGGGATTTAAAAGAAAAAAGTTTTAACCCTGCTTGCAGATGCTAAGCTTTCTAGCAGATTCAGTTTCTGTATAAATGTAAAATGTAGTTGGAAAGTCCCGTGCTGCCCCTTGCCACAGTTGTTGCACACTGGCAGCTTTTTTATTTTTGTTTTTACTGCTTAAAAAAAAGGTAGAAAAGTGTTGGTGATGCACCAAAATACCACGGTATAAAAGGATTCTCTTCCCCCCTACTCTGACGCTTAGGTAAGTGGGTTAGGATTTACTCCTTAGGCTTGAAAGCACTTTGAGAACATAAAGACACCCATGCTGACACTGTAATTCTTACAAAGTGTCAACGAGCTGATTTATTTCTGTTAACAGTAGTTTTAAATGACCTTGTTTCATCTTGCTATCTTTAGCTTTGTTATCTTAAGCCATGGGAAGAGGTGTTACTGCTATTACTGTGATGACTGTGAGCATAGCCCTATGCCTGTTGATTGCAATGGGAATGATAGCAAGGGTCTGCTCCTTTATAGGTAATTCTGTGTATGTTTTTCAACCTTTCTGTTTTAAACTTGTCCTTTGTTTATTATCTGCCTGGAAACCATTCTCTTGATCACATAAATTCTAGGCTTTTGACATCTGAATGGGATGCATTCATACAATTCTTAATGGTGGGAGATTTTAATTTTCACAGTGACAATAAATCTGGAAAATCCCTCAAGCATTGCTGGGAATTTCTTGATGTTTTGATCACTTTCTACTTACTGCAGAGGTTGCTTGTTTTAAAAATGTAGGGCTGGTGTCTATTGTTGTTACTAATGCTGAAATGTCAAAGCAGGTATTCCAACAAATTTTACTCTCAACTAGTCATAATCTGCTTATTCTAGGCTTTAAACAGTGTGAGTTGGGTCTCTTTGGCACTAGATTATTTCTCTTTCATGACGTGTAGGAAATCATTCTCATTTTTGTTGTTTTCCTCCTTGACATGTAAGTACAAGTAGAGAAGGCTGCTTGGATAGAACTGACTTGATCTCTCCTGACGTGAATGTCCACATGCTTGTTTTGGAAATGTTCAGTGTTATACCTAAGAATATGCATTAAATAACAGTGAAAAATATGTTGAAAGGAGAGGGAACATTATAGGATGCATTGGGAGGAATCTGGGCAGTGGTGATGTTAATACCCTGGTTTATCCCTGATCTGAGACTTTTGCAGAGAATGCACTGATAAAGCTAATAAAATGAGGGATGGTTATTATAACTCTTTTACACCAAACAGCTGAAAAAATTCTCTGCTAGCTTTTGTACCTTCTCTGTCAAATTTTTCAGGTTTTTATGTTGCATACAGAACAGATTCCTCTGTTGGTCATCTCCAGATTATTCTGCATCCTTGTGTTTATTCATTGATGTGTGAAGGAAGGAGTGAAAAACAGACTTCTGGATTTTGAAAACAGTCATGTAGCCCTTGTGTCTGTTCCACTATATTTAAATTAAAAATGATAATTTTTCTCTTCAAGAGTGGATTAATATGTATAGTTCATCGTAAAGATTTTTTTGGAAACACTTCTCATAGGAAGGAATATTCGTTGAGCGGTACAAGCAGATTTCACACCTGTAGGAGTCAAGTATTTATTTAGAACTCCTAATATATATTAAACTATATCAGTTGCCCTTTCAAAACAATTTAATCAGAAGTCTCCTTCCGTCTGTTCCATCCAAATAATTGCAATATTGTTTAATTTTTAGAAGAAAAATATTAATTAAAACCCTTCACACTTTCCAAAATGTGTTGATACTACCATCAAACTCTAAACATTTAGTGGGGTGAAAAGGAGATTTTGCTGCCTTATTTTACATTTCAGTGATTGAATTTGACAGATTTCTTCTGATCATGCTTACTAAGGAAAAGTTGGAGTTATGCGAAGCTGGACAGTGGACATACAGAACTGTCAGAATATTGTATCTTGTCCTATAAAAGTTAGATCTGTTGGAGTGGATCATTATATTTGACTGGAAATTTGAAACATTATTTTTCATTGATATGTGATACATTGCAGTCTGAATCTTGTCTTACAAATTTTCTCTGCACAGATGCGTGCTTCCCACCAACAGATTTTCTCTGCACAGACGCATGGTGCCCACCAACTTGTTCCTGTTGGAGATTTGCTTTGGGACAACTAGTAGGGATCTTGTGCTATAGACTGAGAGTGGAACTGTTGACATTGATGGAGGAAAGCATGTAAGAAGACTTTGTCCTTAGGAAGATTAGAAGGACAGATAGACTGCTGACAGTGCTTCCAGGGAGGAGAGAAGGGTGCTGTGTTTCCTTTTTCTGTGAGGGAATCGGGTCTGTGATGGATTTTGGGAGATGTGTGGGTTTGAGAATATGAAAAATTTGCTTGGAGATTGTGGTTTATGAATAAAACACCTCTTCTTTCTGGGATGATTTTTGGATTTCCTTTGTCTGTGGTAGCATGAGGAAATCGATGGTTTCATTCCTTTCAATTTAAAGGCCAGTCTAGTTTCTTGTCGGATGGCAGGCATTTGGTTTGTGATGACTGCCTGTTCTTTCCACAATATTGCATATATTATGTCTCTGCTTACCAAAGCACATAGTAACCTCCTTTGTTATGACAAGTTCATAATAATTTTGACTTCTAAGTCTACATTTAAATGTTGAAAGCGAACAGTGAAGTCATAGTCATTTGGTAATCTGCCTCATTCATTGTATAATGCTGCACTGATATTTATGAAGGTTCATTTCCCTTAGAGGATAAGATTAGAGCATAATTTTAGAATTTCAGGCATCTTTAAGATTACTTGGAAACTTTTTGCCTTCTGCTTAAATTGTTTGGAGGTGAAATTTAAGGTAGTGTTTTGAACTGTAAAGAGCCAGTACAGTATTTGCTGGAGTACTCTTTCTGATTTGTTGTATACAAAGCTATTTTGTCAAATAAACATCTCGGTGTTCACTGTCAGGAATATACTTTACATATGATCACCAGCTTAGTAGTGATAGATACTGAGTTAAAGCTGTGATGTAATTCTGGATAGTCTTGTTAGTCTTCTTGAAGATAACTCATAGACCATCAAAAGTAGGGTGCCTATGGCTTGGTCACCAAGCAAATTTTTCAGAGGCCTGAATTAAACCTTAGCATGATGAAGTGAGGAAGGAGACCTGCTTGTCAGTGATTGAAATGGCTTTGCTACTATCTTGTATACCTTACATATATATCTTACGATATTTCAAAGGTTTCTGTCTTTGCACCTAAAATTTTGTGCACTTCTCAGTGCTAGCTGAAGCACCATTGAATTTTACTTACACTACAGTGCTCCATAGAAATGCAGCATACTGAAGACAAGATCATTAGTTTGGAAGAACATTAAGTTATTTCTAAGTAACTGTAACATGATTTTGAGCTGTTTGGGGAAATTTTTCTCTTCCCACTGCCTTCAGCAGCATAAGGTAAAATCTTTAGGGTCAGTGCTGCTTTTCTGATTTGGATTCTGTGTGATATATTTGTAGTGCTAAACTTTACATATTAATTTTACATATTATATATGTAAAACCAGTATGTGCAAGTTATGTCTTGGAACAAACACATTTACAGATGAACTCCTCTTTCTGAATCCCATGACTTTGGGTTACCACATTTCCTCTGCAACCCTGTGATAGGCTAGAGACATGGTTAAAACAGTGCAGAGAGAACTGCTTTTTATTCACTCACTTTTCCAGAGCAATGGGAACACTATATTAATTTAGTGGCACAAAGATGCCTGATTTAAAAAAACTATCTGCTTTTACCACGAAAAAGGGATAAAATTAAGCTCTACTATAGGTCTACAGTCTATGTAAAGTCTTAGCTTCACATAATTTTCGAAAAAAGAGCTGTTGGCAGAGAAGGTAGGATTTACCAAATTCTGTTTATGGACTAAGCAACTTCTGTTTCTTAAAAACCACACTGGGCACATCCTTGTAAATTCAAACCATTCTGCCATTATGGCCAGTATAAACCAACAGTCTCTACTTACTGCTGCTACATTTTTTCTTATAATATTTGAGAAACAGGCCTCTGATTTTGAACAGATCCTGGTATTATTGTGCTGTCTGGTAGTGCCAGATTAGATATGTTATTTGCCTCTTGAAGCTTAATTTCTGTTTTTGCTTGGCCAGTTGATTTGAGTCAGTACAATAGTGCGTATGTATAAATGCAAATTCTTTAAGCTCCCAGGGGGGAAAAAAAAAGGCACAGCAGCAATAGGGGTATTTCTAGTGCTTTCTGAAAAGAAACAGCTACATCCAAGTTGCTTATGTATAACTGTAATATTTTGGTGAATTCTTGGTTAACTAAGTTTAAACCTGTTGGAGGTATATCTATAGAGTGATAGCTTCAGCAGGGGTGAGGTACATATTGCTGTCACCGAAGAGCTTTTCTCTCCAGAACTTGGAACTGAGCCCAGCAGAAACACACTGGCAGACACTGTTTCATCTCTTCTTGTGTCAGGCGATGGAGAGGGTCACAGCTTCTTGTTTCTACCTGTGACTTTTCTAGCAGGTAGTGAGGACAGTATGATAGACCTAGAGGCTTAAATCCAGAATATGAGCTCAGTATGGAATTTAGCTTAAGTGTTTCCTACTCTAAAAAGGACATGAAACTGCTATACTAAATTTTAAACTGCAGTCAAGCAAGTATGTACAGTACATCAGAGACACACTGTCTGATAGCCGAAGGAAGTCTCAGGGAATGTTCTTCCATCTAGTATTAAATTTTGCCAAAACTAAAAATCTAAAGTAATTACACTGTTTATGGAGATTAATCAGTTTTACAGTAGAGTGACTAGATATGGCTGTAAAATTGTTAGCTATTTGGAAACTTCAATCTGTACTTCCTGAAAAATGATAAAATTTACAAACTTTTGGTCATCAGGTTGATAAATCTAAACTGATGCAAATGCCAAATACCATTTGATGTTTAAAAAATAATTTGATCAATATTGACAATACAGAATATATAGAAACAAAATTTAACCATTTGAAAAGATACAGACCCAACTGAGTCTGCAAGGAAGTATCCAACAGGAATTACTGTTTATCCATCTAGCATTAACTGCATTTTAACTGGAAATCGGATTCTTTTTGGTCTTGGTAGAAATTTTGGAATATGTTTGCTTCCTATGAGTGGTCAATACCCAGATACACATACTTGTGTATGGTCTGACAAAAAAAAATAGGTTGTATTGGCAGAACTGTTGCCAGGAGAGTATATGGGGAGCAATCAAAACTTTTCTACTTTTTAAAAATTTTAAATCCTTGGTGATTTAAAACCACAAACAAACAAAAACCAAACCAAAACCACCTCAAAATGGATATCTTTTGACCCATGGTAGTTTATTTGCTGTGGTCTTGTGAGGCAGGAAACCATCTCGCTCCCTCCTCTTGGACTTGGAAAAATACTCACCAATATTTGTGTTAGCCTTAGTATTTTGCCAAATACAGAATTTGGCATTCTCAGATTAACACCTTCAAAAATTCCTTTCTGTTTTCAAGGTTTGTTTGAATTCACAGAGCACAAGTTATGAAGCAACTGTTGGAAATCTCCGGAAGAAATGTTGGATGCAATAGATGTTTCTAGAATATAATGGTGTTTACTTCTTTTTGGCATATTTGAAAAGAATAGGTAAATGTATTCTGTGATAGTGTCCTGGACAACAAAAATACTTGTTTAGTCCTTATGATGCACTAAAACAAATTTTGAGATAGATGAAAAGGTAAATTGATAAAAGATGCAACAGAATAAAAGTTCATTAGTAGATGATACTTAATATTGTAAGACATTAACACAGTTCTCAGTTATGCTAGCTATTTCCACTTAAACTGTCCCTTGCTATGTGATTCAGTAATAATAGCTGGATGCCTTTGTATGATGAATAAAGTAATTCACGTGCACACTAGGTACTTCCAGCTAAACTGTCCCTTTACTGTATGATTCAACAATAATAGCTGGATGTCCTGTATAATAGATAAAATAATTCTCAGGCACACTGAAGCTTCTCTGTCACTGGGTATGATGTAATTTAATCTTATTTTTCCACCAGCACAATAAATGTGACTGTGTGTGAAAGAGAATCTATGTTTGTGTGTAAGATTTTACTTAGAAATAATCTTCCAAAAAAGAGGCAAATGAATGCATTGCAAAGAGTTTGTTGTTTGCAAAAGGTTTTCTTTACAGTTTCATTGAACTGTTAAGCATTTATTGTAAGAAGAGTAGATTGTTCTAATTTTAATTATTATAATGCTGTTCTGTTTTAATATTGCATGATCTGTGGGCTGCCATAGAGTTGTTACAAATTGAAGGGCTGATATAACATGAAATGAGGCACCTCTTCTGAATGTTGCTTTTGTTCTGTATTTAACAAATTAGTATGTTGACATTTGTCACCGATGGATTTCATTATTTGCTGAAAGGGTTTAGAAGGTTTGACAGCATGAATAGTTTGTCCTACAGACTTTTGAGAACTGATAAAGGCATCTTTGTTCTTTGTGCAAAAGCACAACAGATATCTTATTGACTGACGCATACAAAAAAAGAAGGCTTGTATAGCTGTTGCGCAGAATAAACTAAGAAAATAATTTTGAATCCGTTATGTATTCTTCTATGTTTTTCTCTCCTTTTTTTTTGCTAACAACATCTGTCTTGTTAATCAATGTAACAAGAAGCATTGGATCCTCATTCAGTAAAATGAAAGCATGCATTTTATATCAGTTTACATACTGTTTATAGATGACAAAAGTAAGAAAAACAGGTAATGGATGATAGTAGGACTAGTTAGTTAAATTTCTATTGCCTGAACCATTTTTAAGACTAGTGTGCAGAGTATTGTAGCATTTGTGTATGAAGAGGATAGTAGAAATAATTAATTTTAGCAGGCATATTGAAAATCAGAATAGACTTGACAGTGTTGGATTTGCACCTATTCTTTTAAGTTAAATGAAAGGTTTCAGCAAATGGATTTCCAGTTACCAGTTCTTAGAAGTAAGAATTGTAGGTGATACTGCATATGGGCAAAAATTAGATCACATGCAAATTGGATAATTATCTTAATCTCATTGTTTGCTCTCTCATTTGTAGTTGGCACAAGAAACAAGATTGTATTAGATATGAACTGAAAATTTAGAAGAATTGGATCTGTGCCTCTTTTATAATTTGAGAAGTTCTGATCTTTTTGTTTTAAAACTGAGCTTTACCTTTCTATTTTTTCTTAGAAACATCAGGGATTTGTAGCACTCTCTCCTCTAGTAATGTTTTGGACTTCCTGAATGATTCAGGGATATATCTGGAGTTTTCTCAGTCTGCAGGTGAAGTATTTGTGATAGGAATCCTTAAAAAACCCAAGAGAATACGTTAGGTTTGGTTTGGTTTGTGATGCTCTCTAACTGTAGTTTGTAGAGATTTAATAAGAACTGCTTTTGCATTCAGGCATATTTAATTTCTTTTACTGCTTTTAGAACAGTGATACCACAAGCTTTACATTGAGAAAAGAACCCTGAAAAACTTGAAGATCAAGAAATCTCTTTTCCTTTTTTCTTGGTTGGGCGCTTTTTTGTTGGTGGTTGTTTTGTTCTGGTATGTGTGAGGAAAAGCTTTCTTCTATATATTAAATGAAGAAAAACCTGAGCCATTTTTTATTTTATTTTGTCTTGTCCCTGTCACCTTTTGAGACCACTAATATATAGGCTGTTAACTTGAGTGAATTTTCACTGAATATGGAGAAGCAGACACATTTGCTCTTTCCGTCTATTTATCATAGTTGGTTATTTGCACTTTGGCTCTCAGCTGTGTTAATATCTGCCAGAAACTTTATGATATAGTAAAAAGAAATCCAGCTCTTCCAGTAATAGCAATGATAGGAAAGCTACAAATAATGAAATCCATCCCTGATCAAATAATATTATCCATCATTGACAAATGTAATCATTTAGACTGGAATGTTGTTGTGAGGAATGTTGTTAAGAGATTTTTTCATAATATTAATGATTTTAGCAAGAATACAAAGAATAATTTGAAAACGCTCTGAAATAAATGCTATGTGCATTCCTAATATAAAACAAGAGAGTCTATTTTTTTTAGTCTTTGGTATATGAGAAGGAAACCGAAAAAAAAATAAATTATTAATATAACACAAAAACATTTTGTATTTATAAAATGAGAGGTGTGACTACTTGTATCTGTATCTATTTCCATTACCTTCTTCTTGTTAAAATAATATGATCAATTAAAATAATTAATTGCAATGATCAGTGTCCATCTGTTGCTATTTTCTCTTCACTCTTTTATTTCAGCAAGTGCTTAAGGTTAATTTTGTGGTGGTAAATCTTACAAATCAGTTTTAAATGAGAGAGAATAAATATAAATGCATGGTTCTAACAGAAAGTTTCCACACTATTATGTGTTATTAACCATTTTCACATGGTTAAGAGTATAACTTAGTTTTTGGTATCTTTTCCTCCTTTGGCCATTTTCTAACAGTTGGAAGCATTCAGAGAAATGTGGTAAAACTTTCCTCTGAAACCTGGATTTTAGAAAATCCAGAATGTAAACCAAATACTGCATTTATATGTTTATATAAAGTTCTTACTGAAATTAGTGAGAACATGGTATTTCCTCTAGATCCTCAGACATGAACAAAATTTTCCCTTCAGCCTCTGAACCTCTTTTGTGATGCTATCTATGTCAGCAAAAGTAGAGATGTTTTATCATTGTTGTGATCTTTGCATCAGCTCTCATATGTCAAACAAAAGAAGATACTTCTATAAAAAACTCCATATCCTAAAATGCTATTCACAGAACAATCTGAACTGGAAATATTTTTATTTCTTTGACCTTGTTTTCTGTGCTCTTTAACTGACTCTAGATTGACTTCCAGTCTGTTTTTTAAGAAAAAAAGACAGCAGCTAATTGAGTTGTGTAGCTTGTAAGTTGTAGTTGTTTGGAGTTGTCTGCCATGAAACAATGCAATTTTGTACTATGTAATTTTACTGCTTCATAAGGGATCTGGAAGTTGCTGTCACTGATTCACAAATTAATTTCAATGTTAGCAGTGTCAGTACTTTTTGAGGAGAAATTTTCAAAGAGTGAAGGTTAAAAATTGAGTTCCATAAACTATACAGAGAGGGTTTTTTTAAGAGTGAAACAGGTGCTTGCATTTATTGAAGCCACTTGCACTTACTCCTAGATCAGTTAACTACATCAATTAAATATGAAAAATTCATTCTGTGATAGACAGCATGAAAAGCTTTAGTCCTCAATGTGTTTCTCTTTGAAAGCTAAGATTTTTTTTTCAGTATTGAAGTAATTTGTTACTAGGAGGTATTGTGTAATATTTTTTTTCTATGTAATTGATTTTTCTTTAAATCTTATTGATTTTTCAATTACTTTGGTTTTTGGGGGCATGAGATTTCAAACAAATGTGGATAAAACATCTTGATCGGAGCTGAGGTTTTGAATCTGTAATTCTTTCTTTTCCACCTGTAATTTTCTGTTTGCTTTTCTTTCTGTAAAACAGCAAGCAATCTGCTGTGTGTCACAAATCCTGTGAGTATGGAAGTTTCTAAATGAATAGGTATTGTTGGGTTTACATAAGAAATTAGGAGACAAAAACTGGATAGCTCAAAAAAAGGTTCATGCCCTGCAATTTTCTCTTTATGATACAGGATATGTAAGATGAAAAGAAGTGAGCTAGAGCTGCTGTTAGTCTTCCTGGGGGCATCAGAGGTCAACTGATGAATAACTCTCCAACTCCACAGTTCTTACTTGTGTTGAATGCTGGTTGATCTTGTAACCTCTAGTTCCTGATGATCTTATTATGAAGTTGGGTTAGATCACTAGCAATACTTGGATCCCAATTGGATTAAAATCTGCATGTAAAATACAATGTACTTTCTTTCCTTCTTGGTTTACATCCCAAGTCAGAGCATTTGAAGCAGGTAGGATTTATTACCATGATATGACTGCAGCAGGGTATCAGTCACAGAGAAGTTGTTTCATTAATTTTTGTAAAACCCCAATTAAAGTTTTTTTTTGTCTTACCACTGTCAATGTGTGTGCTCTGTGTGTTGGAAAGAGGATGAGACAGCATTGTTTAAAGAAAATAGTTGCATTATTACCAGGTTGTTCAATTTGTGGTGTGTTCCTGTTCTTGAGAGTTGAATCTATGGAAATTCTTGTAACCCTTCTGTGGGAAGTGATGGTTTCAGTCCACCATTTTAACATTGTGTATTTTGGTTGGATGATAGAGGATAGAGGAGCTGAGCCCAGTGGAAAGTTAGAACTTCAAAACAGAGCATGCTTGAGGAAAAATTAGAAAAAGAGTAAGGCACATTTTTGGCAAGACTGGTGCAAAAATTAAAACCTCCAAAATGTTTCCTGTCTGCTAGGTGTGCATTTTGTTGGGCAAGTAAATATGTTTTTTTAGCATGTACAGTTCTGCATTTTATACTTGAAGTCCCCCAAGAATCCCACTTTTAGGATTAACTGTCCTTTGGTATTCAAAGAAGAAGTTAATAGAAGCTATCCACCCATATATGGTTAGTTCACATTGATCTAATTTTAAAAGGAAAAATAAATTCTTCAGTAGTTTAGTTTGTTTGTTTACTTTTATTAATTTTTTATTGTTTAAAAAAAAAATCTAAAAATAATGGAGATTTTTTACTATTTTGACCTTTTACTCATGTAAAAGTTTCAGAGTAAGTTATGATTGAAAGTTTGAGGAAATTATGTAAATATATACATGATATAAGGGTATAGCATATCTTTTAATTTGTGAACATAAAGTTAGGAGAATTGAATTATGGGGAATGAGATGTGTTGATACAATTTTCCTTTGGGCTGATCTTGTATTAGCTGGGAGTGCATCAAATTATTTGTTTACTTTTTGAAGCACATCACACCTGTATCCTTTTTGTTCATGTCAGTATGATCAGTCCTTTTGCAGTAGCAAAGTAAGGTCTCCTAGAATATAAAAATTGTATTTGTCAACTCTTGTCAATATTTTCAGTGTGGTTTAGTTTATTTTTGTTCATCATAAAGTTCCAGAGCTATTTTGGTATCTGAAGGAAATTTTTAAAATTTCCTCTGTGAATAATGTCTGGACAAATCAAATAAATACTAGACTTCCAAAGACATTGGAAGATGGCGCATGTCACAGTTGTGATAAATACATCCTGTATTTTATGAAGGTTCTTACTTTAAAGCTGTTCAATTGTTGTAATATGGAATTGGAGATAATGAGAAGTATCAAGATTTGTTACAAACCCAGTTGTTTGTGTAGCAGTTTTCTGAGCTTGGGCTCATGTTATCTTCTTCCTTTCACTGTATGTTTTCTTCAGTTTTATGCCAAGTACCAGTTTTGCTGTTGAACAGTGAGAAGGTTTCACCCTTGTACGCATCCTGACTAATCTGGTTTGGTATGGTGAAATAAGTAAGACTGAAGTGATTGTCTGCCAGTTCATGGAGCAGCTGCTACTTAGGTGTTCACATCATTAATTAGGTGCTTGACTGAAATTTGAAATTTGGATATTGAATTGCTGTACTGAGCTAGCTGCTACCATCCTCCTTCCTGTACCAAAGTGTTGGTCTTCTTTCTGTATTGACTACCCTACTGTATTATATTGCATGATTTATGGAGTAAGAAGTTAGTTATCTGCTCTAGAATGCCTTCCAGCTGTAACTTCCAGTGATTTGTTGGTTTTCCACTATGATGGTAGGAAAGGAACCTTTATGAAATTTCTATTATTTCTGGAACAATGCTCAGGGTATTCTAATTACTACACCCTTGTCTCTACAACTGCTGCAGTTTCTGGTACACTATAAACCTAAAAGATTAAAAAGGCTGTTGGTAGTTCTTTCAGTACTGGATTATAACATACACCAGAATGCTGGAGATTATAGAGGCATGTAAGTGAATGTTGCATGTTCTTGTGTCTGCATTCCAATGGCACAAGTGTCCTCAAAGATAAATTAAGCTAACATTCAAAGTCTGATGTAGATAACCACAGACAATATGCTAATACCGTTCTTTGTGTCACTGGAATAATGTAAATTGAAGGCAACTGATAAGAGATTGCACAAACTATCTTGAAATGTCTATCTTAATTTTAATGTGTTCCTATGAAAATATTTTTAGAGAGATTTCCCCTGCTGCCTTCTACATGTTTAAGAAGGGATTTTCTAGAAGTATAATAATTGTCTAACCCATTTAATATCTGAGTATCTTCTTCTAAATAGGAAAAGATAAGCAATATGTGGAGTACTATCAAAATGAAAATTTTTTTTATTATATACCTTCCATCTGTAATAGTAATTTTGGGTGTGACTTTTATCTTCAGAAGTATAATATAAGCCAGCTGATAAGGTCTTGGCTCTGTTATTTCAGTAAATACAGAAGAAAATGTATCTGCAAATCCCTGTGTGTTAAGAGGGACGGACTTCTATTTTAAAAGGATTGGAACAAGTGTTAGAAATGAGCTTCGTGTTCCTAGCTTAAATGTGTACTTAAGTTCTTGCACATACATTTGGCGAGAATTTGTGCTATGTGTCTCATCTGATTATGTGTGATCAGCCAAAGATAGCACACTGCTGCAGCCTGTGTGCGAAGTGGCACCTGCATATGAGTCTGGAGAAAAAAGTTTTGCAAAATTGCTTTCACAGATCTGGCCTCTCAACTGGTCAGATTACTGTTCAGAGCTCTAGGACTCATCAGAAACCTTTTATTTGTTAAAGAGACCATTTATTAAGAAATCTACGTGGATGGATTTGGATGATTGGAACATTAGGCCACTTCAGCCTTTCATACCAAAAATTTCTTTCCCTTTGGAGCTCAGTTTTGCCTTCGTATGTGTTCATACCATAGTTACAAGTTTTGAGACTTCCCTTAGCAGCGGTTTAACAGGGAGAGGTAAATTGCTCCTTCTTTCTGTCAAACGATACAAAGATCTAAATTATGAGATTGTGATTCTGGTCAGAATAATAACCTTCTGCTTTAAAAGTGTAATCAAGTGTATACTTGCTGAAAATAAGTCATTAACTTATTTT
Source organism: Athene noctua (assembly GCF_965140245.1). NCBI lineage: Eukaryota > Metazoa > Chordata > Aves > Strigiformes > Strigidae > Athene > Athene noctua. Next base: position 53,678,911 of record NC_134077.1, on the reverse strand, counting down.
TCTGTAAGAGCCATTTGGAACTCGTCCAGCTTCCTGGGAAGGTCTGGTGAGGTTTTCATTTTTTTGTTAACTGGGAGAGGTTTCCCATCTTCCTCACCACATCCAGCTAGCCTGTTCTGGCCTGCTTTAGAAACCTGGGCCAGACTTGAAGAGACATTAGCTAGAGGCATTTATAAGCTGTGCATACTTTGTGAGCTCTTGATGTAATTGCTGAGATGAATCACCTTTGTCCATCCCCAGTGTATGAATGGATTTCTTCCCTTCTTCATTCCAATGAAAACAATGGATATCAAGCCTTATAATTTGTTCCTAGTAATTCAGATGGATGGTAGGAGGACCAAATTCCTATTCTGGCAATAAAGTTTTTGGCTATTGCAATTTAATCATCATTCTGATTATCTTATTTTTCACATAGATACTTTCTTGAATTATTGAGTGGTTTAGGAACAACACTGATAGTAACGATGTGCAATGAATAACGTTGCACATCTTACATGATGTAAAAAAAAAATGTAGATTTGTTGGTATCAGTAGGGGCAGAGTAGAGTTTCTGGAATTCAGACATATTGCAAATAGAGAATCTATCTGTATTTTAAACTCATACATAGAATCAAACTTTTCCCCAAACTAAGAGGTGCCAAACATATTATAGAAACATGTTCGGTCTTTGATAAATTACGCTTCAGATAAATGGGAACTTTGCACTGCTCTGTAGTGATATTTTTTGCTATGTGAGGCTCTGAATTGGAAATACAGCTGCTTGTTAAGGGCAAACAAAATAAAAAGAATCAGTTAAGGTGTTCTCAGGAAAGGAAGTTGCTGGCTGTACTCAGACTAAATTCTGCTGCTGGACATAATCTTATTATTGGCCTTGGAGGAAGTTGTATTCTTTGGTCAAAATTTAACTCATATAAATTTTTCTCACTGAATTGATTGTAATCCTTCCATAAAGAGAAGACTGGCCAAATGTGGCATTTCTGTTATTTGACTGGAAAAAGCAAGAAACAAAATCTTTATTGTGTATTTACCTACAGTAGACTTAAAATGCAAACCATTCTGTGAGCCTGTTTATAAGGCTTGAAGTTACATTTCTTTTGCTTAAGCAAATGGCCAAAGTCCTGCCAGCAGTATGTCTGGAATGTTATTTACTTGGCCCATTTCCATGGTTTTTCTTTGTAGTGCCATACACATGCTACAGTTAGGGGTCATTTACTTACAACTGGCCAAAGTAGTACTCCTAGAGCTGTGGTTATTCTCATCAGTGGCTTTATAAAAAAGGTTCATCATGTTCTGCAGCTTCTGTGCTCACACGTTTTCCCTCCCTCCTTCCTTCCCTTCCTCCCTCCCTCCTTCCTCTTGCTTTTGGTGAAGATCTGGAGAGCTGCTGTTTTTTCTTGCTTTGTTCTCTGTGACTTGATTCCCCTATTAGTGCTTTAATTTTTTACATTGCTTCTTACAGTGCTGACCTATTGAAATGTATTGACTTGCTTTGCTGGATGACTATCATTTTTTATAAGATGATGGTTATTGAGTATGTTTTTTCCATTTAACTGTGTATCCTATTTTATGGTGTCAGTTCCAGACATTCAACTGGTTGCAAGAAAACTGTGTGTTTTAACATTTCCAACAGAAGGGTAGGATGGGTGGGGAAGCTCTTTGGAATGCTGATGAATAATATTTGACTCTTGGAAATGTTCTAAGGCCATGTGCTCCCCTCCCATCCTTGGAAGGCTAGACTTAGTTTTTAAAGACCTGTGGTCTTGAAGGTATTACCATTGTGCTTTGTTTCCTTTCTAACTTGCTGGATTTGAGGAAACAGTTGAAATGGATGCCAAGGGTTAGTGCAGGAATATATTGCAGATGGTGTTCTTGGTTTCTGCCCTCGCTATTCCAATCTGTGGCACTGTGCTTCATTAATCCCTTGCATGTTGGTCAGAGGGCTTAATTCTGCTACTTTCTTTCCTAGATGTACTAATATTAAAAAATATGTAACTTTTGAGATGTTAATGTCTGTAATTTCTATAAGCATAGCAGAAATTGCCTTACAGTGGAACATGAATTAGGAACTGCAGTAACTTGAATTCAGTCTTAAGTGTTTTCAATAGCAGAACAATAATTCACAACATTTTTTTCCCCCAATTTCTTCTTACAGTACTTAAGTCCAGAACAGAGTAGATATAGATTTGGTTGTCCTCCCCTGTTGTGAAAATCAGATATTTAGTGACCGAGTCTCCTTTTCACTTCTGTGCTTGTGGTGAAGCTCTGCATCTCCAAAAATGATCAGCTCTTACAATCAGATGATATCCTTCTAGCTTGTTTGAAGTTTTACGAAGTGCATGTGCTTTACTATACATGACTCCTGTTGCTTTTGCATAGTGATTTGTTTTCTTTATAAAATGCTTCCTATAAAATTTCCAGCTTTGATCATTTAACTGATAAATACTTGCTGGCTATATTCACATCTGCTCATCTTTTATTATCCTGGCTTATATAAATGCTTCTATTGAAAGAAATCAATGTTATAATTTGAAAAATAAAAAACTCTGGTTTAAGTTTCTTCTTACAGCTAATAGTTGCTTGATGGTTGAATACAAAACAACTGCTTGGCAGAATTTTAGTTTGATTCTCAGCCAACCAACAATTAAAGTATAACCTAGTTCCTGAAAATGCCTGAGCTATAAACTATCAGTCATGACCTAGCATGCATGCAGTAATAAGAGGCTGACAAGGCTAATAAAGCCTATATATTGTTATGACCAGGCAATGCATGTTATAATGAGTCAATAATGTATTTTGTCATTCATTCCTATTATGCAGCCCACACATCATCTTCCTGTCACAGAGTGTATTACCGGGAGGGGGCCATCTCTGTGGAACACGCCTGTGCCATGAAATTGCTCATGCTTGGTTTGGACTGGCTATTGGTGCTTGTGATTGGACTGAAGAATGGTTAAGTGAAGGGTTTGCCACTTTTTTAGAAGATATATTTTGGGCTAAGGCACAACAGGTAAGGTGATGATGCATCACTTCTCGGTAGAATTATGTGGAAATCTAGATTCTATACTCTGCGGTGAATTAGACATAAAATAAACCTCCTGTGTTATGAAAATAAGTCTTTTAAAGTAATGTTGGAATTTGCATGCTCACTTGATTTAAAAAAAAAAAAAAACCCAACATGAAAAATCCTTCCTGATCCACAATGAACACTAATCTTTGCAGAGGTAGAGGTCAGTGCCAATGAGAATGGAAACATCTGTTTGTCAGTGATTGCGGGAGAGCTGAGCACGCACACGACCAATGTGATCAAGCAATGCCCATTTATTACAACTAATTCAGCCCTTTTATAATTTTCTCCCGCACACGTGGGTAACGTGCAATACAAGTCCTCAAGATTGGACAGTTAACTTAGCCCGCGCTTTAAACCTTCTTATGATTGGATAAAAAGTGCCACATCAGCCGTGCCAGGCTTCCTGCCTTGTGGAACTTCCTCTTCTGTCCCAACCCCTGCTGGGGGTTGTTTGTCTCGTCGAGTTTCTCCCCCCTCATTCAGGGTCACATCCTTATCGCAGTCTTGCTCGGCTGAGGCTCTTATCAGTCTTGTTCTCATACAGGATTGCTCACATGGCCATTCTCTCACAGAAAGCCCTCTAGAATCCCAACAAGTGATTACCTTCCCACAAATGTACTACTTAATAATTAAAACTCTGCTATCAAACAGTTGCTCTGCATTCTTACCACTTGTATTGTGTTCCTGAAATTGGAACAATCAGCAGAGTCTTACTGAATACTGTAAGATTTCAGGTACCTAATGAAAATGGTCTGGGTTTGTCCAGTGGATAGCCAAGAAAGTATACCTCAAAACAAAGTGGAAGCTGATGAAATATGGCACCAGCACTTGAGGTTTTTTTTGTCTTACACTGCTCAGTAAGAGCTACCCTCATGTCAGAGGCTTACAAATCATCGTCTGCCTTAAAGTGAAAAGTTCATAAATTGCATGTCAGCAAGTAAAGGGTTTTCTGATCCAATTCTTATTTTTGTTGTACCTCTGCTACTTCAAGCACTTTGTGTGTTATCCATTTCTTACTGTGCTTGTGCAGAGCTCCATCTGTGGATGAGCAGGTGGGATTGGGAATTGACATCATACACTCTTCCAAGACTTCTTTTTATTAAGTATCAGGCATATTTAGAGTAACGAACAAAATAGAATTCTTTGCCACTTACCATGTTTCTGGAACAAGAAAGAGAAGAAGGCTGCACACACTCCTCTTTTCCCTTCTGGTCCTAAAACTCATTTCTGCCCTTACATTGACCATCACTCCTCTGCTGTGAGCTGTTCGCATTAATTCTATGCTTTTGTGAGACACTTGAAAACTTTTCCTACAATTGTAGGATTATGAGTATATTCCATACTGCCTGACAGTAATTCCAGTGGCAACTGAAATATGGGTGTAATGGAGGATAACGTTAGCTGCTTTTGCTTTCTCCCATCTCCCATCTTTTCTTATAATAGAGAAGCATAAATTAGTTATTTTTAAAGATAACAACCTGACATTTCTTTAATGAGCATGCATCTTTCTTAGTATTATGTAAATGGGGAAAAATACAACACCGAGCTTTCACAAGCATTGCAGAAGTTGTAGGAAAGAGAAGTGAAGTCAGGTCACAAAACAGCTCTTTGCTTTCAAGCTGGGAAGAGTAAAAATGCAACCAATATCGATATGCCAGGTATCTGTCCTGTGCATTCAGTTCACATTGCCAGCCACTGAAGGGAAAACAGCATGACCATCTCTCTCTTCAGGTAGAAATATTTAACCAACTATTCATTTGATGTGTCCAGTGACGTTTCTGTTTTCCTTAGTACTGCTATTAACTCTCATAGCACCAACTGTTATTTTGGTTTTTTTGTTCTTTTGAAATCATGGATATTGGTACTGTTTCCTGCATCTTCTGCAGGTTAAAGGGAAATAAACCAAGTTTCTCTTTCTGATAATTCTTACTGTCTGTTGGGAAAGAGCAAAGAGTCATCTGTGTTTTTTGTATACTAAGCAGCTGTCACATGATGAAGTAAAAGCGCAGCAGGAATTGAAAGCTTTACTTCGCTGGCGTCGACTCAGAGACGAGGTGCAGAACTCTGAAGAAGAGCTGCAAATTTTAAGGTAACAATATGATAGTGTGATCTTTGGTTTTGCATGTTCTCTCTCTCCTGTTTTCTGCCATTTTCTTCCTTCAAAGGATATACATCCAAATCATTTAATTAAATCAACAGCATTTCCTTATTTCCTTCTGAAGAAAAAAGAAAAGAAAAATTAAATTTACTAGGTTATTCATCTTCTGTATAATGCAATTGCTCTTCTCTTTGTTATAGGAAGCATTCAAGAACCATGGGATTTAGTTTGATACAAAATGTCTCTAAGCAGTTTAGAAGAGCCTCTATTCAGGGAAAAAAAAGGTCCATTTCCTGAACAAAGTTCACTGTTTGAAGCCGTAACAGATTGATTTTCCATGTCTGAAGACAAGCACATACAGGAGTATGGTATCTAACTACCAATCTGAATGAAGCTTTAAAAAACACAAGGGAAAAAGCACAATAAACTATATTAATCTACTTTCTCTTTAGAAATTACTAACAGTGCTATTTAAACAAGATTTCAGTCTTTAGGTATCAAATGCTAGGCTCAAGGCTTCTTATACATAGCTGAAGACATTAGGTCAAAAAAAGATTCTTGCTTTGCTAATGATTAATAATTTGAGCTATTCTGATTGGTGTCTTGGGAATTTGCCATAGCCTTTTACCTTGAGTGGCTGCCTAACATCTCCAATGCTTGTCTCCCCACAGTTTTTGACCAAGAAAAACAAGTTTATTAATCCTAGCTCAAATTAGCCTTGCATTGACCAAATCGCAGAAGTACAGGGACAGATTTCAAGTGATTATGTAGACCATACTCCTACCCTAAAACACAGGCAGTATACACAGACCATTTTAAGCAAGTTTTTACTAACACGTTCTTAGAAACCTCCAATTAAAAAGGTTCCATGGTACCTAGATAAGCTGTTTTAGTTAAAATGCTTCCTGAGGCACAGTTGAAATATCACTTATTTCAAACAATATAGATACTTCATTTGTTTCACCAAGTGGAAGTAAAGAACAAATTGATCCTCATCTTCTATATAATAATCTTTTAAATGTTTTTGGAAGACTGTTGCTATCCATTCATTTTGACGTCTTCCTTTTTTTTTTGTGCTTTCCCAGTAGGATCTAAAAGTTTTTTATATTTGGGCACTAGATACTGGTCACCAACACAGGAATTCCTCTCTGTGGCCTCGTGTAATCTGAAAAGAATGTCACCAACTGCATAACTGTAGTCTTTCATTGATCTGTTTTACTTTATTGATGAATTTTCTATCCTACATGTGAGCAGAGCCAGTGAAGTTATACATTTGCAAGCATGCAATCTGATGACAGATATAAATACAAAAGCAAGCCTTATCGCTAGCTGTCATACAGATGCTGCCAACACAATACTGATAGGTGCTGGGGTTTTGTTTGTTTTAAAATACACTATTTTTAGGAACATTAGTTCTTGTCATATGAGGCTTATCTGGATGTATGTTTTCCATTTTAAACACTATGAAATAACATTTGTCATCTTTTGTGTTAATTATGTAGTTGTTACTTTTAATAAAATGTGTATTTTTTATTTTTTGTAGTTTGAAACTCGGGAATGATTGATATATCTTGTAATTGGAACTTAATCTTTCTGTTGACTTCCACAGTTAGTAGACATAAATCTCTGTAATAAGCATGCTTTTGCATAGTGGTATTCTCAATGCTAATGCAAAAGAATGACAAATCATTTCTCATTTGAAAAATATGCTTCTAGTATACACTTCAGGAGAGGAACATGATGCCTGCTTGGGATTCTGGCAAACTCTTCTTCTGATGTCTCTAGTTTCCTGTGGTTGCATTTAAGGATTTTCCACTAGTTTCAGTCAGATATAAATATTCTCTACTATTTTCGTGTCATGGACTTGAATAGGTTCTCTCTTTGCATGTTTACTTTCTTTTTACTTTTCTTCTTCCTTCTGAAAGCATGTCCATGTGCTTTCTAGACTTGGTATGTAAGAGAGAAAATGTCAGTCTTGGCATTGCACTGGGTTTTGAGTCTGTACTGAGGCTTGTGCTGGTTCAAGCTTGTCTTTTTATAGAAGGATATTAGAAGTAAATGATAACTGCTTGTTATTTCTTGCCAGTTATGTCAGGAAGAAAAAAATCAGCCAACCACTCTTCCCAATCATAAGCTTATTCTTCAATTACCTTTTTGTTCCCTGCTGGGCAATCATATGATTTTCTGTGCTTTCTCCTGACAGCAGGAAAACCCTGCCCAAAACTTGTCAGCTGATCCTGTTAAGTTTTGATCCATCAGATGAATACCTGTTCAGACTAGGTGAAAGCCACTCAGCAAGCTGATCAAACTGATCATCAGTATGATGTTTCTTCATATTATGGATATTTGATATTATGTTATGGTAGCATCTCATAAACTACCTGCAGAAAGAAAAAGTCAGGTATGAAAGAAATAGGTAAATGTCTTTTCGGAAGGCAGCAGTTCTAAAAGACAGTACCAGCAAATCTTAGTATTGAAGAAGGAGTTTGAGGCACTGTAATGCTTATGCAAGCTAAGATTTCAGATGGAATCCTGTGTATTTTCTCAGAGAGTTTGAAGCAAACCTGCATAGATAAAAGCACCTGTGAGATATGTCCTGGCACTCATTCTGCCAGCAAGCATCAGCACCAGCACTATCATGCAGTCTCTCATGTTACAAAAGCAAAGAACACTAGAGAAGTCCATTTCTTTCTGTGGAATAAAGCTGGTGCTGAGGTTGTTTCATGTCCTGGCGCTTATGACTGAACTCCAGCTTGTGATTCTTCATTAAGACAAATCAGTGTTGATATTTAACTCCAAATTTGTCTCTTGAGTTCCACTTGAGTCAAGTCCATTTCCATCTTAAAGCAATGCTTTCTGACTGCTCTGTAGGTTTTTAGAGTTTTATTCTATCACACTGATAGGAAATGTGCCTTTCTGATGGTCTCTGCATAGGTTTTCATGATTTCTTAAGCACATAAGAGCATTTAATTACCAAGGACTTCCTGGTGAATTGTCCTTTTATTTTGTAAAGTGTACTCTCCACCCAGAAAAAAAAAAAGGCAGTATCTTTTGCTTCCTTCAGAAATTTGCCAGTATCTGAAATGTGCCAGGTAGCAGTTTGAACACCTTGAATCAGTTTGCATTTAGCATTATGCCTAGCTTCATCTACTAGGTTAAATGCCAGGTTTTGTAGGTCAGCGTAACAAACTTTCAGTCTCTGTACCTTCAATGTGTTGTAAATATATTAAGCATTGCTTTAAAGTAACGTGCTTAAGTACTGACAGCAGAGGACAGGGTAACTTTCTGGATATTTACACTCTTTTGCAGACATTATGAGGGGTATATATACATCCTTTGCAGAAGGAATTTCCTCAGTACCATCATCCAGATGTGATATTGCTTTCTGGTCACCTACTAGGATCTACAAAGGCACAAAGTTGGAGGAGGAAGGAAGGATGTATGGTTGCCTAATTTAGAATAATTGTGATTATGGGAGGTATGTCAGTTTAGTGTGGATCCTGTAGCCTGCTCAAACTCCATTTTACAAAGTCTATAAACTGGGCTATTTATTATGAGATAAATTAAGCAATTTTGGCTTTTTATATATGCAGAAAACAATGAAAAGTTGCATTTGGAGTGGCAGCAGGCCTTACTTCCAGGAGACTGATCCAGAATGGAAATAGGTGGACCTCTGCTTTCCTACAGTGGGTCTGCAATGATTACATTGTCTTGAAGAACTGGTGTTACATAGGATAAGATATCAGTTATTGATCTCCTTTCAATGCTGAAGGAAGATCTTTCTTGAAAGAAAATATGAACCATAGCACAGTAAAGGACTGTGTTGGGAACAGTGTAAAATCAAATCTGCATTTGTTTTTCTATTTTATCTCAAAAAGTTATATTTTATGAAGATTTTACTGTGTGAAGTGGATTTCACATGCACAAGTCCTAAATATAGCACACGAAGTGTGGGAAAAAACCAGCTTAGCACTCTGGACAAAATTCTGATAAACCAATGCATAGATACAAAAGAGGAAGAAATGTTTTCTTCAAAGCAAACATAGATGGGAAGGTAATTTGATCACAGGTATTGGCTCATGAGAAGCATAACAGTGATGTGGTTTGAAGAATACTGTGCTGATGTGGCCTATGTTGCCCCTGTTCTGTAGAAGTGGAGAGAAAGATGTTTGGTTACCAAGACTGGCTGTTTCAAAATCCATGCCTAGAATTGGAGAGGTTGTTTCACAGGGTTAGGCTTCTAAAACAGACATCTTTTCTCAGGCCACTGTTAGTTGAGATGTTTTCTGGATGGAAGAAAAAAAGCTAGAGGGCTCTTCTATACTATGCCTGTGGAGGCAATGCATACAGGTGAAGAAAAAATGTTAGTATAGCTTCTCTTTAGTTTTTACTTTGTGCTCACAAGAGCCTAGAAGAGTCCTCCATACTTTACTGATGTAGATTTGTGGCATACCAGATGCTGTATTTTAAAATCAGGCAATGAAGAAGTAGGTTTGTTACAGACATTGTTGTCTGTAGACCCCAAACCTGTGTGTGTGTGTAAGACTTCCTGATTTAAAACTTTGACTATTTTTCTTTCAAACCCAAACAGCAAAATGAAAAACAGAACGTTATTTATTCTGCATTGTATTGCATGCAAATGAAAGAGGTTATTCTTGCAAGTGTATAGTCATGTAAGCTCTTAAGCAAATATTCAGGTATAAGAGAAATCTCTAGTTGAACATAATTATTTCAATATTCTTCCTTTACCAAGAGAAGGTCGTCTTTTGTTTGTTTCTCTTTGTTCATAATGTGTCTTCACCTTAGAATGGCATGCAACCTATGTCATGCTGGCAGTGGTAAAAGTACACCAAGTTAGTGATGCCTTTCAGTTGCACCCCAGCTGTCTGGTCAGCTATGTACAAAATTGCATTACAAGGATGAAATTAGTTTCTCTGTCCAAGCCAAGTTAATTACTTAGGGTAAAGAAAAAGATTGAGCTAGTCACAGGTGTCTAACATTACTATGCCATTCATTATGCTTTCAACTATGAGAATGTGTAATGTATGAGTTCTTATCCAAGACTTAATTAGTGTGTTAATATTTTAGGCCCAAAAAGGAGAGCACAGGAGAATCGAGTGAGTCTGGAGCATCTGTTGTCAGACATGGTCTTAAAGCAGAAAAAATCTTCATGCAGGTTCACTATTTGAAGGTGAGCATTGTCAGCTGATTTTTTTTGAAATTGCTGTATTGATATGATAAAGAATTCTTTATGCTAAACACCAGCAAATTCATATCATCCTATTTGTTTCTGGCTTAATTCCCGGCAGGGTTATTTCCTTTTGCGATCTCTGGCAAGGACAACAGGAGAGGCTTCATACCTTGCATCTTTACGAAAATTTGTCCATAAGTTCCATGGGCAGCTTGTCCTTTCTCAGGTACTGTGCTTGAGATTTTTCCTTATTTTCTGAAAAAACAAATGATCTAAACTTTCTGTTTGACTATGTAAATCACCACTTCTGCTTGTGGTAAAGAGAGGCAATTGTAACCTGGCAATGTTGGTGAAATTCCTACCTGCTAGAGGGCAGAACATTTTTTTATCAGGGTGATACATAAATAAGACACCCTGCTAGTATCTGATAATGTAAACAATGGGGTGTGTGGTTTTTTTTTAAAAAAACAACTTGATGCTCCGAGAAGTCAATATTCATAGGTGCCGATGTTCTTAAAGATAGGTTCATTTACTCTACTGGAATTGTCTCCTGCAGTCTTTTAGCTCATGAGTTTTGGTTGTGATCGTCAGTCCTTTCCATTATACCTCTCTGTTTCTGATAGAGAAGAAACACAAAGTAGGAATGTAACCGAAAACTTCTATAAATTGTAACAGTGCATGCATAATTATGTATTACAGCCTCTGTATAGGTTTCCTCATCATGGTCTATACTCTCATGGTTTCTAAAGCATTCTGTCACTGAAGTATTAATCTACAAGGGATGTTTAAGATGTGCTGCTTCTTTCTTTCCATAGACTGTCTCCTTACAACACAGAGTAAGGGCCTTTGATTTTGAGGGAATGGGTTCTAACACTTTCCTGTTTATTCCAACCATGGTGATTCTTTGCTCATGTACTTGTTGTTCTGAATCTCGCTCTTACAGGCATGCCCATGTATCTTACATATAGCTCACAGACCTGTAGATTCTTTTGTATATGAAGTCACCCAGAAGTTAGGCATAGTAGCTCTACTGCAGCAGCTCTGCCTTATGAAAGAACGTTTGGGGTGTTAAGGGGGTTAATATTTCTTTCCACCTATGCAGCTGTTTTCTGTACCATGCTGCTGAAACCCCGAGAAGTTATATTTGGCATATTGTGGAAAATACCAGTGACTGTATGAGCCTTGTCTACACTGTGGTGTCCAAAATCATAAATATGATGCTTCACTATTACACAGCTGGAAACTTTTTGATAATTTCATAAATCAGGAAACTGCTAAAACAGTTAAAACTGCTGAACAGTTTTAACAGTTAAACTGCTAAAGCAGACCAAGTGTTTTACCCTGGTGGTAAGAAAGGTGCTCACATTTTGGTGAGAAAAAGTTAGCTTGTTGCTCCTGGTTGATGTGAGATGAGGTGTGTCAGTAGACTGCTTAAATGCTGCAAAACATCCCAGCACATCATACTGTTAGTCATGATAGCTAGATTGCATTGCAATTGAACTACCCATGTACTAGAGTCTTCTCCCTTTGTCCAGCATTCTTGTACGAAATGTCAATTTGTATCTTACCTAACTCCAGTCTTATAAGATGAAATACTATATGTTGTTTCTGCACGCAGGAACAACCATTTTGGTAGTGGATAAAAAAATTGTTTGATGTTCTTAATTTTTAAAGCAAGAGTGATGCTTTTATTTCAGATTTCTTACGCTTCTTTTTATTTGAATATATGCAATATGTCCATAGCTATGTGCTTAATGTAGGTAAAACAAAGAAACTTCCCTACATTTGAAGATACTTGTTTTGGTGGAGAAAGATCTGTGTACTATGTAAACTTTTATTGTGTGCTTTTTGTGCTTCTACCTTGTTTCACAGCAGCCTAAATGCAGCTCCTGTTCCAGTTGCCGGGAAGAGAATTTTAACATCCTCCCATTGTTTGGTCACTATGTTAAAAATGCAGAGGGGATAGGGTTATATCCAATTGTAAATACATTCACTTTCTTTGTAAGGAATCTTAAAGATTTTATTTATGTCCGTGTCTGGTATAGGTAAATAAGCAATCACATCAGGACTTGAAAATGAAGAAGCAATGAAGTCTAGTTAGTACAAAGTTATTATTTGAGTTCCTTCTTGAACAAACATGCTGTCAGTGTTTAAATGAAATAGAGGTCTAAAAAAATAAATAGAGGTCCAAATGGTAAGTTTAAATATCATAGTGTTGTACTTTCACCTTGTCCAAAATAATTGTAAAAGTTCCCAGCTTTAGGAATTGCGGGGACAAGGGAGAGTAAAAACAGTGACAATAATTGCCCATGTTCTGAATACTAGTCTTGTTTTCAGTGGTGTTTGTAGTATTTTTGCCTAGATGAGAGCTGCAGGTGCAAGGAAATGACTTCAGATGTGAAACATTAATCAGTTTGCCTTTTTCCTTCATTTTGATTGCGTGCTCAGTATGTTTTTAATAGTAGTTTTTGTTTATTTTAGTCAAGTTAGTGACAGACAAGTAAAGCAAGTCTGGAATCTTTGAGAAGGATTAAAAAAAATTCCATTTTTCTTTTTGTGAGGGAATTCACTTACTAACTGCTTTGAATGAACTTTTTAAATAATAAATGGAGTGTTACTAAGTAGAAAGGAGTGCAAATGGCTGATATTCCTAACACAGTTAAATCTGTATTTCAGTTTGATATTGAAACAGGAGTACCTTGGGAATTCGAATTGCTTGCAGACTTCAATTTTCATGTATTTCTGTCTGCTATAATAATAACAACCTAGGGTCTGTAGTGTTCATCCAACAGTTGTAATTTGCTATGTTAAAATGACAGTCAATGAGGCAGTCTTTCAAAAAGATAGTAATTTATTCTATTCGTAAAAGTTTTGAAGGCAGATCTATGGATCCAAACCTACTGTGTATGTATCTATATCAACATGTTCCTGCACACCCAATTTGCATGGGCACATACCGTTATCATCACTTTATGAAATTGGTGTCTGCACACACAAACTGCCATTCAACTATTTGCTTGTAGAACTCATGTGACTAGAATTGGAAGTATAAGCATGCAGTGTGCATGTATTTTGATGTTTCAACCTCTAGAATCTTTTATTTAGGTACAAGTTTGATGAAAAAATTGTGTCTGCAGTTTGTCTCCAGCTGTTCCATGCCCATGCTTTAATGACCTGTGAGCTTGAGTGAACAACTGTTGTCATCAGTGGGGCATGGTGTGGACTCTGGTGCTGTCCCATCCACAGCAACCTCTGCGACAGGGGTCTTTGCTTTCTACACCCTCATGTGCTTGGAAAACAGAAATAGATGGGTCTGATTTACTCAGATTGAGTTAGTTTTCTGTTCCAATACTTGCACAAATGAACATTCTCCTACTGCTGTGCACTATAGAGTCTTCATTCACTTTCCTTATATGTATGAATTATGAAACAAACTACTACATGATCACGGTCCTTTTTTTTTTTTTTTTTTTTTTTTTTCCCCAGAGACCTTTGCCTAATTTATTTAGAATATGTGTTGCTCTCATATGAAGCAGCTGCTTGGTGTTTTGTTTGGTTTTCATAGGCACTTTATTTACCATTCAGCATGCTTTTCTTTTTGTTCAACTTTTAAAGCTTTAACAAGTGTAAGGCAATAAAAAAGACTGCTTCACTAGGTCAAACATGATAACCTGAGATTAACTGTGTTTAAAATGCTTATGTACATGATAACTGATTAATGTATGGATCAGTTGATTACACTGCACATTTTGAGAACCCATTGTGTTTGCATATAAAAATCTGACTAGATTTAGCCCATATTTCTATTTCAGTACAAGTATCTTGAAAGAAGGAACGTATAAAATATTGTGCTAAAGTATAATAAAGACTAGATTAGTAGAAGTCATTAACATGGTATAAGGCAAGATTTTTCTGGTGAGAAAGCTTTCTTTTTCTTTTTTTTTTCTGGTATACTTTTTCATAATGATATAAGATAAACTCTATTTTAAAGGACAGAGAGATCAGAATGAAGCAGGGTTAGAAATGGAACTGGAGAAACCAGCAGAGAGTAGCGAAGCTAAGAGGAGCCCAGATATTTTATAATCATGTATAATACAGATAAGTAATTCAGTTAATGTGTCACACATTTTAATGTCCAACAGTACGGTTGTATAAAAAAAAGTATCTTTTGTTATAATGTATCTCAAATATAAATATCTTAAAAGAAGCAGTAAGTTTTACACATTACTTGTCTTCTGTCAGGGATGTGACTTATATATCTGAATGTTTCCCATAGCTGCTGAACTTACTAAGTCTTGAGCCTTAATATTCAGCTGTGTGGTATCTTTTTGCATTTCCACTTCTGTTACTGTAGTCTCTCACTCCTAACCTAAAGTTTTTGTTTGCTTATCTTTCATTTAGCATCTTTCAAGGTTAAAATTACATAATAGCTTGTTACTCAATATCATTTGATAGGAGAAAAATTATTTAATTTTGACCGGAACAAACTGACAATGGAGCACTCCCAAAGCATGTGAGTTTTATTAACGCTGAATTACAACTCCAGCTTTTGTTTGATTTAGTGAGATACATTTTAAATAATCCGAGTCAAGTGCATTTTAACATGATTTTCTGCTGGATAGTCTTAAAGAGAGGTCAAAGAACAATTGAGGGCCCTATGTATACATAACATCTAGTTCCTCAGCTTTTTCTTAGGTACATATGTGTGTTCTTACATGTTTATACTTGTAAAACAAAAGGCATCTGTGTTTAATTTGAAATTTTAGGCAGTAGTATAGTGTTTTTAGTGGGCAGTGACAATTTGAGTAACTTCAGAACAAAATAAAACATTTCAATTGGGTTTGGAACAACATAGCCTCTGGTGTCAAAGTGTTAGAAGGCGTGTTCAAGCTGCATGCCTTCACTTCCCTGCCTGGGATCTAGTTTGAACCTGCCCATCAATACGGTAAGGAGTAATGCCAGTTCAGTTTAGCGAAACTGAACAGGCATTAGGGACAGTCAACATACTTTTTCCAGCTTATCTGGTCCATGAATGGACTTACCTCTTCTGACGTGTTCTGATGAGTACAAAGATGTTTCTTGTGAATGATCTGGGGCTCTGACAGAAACCCGTTTGCTAATATAGCTGGGGTCATTTAAGACTTAGTTATTCATGATGTACCTGAGAGGGTAAATTCAGTCTCATTAGTACAGATGATTTACTAAGACTGGTTTGTGTGAAAGCACTGGACTGTGAATTTGGGTGACTCAGGCAGGGATACCTTCCGGTGCTGTGCAACACAGGGATAATAACTCCAGTCAGAGAAATGC
Source organism: Athene noctua (assembly GCF_965140245.1). Classification (NCBI taxonomy): domain Eukaryota; kingdom Metazoa; phylum Chordata; class Aves; order Strigiformes; family Strigidae; genus Athene; species Athene noctua. Next base: position 53,663,245 of record NC_134077.1, on the reverse strand, counting down.
CGAGGCAGGGCCATCCAGGGGACTGATATCACCTTAAATATCCACAAGAAGATTTACCAGAAATCCTTGACAGATCCCCATATCCCTTGTTTGCCACAGTAGTTGGTCATTTTTCTTTAGGGAATTGCTAGTGATCTGAATGCAGTTCAATGGCATGGGGTAAATGGGCAACAAATTCTGCTTTTGGCTGGGGCTAGTCAGTGTCTCTGCTGCCTGGGGCTTAAGCTGTTAAACAGTCTGACTAATGATTGCTGCCTGATAATAGGACATATAGTTGGGGAGTCACACTTACTCTTGGTAGGAAGTTGTCATCTTTGGAGGGGCATTCTGGGCTTGTTACCAAAACCCCAAGAAAAGAATTTCAACATGTTGCTGATTTTGTTAAACAAAAGTCAGGAATATGGGGGGGGGATTACAAAGAAATATGATCCTAGGAAGGATGCTCATTATTTATTTTTCTGTCCAAAAGGGACAAAGAAATGTTTACCATTTAGTTTTGTAATTTACAAACTGCAGAACTAATAGGGATAGTTTAACTTTGAGTGGGTAACTTCTATAAGGAGTTGGATGTAAGTGCATTTGGAGTTTATTTGTTGCTAACTGAATGTCTTTTTAGATGTATCACTTTTAGTCACAAAATTGTCATTGCTCTTATGCATCCCATTTATATTTCAGAGAATTTAACTGAAAGTATCTGTTGGTCATAGGGTACTTGAAATATCTATATTTGAGTTTTTCATAAAGGGGATATAAAGGATATTAAAAATGTCTTTTAATAGAAGAGATAGCTGTCTAGTGCCTCAAAAAAGTTCAAGAGTAGGAATATGCTCATTGCTCAAGACAAGAACTGGAGTACTAATATAGCATCTTTAGTCATGAAATAAAAGGTTTTCTAGACCCAGATCTGTCTAGTTCAAGTTAACTTAATTCTTAAGGTTCTCAAAGTTACTTCTAGCAACCTACTTCTCAGTCATTGGGTCTCCACTTTTCTTTGCCTTTGACTCAGGTATACTACATGCATTAACATTGCAAAGAAAACTTCTTCTTGATCTCAGTTCTCAGTTTGTATCCAGATTTGATCTGCTCAGCAGCAGTCCAAAATTGCAGTTGAGGTGAAAATTGTTGACTTCAGTCTGGACTATGGTGAGGGCAGACAAGAGTCGTTAGGGAATTTAATTATGAGACTCGAAGCAAATCCTTAGCAAATGTGTGTGAACTCATTTTTCAAAGGCTTTTTCAGTTTGGCTAAATGTCAGCAAAATTCCACAAATGGCAGAATAACAGTTTCTTTATATAGGGAAAAGTTGTTTTCTAGCCTCTGGGTTTCCAGCCAGGGAACAACAGGAGTATGTAGGGAAGTGAGATTATTTAATCATATGAATATAAGACGGTTTGTTAATATGGCAGCACTTGGTGGCATGTGATTTCTAACTTATGTTTTCTTTTCTCACTTCATTGAATTACTTGCAACAAAGACAGAAAACAAACTAAAATTTAAGAGCTGACTCAGCATTTATTTATGATTACCCTGGTCACTCACAAGTCTTTGCTTCAAAGTGTAAAGTCAATAGAACCTTTTAAGAAATGGCATCAAAGCTTAAACAAAGCCACATTATTACGTAACTTTTCTCTCGGACACTTCACTTGGAACTTCTGAACTATTTAATCTGGTGAGGAAGAAAAAGTATCCTGAGGATAAAATTTCCCTCCAGATGATTGAAGATTGGCAAAATTACAAGCAACTAAAAAGTCAGACCTATAATGGGATGTGTCATGCAGACTTGATACAAAGCAAATGTTAAAAGTCATGCAAATATGAGGTAAGTGGTAGTTTGTTTTCCTACTCTGTTTTAGAGCATCAGAACAGAAGCAGTTAAAATAAGATAGAATAGATTAATTCTCATTTTAAGAAGGTGTGTAGAATGATGGTTACTGCCTTACTCTTAATAGATAAAATTCAAAAATGAAAAATGAAGACAGCTATAATCACAAAGGAGATGTTTAATTTCATAGTATAATATACAGGATCTAACCACCCTTCTAATACCAGAGGTATCTTCAAGTGTGCTATGGGATTGATTATAAAAAGTTGATGCCATTCAATCAGGGAATTCAGCTGCATTAATGTATACAGAGATGATGCAAACAGCATCAAGGATGACCACTTCAGTATTATTTTTCCACATTTTTTTAAACAACTCTAATGATGATCTTTTCATATTCTTTATTTCCATATAAGCTTACTCTGTACCTCCAGCAAAGGTACTACTTTCACAAGTAGAAGGTGACAGTAATTCTCTGTTTACATACAGAATAATGGTACAGAACTGCAAGTAGTAGTATGAAATAAGGAGATTTCACACTTTATCAACAATACACTATAGTTAGGACAGAGTAACTCTGGCAGTTAATGATGGCATTCTTGCCACAGAAACACAGCCCAGTGCTGTGTAATTTACCTTCTGTCATAAGCAAATTTTGCGACCACTGCAACACAGCATGAATCTCCCTTGTAATCTAAAGGAGGAAGGTTTAACCGTGTTACCAGTAGTTTCAGTTGTGCAATCATTCTTTCTTTGTCTCCCTAACAATGCCATAATCAGACAAAGAAACAGCATGTTTTGTTGAATACTGTGGCAGAGTCCCTAGATAAGTTTTCTGCCTTTTAGGAAACATTCTTCAAGACCTTAGATAGCAAGTACTTGCAACCAGAAATCAGCCTGCATTCATGTATTGCAGTGAGGAACATCATTAACCTATGAAAGTTGTCTCCACAAAGATTATATTAATAAAGTGGATGTATTATTTATGAAATAGCATATAAATGGATAATTCATATTAATAAATCCTCTTCTTATGAGATTGTTTAGAGAAGTGCATTGTGTCAAAGAGATTGTCATTAAAATTAGATCATGTGTAGTGTGCGGTGCCAGAGAATCTTTGAGTGATGTCAAGTGTAACTTTCTAAAGAGCTTAGCATACTGTTGTGATAATGTTGTGATAATATTGTGAGGATGATAGTAATGCTGTTACATTGCCATTTCAAAATCCATGAAGGAAATTAATTCTTTCTAAATCCATGAAGGAAATTCTAGTTACCTTTCTTTGAAGAATTTACTCCTTAGTTGGTCTGGTTGGCAGCAACATTCTGAATTTTGTGATTCTTCAGAATGAGGAGTAGGTGTGGTCTTCCAGTCAGGTATGTGCATTAAGGAAAAAAAAGCCTTATGTGATTATATAATTAAAAACAGTGTGATAACATAAGCACAATAGAGGGAGCACAAACACTCTTAATTCTGGTGTTTCTTAGCCTTTGAGTATGTGCATTGAAAGTTTTAAATATAGTTTGTGTGTTTTATAGATTAAATAAAAGGGAATGTGGGATTGTGTTAAAATAGCCAGAAGGCTTTTCAAGCCTATTTTCTTTCAATATTGACACTTCTTAATTTGAGCAGGTTGGAGAACTGACAAACATGATATTATATAAATAACTGAGCAGCATATCACCATAGTGGATATATAAACTTTCTTATCATTCTGTAATCTGCAGTCTTTAGAAATCCCTTGCTCACTAGCAGTGTAGACACAGAGTTATGTTTTCATAAACATATTAACTGTGGTGCTTTGTTCATTTTCCAGGATTTTCTTTGCATGCTGTTGGAAGACATCCCTGAACAAAAAGAGTAAGTGAGAACCAGTCTAGAAAAGTCAAAAAAGAAAGTAGAAATCAGATTGAAATATTGGCTGTGCTAGATGACACTAGTAGGATTTTGTTTAGTATTGTTCTGCTTGGTTTTTTTCAAGTGTGGGTGTGTAGCTTTCTCTGAAAATTCTCACACATATATTCACAAAAAAATATGAGACTCGCTGTGTTACTGCTGTGCCATGCTCCTCCCAAGCAGTGCCTTTAACTTGCATGTTAGGGCAGCATTGAGGTCCTGTGTTCACTGTGCGATCAGAAGTGCCAGGCCCAGCTGCCTGCTCAAACTAATCTGTGATCCTCCTGCGAGCTGCTTTTGGCACATGGCACCCTAGAGCAAGGAGGCCAGAGCTTTGCTGTGGATCTGGGAAAACAGAGAAGGTGGATTTTTCTCAAGCAGTAGTCTGCTACCATCCTCTCCTTGTCATACAGTGTTCCAAATGGAGAAGGATGGAAAATGCTAATGGAAATCCAGCCTGACATATCTTTCAAAATCCTCCTATGTGTACCTGTGACTGGCTGAAGATGATACAGCTAGTCTTTTTCAGAGCTTTGAATTCATCCCTGCTTATCCATTGTTTTGTTCTGTGTTACTACAGACTGTGCTACAATTGCAGGTTCTTTTGTAGTGGAGCTTTACATACTATAGTTTTTAAAAATAATGCATTCACTTGAAAAATCAAATTTTGGGGAGTAGGATTCCAAGTCTTCATAAATCTGGGTGAGTAGTTTGAGGGGAAAAAAAGATGTTCATAGATGTCAAATGTATTGAATTTTTTAGTGAAACACTTCTTAGAGGGTGAAGGACAAAAGCTGCTTCTCATTGAGATAATGTGTTTTGTGATATCATGAGTTTAGTTTGGGTGGTAAAATTTTCCAGTGATACAGTGTAGGATGATATTTTGTTTGTATCACTGGATATGAGTTTCCAGCCCAAATATATACAGGAATATTAAATGGAATAAGTGGTAAAGTGGATTATTTAATGGCATAATTATATGTTGATTTGTTAATAAAACCTATTTTCCTTCCTTTTTCCACTTGTGTTTCTCTGAAGTCCAAACCCAGTGCAAAGCATTATTTGAATACACATCTGATTTTCTGCCTAAAAATATGCCAAAATATTAAAACTTTCAATGAGACTAATGCAAAAGAAGTATGTCTCCATTTGCTTGTCACCACACTCCAGAATGTATGAACAAAATTTCAGATCTGTGGTAGTTCATTTTACAATCAGATATATAGCATATTTGAATTTATCTACTGCCAAAATTACCTTGAGTGCAGATATCAACAGAATGCCAAGAATAATAGAACATCTGGATATACAGAAGGCCTTTATTTATCTGCTACAAAGATGTTTTTTCATTCTTGAATGTACTTTGTTGCTAGTACAGAACTACAAGCCTGAAGTAAAAGCAAAGGAAGGAAGGAAAGATAAAAATGAAATATTTTTAGATATCATCTGCTGATGAGTGCTTTTTTGCACAAAGTTTCAGTCATAGGAATGAAATTCATTTAAGGATTAGAGCAACAAAATTCTTTGTAGTACACAAAACCTCCCAGACTTGTGCAATTCTACCAAGTAAAATTTTAATGTTTAAACTAGATGCTTCTTACTTGAAAAGTACTAAGCACTCTCAAATACAGAAGTTCGTAATGGAGGCTGGACCTAATCATTCAAAAAAAAGAAGAAAAGACAAAGTAGTAGTAGGGAATCAACCCAAATCCTGCCCTCAGCTGTGGCAATAGAAGCAAACTAGTGTAGCTAGGAGTAGAATTTGGCTTATGGGAGAATTTTGTAATGAAAATAGGATTAACAGTGGCAGAAAGCAATCATACAACATGTGGTAATGTTCTATAATTATTACATTGGAGTAATGCAATATTAGCTTTCTGCTATTGGATACAGCAGACTATAGCTATAAGATTCTCACTCTTGCAGTACTTAATGCCTTTAGTCTTTACTTACAGGAGATTATTTTTCTTACATTCCCAGCAATGAGCAGTTCCAAGATACAGACGTAACTTCTTAAGTGGCAATCACTGATTTCTGCTGCCTTCTGTACTCAGAGGAGGATGATTATATGCCTAGTTTACAGGGCTACTTCACTTGCTGCTGTGACTCAATTTTAATGGCATGTTAGTTGTAGGAATCCATTCTGCAAGGCAGGATCCTTCTGTTTCTGGACTGCGGCTGAATGCTGACATCAGACAGGCCTAGCACTACCTTCTGGTCCTTTAAAATTTCCTAACTTGCCCTTAAGGCAGATTATTTCTGTGTGTGAAGGGCTAATGGCAAGGACAAATAAATATCATTATCCTTCTCTGTTTTCAAAACCTTTAAAAAAATAACATGCACTGACTATAGTCTCACATTATCTTGGCCTTTCTGTGGAAAATCTACAGTATTTCCCACCTGTAACTGAAGCTTATTTCCTCATATTTAATTTGAAACTTTACTACATTAAAAAAGAACAACAAACTCAACCAAACAACAACAAAAGACCCTCTTATGTGTCTGTATATCACACTGCCCAAGATTTGATAAAACTCACAGTGGTTCTGTTCTCCAAAAGGCTTACTACACCCATAGTCTTTGCTGTAAATTGATCCTCTTCACATCTGCCCAGCATGTGAGCTGTGCAAAGCCTCCTTGTTTTAAGGCCCTGTAGCAGAGGGTGAGTTTCACCAGCCTCAGATAAATCAGTCTTAGCTGCTTGTGCTCTGTACAACCGCAGATTTTTTTGAGTAGGTCAGTTCTGTTCTCTGGGGTTTCTGGTGGTATTTTTTTGTTAATTGTACTTAATAAAATAAATATACTAATAAAGCTATGGTTTTAATAATGCACGATAGACAAAGGAGAGCTTGTGTTACAGCTCTGCTATTCCTACTAACGCAGACTTATTAACCACATTCCTTGAATGTCTTCATAAATTGTCAGTTAAGTGTTAAAATAATGTTAAAATGATGCTGCAATTTCAAACTACTCGGATATAGCAATATGTGTGTCTCTTTCATATGTGCTTCCTTTGATACATTGTCATGAATCTCGTGATTTTGATTGAGACAAACATCTGGTAGGCACCTAACTCCTGAAGCAAATAATTGGGAAAGATTTTTCCCAGTCTTTTTGATTTCTCCATTTTTTTGGTAAGCCAAAATATATATATGCTGGACGAAACCCAAATGAAGTCTCATCTGCAGGAACCTATAGCTAGTTGACAGAATTACTAAGTAGTCACTAGTCTTTGATTTGCACTAACTCCGTATTAACTGGAATAGCTTACTTTGAAAATGATTGTGTATGAATGTATATATACAGATGAAGCAAATATGCCCACTGAAGTATTTTTAGTTGTATATGGCAGACATTTTATGTTCCTTTACAAAAAAAAGGTTGCACACTTTCATGTGCACTGTTCATTTGCTGCAACACCTTATTCTAAAAGTGGTTTCTTTTTGATTGAGGAATTAAGTGGGCTTATGATAAAGTTTGTAGTGTGCTGTGGGGCCTTGTGCAATGAAAACTTGATATATTGGCATCTTTTATAATGCTAGTTTTCAGATTATCATTAATGTTAGTACTTTACAGAGCTTGCTCTGAAGCATTGAATCTGGCCGTGAACAGTATGTATGTATATTAGATCATTCTTAGACTGATTGGTTTATCATGTAAACAAATAGGCAAGGGATGAGATGATGGATGTAATAGTATTCTCATTTTACAGTAGGGAACTGTAGTACAAAGCAACTGAAGAATTTATCCAGCCTTGTAAAAGGCTGTTATATTCCCTATCAATTGAACCCAGATCCCACAGTCCAATACAGTACCTTAACTAGAAGGCCATTCAGGAAATCACATACACCAAAGTTCTTACAGATGCTTTACTGCAACATAAGCACGTTGTAAACGCCCTTTCTGAATATGGATGCTTTACTGAACTGCAGCCTCAATAAATATTAGGCCCTGTGTCTTTAGGACATTAGTCTTGAAATAGCAGTCTGTGATCTACTTTTTGGGCCTGATCTGAAGCCCAAGTTAGTGGAAACCTTTCCAAGGACTTCACAGTTCTTCAGTGTCCACTTTCACACTTCACATTCAGAGTAGATCTTTGCAATACTCAGCACATTACTAATATATTTGGGGAAAAAAATAGTGAATGCCTCTAAACCGCTAAAATGCTTTTTCGGATGGTGCCACAAAGAATGTCCTACGTTGGAATAAAAAAAGGTATGTACAAGTACAAACAAGACTGCCTATGGTCATGTGACAGGTGTTTAGCAGAAACTGAGGGTGCTGCAGGCAGAGAAACTGTAGCATTGTTGTCTTTGCCCTTGAGAAAAATGTCAAAGTTTCAGGAGAGGCTGAGCAATTTATTAGTGGTGGTTCTGCCTGGATTAGTGGGGTGTTAGAACAGCGCAACCCCTCTCAGTGTCAGAAGCTCATTTCAAAGACAGAGTTTTGATTTGAGCTGTTGTTGGCTTAAAAAGCAATAGAGGGTATATTAAAGGCGCTACATAGCAAATGTAGCATAGATTACTTTGCATAGCTTTTTTATTTCTGAGGAAATCTCACACTTTAGAGGGGAAAAAAGGACAAACTGGCATCGTGAAGCTGTGTTTCTTATTCCTAGATCAGACAGATAAGAGTATTTTTCCTTAGCTGCTAGCTCTGTTTCAGCATTGGAACACTTACGATGTTTTGATTCATGCAATAACAAATTAAAAATTGTTATTCTGATTATGCTGCTTGAGACAGAATAAATGGTATGATCCACCTGATCTACTTTTGATTATATAAAGTGTGGGTGCCCAGTTTTAAGTTAGTTGTGTATGTGCTCTCTATAGTAACCAGACAGAAATAAGAAAAAACATCTTATCCCAAGGAAGGTGAATTGACCGACTGAAATACTTCTCTTTCTCTCCATTCCCCATGGAAGGGCCTCAGCTAACTAACTTAGACTAGACACGAATTTTTAGAGCACTGTGGTAAGGTGAAGGTAATTATAGCCTGAAGGATATAGCAGTCAAACGCTCTGAATTTAATAATTTTGCACAAATAACAGGGTACTACTAAAACCTGACCAAATCTGGATGTTAAGAAATTACTGTGATAAATGTGAATGTTGAACACTACCAATGGTGTATATGTTCAGTTATATGCAGAAAATTGATTTTCATTGTGATCAGACATGCAGAATGATAATTTCCTGAAAATTCAGAATCCTGGCCATGTAGAAATGCTTCTGCTTCACTGCTGCAATTATTTGAACCCATGATCTGAGGGAAATTTTTGTTCATCTGTGACAGTCTACAGTCTCCTAATGTTACAAGAGATAGTTTGACATTTCAGATTTAGTGATTGGGAAGATTTCTTTGTCTCCATGGGAATTATTCTCCCTTCTGGGTCTTTTAAAGTCACCTTAGCCAGGCTGATATGTCATCTCTTACTTGGAAAGACATAGCTGAAGTAAAGTTTGGACCTAAATTACTTGAAAATTAAGCCTCTTTGGCCTGCACTTTAAGATGATTGATCAAAACCTGAAGAAAACTATTAATAGAAATTGAAAGCATGTATATATGGCTTTATTGTCATTATAATATGTTATTTTCCTTTAATCTGTCACTTGTGATTTTCATTATGATGCTGTAGCCCATGTATGCAAGCATATTTTAGTAGCTGAATGACATAGGGCAGTATTTGTAAGACAAGATTTTGTTATGGTAAATTGGACAAGCATATAAAACCAGATTGCCTATTTTTGCATATACTGTTGAACAATTACTCAATAAGAAGCCAGCTGACTCTCCATTTTGATCAGATTCTCCCACCCCTAATTCACATTGGCAGAATTTTATTCTTTTAGGTAGACCTGCTCATTTTAATGAACCTCCTTCAGAATACTGCTCAGTGTGAATAGGGATAGCAGATCTCCCACCACAGTTGTGTAGAGTAGAGGTTGTAGCTGTTAATTCTACCTCAAAGGAATGCTAACACATAGTTCTGCTTGGAGATGGAGGGTAAATTTTTCATCTTGGATTCAACAAGGATAAGAATATCTAACTCAGACTATAAGTCATATCTGAGAAGTGCTGTTGTTACACCTGATAATATCAGTAATTTAACACAGATAATTCCAAACAAAACTAGCCAAGTTAAAAAAGGTCATAACTATAAACAGTAAACACAGCAAAATTTTTCCTCTATGAGCGTGTTCAAGAGTCATCCACTAACATATTGCTTGACTGCTTTTGAGACTCCATAAGCTCTCTAAGCCTTAGTTTTCCAATTTGCATGTCAGGCATGACAGTGATTGATCATTCTGCCATTGGCATAGCAACAGTTAATACATAAAGGTGTTTAAAAATCATTCAGTAAAAATGATTGATTCACTTATTCAGCAGAAGTCCTTCTTAGTCACTGATACAGTCCATAAATAAACCACCTTTAGGGTCAGAATTTTGAGCACAGTCATGTCAGATATTGGTGGAAAAAAACCCCCAACTTCTTTGTCATGTAATTCAAATTAAAATAGTATTGGGTTGCTTGCCTTCCTGTTTCAGAGCTTTTAAATGGCTGGTTTTTTTATGAATGCTTTGTTGGTTATGGGTCTACATTACATATGTGAAGGTAGCTGCAAGTATTAGAACAAGTCTTGCCAAGGCATTACCACGCACAGGACTATGCACATCTGCTTCTCAGAATATTTAGAGGCCTTACTCAAATTCCTTTTTTCAGTACTGGTATAGTGCATGGACAATGCAATTTGTAAAAAAATTTTTTTTAATTTAACTTGGCTTCCCTGCAAGTTGGGAAGTCTACAACCAGAGTTGAAATTAATGCAACAGAAGTTAGAGAAGTAGAAGGGGAAATAGAATTTCTGAATTTGCAAATACTTATGCATGTGGTTATTTTAGTCTCACACAGCTTGATCATGACAAACTATTTCCTTTTTTTGGAGCTTCAGACTATTCTATGACTTCACTGTGAATGTTATCAGGATATAAAGAAACTGGAGAAAAGATGAAACTAAATGTGTTAGATACTTGATAACTTTGAGGATTAATATCTATCAGTGCTTTTTAAAACCCGAAAGTTTAAGGCAGTTTGTATTTAATTTCATTTTCTTTAGTATTTTATCTTTACTTTTAGGCTGCTTCTGTAACAAAATACTGATTTTGAATGTCTGCAGCTAAATTTACTTGCCTGTGATTATTTTTTTCTGTAAAAGAAACAAAAATCCACTCAACAAGAAGCAGGGTACCTGTTCATACTTTACATGCTTCATAAATGCAGTTTACCGTCTTACACTCTCTGTCCATCCTCATAAGCACTGAATTTATCATTTGAGTTTTAAGCTCACAAAATCTGAGCTGTCTTTAATTTACTTATATCACCCTCTGATGATGATATACATTAAAAAACCAAGAATGTAGCACCACTGTGGTACAACCACTACTTAGAATTCAGGGTTTTTCTCAGCTTCTAAAGGGTTAATTTTCATGTGGAAAAGTTGATATGTCTGTGTGTGTCTTTTAATTTATTTTTTTTTTTTTGTTAAGGTCTGGGTTAACTGTAGAAAGTATCTTCCAGAATTGGCTTGACACTTCCGGAATACCAAAGGTAAATACAAAATACGAGTTATTTCTGGAGTCTTGTATTTCTCATTACATCTTATTTAAATCATTACCTGTACTGGGTCTGGCTGAGCTGGAATTGGTTTTCCCCTACAGCAGCCCTCACGGTGCTGTGTTTTATGCTGGAGCTGTCAGGGTGTTGGTAGCACCCTGGTGTTGTGGCTGCTGCTGAACAGTGCTTACACAGCACCAAGGCTCCTTCTGATATTTTCCCCAGTGGGACGGGGTGGGCAAGATCTTGGGAGGGGACACAGCCAGGACAGCTGACCTGAACCGACCAAAGGGATATACCAGACCATGTGATGTCTGCTCAGTATAAAGCTGGGAGAAAGGAGGAAGGGGGTGGTGTCACCCTTGGTCCTCCATGGCAATCACTACGTGTATCAGAGCCCTGCTCCTGAGAAGGCCCAACACCGCCTCTTCATGGGAAGGAGAGAATAAATCTGTTTTCTTTTGCTTCCATGTGTGGACCTTTGCTTCACTTTGCTTATATTAAAACTGCTTTTGTTTTACCCACAAGGGTTGGTCTATCTTATTTTCTTCCCCCTCTTTGCCCTGTTGAGAAAACAAGGGGAAAGGGGAGGAAGTGATAGAGCGACTTGGTGGGTACCTGGCATTTAGCCAAGGTCAAACCATCACATTACCTGAACTTATAACAGGTATGGTTTTAAATAAACAGTTTTGATGATGACTGCTTTCCACATCTTCATACGTGTTTAGCTTTTAACAGTTGCAAGTTTTTGCTTCTATTGTCATCTCAACAAACCTGCCAAAGGGCAAATCTTACAAAAGTTATCCTGTTGTTTAATACTGTAGTCACATGGAAGTATGCTTTACAGTATAGTTGTGGACTCTACTAAATGTAAGGAGCATTGTTCACATCTATCAGTATATTAATTACTTGAAAGCCATACTGAAAGCAGTAACTAAATGTTAAATTATCTGTACTTTGATATTTTGTGAATACTGTGACTTGCTCATGAATCTGCTGCATGGGTAACATATTTCAGTGGTGTTCTCTATTGCAGTTGAGACTGAGCACTATTTTCTGTTGTTAAATACTAAAAGCTTTTAATATTAATCTTTTAAATTTTGTGAACTGAAAATGCTTAGTTGTGTCTGTGCTGTGTGAAGGCTCTGATTATTTGTTTTGGTCCAAAACCACTGTTGCTAATTGACTCAGCTTTGGCCAGAGGTGGGTCTGACTTGGAGCTGGGGGAGCTTTGAGAAGCTTCTCACCAGGGCTGCTGTTGTTGCTCCTTCCCCCACTACCAAAAACCCCTGCCAAACAAACCCAGCACAGAACATCAGCATGCTGACCTCTTCCCTCTCTCTCATCCCTCAGTAACCTTTTTGATGATTTACCCTTGTTGCCTTCAGCACTTCTCAGGCTCTCATGGGAACTAGTTTCCACTTTATTGAAAGCACTGGAGGAGTTGTCATTCAGTGAATAGGAAACCTGGTTTCCTTTGTGCTTTATTAAATCATTTGGGGAGCCCTTATTCCTGAAATCAAGACTGTAGATGTTACTTAGTAGCTCTCAATACATTAGTATCAATAAATATGACTGTATTTAGTGACTACAGAAATATAAATCTATTCACGTGCCATAGAAGAGCTGATATTGAAACCTCCTTAAAAAGTATTTAGACATTCTAAATATGATGAATCTATTTGAAGGCACACAGACCACCTTCTTACATGCAGGTCATCTACCTGCACCATAAACAGCAGCCCAGGAATGCCACAGAACTGACTTATTCTCTCTCATGGGTTGCCAGGTGAGTGGACTAGGGTGTGCATAGAGGAAGGTTTCTTCTGGCTCCTTTGGGCAAAGTCTTATGGCTGAGTCAGACAGTCAAGCAGTGCAAGCAGTATGAGGTACAGAGCATCCATTGCAGGTGACTATCTTTCCTGAGTACTGACACAACTGAAAAGCAGCTGGTGAATCTCTGCTCCAAAGATTTCCCAAAGGCAGAGAAGCAGCATCCTGCACCCTACACAGGATTCAGCAACTTTTTGCTTATCACCCTTATTTTGCTGACTGTACTGCAGAGTTCTGTAGTATGATAGTTAAAGTCATTCTTAATCTGGCATACCTGTTCTTAGAGGGACAGAATGTATTTCTTAGTGGTTTAGTAGACACCTATGAGAAATTACTTGATTAAGAATTTAAACTTTTTAAATGTACAAAAATTATCTAAGACTGCACTGCATTTGGAGAGGAAACTTCATTACTGAAGAGGTGATCCTCTGTAATGGGGTTGGGAAATATGCATTGTGCTGTCCATTATGGAAATCAAGTCAGAACATGGTTCCTTTATATCTCTCCCATATGAGAATTTTTATATTTTAGAGTGGCTGTGGTTGTTTCTGTGGCATTTTTTATTTCTGTGTTTTGGTGGGTTTTGCTAAGGAAATTCATGTCACCCATTGACTACAAAGAAAATTCACCACTTGTGGTTCATTTACAGCATTAGCTACCATAGTGTTTTTAAGAATTTTCTTCCATGGTTATATCCAAATCTATCACCTATACACAACTGATACTCTCTAAAATTTGATAGCAACATGGTCACTTAAAAACAGAGTTCACTGTCTTCACAACAGTGTCTTGCTAAAGGACACTGAAAGGGTACTTGTGCAAAAGATGGATGAGGGTAAATACTTTCCACTCCCCAGACTACTGAAGTGTTACTTACCATCTTCTTTCCCATAGAGGAATTAGCATTTTGTATTTTTCACAGTTATATGTCATGGCAACTGTCTAACTGAAGATCCTATATTCCTTTACCTGTGCTTTGTTACATTTGCCATTCCAACTCTGTCCAGGGAATCACATATATATATATACCACTTTATACTTGCAACTTATAACTACTGAAGCTTTAACGTTTGTCAATTTCTGTTACCATTTCACTCTTGGAAAAGTAATTTGGTCTGTTCTAAATATTGGGCTAGTTTCTGGGCATGTGCGTGTAACAGCAGTAATAAAGAATAACAACGTAAGGGAGTTGTAATACTGATAAATAAAACCAGAATTTGGCCTGTTGCTATGAAAAAATCATTCTGTGTGCCAAGTTACATTTCCAAACTTGGTATTTTCCAAAGCATTAAAGTTAATGTTATAAAAAAGGGTGTGTGGTAATGACAGGCCAATTCTTCCTTACATGGAAGAGTGCCATAGCGCAGTGGTTGTCTTCAGGCTTGCTGTGCAGGAAGGCTTTCTCACACACAAAATAAGGAGCATAAGAGATGAAAAGCAAGCATTTCTTAAATAAAAGCTTTCATGAGAATATTTTTCTCGGAACACACCATGGTGGTGTTGAATAAAGTGAAGCATATTGTGTTGTTGAAAATGCCTTTTATCAAATCAAGCAACCTTCACCATGTCCTTCTGTTTCAGAAGTGACTCACTAGGGGATTATAACAATTTTTCAGCATGTGCAAGTAGTAATGACTTAACACCACTAACTTTAGTCAATGAGTTAAGCTGGCAAGGAGTAGAATCAGAACAAAATGGCATTTAGAGCTGGAAAACACCTGTGAAACCACTTAAATCCACTTCATCCCTGCTGCTGCTGATTTGTTCTCTTAAATTACAGTTTCTGTTGTGTCTTTCAGTCTGTGTAATGTTCAATTAGTGTTTAAGACTAGAAGACCATATGCTTCTTGAGGAAGATTTTCTCAGTTCTGCACACACTTATCTTTGTGATATATTGCCCAGTCACTCTTACCTGAATTTCTTATTCTACTTTAGAAAATTAAGCTTTTAAAAATATGCTTAAAATCTTTCCCCATTTTGAACTCTGTTGTACACTGTTTAATTGAGAAGTAGACCAACATTAGGTTGTCTCTGCATCTCATGAACTCCTGCATGTAATTTTTTAACTCATTTCAGTTTCACCACCTTTTCTTTTGCTTCTGAAACTGCAGTTTCATAGCATACTATTATTTACTGGTAAACTGTCTGTCTTCAGTGTTCCTTGGGTGTGAATTTCATTTGGTACCTTGTGTTATGAAAATGATCTTCTGCAGATTCATTCTTCAGTTAAAAAAAAAAAGGAGGGGGGAGAGAGGAAAAAAAGGGAAAAAAAAAAAGTAGTTGGCCTGCTCCTTTATCGTGTTTAGTTTCCAACATATCCTATAGTGTAATCTACAAGTCATATGTGATCACACAGCTGCAAGCACTAGGATAAACACACCAAACATCCCATCAAAATTACGAAAAAATTGCACAAGGTGGTAGCGCTGCTGTATCCTTCTCCTAGTCCCTTTTGCTAGTTTAACATCCTGTTAAATCTTCATTCTTATCTACAGTTCTACCTTAAGCAGTATTTCCTGTTAAAGTAGGTACTGCCAAGATATATTTCAGAGTATGTACAACTCATAGTGTATATTGTGAGAATATTAATCCATGCTTTCTAATTCTGAATGAACATTGGAATACAGCTTCATGTTACAGTACTAAGAATTTTGCCATTTAAAAAGGATTCATATTTATTCCTCTCACTGCTTTTTGTTACTGTAGTAAAGCAGTATTTTAAGCTCCACCTACTGATGTTATTTGTAAATCATCTACATTTCTGGAAGTACACAGTCAAAAAGAAATTCCAGGGGTGAATATTCACTTATTCATAGTATTTCTGGGTTTTGGACTGTCCTACTTGAAGGAGAAATGGATTGGAAAGGAAACTTGTAGCAAAACTATTAAAAACTTTGAACTGAAATACAATTTGTAAAGGGTTCTAAATCAATGCAAGTAACATTTCTGTGGTTTCTTAAATTTTAGGAGGATGTTACAGCAGCAGATCATGTACTTAATATGATTTATGATAAAGCAGTTTGTTGTTAATAAGGTTTCTGGCTTTTGCCCCAGTTACAAGCATTCTAGATTTCCTCTTTGCTTTGACTAAGACAAAAATGCAGATAGCTCTACAAGAGAATGTGTCACAGAGTAGTGGTCAGAGTATAGTCAATTACTAACCAACCACATTCAAACATTTTTTAAAAGAATGCTCTTACTAATCTTCTGGATTACCTTTAGCAGTTGTTCACCCAAGTTTTAGAGAGAGTACTAGAAAACTTTTCCAGCAGAAAAATCACTCTTACTGAATCACAGTGTAACTTAAGGCTTAGGTTTATTAACACTTGATATTTCTTATCATTGTTAGTCATGCCTTATCTTACAATTTTTCTGTCTGGATGTACGTAATAAATGCATATTGGTGAATGACAACATGGAGACAGTAAACAGCTAAATCCTTATTGTTTGTTGAGATATAGTAAATTTGTAGGCATTGGCATTGAGAATGACCTGTTGAGTAGGAAAATCTCATTCAAGTTTGTGATTTGGGGAAGAAATAGGGAAGGGGCTATGAAAAGGTATAATTTTCTTCCTTATTTAATAAAGTTTAACAGTGACTCTGTTCGGTTTATTTCAAAGTTGGTATTAAGTATTAGTCACAAGAATAACATGCTGCTGTGTAAATACTGAAGTTTTCTACTTATCCTTTGATTTTTTTTTTATTTGAACATGGAGACTTTTGTGTGTATTTTAACATCAGTGCAGAGAATACAACTGATTTGATAGTTGAATTCTAATGAGTTGATATTTGAGAAATAATCTGAAGAAAGTGTAACTGTTACTTTAAGTACTTGTACATGGAAAGCGTACTTTGAAGAACAGACACTTCTCAAGAAAAATTGTATTGTTTTTATATTAGCAAGCATACAAATTAGAAGATGAAAAGATCTTTCCGACGTCCTCAAATTTAAATGAGCATAGGTCAACAATATAAATTGATTAAAGTCTTCTTTAATGGTAACAAATCACAATAAGAAAACAGTTTTTGAATACAAATCATTAGTGCTGTCTTTTTTCTGAAATTAGCAGCTATACTTGTCAACATTGCATTCCCATTTCCTTAGAAGAGAAGATGGGATTTTGGAAAATATAAAAACGTAATCAAGCAATGTGTAGTGTGTACACTGTAGTGTGCATAAATGTCAAATTAATCGTGACAAGAAACAAGTCGAGACAGATTGCACAGACTTTCTCTCTGATAACTCTTTGAAAGATGTTTTAGAAAAAGACTATCCATCTGAAAGTCTTTCTAGATAGACCATATTGTACAGAGAATTTAATATTTTGTTTGTAGCAAACTATCAAATAAGCTGTAAGGTCTGTTATTATTTAAATAGATCCTGTATTGATCTAAAGAAGGTTATTGGCATAAAATGGCTTTGTTTTAGGCATTCCTGTTTAGCCATTCCTATAAATTGTACTTAAGATACTGCTAAGCAAGACACAACAGTATTATTTTTGTTTGTTGAATAGTGCAAAAATTCAAGAAAATTGCTTATATAAAATGATACATCTTTAAATGTCAGTAAGGACCCGTATTTATTTCAGAGCTTTTCAAGTTCAGGCATGGTTTAGAGTATCATTATAGTTTTGAAGAGTTTGGGGTAAATTTCTTTCACATTGCATGTGATTGCTGATTTTAGGAGAAAAACACAGACATTCAAGATCAGAATAGCATTGTTACGAATTATTGTGTGATCACATTCTAAAATTGGAAAACATGTTGCCTCAGGTTAGACAGCCACGTAGCTCTGAGTAACTTGGCGTCTAAGTTGAATGTATATGTTAATTTTTAAATGCGAGATTTGAAATAATGGCCATAACATTTCAGTGCCTGTGTTCTAATCTCTGAAAGTGAAGTTTAAAACAGAGTTTTAGGAGTCTTAATTTAGCCAGTAACCGAATAATTGAGAAAAAAATGCTTTTTGAGATTTTCAGCTGGGACTGTGAGTCTGCATAAAGGCTGAGGAGGATACTTCACTGGATTTAGTTTAAGACCTGGTAAAACATCGGCTTGTCTCTCCAGTCAAAAGCTAGATTTTCACAAATTATTTTCTGTTTTTCTTCAGGCTACCTCTCAGTATTGTACATATCTAGCTCAGAGGTACAGTAGTAGTATAGTAAAGCTGCACAAGTAATAGCTTGTTCAAGAAGTTGAAGTGCATTTGAAAAAATGTTCCACTTCTGAAATAATTGTGGACTGGATTCCACACGTTTGTTCATCAGAATGTCTTTTAAGTTTAATAAGTCTCAAGCAGTTATTCTCATTCCCTTTTCCTATTAATTGCATCGCTGAACATAAAAGCTGTGTTATGTGCAGAATGACTGAGCTTATCCCTACTAGAAAGGAGTTATGTTTGGTATCTAAAGAACAATAACAGTTTGCTGCCTGGCTAACCAATACTGGATCAAGTACACATTCCCAAGCTCCCAGTCGCCCACCTACATGTGCAGGGGTTGAAACATAGCAGAGAGAGGGAGGACAGGTCCTCTTTCACACAAAAATGTTGAATTGAGACTTACCTAATCAGGCCACAGCTGGGCTTGCATAGCAATAAATATTGATTTTAATTTGTAAAAACATCCAAAGAAAAGCACAGAATTTAGCAATCAATTAATTTTTAGCCTGTCCATTGTTTTCTTTACCCAGTGGAAACAACCCGTAAATGTTTAAAATATTTTTTGTGCTACCTTGCAAGAAAAGCTTTTCTATATTAACTGGGAGAGAGGAGCCTTGAAAATGGCTGAAATCTCTCCAGTTTGGAGTCCCTTATAAGTATTTTCAGTGCATTGGACACAGGATATCCAATAATGAGAAATCAAATGCTTCTTTAGGAAATAAAGTCTTTTTAGTGCAGGAGGATAGATAGTTGGGTATGAAGCTGACAAAAAAATGTTATGTGACGGGAACAAGTTGTCACCTTCCCTCGCCAGTGGTCTAGGGTTTGTAAAAGAAACACACATTTTACTTCCTGGAAAATTTCCATTTTCTAGGCTTTTAGAAAGACATCTTTCTCATTGGAAGGAATGAATATGTTGGGAAGATGTAGTTCATGCATGTGTATAAACAGATACCATGTAGCTGAAGTCCATGTAGCCCTCTGTAATGCTGACCCAAGAAACTGTGACCTGCTGATTCATGCAGTGGTCCAGTCAGAAACTCAAAGTGATCCCGAGCATTTAGATCCTGTCATTGTTTTCCAAGCTGGCTAGAGTTGGCGATGGAAGCTCTTGCTTTTGAGCCCAACAGTTTTTTCACACATTCTGCAGAAACACTGACCTGCTGAAGTACTTCTAGAGAACAGATGGTAACAACGTTTGTGTAATGGTCTTCCTTCCATCTCTATCAATTCTCTTTCACAAAAGTTGATAGGAGCAATGTCAAAATCTTTCCCAGTTTATCTTGCCTTCAGTCATTCCCTTTTAATTTAGCAGTGCTTCATAGCCAGACAGAAGATAAAGATGATGATCACCTTCTGTTTAATTGTGGAGGAAGTAAGTGATTCTTCTAAAACTCATTCAGAATGGAATGTTTTTCCAGGATGCTTCAACTATTCTGCGTACTCCCTTCTAAGCCTACAGTGAAATTTCAATACCAAAATGAAGGTGTCTGGAGAAAGATAGGTTTGAAAAGTCTATTGGCTGACAAAGCTATTGGTCAATACAAAAATGAGCAGTAAAGGTTGTGATTCAGCTTATGGTTATTATCCTTAGCATGTGGGCTAACAGTATTTCATGGCCAGAGGGCTAATGGATTTTTGCCTTGAATATACTTCTTTATTAGAGCTGTTGGACAGATTTTTGATTGCTTCAAGGATCAGTAAGACTCAGTGGTCAGTATCTCTGAAAGATGTATTTGATTTCTTCAACAAGAAATGAAACCTGACTCACTTTCTTTGAGTCTCTTTGCACTGGAAAAGGATGCTTGTCACAGTACTGCAGGACTGTCCAGGATCCATGTTCAGACATGGTTTTCTTGGTTTTTCTCTGTAATTTGAAAAAAACAGTGCAACAAAAAACCCACAACAAAGGGTTTTCAAAGCCCTCTGTAGTTTGGGCAGCCAGTGACTATCCATTGTGTACCAAGATCTTGGTGTTGGGTGGAGCCAAAGTGAATTTTATAGAGGATTCTCTTATTTCAAAGAAACCAGAGCCCTAGTCATTGTCCTCTGGGTTCAAAATGTCTGGATTCAAATTACTTTTAAATTGACAGAGTGCAGGGCCAACCTGAAATCTGAGGTCTTATTTCCATGCATGATTGTATTAAAAAGTGTTGTATCTTTTAAATATCTTGATAATTATAGAGGAAGGTACTGTAATTTGCAGTGTGGTCTGTGTTGAAAATTTGCAGTGCATGGGAATACTTCTCAAGAGAAAAGCCTAAACATAAAAACAATAATCTACTTTCCAGTTGCTTCAGAGAGGCATCCATATAGTAGTGAGAGCTCCTGGTGAAATGAGGAGAGAAAAAAAAAAAGCATGTTAGCATACTCTAAAAATGTTATTTTAAAACATTAATAATAAAATTACAATATAGATAACATAATGCAATATGATACATAAATTATATATAATTATATATTACATATTATTACTTAGTAATAAGTAATAAGCATATTTTTTAGAGATGTGGTCATGTGGTCAGAGATATTTTATCAGATTATGAATCTGATCATGAAATAAATAGCTGGTACAGTGATTCATCTTTACCTAGGAACTTTCTCCACAAAGCAAGGTTGCTAATGTGGATATGAAGGATGTATTTCTAATTTGTATTTTACCGCTTTGAAGAAAATATTTCTGCCACAGTCTGTGAAAGTAATGTAGCAGTGTACTAAAAGTATCCTCAAAGTTACTGTTTCAACAGGTTTTTGTCTCCCGGAGGTAGAGATATTTTTAGGAAGGCCAAGTTTGACTTGAACATAATGTCTCTGTAGGGGTGTTACATTGAGGAGTATCAGATACAGCATGCTGATCTGAAAAGAGCATGTTTACGCCACCACAGAGACTGTTGGAGGAATTAGAACATTTAGATTTACAGCATCAATATTAATGACCATCTTTGCTAAAATACGGATAATGTCAGAACAACTTAACTTTCCATTTCAGTGAATAAAGGTGTACCCATGAGAACTGCACAAAATCAGTTGGAGGACTTACTGTTCTTACAGAAGCACATTCTGGGCTGGATTTCTTGTTCAGTAATTTTGATCTGCCACTGATATACTGCTTCTTGCAATGTGGATGCACCAGCCATCTTGCCACTCTCAGTTGTAGCCCACTGCTTCCTTAATTTCTCTACCAAATTTTGATAACAGTAGTGGTTTAAAATCCTGGCAATTGTTGCCCTTGGGGAATACTGTCAAATGTTTCAAGCCATAATTAATCATCTAGTGAGATACTGGATAAAATACTTCTAATTTTCTGAACCTTTTTACAAAAGATGAAAAGCCAGGTCTCTTGTGCTGAAGCAGTTTTCAGGTCACACAGACTGTTCTGAGGGCACATTGTATTCTCAGTTTTCAAGTAAGTTAATTTTCCAACTTAAATGGGTCTTCTTTTTTTTCCTATAAATCTTCTGTATGGTAAGAAAACAGTTATGTATCTTGAATTTTATCATAGTTCCTTTAATTTATCCTTTACTGGTATCACAGACGTGATGGCATCAGCCTTAAAAAGCAGGCAGTATCATTCCAGTATCATAGAATGAACTAGGAGGGAGTCCATTTTTTGATTTATGTTACATAGGAAGATGTAGACAGCTACAAAATTCCAACTTGCAGACTGGTAACGTTAGCTACATCTTCTAGAAGAAAACATGACATAATGGTAAAATCTTTAGACTTTTCTGTGCCCTTGCTGGTGTTCACATAGATCTGAATATATATATATATATATATGTGAGTGTGTATACATGGTGTAAAATTCACTAATTGAGAGGAAAAATAAAATCTCTACAAATGAGAGGTTGGAAAATTACTTGACTGTGTTGGTTATCAGTTTCCTCTTTGCAGAAGCTCTTCTGAAATTCATTTACTGTAAATATTTTCATTTACAGTAAATATTTTCATTCCTCCATTTTAAATTTTTTGGTTTTGATTTCCAGTATCTGAGGACTGCTGGCAAGCCAACGAAATGTCAATGATTCAGTGTTCACCTTAGATAAAACAACCTTCTTAGTTTATCAATATTGAATGTTTAGCATTAGAGTAGCACAGACCAGATATAGTTACAGACAACTTATGCAAAGGAAAAGTGCATGATTATAATTTTTCACTGGTTTATGAAATATCATTAGTAGCCATCACAGCCTGAACAATCTAAAATCAGTTTCTGTTTCAATTTAAGATGACACAGTTGTCTGTTGCACAAATATCCTATTGTTTTCTAGGCTATGTGCAATCCTGAAGGTTCATTGTATGCTTGGGATCTGGTCTGACTTGAAGAATAGCTGGTATAAATCATTGCCTAAGTTATTTACCAGGATATTGGGCCTGTCTTCACCCAATTGGCCTGTCCTCCCCCTATTTCAAAATTCAGTTATATTTAATCCTGCTGCTGCAAGAATGAAAAATCCTAGCATGCTTTGACATGTATAAATGCTTGTTCCCGAATCAAAGTGTTCATAGGACGGCTCTGTGAGCAATCTCTGAAAATCCTGCCAAGTAAAAGAGGATGTCAAGGATAACAATTCCTGTTGAGTTTCCTTCACTGTTGTGCAGCTACTAACCGAAAAACAGGAGCTACATCTGAGTTTTAACACGTTGTGCTTGCATATTCAGGAATTTTCATCATAAATCAGTCTCAGGGACTGGAGGTCTAAAAATCAATGTCTCATCTAACTTTTTCCCCTTGTTTTCTCCAACCATTTGACAGGAGAGGCAGTGTAATTCTTTACAGGATTTAAAGTATACATCTGTTTCATTCTTTCTATGACCCAGTGTTTGCCGTAACTACTTCTGTGGGAATGCACAGTCTAATCTGTTAATTGGCCCAAGTGAATATTGTTTAGGTAGTTGCATTTATTTATGTTTGCCACTGACATAAATTTTGTTCATATTGTTGTTCATTCTCTTTGAACTATGCTGTTCTTCTTTCTTCATTCAAATGCACACAGCTCAAGACTCAATTTGTAGGAGCTTTCAGAATTACCATTTAGTAGAAAATCCGTTGTGGTTTTACAAAATAAAAAGTATGTTGATACCAGTTTCAAGTAGATCTGTTGTGAGTGTGAAATAAAAATCTATAGTAAGATTTTCTACTGTGATATGTCTAAGAAAAAGTTCTTCTTTGTGTAACGCTTCATAGTGAAATCACTGAGTTTGATCTTGGCTTTGATCTAAAGCTTTTGATCTTGAAAGAAGGATGTTGTGGCAGTGAAACAAAAAGGGTAGGAGAGGTTTTTTCTTTTCTTTTTTTTAAAGTGATAAAGGGATACTGTCAAGATTTAGTATGCATTAATTGGACCTACCTTTATTTACTCAAATCTGTTTGCAAAGTCCATCTAATTCTATATGTGAGAGGGTTTGCTCAAATACGTGCTTTAATGAGCGTTTTTCTTTTACAAGAGCACAGATTGTCTTTTGAAGCTTTCATGGAATTGATTTAATTATTTTTAAAATACTGAAAATACCTTACTATCATCATTTTAACTATACCAAGTGTGATGCAGTTTTTACCCTTTATTGTCTCTCATTTTAAATGCTAAATGCAAAGCACTTAATAAAATCTTAATGTATAAAAGAATTTATAATACTCAGATTTTGCATGGCTGACATTACTTGGGTCTCTCCCATCATGGCTGGAGTTTGAATATCCTCTTCAAGGGGCACAGAAGCATCTATTGAAGTCCCATGCCTAAATGTAATCACCTGCTTGCAGTCTCCTGTTGAATAAAGCGTTTAACTGGGGCCTCAGTAAAGGGCTTGCTGTGCTGTAACGTGAATAAAAAGCTGCTTTGGTTCTTGCTTTTAAGATGCATTTCAGACTCACCAAGGTAATTTAATAGTTGGATTCTTTAGATGTCAAGCAAGTACCGGGGGAAATCTGTGAATGGTGATGCTTTCTCTCTTCGAGGTGCCCCAGCGGGCCCTTCCTCCGTCTGTGGAGACCTGTGACAGAGGGTGTTTATAGGAAGGTGGAGAGGGAGGAGGCTTCCGTAGTGCGGGACTTAACGAGAGCGTGTTTCTCTACAACTCGGGCTGTGAACCCGTGACCAGCCCGCATGCAGAGGGTGGGAAGGGCCGTCTCGTCGGCGAGGGGGTCGGAGGCAGCGCGGCTGGGCTGGCCTCCGGGGCGCGGAAAGCCGCGCCGTGCCCGCCGCCCGTGCCCGCCGCCCGTGCCCGCCGCCCGTGCCCGCCGCCCGTGCCCGCCGCCCGTGCCCGCCGCCCGTGCCCGCCGCCCGTGCCCGCCGCGGGGCTGCCCGGAGCGGCACCGCTGGCGCCGTTCCAGGCGCCGCGCTCGGGCCGGGCCGGGCCGGGGGAGGCGCGGACGCTGCGGCGGGGCCGCCCCGGAGCCGGCCGGCCCTTACGTCCTTAAGGCAGGCTCCTCCTCCCCGCGGGGCTCCGGGGGCCGGAGCGCGGGGGCGGCGGACCCCGCGGAGGTGTTTCATTTCCTACCGAGGGCTGCCGTGTGCCGCCATCCAGCCCGGGAACGACGGGGCGGGCGCGGCTCCGGGTGGCGGTGGCGCCAGGCCGGGGGGCGGCGGAGGGCTTCCCCCAGCGCGTCGCGTCCCGTCCCGTCCCGTCCCGGGGCCCCCGGGGAGCGGAGCGCAGCGCATCGGGGATCCTCCGCGGGCGAGCCCGCTCAACGTGCGCTTTCTCCCCCGTGCAGCCTTTGCTGGAGGAGGGTGAGACTTGGAAGGAGTGTCAGCTCGTCCAGCAAGTGAGCGGCGAGGTGAGAAGAAAACCTTTCGTAGCTATTACCTTGCCCCCGCTCCTCTCCTTTGCAAATCTGCTCCTTGAGTTTTCCACCTGCCACCCCCTCCCCACCCCCGCCGCGCTTTCGCTTTAAGAAAATAACTGCTTTTGTATTTGGATTAAAACTATTTGTATGGGGAGAAAAAACCCAAGTGTTATTACTTTATTAAATAATAAACACCCCACCATATAAATTTGGCGTTGCTACTCTGGAACAAAATTTGAGTGGGTGGCTGGAATTAAACTTCTTACTTGAAATAGAAGGTGTAAGGGATAAAGCGCAGAAATTTTCCCCAGGATTTTTGCACACTGCAATGATAACTTTCCATTTGGCAACCTGGTCTGGCATCAAACACGTTCTTTGTGCAAAAATACCCTTAAAGGCCTAAGATGAAGAATTACCACTTCACACTTTGACCATGCACAAGTACCTAACCAGATTTTCTAAGACCATGTTATTCTAGACGGGGAAAGTGCTTTTTCTCGTTCAAGTGAAGCAATGGAAAAAATTGTCTTGGGTCTGTTTATAGCTTCTTACTAATGTTGAATAGCTGCACTCAGGTCCCATCTTCTTCCTAAAAAAGCGCTATGGTTTTGAACTCCAGGTCACAAAATGGATTCAGACAAACCAGAGGATCAGAAAAAGCAGCAAAAAGAAAAGAAAGCAGGATGAAGTCATTTTCCAAAAGGTAAGGGTTCTTGATGTGCACTTGTGTAACGGGACAAGCAGGTCTGAAATGCTTAAACTCTGTCTTAAATTACATAGAGACGTTATTCAGCATCTCAGACAAAGTGATAGTAAAAGTTTCAGTGTCCCTATGTAGTTACGATGGAAAGAAATAAGTAATTTTTTTCAGATGTTCGTAATTTTGGAGACAAAATTTGCCTATAGTTGTATTTAACTGAAACATTCTGAGGAAGAAAGAGAAGAGTGCCTTCATCAGAGAAATCAGTAGCACTTGCGAGCTTTTGACAGGACCTGCACCACTATTTGCAAATTTTCAGATACTGGTAGCTGAGAAACAGTTTTCATGGTGAATATTGGGACAATAATACATGTGATACATACGTTGAAACGAACATTCTGGCTATGCTGTTGGCTCTTCATCCAGAGTGTGAGTTTGAAAATCATCTGTTTGCAATATAGATTTTAATTAATGCAAATGTGTCCAGATGGTTATTTTTAAAACTACTACAGAGGATTTTTAAAACTGAATGCAACCTAAATTAAACTATTTTTGATTTAGCTGTTGGGAAACATTTATTCTATAATTTTAGGTTGACTATTTAAATCACAGTATAGAGAGGTAATTGGTGGACACTTTTAATAAAGAGATACATTCTGTCCTCTGGAAAAAAAAAGAATAAAGATGCATTTTCAAATATGTTATTAGAACTCTGGGTTTTTTGCTTCCTTTGGTTTTGCAGACAAATTTATAATTATTCTTTTAAGCCCTTGTTACCTTTAAAGGATTAAAATAGCAGTGTGTTGTTTTGCTGTTTCGACAGTGCTTCTAGAATGCATGATGAATCATTGCTGTTTCTGTAGCCAAATTCTTGCTGATAGCATGGCTGCCAACTCCTGGGATGTGTTGCCTTAGTATGGGCATTGCAGTATATGACAAATGTCTACAAAGTGCATTGTTGTGTGTGGGTGATTTACCAGCTCCATGGTGAGTTAAAAAAACACCAAACAGCATCCTTTAATTCACTACTACTATTATTTTATAACTGGAATACATAATTTAGGAAAGATGTTCTGTATTCTACTTCAGAATGACGTGATCTGATCAGCAATATCGTAGACTGTTGCACCAAATAATTCCATTTCTGTATGTTTCCATACGTGAACGTTTGTGTGTATGTGTAGCATTTGTATTTGCAATTGTTTTATGTTAAGATGAAGAATAATTTTTTAAAGTTAAAAAATATATCATCATGTGAATTTATGAGCAAAATGCATTGATGGTACAAATAATCCTAGCACAAACTACAGTCTGCATATATTTTGAAGTAATTTTTATATGGTCCAAAGTAAGGTCCCCTACTACATCTTAACAGTAGGCTTAAAGGTACCTTATGCTGTTACACCCCTCCTCATTTCTTCTTATAAGAGAAAGTTTCCTCAGTGCAAAACCTGTTTGCACCAAAAAAAATTCCTTTTCTACTGAGGGTGTGGGCGTGTTGTTCTCCTCCTGCTGCTCCAAGGTTTGTGAGAGAGGACTTCAGCATGTAGGTTTGCCATTTAAGAAATTCAAAACCTCACATGTAAACCCAAGATATACTCGCAGTTTTTTAAAACAGTAATTCTTGAGTAAGGTCTGTGAGCAGAAATGTGAATTAAAATTGAAGGCAGGGATGCACATTGTCTTCTAATATCCGTAATTATTAATAATTCTTGGAGATTCAGTGCAGATTCACAGCATTGCATCGGCAGGGTACTTAATGTCAGGGGAAGAACAGGCATAACAATGACCTGACATTTGGTGGGCACTGAGGGTGGATTCTTCATATTCCGTAGAAGTTTGGTTATTGCAATGGTTACTTTTCTGATACTGTTGGAGATGAGAGAAGAGAAAAATGGTGAGGGAGCCCTCTGGTCCTGGCAGAGCTTTATTGTATTATTTAGATTCAGAGATAAGTTTCTACATCAAGTTACCAGCCAGTGTGGTACCCAGTCAGCGCGGGTGGTGCTAACCTCTGTTCCACTAGAATTCTTGATTTTTAGCTGTGTTCATATGGGCTTGTAATGGCATCATACTGGGGTTTAAGTACTTCTTTGGGGATAACCAAGAGAACAAGAAAGAAAAAAGCATGTAATGGAAAAGTAAGGCACTCTTGAAGAAAGTAGCAGAGGTAGGAATAAAACTAGAGAGTAAGAAGGGGATGTGAGAAGCAGGGCAGTGTAAACAGAGAAGTCAGAGAGCTAGTACCAGCTTGTATCAAAAGTGTAATTAAAATAAGGGTACTGATGTATTTTGCTACATCTAGAAAACTGAGCTTTGTTTTGAGCTTGCTAATCCTTTGAAAACAAGCACTAACCTACTAAATGTGGCTTCTAAACTTTCATATGCCTGTGCTGTCCGATTTTCCTCTATCATTTTTTTTCCTTTGTGATAGGAAGTCCTATTTCTAATACAAGATGGATGACTTTGCTATACTGAGACACCGCCAAATCAAAGCAACTGCTTCTGCATCCAAGTACAAAATCTAGGACAGAGAGATAACTCTGTATGGAATAAGTGAAAGAGAATTGTGGAGGAAAGGTTGCTGACAACTGCCGGGAAATTGCTTCTTGAAAAAAGTTGCCTTCTAAACAGTTAAGTTTGTAGGAGCTGACTTTGCATACACATACATCTATTTAAAGAACATTTGAAGATACCATGTGCTGGATAAGAACTGTGTAACTAGTAGTGTTAACTGTGCTCAAGGGGCATATTAAACCAGTGGGGAAGCTAATGTAGAAAGGTGTGGTGTTGCTCTCCAGTATGGACCCACAGGCGATGGATTACAGCAGTGTAACAAATTCCATGGGTGAGAAAGGCTTTCTGGTCAAGTAACTAAGGGTTCTTGTTCTTTCGCTCTTCTCTTTTTTTTTTTTTTTTTTCTGTTTTTTTTTTCTTGATCTATTTTTTATTTCAAACTTTTTTGCTGGTCTGTTTCTGAAGTATTTTATTTGTTCTTAGCAGCTTTTATTACAATCTTTCCTTTCCTTCTTTTTCATTCCTCTTGCTCTGTTCTCCTTTGTCTCCTTCAGTCACCTTCAATGCTGTTCGTTACTTTCTGTTTACTTTCAATCATCTTTCCCATTTCGTGTTATCTTCTGCTCACCTTGTTTTCTCTTTATAGTTCTGTGTAGAAACTCTTCTTAATGATGTGTGTGTGCACATACACAAGTTTAAACACACTCAACCCTTGCATTTCTGCTTTTATCATCCCTCCTATTCTTATACATTCTTTACTCCTCATTTAATCTTATGCTATCTCTTCATCTTGTCATTTAGCTGGTGAACACATCTAGCAGTCAGTATGTGTATCAATACAGAATGTTTATGTGTGAAAATTAGAGAAGGCAGAACAAAGCTTGGAAAGAACTGCTTGGTTAAAATTAGTGTTGTTTTATAATGAAGAGTGTGATAGAAATGCTAAGTGTTACTTCTGTTGTTATACTGGACTGTGCCTGCTTGAAAAAATATGCCATTATCCATGCCAGTGCTGAGTATTAGGCAGAAGAAAACAGTCTTTCAATCAGACTGGTGGAATTGTAGCATGCCAACTGTGGAATTTGAGGGGAAACATATATGTTTATTGGGACATTAATTCACTTCAACATGAAGTTCAATGTTAAAACATAAAAGCTGCTTTGAAAGTATTCCAGTGGTAGAAAAAGTGTCAAAGGATGAGATTCCAAGGATACACAGTAGTGGGAAGAGCACTGAAATATGCGTGTATGTATATACTAGGCAAGGAAGATGATTCGTGCAGATTATGAAAATTGCATTTGTCTGTTTCAGTTTTAGTTTGATTCTATACTGAAACTTTGAGGAGTAATTTAACTTTTCCAGAATAGTTTCTGCTACTTCCTTAGAAATACTGTTTTCATGTGTTTAAGGTTTATCTACTAGTTTACTGAAAATGTGATTTTTCTGATTTTTTCCTATCGGTTGTTGCTATTGATTGTTCTTCTCACTCCTGAGATTTACAATTGTTAGTATTTAAGCTCTGTTAATAACCTGAGCAAAAATGATTTTGTTGAAATAGCTGTTAAGTTTTTAATAAAAAAATTAAAAACCCCCAGTTGTGATATGTATGACTAATGCTAAATGCTATAACTCTTTTGTCCTTTAACAAGTTCATCAGTGTAACTGAAACACAAGAAACAAATCTTGTCATTCATTAAAATGAGTTGTGGTGTTATACTTCAAGTAGAAAATGTTTGAAGTCTCAGAAAAAATTGGGAGAAATACAATGTGGTAAAAGAGCTTTTATTGCTTTTATTTAACTAGGAAATTTATTCAGAATTGTGTTTATTGCTAATTCAGGTAAAGGAATATTAACATAAAATTTGTTAAAATTACTTTAAAACTTTTAATTACCATGTATTTTTTCTTTCTCAAAATTAATGTTTTTACTTGAATCCACCAAACTGAGAAACAAAGCAGGGATCAAATCAAATATATTGTTTGAGCTTGTACACTGTATAGAACTTAACAACAAAGAGAAACATGGTAAGAAGTCCTAAAGCATTCTTCAGTGGAGTAATTTGCTGCACCTTACTTTACAAATTCTGTTAATGTCAGAGAAATTTCTAGGAACCCTAGTAAATGTATTTGCTGTCTTTCATTGATTACAGGTAACATTTAATTCCTTTGGAAAATAGGGATTTGGATGGAAAATTTTATACCCACCTCATGCACAAGAGCTGAATGGCAGTAGATGTTAAGCTATCTGAGAAACAGAGCCTGTCATTTAAAAAAATTCTCCTGAATGTATATGAATATAAATTTCAGACCATTAAAACTAAGTATTTTCAACATGTTTTCCACCCCTGCCCCTGTAGAAATACCTGTTATTAGTGGATTGTTTGGAAGCTATAACTGTACAGCTCAAAAAACCTGGTTTTTTTAGTGCTGCTTCAAAGTTTGCCTAAGAAACATTTACTAAACAAGAAAATACTATGTATAAAAAATTTAAAAATTTGAGTGGAATTTTTGGTTTAGCTGCAATAATAATGTTTTAAAAATTAGTCCAGTTCTGACCCTAGTATCAGTTGTATCATATTTGTAGCAGTGTTGTGTCAGGATCTTAGTTTTGTTTTTAATAGAACCCATCTCTCTTAGCAAGGAAGTGGTGGTGTATAGCGTGGCAAGGAAGTGTTGCATAGCGTATTTCACATTGAGTGTCCCAGATGGATATTGTTAGTATGTTGTCAAAGGGTGAATGTTCCTACTGAGCCACATTCAGGCCACATTTTTAAATCAATGAAACAATTTATCACCAGTCAGATGATGATGCACCAGCTGCCTTTCAGACTCTGAGATGACCATTTATAAATTAGGAGAATTCAGGCTAGCATGGCCATGTATTGAAATAGTTTAGTTACGGATAATTACATCACTATTAATGATAGCAGTCCAAGCCGGCAGCCATCCTATGCAGTGAGAGATTAAAGTCACTTTATGTAAAACACAAGGTTTGTTCAGGAAAGAGAAACACATTTTTAGTGGAGAGATTTTTTTCGTTTTGATTTGTAGGAAGAATTAAACACCTGTGGTGGAGCACTATTGGGAACCAGCCTCATTGGAGGCATTTTATTGTGATGTTTGTGCATGTTATCGTATGATGCTAACAGGATGAATTACATTACTGGGATCTACTAATGCCACTAACCTTTCAGTCTGCTGCTGTTTCTAGTTGTAAAGCCCTATCTTTGCTGGTTGAAATGTGCTCCCTTGTACCTTAGCTTACAAATACCCTTTATGTTTAATAAAGCAGGAAATGAAAAATGTGTGAATAGTTTTGTTCTTTCCAAAATAATGGAAAAACAAAAAGCATTTGAGCATTTTTAATACTTCCTAAATGTCAGCCCCCACCAGCATTTATGCAGTGAGTTCTGAGCAGTAATGTAGTGCGTTCTGGGAGCGGTAAGAAGGCTGTCATTTTCAGGGCATTTGCAACTGGAGCAACTTACTACATTTGGAAAAAAGTGGTATGCTGCATTCAAACACTCCATAAGTTTTCTTCTACAGAATTTCCTATGGATTTTTTATTAGCTGAGAATATATACTTGTGCACAGCAGCTGAATAATCCACTTGATTTAAATGTCCCCAAGTTCTTCTTGGTGTGATTGACTGTAGTGACTCCAAAGAATGCTTAGTGGTCTGCTGGCTCAAATGTGTGCTTTATTTCAGTCTTACATGTGTTTTATTTCAGTCTTACATTTATTATGCATTGTCAGAAACAGGCTTAATAATTTTTTTGATGACCAGTCTTAGCTTTTGTCCTCATTATATGTCTTTTTTCATTATGCTCACATACTGTAGAGTAAAAGCACACATACAGGAGACAGACTGTAAGTGTGGACATTGTTGTTTAAAGAAATTTGTAAGCACGGAAGGGAAAGGCTAGACCTTTTACAACACCAGTTAAAAAGGTTTTGCTAGTTCTTAATCTGCTTTTTGATGGCCATAGTAGTAACGGTAGTCATGGGTACAATTTACAGTACTGTCGTCTCTTTCCCTTCCAGCCCCTCAAGAAGCTCTTTTAAAGCAGGCAAGTAGCTAGCTCACTATTAAAAGCAAATATGTGCTTTGTTGCTTTAATTAAATGGACAGGATTGAACTCTTAGATGTGTGTAAATTGGACTATACTCATTGGTCTGTGCTGCATATATTTTCTTGTGTTACTTTTCTTGGACACAAATTGAGTGACTACTCACAGTTGTCTAGTTCTTCTCATCAGATGCTTTGTGTACAAGTTTTGTGAAACCTGTACCAACATTTGAAACTAGCCTACAGTATCTCAACATTAGCATGGATATTTATGTTATATAAATAGGTATCTGTATATATGCTATATAAATATAGAAAATATTTTTGATTTGGTGAGATGTAAGTCACCAGCTGTCTAATATCTGTCAGTTTATTGGGACTGCAGTCTCACTATGAATGAGGGAACAGAAAATATTTTCCTTTTCTCTTTGTGCTGTTAAGCTAAGTTCTTATCCTATATTGAGCTCTACCCAGGCAGTCCTCATGACTGAACAGCATTCTTGAAGCAAATGGCATTGATACTTTAATTTTCCATAGTTTTGAGTCAGAAATGATTGCCGGTGATAATTCACTTAATGAAGCAAGTACAAGAAATTTGTTGTCCTCCTGTGCTACAACTGTGTTCTAGTTAGCAATCATTTGTCAAGAAAAGCTTTTATTTTTATCCAGAAAAAATGCAGATGGAAAATAAGCTTAGGTATTCTGTTGTTCTGTATGTGTCCTTTTCCCTTCTCTGCCTTTAATTTAGGCATCCATTGGGCATTTTCAATGAAACTCGTTAGTGCTCTAAAGCTGCCATATTCCTTAAGGGATGCTGTGGGGAAAGCCCACATAAAGGCAAGGCAGAATTATGAGCTCCATCATTTCTGGGAATCCTAATAGGCATACGAGGGGGAAGAAGTCATGTTAATGACTGTCCCAACCACAGGAAACATTTTTGTTGACGCTTTTTTGTTTGGTCATGAGACAGAAGTTCCTAAGAAACTGGATTTCATTACTTTTGCTTCTTACAGAATTTAACGTTTTGAACTATATCCTATGTACTTTTCAGTTTCCAAATGTGGTGCATACCCATGTATTGAATTTGCCTGACAGCTGTTTTCCTTCTCCACTCCTAACACAAATACCTGAGAAAAAAGGGGCTTGGAAGACTGATGTCTGTCTTGCTTATGTTCTCTCACCCATATCGCAAAAGAAAATTAAATAAAGCTAGAGGGTATCAAATGTTTCCATGCTTAAGATCCTGTTTATTTCAAAGAAAAGATGACAAGCGCAGTGCCCGTTCTGCAGTGTCTATGGTTGTCTAGTTTTTGTTTAATTTTGAGAGATTTCTCTGTGTTTTGGCTGTACTTCTGATGATTTCAGTGAAGCTACTCATATTTAAATGCTTTGCTGAACCAGGCCCTCTCATTCTCTATCTTACTGTCCCTGTCCTCCTGTCTTGACTCCTCCAATTGTCTGGAGTGATTTTTACTGGGAGATGTGGTGTGAATTTTTTTTAATATATCTTAGAGCACAGATGAAACCATTGTGCCTCAACCAATATTTGAGGGAAGATTATTGTAGAATTAATTTGGTTTAGTCTTAATTTTCTTCTATGTCCTGCTATTTCCTCTCCCCTCTTTTGCTTGATAAAGCAAAAGTTCTTAATCTGCTTTTTGATGGCTATAGTACTAACAGTAGTCATGGGTACAACTTACAGTACTGTCCTCTCTTTCCCTTCCAGCCCCTCAGGAAGCTCTTTTAAAGCAGGAAGGTAGCTAGCTCACTATTAAAAGCAAATGTTAAACTTGTTAAAGCAAAATTAGGTGCCTTTTTCAGTGTATGCTAGTTTAGAGTGAGAAATCCATGAGGTGGAATTCTAAGTTTATGAGCCAAATTCACCTTCATTGTGGCTTGATAAATATGACCTGTTTTTTTGATGACAGGTGTTACCCTGAGTAAGCCTCTTAGGTTTTCAAATGCTTATTAAGCATAGAAGAAAGTAAAAAAAAAATTAAAAATTTACCATTTGTGGAACACAGGCAACACAGGCATTCATATTTAGGGTCAGTGATTGCTTGAAAAGACTAGGAAGCATTTCAATGATTCTAATATACCTGGTTTTATAGTTGCAGATACGTGAACAGAAGATACATTTTAAAATTATACCACACTTTTGTTCTAATACATCCTCTTATTTTGTAACATCTACAGTATTTTCAGAGTAGTTAAACATTTGCTCTTCTTTGAAAAAGTACCATGCTTGTTTATCAGCACAGGAGAGGAAACATACACGACAACAAAATGCTTTCCTCTATTACATGAATTGCTCCTAATTTTACAACAGCTCGAAGTTGTAGGATTGAGTTGTCTAGAATCCCTCAGCTACTTTTATACATCTGAGAACATACTGCCTAGTAGTGTGAAGATGCAGTTGTAATGCAACTGTGTGTTTACAAAGTGTCATTCCTCTAAATGATTGCTAAGTGGGTTGTTTTATGCAAGGACCTCATTACCACTGTATGAGATACCTCAAAAAGATGTGACACCTCTCTTAAAAATTCTCTGTTCTCCAGAATTGAAATTAGAATGTTTATCTTGATTTTACAGATTGTAAACCAAGGCATAGAGATGATAGGTAGCTTATCCAAAGATACCTAAGAAAGTTGGGCAGGGCAAGGAAATGAAGTCTTGTGTCCTAACACAAACCTGCGCCTGAGGGCTCTCTGTATAAGTACCAAAGATTTAAGCCACACAATTTTCCATGAAGCAGTTAGTGCTCTATGCACCAAAGTATGGACAGGTTGGTGATATTTTAACCAGCATCACAGATGGGAACAGAAGCTAGTGCTGCGAGTTCATCTCCCCAGTAATACTATGAAAGGCGCCGTGCATACAGCAGTGTAACTGAAAAGATGAACTTGAGTGTGGGAGGTTTTGTTTTATCAATATTTATGTTGCAATAGACATACTTTCTAGTAACGAATTAAGACTGTGGTTAGTGGTTTCTGATTATAAGTATCAAATACAAGTGTTGGCTTTGTAGTTTAAAGGATAATAATTTAATGGACAGCTATTTACTTTTTTGCCTTTGTCTAAATGTGTGTATGCAGTCCTGTAACTTCTCACACAAAGGGAAAGTAAAATAATTAATAAAAGCTTGCTAAATCCTCTTTCTTCAGTGCAAATAGTTTTGATTGTAAAACTTTCAGGCATGGTATGATAGGGTGTTGGAGGTCATTATTAGTTTAGAAGCCAGAAATGTGCCTCTGTGTAGTGTCTGCACAACACAGAGACGGGTGTGACAGACAAGTCTGCTTCTGTCTTATTAAAGCTGAAGGTAGGCCAGAGCTGGAATCTATGACAAAAACCAACTGCATACATATTTCTTTCCTATAGAGGTATACTTACGCTAATGATGGGTATTTGCAACTGTACAAGACAGAAATACATACTTAAGTATCTTGTGTGAATGTCCTGTGTAGTGATCTAGCCTTCTGGTATAAAGTGACATGTAAGTAAATAATTAATGAATTATATTTAATTAAAGGTATCTGGTCAGACTATCATATTTTCTTCCAGTCTGTCAGGGACACAGGCACTTTTTCTGAAGAGACACCATTTTGTATGCCATATCTTGCACTTAATCAGTTAAAGCCTGTAAATGTCCTGTATATGAATTTGTTCAAAGTATTTTTAAAAAGGGAGGTTGTGTAATACTGATGACCTAGATGGAGTGTAGACACTAAGTCTTTTCATTTGTTTTCTCTTGACCAGAGTATTGAGACAGGAAGCATTCTTAGAATTATTTTTAGATTTTTAAAAGTCAACTTTTATTTCCTCATGTAACAGTAATCCCTTGGCTAGGCCTGAAAGCAGTATTGTTTGCTCTTCCATAGTGCCATATGCTTACAATTTTTTGCTTTATTTTGGGTGCCTGTGTTTTTTTAAAAGAATTTACCTTGCAACTTCATTTCATAGTGGTTTGTCATACTTGAACAGTTTGGGTATAGAAGAAAGTGGTCCCCAATGTATCCATGATTGTTCTCATTGTGGGTCTAAATCACAGTAAGTGGTTTGATTTATTGCAGTCCAGTGAGATGATCATGTCTAAAAGATCACTTTCTTTCTCCATAATTGTGTTGTCTTTATGACATCACATTTGTTGTGACAGAAAGATGGCTGAGCAATTAAAGTGAGGAATTCTGGTTTCCTTCTTAACTTATAACCTGCTTATTTCCAACCTGAGTATTAAGCTGAGAAGTGAGCTACAGGTCCCAATACACCTAGGTTATGGCACTGCTGCTGCTTTAGTTGATGTGTTCCTCTTCTTAAACTAAAGAGAAATTGAGTGCATCAGTGTGTTTCTGTAACCCCTGCTGTTGCTCCTCATTTCATTTCCAGTGTTAGAATCTGGGAAGCTTCTACAGAGATGTTGTCTTAAACATGCATAGCCTGCAGAATCATGGAAACTTACTGTCCTTCCTTCTACCACGCAAATGAGCTGTGCTATGTAGACAGGGTAAGCATCTTTGCAATGTAAAAATAGCTAAGTGTTTTGTAACGTGTTGCCAAGTTAGTATTTGTAAAATATACTGAGATTTAGTAGATGTAGAGATTTAGTAGACTGTTAAGAGTTCAGGGAGTTCCTGTTTGTTGTTTCTGGTGTCAGAGCAATGAGGGACGATTTCAAGTAAGGGAATTGAAATGTTAATTGTTCTTTGTGCTAGATATCAGCTTTTCAGTGTCTTACCCATATTTATCTTTGCAATACAGCTTGATGTTTCCAAATGACATGCTAGCTGGTGTTTGACTGTATTCCTATCATCAATAAAAAGCGAGTATTTTTCAGTTTATCTCTTCCTGAGTCATCTTCATCTTTTATTACCCTCAAACCTAAGAATAAGCCAAATGATTAAAATGTTGTAAAAATGTCTTTTCATGACAGAATAAAAATCCCTTGTGACTCAGGAAATCTGCTATGGAAAAAAATTACTTTTGAAGACTATTGCGTGAGTTTTACTTGGCCATAACCGTGTGAATATTTGTTAAAGTTATGAAAACCTGATTATGGACACAGAAATATGAACTCTGGATTACTCAGCTACAGATTTAAAAAGAAAGCCTAAATAGCTCAATATTGATTACACAGAGGAAAAACTGGAAAGTGAGAGAAGTTGGGTGAATATGCTGTTACTTTCATTATTGTGATTCTAATTATATTTACAGTTTTTATAAATTTTTAAGTCACCAAATGGGAAGTGACCAAGCCATGAAGTGTTATCAACAGAATTAATATCTTCGAGATTTTGTAACGCTCATTGCTACTCACATGTTCAATGAGGAGATCTAAGTAGGCATAGGAAGAGAACCATAGAAGGAAAGTCAAAGCTCAATGTGCTTCCCCTCCCCAGCCAGTACCAGCATTTTTCACTGGGGAGTCTTCTGTTCTCCTGTGGGAATTTTACAAATAGCCTCACTTTTCACCTGTAAAACACTCCAAAACTGGACATTGAAGTAAAGTTGCTTTAAATTACAGGTAAGGAGAATTTGGCTACTTATGTTGCATTTGCTTTTAATGTTAGGAGATGGGGGACGGGAATGAAAAGATATATGGAGGGAATCTCGAGTTAAAGATGCCCTTACAAGGATATCCTTCGTATTCTGGAAGCTCACATATAGTGTAAGTGGCTTTTTTTCCAGTTTATTGAATTTATTGCCATCTTGGCTTAGTTAAGAGTGGACTGGGTGGGTGTTTTGCAATGTGGACTCTTTCCAAAGCACTGGCAAAGATTTAACAGTAAATCCAGCTGAGTCTCCCTGAGGGTTTGAGCTGATAGTCTGACTTTCATATAAAATTAGGCATGGTTATAAGACAAGAATTATTGGAAGTTTTTTATGAAGCACGTGACTGACAACAGGCAACTGGGATGCAAATCGTTTTCATGTAAGTTTTCTTTGCTGGGTCAAAAATATATTCAGGATAGAAAAGGTTCTTATTTAGGGGTCATGAAGGGACATAGATAAAAAGTTTTTAAATCTTAAATATAAAACCCAACCCCCTCAAACTTCTTTGCCCAAGCTTCCTCTGTTTCAGTACTTCCCCCCCACCCCCGGAAGAAAATGGCTTCCTCCTTTTTTTATAAACACCTGAAACTTCAAACAACTATTCCATATATTCCAACCAGACAGTGTTTTGGGCTTTGTTGTTGTTGCTGGGTTTTTTCCTATTTAGAGTTAAGTAGTATTTTTTAAATGCTTCAACAAATGTCTTCTGTGATGTAGCAATGGCCAAATGGACTTTCTTTGTTTCATTGCCCTGCTTTATGTCTATATTGCTATCTTTCTTTCTGGCAGGGTGCTGCACATATTACTGCCAGTATTTCAGGTTATACTATGAATGAGAATCATGAAATGAATGTTGTTCCATCCCACTTCAGGCAGAAATTTCTATTAAACTTTGAAATGGCCCATCACCACACCACTTTTTTTTTAAAAAAAAACCCTTAGAATTGTGGTGTAGTTTGGAAATAAATGTGTATTTGACAAGTTTAGATTGATGTGTGATTAGAGAAAACAGTGTTAAAAATTCTGGCAGCCAGTGACCTGTCTGTACTTGAGTCTTCTCTATGTTTCCTGCTGCATTAGTCCCTTGCCAGCATCAGGGTTAGCAGCGCTGAGTGTCTAGAAGGAAATGAAAGGTAGAGTGACACAATCGTTGTCAGTCTCTCCACAGTACCACATAGTAAATGCAGTCCTTTTATTTTTATTTCCTGTCTTGCAGCATTTCCCGTCTGCCTGCATTTTCACGTTGGTTTCTTACCATGTTCCCTACCTTTATTTTCCTCATTACTTTGTAGGAAAGACTTCCATTTCAGCAACCTTTTTATTTCCTCCCGTTGCAAAAAAGGATATCGTGAGGATGAAAATCCATTTCTAACCAGAGAATGTTTATGTTTATAGATACACTACTGTAATGAATACCTGATTTAAATGTCTGTTAAGCTCATCTTTTTCTGGTTTGCCTATGAAAAAAAAGGGAGAATGTCGGCTTGTTTTGTTCTTTTTAATTGGATCAGTGGAAAACAAGTCCGTATTTCTGTATGGAGCAACTCCATGCTACTACCGATACACTTGTCCTTTCTTTTCTTTTTGTTCTGTGGTGCATCTGTTCTTGTTGAAGATAATGTTGTTACACAATATAAACTGCAGAGAACCAATTCTTCATAAATGTGCCTGTGTTCATTTTATGAAGGATTTTAGGCATTTTGGATGCACAGAAAATGCTGAAACATAAAAAACCTGAAATTATGTTAAGAATGTGATGGTTTCATTTTAGGTCAAATAAGAATGCCATCTCATGAAGGCATCTTCACTTAACCTGCAATAAAAACAGGATCATACTTTGGAATTGGAGTTTACATGTGGCCAAAACCCTAGTACATGCTTTGGCTCCATCCAGTAGCTCTCCCAGTCATTTTAGATGCTAAAGGAAGGTGCAATCATCTGCTGAGGACTAGTGCTTTTGAAGTAGGCCTTTCTGTTTCAAAGTAGGGTGTTCCAGAATCACAGATTCATATAGATGGGAAAAGACCTTGAAGATCCTCTAGTCCAACAGTTACCCTAGCACTGACAGTTCCCAACTACACCATATCCCCCAGCGCTATGTCAACCCAACTCTTAAACACCTCCAGGGATGGGGAATCCATCATGTCCGTGGGCAGCCTAGTCCAACGCCTAACCACCGCTTCTGGAAAGAAATGCTTCCTAATATCCAGTCTAAACCTTCCCTGGTGCAACTTGAGCCCTCTTGTCCTATCGTTTGTTACTTGGTTAAGGAGACTCATCCCCAGCTCTCTGCACCCTCCTTTCAGGTAGTTGTAGAGGGCGATGAGGTCTCCCCTCAGCCTCCTCCAGACTAAACACCCCCAGTTCCCTCAGCTGCTCCCCGTACGACCTGTGCTCCAGACCCTGCACCAGCTTCGTTGCCCTTCTCTGGACACGCTCGAGTCATTCAATGTCCTTTTTGTAGTGAGGGGCCCAAAACTGAACACAGGAATCGAGGGGCGGCCTCCCCAGTGCCGAGTCCAGGGGTAAGATCCCTTCCCTGTCCCTGCTGGCCACGCTATTGCTGACACAAGCCAGGGCATTACCCAAATGGCAATAGAACTACTCTTAAATGTTTACCCAGATTAAATGTTCTTACAGTATGCTGACAATTTTGATAACTGGACTGGGTTTCCTGGGGGGAACAGTGGCTATATAGAGTATTTTGTTTCTTGATTTACATATGGACAAGATTGGCAATAGATAAGAATTAGCTGGATCTAAAGGTTGCTGCGTGTTTTGGGTGAGGTAAGCCATTCCTTATTCCTTCTCAGTAGGAATGGCTCCTAAAACAGCTAACGAGAGTTGGTATTGCTTAAAATCTTTTTTTGATTGTTTCTGCAAAAGCCAAGGATAGGATAGATTTGAAGAGACATA
Organism: Athene noctua; assembly: GCF_965140245.1. Lineage (NCBI taxonomy): Eukaryota > Metazoa > Chordata > Aves > Strigiformes > Strigidae > Athene > Athene noctua. The sequence continues at coordinate 53,622,381 of NC_134077.1, read as the reverse complement.
TTAATATCTGAGGCTCTGAGTAGATGCTAGTTCTTTCAGTTGAATATCTTTTGCAGGCTTTAAAGGCATTCTCCCTGGAAAGAAAAAAGATTAAGTTTTCCACTATTTAATCTGGGTTTTTTGTTTCCGTAACATATTTTTCTTAATGTGTAGCATTCATTCTCAAAATCTGCAGCCCATTCAGGCAGAGAAGATATGTTTGAACTGAGTAAGCTTTAAGGACTGGATATGTTGTGTATAAGCCAGTCAGTGTGAATGCTCAGTCAAAAAACTCTTTTAAAATTAAAACCTTTGGTAGGTCAGTTGACATGATGGTTGGTAAACTGGGAGAGGGCAAGAGACAGCTGATTGCCTTTTAGCAGGAGCTGCTGAGCTTGAAGAGTAAAAGGGAGCATCCACTAAGTAGTGAATCAATATTTACAGTCACACTGTAAGTAATTGGGAGAGGGCGGAAACAGATGTCTGGTTATTACCTCAAAGAGAAGGAAAAAATAGTTTAAGAAAAGTGAGTGTGGGAGCTGAAACTGAGTTTAGATGGCATCCATGCTGTAAGTTTTCAGGGAAGTAATACCTATCTTTGTTAAGAAAGGCTCTGTCCAAAATGGGAATATCTGTCTCCCAGTGGTTGTTGAGGGTGTGCAGTAATTCCCAACCTTTACGGCTTTCTGACTAGTTCACTATTAGGAACTTTCTGCATAAAATATTTTGAGTTTTGTATTCTTTCTAATGTCTTGGCTCCTATACAGAAGCCACATGTTCCAATCTTCTTTGACTACACTGCTTTAAGATTAGGTAACGGGGGGCCCTTTCAAAGTCTTTATGAAAACCTCTGTCTGAGCAGACTGGAAAGCTCCTCAAATGCAGGAGCAGGGAGCTTGGAGGGAAAAATCACCTGAAAACTGACAGTAAGACATAAAATCACTGGGATCACTGATAAAGTGGTTTTGGATTAACTAACTGCAGGATAAATGATAACAAAATGCAAACTGGCTAAACTGGGAGTTCCCATTATTAACTTCATAAATGTATTAAAAATAGAACTCACAAACAGGATGTCTGGTCATAACTGTGCAGTTTCAGTTGCGTGATATTTATGCAGCTGACCTTCTGTGCTGAGATGAGAGAGCAGTGAGGAGCTTCGTGACTGTGAATAAAAATCCCATTTAATCTGACCACACCAATGGAAGCTCCTGGAAGGAGTGGGCTAGCATTTAAGGGTAATGCGGAGAAATGAATTAGTACCTCCAGGGAACAGCACATGTGCCGCTTCTGCTCTAGAGTGACACGTTCTTTCTGAAAAGCTGTAGTTTTAGCTGGAGTTGTGGCCAGTGGAACTATGCATTTCCTTTTTAATAATAGTGTTAAAATTCTTTCTTTTTTCTTCTCTAATATTAAATTTGGAAGTAGGCTGTTGGGAGTATAGAGACTTTATTGTAAATTCCTGAACTTGTTGTACCAAGTGAATTAACAAACCAATAGTTTGGGGAGATGGGCTGTGCTGCCCAGCCAAAAGGACACAGTGAGCACTCAGTGCATCATGGGAAGCATCCCCCATTGATCATTTAAAGTTGAACTATTAAGAAAATTCTTCCACCTGACAGACAAACAAGCATGCCTGCAGCATGAAGTCTGGACCAGACAGCACTGACATTTTAGCATGGAGAACAGTTTGTGTTTGCAATCCCTGCCTATTGTGTGATGGCAGATATGAGAGTCGGACTGGCTCCTGAGAGCTGTAGCGTGCAGGGCTGTGCTTACTGCCATATGCAGATACATTTATTTAGGTTATTCATGTTTTTGTGAGATGTGGTTAGCTGTGCCAACAGCAGCTGAAATGAACCTTCTCTATTGTGTGCTTTTCTGTTGTTTTGAAAATTTCCACCACTTTTAACAGAAAGCGGGCTGTCTTAAGTTTTAAGGAACAAATCCATGAATGTAACAAAAGACAAGGTACAAAGTTTCTGAGATACTACTTTTAAGAGTTGATGGCAAATGTTGAAATTCGTTGAAAACACTGGTAGCATGTTGCATAAAAAGGAGGCTTAAGAATCAATACCAAAAGCCCTAAAAATAAGGCTATCCTTTTTCAGTGTTTGGAAGAAACAGCCTGTTTCTAAGTTGGTATATCTCAGTATATAAACATTTTTTCTTAATGTTCAACTGACTTCTTCCGAGCAATCCGTTTGGTATTATTTTAAGAACTCCTGAAACTGCACTTAGTGTCTGTGAATGTGTATGCAGTTTCTATGAATCAGTTTTACAGAAATTTTTTTCCCAGATAACTGTACCTTGGTAAATAAATTAAATAATAAGAGTATTGATAGAGGCTTTCCCCAAGCATGTGCTGTGGAACAGTTGCATGTCAGTAGGAGACAAGACATGTCTTGAAGGATGATTATGGCTGCTACAAATAGGTCTTCTGGAGAGAAAAAAAAAAAAAAAAGGAAGGGGGAGGGAAGGCATTTCTGTTCCTTTGTATTGATCTCGGTCTGAATTTTGTGATGATTCACTGAGGTTAGTAAAGTTGTACATATAGAACTTCATTTTAGCTCACTGCCAAGTTCTTAGGTTTTAGTAGTGCCCTACTTTTTGATTCTTCTTCTTTCTCCTTTTAAAGGAAGACATTGGCTTCATTGGCTTACAGCATCAGAAATTCTGTTGCATATCAACATATGTATTAATGGCATACTTGAAATAAAAGTTATTTGAAATAGGTATTCCTAGCTTATTTCTCTGTCCTTTTGCCAAGCTATTTGTTTACTGAACTGTTGAAAAGAGAGATATAATTTTCAATTCACTGAAGGAATGTACCACATTCAATTACCACACCCAGCCTGTTTAGCAGGACAGTATTTTTTTTGTGCGTAGATGCCATTGAATAGTTAAGGGGCAGGTTTTGGGTGGATGTCAGTTTATAGTGGAAAAATACAAGTCTGAAGCTATTGCTTGTGAAGGCAAAATGTGTAGGTGATAGCAAAATGCTGGAAGAAAATACGGTACAAGAAGTACAGCCTTCTTAAAGAAATGTAATCATATTAGTGGAATGGTATTGCTTAAGACTTCCAGTCAGGTTTTGATTTCCTCTCAGACTAGGGGAAGCTTTTTCTAAAATCTTAGTTATCTTCTTAAAGAAGGCGCTATATATAATATGATTTGGCTTTCCCCCTTCTCCTCCCCCAAAACTGAAAAGAAATGCTGTGTTTTAAGAAATGTGGTTATCAAATTTTAATTGGTTTCATTATAACTTTTTTTTTTTTTTTTTAGTTTAAGAGGTGGTTTTTAAAAGAAATTTGCTAATACTGCTTTTCTGACCCCGTTGGGAAAACATGATTAATCCCTTTTACATCCTTGCTTGGTTCTCTGCATGTTTTTTCCTGTGCCATCTATGTTTCTTGAGGCTTAAGGAAGTCCACACATACATTTGGGTCTGTGACGATAGAGGATGTGGATTTAATTCTGAAAAGGTGGGTTGGTCTATAGCAAGTGTACTCAGCACCTCCTCACCTGATGTCCTTGACAGCTGCCCCTGCTCACTGCCTGTGGAGGTTCATGTGGCTGGGTGTGGGCAGAGCTCCACTTAGAACATGACCGCTCTTTCTCAGAAGGTATGCTAGGGGTGCAGCAGACTTTCCTCAGGAGTGTGGGAAGACATCCAGGATCATCCCACAGCTCAACTGGTTTGAAGGTTAATCATCAAGTGTGCAAGTCCAGGTCCTTAGGTGCAGTAGGCTATGTGGAGGTTGTGAGCAGGGTCTGCTTTTCTCCCTGCTGACTCTGAAAACATCCAAGACCCAGCCTGTCATAACCACATTGCCTGGCCCCTTCTGCAGTGAAGCAGCCAAGTAGTTCTTGAGAGGATGCTCTGCCTAAGTACCATGCGAGCATGAAGTATGTTGCAGCTCCTCGCTGTGACTAATGCTACAGAACGGAGCTGGAAGCTGTTAAATATTTTTTGAGCCCCCCTGTTACCAATTTATACGCTCTGAAGTGATCACGCTGACTAATTGCATGACTTCAGGGAGAAAACTTTAAGGTAAATACCAGAAAAAAATGCCGTTTGCTTTTTCCTAGGTTCTGGCCCTAACCTATTACTGTTTTCCCTTATCTCTTAGAAGTCATGAAACTGAAGCCTTTTATATTTTGTGCATGTATCCACAGGGCAGTAAAAATCCATAAATACTGCACTGTCAATCAGCAGTACACATTGTTAATGGTACATTTTCACAGAATAGATCATTAGCAGGCACTCCTCCAATGTGAACTGATAGTAACTTGGTTATATTTTAATAGGCCACTTGGCCTGAATTAAATCCTTCTGCTTAAATGTCAGTAGATACTTTTTTTTGGCTTTAAATTGTGACCTTTATGAAAAGAAGAAAAAGAGGGTAGATGAAATAATAAAACCTAATCTCATTCAACATTTACCAAATTGTGTTTTTTGAGTCAGAAGCTCAATCTTCACTTTTCATTTTTGTTTGTACCAGGTATTTATATATAGGAGCACAAGGCAAAGGCTGTTGCATGCTGTTCTGTGAAGCAGAGTGCCTAAAAGAGTAAAAGCAGCCTTTTTAGTCCAAACCTGATTTTGTCTTTTGTTGCTAATAATGGGCCAATTTCAAATCTCAGCAACATAGTTCTGTAGTAATGTACTATTAATAGGGTTTCAGTCCTTAAGCAAGCTCGTTGCAGGCATGTGATGCCCGTGTCCACAGTAGTCCCCATTTAGTATATCCCAGTGGAAGGACTGGCAGTTTTTCAAGTGGGGTGAAAGACAGAAGGATTGTAGAGCTCAACTTTAGCTGGAATTAGTGCAAGTTTTTACAGAAGTGCTATGTGCACATTTACTGTTCTGGGAATGCAGCCACTGGATTAATGTTTGCAGATCTAGTCCTTTAAATTACTTTCTGTTGTTTTAAGTTTACTTTTGAGTTCGGAGTTTAAATGTGAGGACTTGAGTAAAGCTTGTCTTGGACATGGAGAGGTACTATCTGTTTTGAATGAGGTGGTTTTGTTTAGTCCCATGTCACCTTTAGTTTCAGTGATTCCATGCTTTATTATCCAGGTAATGGAACTACTTTGTGAAAGTTAGAATACAGTATTCCATGTAACAAAAAGACACTTGTACTCTTGAAATAAACCTATGCTAGTTTAAAGCAAATGTCACTGTGCATTTTCTCTTATGAAACTGTGAACTGTTGTAATCTCTTGTAACCTAGAGAGTGCTATGGCACTATACTGAGTGTAAAACAATATAGAACTTGGCACTCCACATCAGTTTACAGAGAAGCTGAATAATTTTTTGATTGTTTTAGTTCACCTACATAAAAATGTTCATACTGCCATATTTTGGCCGTGGCATTACAATAATTTTCTTCTTAAAAGGTCATGGAAGAGTAATTTAAATGTCTAAATACATTAGCTATTGTTTTATTTTTTTATTCTCTCCCTTCTTGAAAATATTGAGAAATTCAATTGCATAAACAAGAAAGTGACTGAGCTCTCCCAGTTCAGGTTCAGTATTTGTGTCTTTCAAATTACAGTGGCTAGAAGTATGCAATGTAACTTGTTCTGAGACCCATACAGCATGTATAGATAGAATGGCTCTACCCAGCAGTTTCTTGATTTTCTTCCACAGTGCAGAAATTCCACATCATATAGCAACGTTAGAAAGTTCAGTTTAGAGAGATTAGTGTGCGATCACAGAGGGCACAGAGTGCGATCTGTTTGTGCAGAACATTACAAGAGCATGGCTGCAGCAAAAGGTACACTAGTGACTTGGATTGCTTTTGATAGTTCTTTACAGATATGGTCAGTACTTCGCTTTCACAGAAAGACTCTTTCACATCTGTAACAGTGAAGACAAAACGATGAGTTAACTGCAAAGGTTTGGCCAAATGTGTCCCTGATCAGACATCTGTGTGCCAGATATGCATGCTTCTGGGAGTGTTTCTACTCAGTGGTCTGCACAAGATACTCTTCTTTATTTAAGCCAGCTTTAGATGGGTTTCCATGAAAGGTTATTGTTTAGACAAACCATTTTTCCTTCTTAACAGTTCCTCCATTGCATCTGCCTTTCCTGTTTTTTAGCAAGTTTTCTCATGCTGACTGAGACAGTGTCTCTGAACTCTTCTACCACTGTATTTGTTTTGCCATGGTGATTGTTAGTTACAATGAAGGAACCTTCCTGAATGTCCTGGAGGTTCCCCTGCACTTCACGTTTTCCAGATGAAACAATGCAGCTCTGTGTAAGCTCTGGAGAGACAGTTATGGAGCTTCTGCATCCTTAGGGGGATGATGGTCCTCAGTGAAGTAGATGGAGTCCTGTGAGGATTCCCTTCCCCTCAGTCGAGGACTTCTGTATATGGTCTCAGAGATCCCCTCAGCAAATACCTCTGTTCACTGATGGTTCCCAACTGGCCTTCAGTGAAGATACTTTACAGAGCTCTTACAGAAGGAAATCAGATTCATCTAAAAGGACCTACTTCCACTAAAACTGTAATGCACACTAGCATTAATTTTTTTTTTTTTTTTCTGAACTAGGAGAATCCTGTTTGTTTATTACCAGTGGGTAGGTTTCAGGGGGTTTGGTTGGGGTTTTTTTGTTTGTTTGTTTTTATTTACTATTAGAAAAGTTTGCATTAGTTCACAGAATCACAGAATCATCTAGTTTGGAAAAGACCTTGAAGATCATCCAGTCCAACCATTAACCTCACACTGACGGCTCCCAACTACACCATATCCCTCAGCACTATGTCAACCCAACTCTTAAACACCTCCAGGGATGGGGACTCCACCATGTCCCTGAGCAGCCCATTCTAATGCCTAACAACCCCTTCTGGAAAGAAATGCTTCCTAACACCCAGTCTAAACCTTCCCTGGTGCAACTTGAGCCCTCTTGTCCTATCGTTTGTTACTTGGTTAAGGAGACTCATCCCCAGCTCTCTGCACCCTCCTTTCAGGTAGCTGTAGAGGGCGATGAGGTCTCCCCTCAGCCTCCTCCAGACTAAACACCCCCAGTTCCCTCAGCCGCTCCCGGTACGACCTGTGCTCCAGACCCTGCAACAGCTTCGTTGCCCTTCTCTGGACACGCTCGAGTCATTCAATGTCCTTTTTGTAGTGAGGGGCCCAAAACTGAACACAGGAATCGAGGGGCAGCCTCCCCAGTGCCGAGTACAGGGGTCAGATCCCTTCCCTGTCCCTGCTGGCCACGCTATTGCTGACACAAGCCAGGATGCCATTGGCCTTCTTGGCCCCCTGGGCACACTGCTGGCTCCTGTTCATTGGGCTGTCAATCAGCACCCCCAGGTCCCTCTCTGACTGGCAGCTCTCCAGCCACTCCTCCCCAAGCCTGTAGCGCTGCTGGGGGTTGTTGTGGCCCAAGGGCAGCCCCCGGCATTTGGCCTTATGGAAACTCCTCCAGTTGGCCTCAGCCCATGGCTCCAGCCTGTCCAGGTCTCTCTGCAGAGCCTCCCTACCCTCGAGCACATCAACACTCCCACCCAACTTGGTGTCATCTGCAAACTCACTGAGGGTGCACTCGATCCCCTCGTCTAGATCATCGATAAAGATGTTAAACAGGAGTGGCCCCAAAACCAAGCCCTGGGGGACACCACTCGTGACTGACCACCAACTGGATTTGACTCCGTTCACCACAACTCTTTGGGCCCGGCCATCCAGACAGTTTTTTATCCAGCAAAGCGTGTGATGATCCAAGCTGCGAGCAGCCAGTTTTGCCAGCAGAATGCTGTGAGAAACAGTGTCAAAGGACTTGCTAAAGTCAAGGTAAACAACATCCACAGCCTTTCCCTCATCCAATAAGCAGGTCGCTCTGTCGTAGAAGGAGATCAGGTTTGTCAGGCAGGACCTGCCTTTAATAAACCCATGCTGATTGGGCCTGATCATCTGGTTGTCCCTCATGTGCTGTGTGATGTTACTCAGGATGAGCTGCTCCATCAGCTTCCCGGGCACCAAAGTCACGCTGTTAGGCCTGTAATTTCCCAGATCATCCTTCCGACCCTTCTTATAGATGGGCATCACATTGGACAATTTTCAATGAGTCGGGACCTCCTTGGTTAGCCAGGACTGCTGGTAAATGATGGAAAGCGGCTTGGCGAGCGCCCCAGCCAGCTCCTTCAGCACTGTCAGGTGTATCCCATCCGGACCCATAGACTTGTGTGTGTCTGTGTGATGCAGTAGGGCACTGATTGTCTCCTCCTGGATTGTGGGGGGGGGTCATTCTCCCAGTCTCTGTCTTCTGGCTGAGGAGCTGGATTCCCTCAGTACAACTAGTCTTGTTATTAATGACTGAGCCTTTTCCTCATTACTTGTTGCCATGTTTCCTCCTGCATCTAGCAGGGGATGGAGGCTCTCCCTGGACTTTCTTTTGCTGTTGACATACTTATAGATTATATAGATTAATTTCTAGCTGGGCTTTAGACCTCCTGATTTCAACCCTGCATAGCCTCACAGCATCTTTTAATCACTGAGAGTTGCTAGCGCCTTTTTTCCAAAGGCTGTAAACTCTCCTTTTCTCCCTGAGTTGCAGCCAAAGCTCCCTGTTCAGCCAGGGTGGTCATCTCTGTCACTGGCTTCTCTTAGAGCACCTTGGGACCGCCTGTTCCTGAGTCATTAACACTTCATTCTTGAAGAGTACCCAGCCTTCCTGGACCACTCTACCCTTCAGGACCATCTCCCAGGGGATCCTTTCAAGCAGGTGCCTAAACAAGACAAAGTCAGCCCTTCTGAAGTCCAGGATGTCAGTCCTGTTTAGCTCTCTCCTTACCTCTGTAACAATAGAGAACTCTCATTTCATGATCTCTGTGCCCCAGTCGGCCTCCAACCTCCACGTCATCCACCAGCCCTTCTCTGTTCACAAAGAGGAGATCCAGCAGGGCACCTTCTCTGGTCGGTTCACTCACCAGCTCTGTCAGGAAGTTATCTCCCACATTCCAGGAATCTCCGGGACTGGTCCCACTCTGCTGTGTTGTATTTCCAGCTGATGTCTGGGACGTTAAAGTCTCCCACAAGAACAAGGGCAAGCAATTGTGAGATTTCTTCTAAGTACCTATAGAATATTTCATCCACTTCTCTGTCCTGGGTGGATGGCCTATAGTAGACTCCTACTACAACATCTGCCCTGTTGGCCTTCCCCCTGATTCTAACACAAAGACACTCCACTCGGTCTTCACTACTTGTGCTCAAACCAATCGTAACAGCCCCTAACATACAGTGCCACCCCACCACCTGTCCTTCCTTGTCTATCCCTTCCAAAGAGCTTGCAGCCATCAACTGGCACACTCCAGTCATGGGAGACATCCCACCATGTTTCTGTAATAGCCACTACATCATAATTTTCCTGTTGCATCATGGCTTCAAGCTCCTCCTCTTTGTTACCCATGCTGTGTGCATTGGTATACATGTGCTTAAGATGTAGTATTCTTGTTATTCTACCTGGCTTACTCCAGTTTTCTTCTTCTGAGCTGCTGAATACCAACTGCCAAATAATTATCCACATTCTGTATTCTGCTTTTTTTTAGGGAGGATGGTATTGAAGGTACAGTGCAGGATGTTGTGGCATGATCTTATAGCCCCTGGAGTTGCTGTCTGTGTTCAGCCCAGGCTAGATTTTTCAGCCTTAAGATCCTCTGAGGCATAAAACTGTGAATACCTGGTAACTCGTGCCTCAGTTAACTTGAGAAGTCACCCTAGTCTCATGCAGGATTTTCTCTCCTTTCTGCTAAAGTACAGGCACTGGTCTACTTCATGCTTCTCCTGCACTGCTATCAGAGAAGAGATTAGATCTGAAAACTGAGGAGTCTGCTGCTACATCGTTTTGAATGGCAATCACAAGCACACTTAGACTGTTTTATCTGAATTACCTACGTTATTCTTTCTTCCCCTTTGCCTTTTTCCTTATTTGTTTCCTACAACAAAATATTTGCTTCAAGGACATTCCCATCTGATTGTAGAGGAGAAGAAGAAAGCTGATCGGCTCCCAGGAAATTCTTTTGGTAATTGCAGGGGCTGGGCTTGTGATATTGTGGTATTAATTGTTGCTGTTCAGAGATTTTATGGATGCTGTGTTTCACCTCCTAAAAGGATCAAAGATTATTTTTGTCCTGTTTTCTATCACATATGCTCACGTAAAGCTAATTTCAGTGTATATTTGTTTATCCATATGTTTTTCTCTAGTAACCTGGCTTATTTAAATCAAGTATGACAGAAAGACAGATGTCAAAGACAACTAATACAGTAAACACTAGCCAAATAAAGGAAGGAGAGTCAGTAAATAATGCCATTGAAAGAGATCTTGTGATTTGTTAGACACAGGAAATCTCTCTGTAGCCCTAGAAGTGCTTGAATAAACTTCAGGACAGTTTACGGTCAACCACAGGACACACATCCAGTCAAAACCTGGGCTTCATGGATTCTTATGCCTCTGGAACAACACAGTTTTGCTACATGATGCTCCATTTTAATGATGTGCAACTCTTTCTCATGCAACCTTATCATTCTTGTATAGTAGTGTCAAGGGGATAGGTAGGATGTTGAGCGCACCTGCAACGAGGAATCAGGATGTGCAAGTCTATTTCTCATTTTGATGCTGATGAACTGAATGCCTTTAGGCAAACTAATTCACCTTAGGTTTTCTACAAATGACTCAACATAATAATTCTGTTCACTACAGATGTGCCGTCCCTATATCAATGGGTATCACAAAGAACACAGTGTGGTGATTCCCAGTGCGTGATCTGTAGCCCTCTGCTCCTGAATGGGCTGGCTGGCCATACATTACTGACTTTATCTTCCAACTTACTATCCATCCTTTCCTGTACTTTGTAGTACTTTTTCAGGAATGATACACATGAGGAAAAAAATAAAGAACTCTGAAAAAAGGTGAATGTTGGAGATCATTCAAAACTGCTTGATGGTTTTGTTACTGTTTGTATTGCACAGTGCCTTATGTGGTATGCAATTACTGCATATAAAGCTGCATAACAGAAAAACAGTTTTATTTGTTGTGATGTTAGCAACTCAGTGCTCATTTCACTTCACTGTTTCATGAACAAGACTTCCTGACCATCTATTTTGCTTTTTCATACCCTCAATTAGGATTATATAATGTGATCAGGCAAAGCCGTGTATGACAGGAGAAATGCCAAGGTGGTGATTACATTCTGATGAAGTCCTTAGATTAATTTAGGATCTAGGGCTAACTGTTGAAATATCTTTCAAGGGGAATGAAGGGAATGCAAAATCTTCTAGTATTATATTTTCAAGTTTTTATTTGTGAATAAAATTTTAAGAAAAGTCAGATCAGGGTTGGGGGCGGTGCTTTTTCAGCATTGTGAAAAAGGGTATTAGAGTCTGGGGGCTTCGTCTTTTGTTTTCCCAAAAGTTAAGTTACACTGAATGTGGATTAATTTGGACAGAATCAGTGTTGAGCTCCACACAAGTTATCCAGTCACTATAAAAGTCACACTCTCTCCAATGCTGGACTCAGGCTCCTGAGCCAGTTTCAAAGCATGCTGCTTGGCCCCTCCTACAGAGTGCATGTGAAGAGTAATATTAGCTAGACAAAAGTATTTTTCAGACTATTACACACTAATTTAAAACACAGGTGAAAACTCCTCCCAGCTTGTTTAGCTATATTACTTCTCTCATAGTCCAGTAGTTCACAGTAGTTAATTAAGTGTGCTGTGTGTGCATCATGAGTTAACAGAAATAATTTAATTTTTAATTTATTCTTGATTCATCTGGTTTGCTGCCGTGTAGCTAACAGTGCTGTGACAAGGTTAGCTTGTTTTACTTGATTTCCTCTTTGGGGAAAGCCTGATCAGGCAGGGCTTTTACTACATTAATTTTACTATATTTTCCCAGTCATGTTTCTCTGTCGTGAACTTTTGCATATGATGAAAAAGAGACAGAGATAAGGTAACATTCCTGGTGACTTTGGGTAAAACAACTGGCAGCCCATCATAGCAGGAACCTAGAAGTCTTATATTGTCTTCGTGGATGGAGCAAGTGTGCCAATCTCTCTTGTTCCATCTGAAGCGACCGTGGCCTTTGAAGCAGGTTCTGTCTGACATTGTGCACAACCTTAAACAACAGAGAAATCTTCATTCTCACTCTTGGTAATTGCATTAACTCTGTTGAAGGATTTTTAGTGTGCTGATTGACATCTTTCTCTGGCACCATATGGATGAGGAAGAAAATACTGTTTCTCTCAAAGTATATTGTGATAGTATACCTACGTAGGTGCATATGCGTCGTATGTGCTTACAATGCATCACAAATGTGAAAGTTTTTACTGTGGATTTTCAGGAGGCCCATCTCTGGCTGTCAGGGGCTGCTGCAGCTGTCAGGAAGAGATCAGTGACCATTTAAGTCAGTTGAAATCCCTCCATTTTCTTATTCCCCCCCGGTATTTTCCATGTTAGCAAGCTTTCCAAAATCGTCAGAACTTACAGGCTGTTCTTTTGTGAGTATGCATCTTCTTTCCAAGCTTCCTTACAGAACTTGGAGAAGGAAGTGGCTTAGCTTCCCTCAGCCCTCACTGTGGTTTTCTATGGTATGAATCATTAAACTCATTAGACTAATAGCAGAGAATGGCAAAGAACAAGGTCAGAAGGAGGATGTTATGCCTGTTCTTCTTATCCAATGCTTTCATTCTCTGAGGATCTGATAGGCACAAGGAACTTAACAAATATTTGGGGTTTACAGTCACCATCTGTCCCTCCGTTTGTTGGCCTTTTTCTTTTGTTCTCTTTCTTACTTTTTTTGTCTCTCTGCCTCTCTCAGCTGGGTGGGACAGCCGTCTTGTAATATGCACATAAGATGTAAAGAACAACTGCTTTAAATCAATCCTTACATTCATCACAGAAGCGCCCTGTAGTTATGTCAACTGGCAGATTCTGAGTGCAATATGTTTTATTGCTTTGCAGGCCAAGAGGTCATACAGTGATGGTGATCTTTATAGTTCTTATTTTCCACCCAGTGTACAGCATCAACTGGCTTCCAGCTGATGAAGGCAAGTCCTTCAAAGACCAGATTCAGCTTTCTAAAATCGGATGGGGAGGAGGGGTGGGGGATGGGGAGAGACTAGTGTTTCTGCAGGAGTACAGGGAGAACCTTGGTAATGCTTGGTGCTGTTGTACAGAATAGTTGCATCTGTTGTAGAGAGCTCTTGTGCATGTAGTAAGTACAGTACATCATGCATTGGAAGATTACCAACTTTGACTGTGCAGTTTGGCAATATTTTTCATGTCAGAAAGAATGATGTGTAATAGCCTCTGAAAGTAAAATACACAGAAGAAATTAAATCGTGAACCTAAATTTTAAAATAACCAGATATGCTTACTCAATTCCTCTTGAATCTGATTAAGTGCTGTCTGAAGGATAGTGTTTGATCTCTGGTGTGGATTGTGAGACAAGACCTATCTGGCTGAGAAAACCCTTGGGTAAATGCAAAGTATAGCAAATAGCTTTTTATTCGGTGTCTGCAAAATGCCATGATCAAGACATTACTTTGTTTAAAAGTGAGACTGTGCCAGTGTGTGTGCTGTTGAGAAGTATATGCCCTTACTAACTCTGCTTTGCTGAGCAGAGCTGAAAATTTGTATTGATCAGATCTGATGATTTTTTTCCTTCAAAGTATTGCATCTGATATGAAAGAGTCTGTCTTGTGCAAATTTCTTTATGATTTCAGAGTTTTAGCATAGGATATGTTGATATAGTCCTTTCTTCTTTTCTGAAAAATGTCAGCATGAAAAATTAAGCATTACAGTGCCCATCAAGACCTTTCATGACACACACCCTTGTGCAGTGAACCCTGTTCACTACATCTTAAGCATGTTGGTTTTGGATTGATGACAACTTTATAAGCTGACTTACAAATGTATATACTGGGTAAAATTGCTCAGCCTGACAGCAGTAGCAGTGGTATCAGTGCCTCCCTTTTGTTTTCAGGTAACCCAAAGCCTTTCACATATTGAGCACCTGTGCAGTCTTCTTAATTCTCATGTTGGTTGGTAGGAGCAGAAGGCAATGTCGAACTGAGCCTGTAGAGTACCTCAGTACAGCATAAAATTTGCCACTGCAAAACAGTGGTTTCCTAAGAAGGAAGAGAAGGCAGAAAATATAGATGTCCATTGATTTATTAATAGACAGTGTTTCAAAAAGTGTTTTCTGTAGCCATTTTCCAAGGAACATTGATTTCAGCACCGGAAGGATTGGGGGGTTAGGTGGAAATAAAGTACAGCCCTGAGCATTTTAACAGAGAAAATTATTAATTTCAGGAAGACAGGTAAATATTTACACATACTCAGTGTTCACACTATGTCTTATGACCAGGCACTTAATATCTTTAAATATAATGTGCTACTTAGAAATTGCATGGTCTTTTCATTATCCCTTTGTCCCTCCTGCAAAGAACAATCATGATTAATTTTTAGTTTCTTTCACAATTCTTTGGCTTCCCTGGCAACTTTTCTGACATCTAAGCTAACTCTTTATTTGCTTTATATAAAGATCCAGAATCTGACTAAAGAGTCTGTTGGTGTTGTGGTCTGAAGGTTAACTGATGCATTTAGGCAACAATAACTCTTTATTTTACCCTTAAGCAGTGCTTTAGTTGTATACCAAAACTTCACAGTCCAGTTGCAAGATCTCAGTGTCTTTGATGTTCATAAGGAAAAACTTATTTCAGACATCTCTTCAATTGTAATTGACAGTCAGCCATCTCTGTGGTAGAATTTGGCATGTGCATGGCAGAACGGCACCACTGCGGCATGTGTAAAATGTGTGTCCACGATGTCCACCCTTTAAGTTGGGACATAAATAAAACTCTACCTAATTTATACTGTAGTGGGGGTTTAGAACAACAGTATGATGCTACTCTGCTCAATTGTAGTCAGCATATGTTTTGAGTAGTAAAGCTGGGAGCAGAAACCTGTGGGGAAAATGCCAAAACTTTGCTAAACAAGTTGCTTTAGGACTTGTGATTTTAGATAGAATTTACTGGGTAGGGTGGGTGGCTGGGTGAATGAATGACAGTAAGTGGGAAAACTCATTAAAAATATGACATTTTGATCCAGTGTGCTGGTGGTCTCAGGATGAGACAACAGCTCTCCCCTGGCCTCAGTGAATATCTGAACTAAAGTGAAGCGTTGGTGCTCACAGCAGTGGTGTCCAGGGAAACTGTGGGGGATATGTGACCCCACAGCATGGTTTGGGGACATTCTCCTGGGAGATGCACATTGCAACCATGCAGAAGAATTATTAGAATTTGTTTCCCCCATGCTTAGGTGAGGGTTCTTGGCAGCAGCACCGTATTAATCACCACTGTCCCTATTTGTTTTTCCAGTTGGTTTTACTAAAACAAGGGACTGGAAAGGAAGACTTTATTTGTTTGGAAGCTAAATTTTGGAAGAAGGGTTTTGTCATCTTACCTAAAAATGTAGCAAGACAGCAATATTTTCTCTTTTCTTTTTTTAACCCCAACTGTTAAACTACCTCTAATAGCGCATTTTGATCTTAATGACAGAGCACTCTGGTCATTGCAGTGCGTGGGATCTGTGCTGAAGCAGTGAGTTCTGTCCTGATCAAAGATTGTTCAACAGGTTATTTTAATTCACTCATTTTTGATGTACAGTTCTGCCATGGCAAAACGTACCAGATCCTCTGTGGAATAGGGAGTTAGTGAGTAGTGATACCATCCAGAAATGGATCTTAATTGTAGGTGAACCGTTTGTGAGCTTTTTTCATGAGATAATGTTGTGTGAAGGTGAAAGGAAAAAGATCTAGTCTTATTACTGATTGCTTTACAGGTAAGGCCCTAGAATTTTTTTTTTTTAAATCCTGAAGTTTTTGTATTTTAATTGTTTGTATGAAAATAGAACTGCGTTTTCATGGCTTGTGTTCCTTTGCCCCATAGACTGAGCAGTGTGATACTACCTGCTGTATTCTACGGCTGTTTCTTTCCCCTATGTAATATGGTATGGTTTGGCTAGTATGTATTATTTCAAACCTTTTTTTGCATAGAGAATGTCTGTAAAGGAGGGTGTGAAAGGTGTGCTTTGAATACCAATATATTAAGCACTGGAAAACACTTGCTGTCCAGAGCTTGACTGTTAAGCAATGTTTCATAGTTACAGCTCTGTTTTGATATCAAAGCATAAAGACCAGTTCCTGAATTATTTCTTTGTTTCTTCTTATGCTGTGGACACAAAATGAAGTTTTATGTCAATGACCCTAGTATCAGCAATGACATGGGGAAACAACTTCCAATTTATTAGATACTTTGAAGTTCTTCATCCAAATGTAGGAATCCCCTCAGTTTAATCTCTTTCACCTCTGTCAAAAAACCCTGAAAACTCCTTCTGTATCTTTTAGTATTGTTTGGGCTAATGGAAACCACCAGAGTTTTCCTGATCCATTGTAGTCTTTCTTTCTTAATGGAGGGATTTTTTTTCTGTTGCAGCTAATCACAATGGAATCTGAGGATAGAAATCTAAATTATTCTCTCTCCTCTTCAGCTGACACCGTAAAGTGTTTAACTGATTATTCCAGAGGCAGGTAAATGGAGCTTCTGTAAAATGGTTTTCTGCTTGAAAATAGGTTTTTGGTTTTGATTTTGATGGGGCAGGGTGTTGCATCTGAAACTCTACCTTACGAAGAGAGAGGTGGCTCAAGAGAGTTTGGCAGTGGAGCCTGTTGGATCTGGAGCGGTTAGCTGATTCCAGGTTGATACTAGTAATAGCTATCTTTTTGTTCTTGAATGTGCTTTGTTAAATGGGCTCTATGCACATTTGACTGCATTATGCATCAAAACTTGCAGGTTTTAAATGAAATATTGTGCCTGGATTATGCACAGTTATTGATCAAACCAGACTTGTTTCTTGTTGGTTTTGCTGCTGTGTCCTGTTCAGAGTGTGATGAGAGGAGAGCATGGTTTTACCTTGTGTATGAATCTTCTTATTCTAGTTTCAAAGTCTGAAATTGGTATAAACATAGAATTTATTGATTTTGGTGCTCTAAGTATGCTACCTTATCTGAGTCATCATGTCTAAGCAGCGTTTTGCTGTAAAACTGAAAAGTTGTCAGGAGGAGCTTTCTGCTTTGCTAGATAATTGAGTATGACGACTTTGAATACTGTAATTTCGCTTTGTTCTAGGAACAAAGAGGAGGGATCTGTGTTTATCGGCATTTAAAAATACTAGTTTTTTACTTTGGAAAGATGTGAATTATTTACTTCAAAATTAAAGTTCATCTGTGTTCTTCCTAAACCCTTGATCCTTTACATACATAGAAAATCATGCATCAAAACAAAATTTCTGCTGTGTTTCAGTTGCATTAGCAGATACTCATTTTTACGTGAAACCAGCTGTTACAGGGTATGCAAACTCCACCATGTACTATGACCATTTTTAGAAGGAAAGGAGACAGCATTTGTAGCAGATGCTGCTGTGGAGTTGGTTCTTGTGCCCACCCAGAACCTCAAGAGCTTTTAGGGACCCTCTGCTTGTATGGTTGTCACTGAAAGACAGTGATTAGGACAGTGTTTGTTTCTTTCATAATGTATACTTCTAATCTTTGGCTTACAGTACAGAGCTTGGAGTTGTAAATACAGTGCTAATTAAGTTTCAACCTCATATGGTCCTTTGGGACATGAGTGTCCCTGCAACCTATGCTTGAGTTTATCTGTTTGCTGCCAACTTGTGATTTAACAGGCTTAATGAACTGTCATTACCCCTTTGTGTAGCCAGAGCAGGTAGGAGCAGCCACAGGCTTTAATTTCTGTGGTTATCTGGTGGCACTTTGGTTTGGTTTTAAACTTATAATCAGTACTAACACTTGGCCCAAAATGTCAATACCATGTACTAGATCTGTGCCTCTTGGAGGGAGATCCCTTGTGGGCTGTGGCTGGAGATGCAGGCTGCGCAGGTCTCTACCAGCTCTCCTGAAAACAGGCTTCTGAGAGCAGAAGCCCTTTCATTTACCAGCATAATACAGTGCAAGAAAAAGGTCTTATGATATGTTTACATCTTACAGAAGGTTTTTGCAGCTCCTTGTTGTCTTTGAAATAAAATGCTTTCGCTGTGACATAAAGCAACATGACAGTGCTTTCCTTTGAGCAAATGTTAGGACTGTCAGGGCTTACTTTCCTGAGAAGGAAATGTCTGTTTACTTCAGGTGTTACGGAGCCTGATACAGCTTTGATGTTGAGAGAAGGCTGTGGCCATGGAAGCTGTAGTCCAATTTTATAGGCAAGCATGTAATGTCACCCCACTTGGGGCTGCCTTTTTATAGTTCCTTTGATCTTGTCTGTGTTTTGGACTGGCCACAAACGTTACATTTGCAGTCATGGCCACATGAATGAACTGAAAGGTGATGGGATTAAACTGCTCACTGAGATTAGCAATGAATGAATTCTGGATATGTTGTTTGCAAGTAAAGGTATTTCTCTGAAAATACTCTTAAAAGCATAGAGGATATGATGGTTGTAGCTCAGTAGCATGAATTTGGATAGCTGTTTTAATTGGAGAGAAGGAATTTTGGGGGTTGGGGATCACACTGGAAACTGTTGTAGCATGCCTCTGTGAAAACACAGTGTCCAGTTCTGTCTTGTTGATCTTTTTTTTGTGCTAATAAGATTATCTGCGCCAAGACCAATGTTCATTTTTCTTGATAAATAGGAAGAATGTACTATTTACAGGAAGGCACAGGTTAAAAAAGTACTAGGGTATCTTGTTTACTATGTAATAAACAGGAAATAATTTTATTTCATTTCACTTGCAGAAGTATTTTTCATGAATGAATATATTCTCTGAATTTTCAGACATTAGGTAATAGTATCTTTTCCTGTTTGTTTTGGGGGCTTTTAAGGTATAATTTACACAGAGATGACAGGTTTTACTGAAACTTTGGGGTATTTTTATTTCTAGGACTGCAGCCAGCTTCATCTAACAATATTTTCTGAACTGTGTGTTGAATTTTTTAGAGAAAGCTGTGAAGAAAATAAGGTGGGGGGGTTTCCTTGCCATTCATAGTAGCAGCCTGTGAATTTAAATGAAAAATCAGCAGGGAGAACCTTGTCATATCAGCCAGGAATAGCAAGCAACTCAATTTAAGATGTTGATTGTGGTGATGATCCTTGGGCATTCCCCATGACTGTTCATGTCAAAGTGATGCCTGGAAACATCTAGGTTTTGTTATTTTTTTTTTAAATGCTGACAATGCTATCCACACCATGAATTTTTGCATAAGGGAAAAGCATCTCTTTACATCATGCTAGCAGTCTGTCTGTTTAGGGGTTACCTCATGATACTTGCCCTCATGTATATAGGAGTGGCATGCAAAGAGGAACTGACTTGACCCTCTGGACTGAGTTCTTCATCTAATTAGACATAACTCAAACAGTGATTTTGACTATCTTAATTCATTGTCTTCATTTGGTAGTCAATATTTACCTTTCATTTTTGAAAGGGACAGTGGGAGAAAAGTCCTAGAGTTAGGAAACTTCACAGAGAGCAAAATGTGTTGATTTTCTAATTATCTTGATGGAATCCCCCATGTAATTATGGAAGAGTTGAATGGAAGAATTGCCTTTATTCAGAACCTATTTTGCAAGTCTCTGAAAAACAATGGGAGATTTCAGTTTGTCTTCATAGCCATTTTGACATTTTTGGTCATAGTTTTTGTCTTGCTTATCATTACTCACCAAAATGATGTCTTACATGCACAAGATAAATTACCAACCACAACTTTTTAAATTACAAAGTAGTCCTGGGTGCAAAGTATACTGAATAATTATTATTATGTATTATTATTATTATTAACTACAGAATAAGAAAGCAAACAGTAATGGGAAAGCAGATCACATCAGACTTCTCAATGTTGGGGTGCATTAATGACATAGTCTCACCATTGTGGGGAATATGCCAGAGATTTTCTCCCAGCTGGTAATTTCGCACACATGATGATCTGAATACTTCTGCTTTTCAGTCTCTAGGCAATCTCTGCAAGTCTAAAAACTGAATGTAATGGGATAACAGTGTAATAGTACAAGTCTTGTGTAGTGGTAGCTAAAGCAAACAAATTTTCAGTATAACCTGTGTAGCAAATGTGGCTGTTGAACTAGGAACTGTAGTTGTGAGCCACTGGATCCTTAATCTTTCTGTAACAGTGATCAGGAACAGCTAAATTAATTTAAACTTCCTGAATGGAAACAAAATCATGCTTAAATTAGATTAGCAGGAGCCTGAGAGTTCCTATCGCAAATGTCTATTGCAAATAGACATTTATCTTAAATTACTCTTTCAAAGAGAGATTTTTTTAAAAAATTGTATTTAACTCCCTTGAATACTGTCATACTGAGAGAGCTGCAGTCTGAAGGATTGTGTCCATGGAACAGACGCATCATGGGCAGGAGTGCTGCCGACTTCTGATACACTCCAGTACACTGCTCCCTAAGGACCACCTACAGAGAGAGAGGGTGTAATTCAATTTCCACGCTCATTTAATCCCCATGTCCATCAAGGCTGCCAGTTGTGAGGGCAGCTTTTCTGATATGGATGGGTTTTTTATAATAGTAGGCACTGAACTGAGGCAACTAAGCTCATTTCATCTAACTACCTTTTTTGTTTGGGTCTTTTTTTTTTAATGTTACGTTTCTTCAGAAAGGAAGTTTATCTAGAAAATAGTATTTAAGCTCCCCTGTAAATGTTTAAGCCTCTCTTTTCCATGTGATAAATCTTTTTTGCATACAGTACCATATGCCAAAAGTACACTCACCCTTTTACGAAGTTGGAAGTACATAGACACTGTGGATATATTTCCTGTAGCTCAGAAGCCGGGAATCACACAGCTTACAAGGGCTTGTGAACATCTAAGTCTGATTTGGCTCCTAATTCCAATATGGAATAGTACAAAAATTGGAGAAAAAGATCCCATTCTGCCACTACTGTACAAGCAAAAACATTGGAGGGATGGCTGTGTAAAGGTATCAGGATTGGCTTCACAGGTGTGTATAAATAAAACCCACTAATTTTCTCATGCAATGAATTATTGTAACAGTACGGTACAACCTGGTTTCATAGCTGACATGTAAATTGTAAGCCTTCCATCTCAGGGCCTTTCACAGTTCCCATTTTCACTGTTTGCTCATGCAAAACACCCTGTTTCCAGTTGCAAAAGTCAAGGCTTAGCATTTGTCTGTTTGCCTACATGGCCACAAATTGTTTCCGTAAAGTATTTAGCGATATCTAAAAATCATCTTCCTAGAACAAGATTTTGGACAGATCTCCAATGACCAAAGCATATGTCAGAAAATGGCTTGATAATATACACTTACTATGCATTGGTTATATACTTTTTTTGGGGCTTAGATTCTATAGTAGCTTGCCGCTAGTTTCTAAAAACTATGAGTGTTATGAGTTGGAAAGTACACCTATACTGAATTTTAACATTTATAAGCGTGTAAGTTAGCATGATTTTATACTGCTCCGCACATGTATATTATTTTGAAATCTTTTTTTCCTATATTAAATTACTCTGAGCCGTATCAGTATAGATGATATCCCTAAATAAGAGTGGACACAGTGTGCAGATGTCCTCAATAATAAAAGCTGTGAACACGGTGGTTAGGTGTACGTTACGTGTTGACCTCAATCACTGTTAGATCTGAGCAAGGCTGTTGCCTGCAGCACTTTGTTCTATGTTATGTTCTCTTAATTTTTACATGTTTCAGCTTTGCACTGAAAGTTTAAAGCTAACCAAAGAATATAAAATGTCAAAATAAATTATCATAGTGTGTGTATGTTAAAATGATTACTCAGAAGGAGCTGTGCCCCACCCTACAATCCTCATGCAGATGAGTTTCACTGAAATCTGTAGGATTTTGTCTGAACAAGTACTGCTGCAAAATCAAGTTTGTCTTAAATGCTTAACACGTAAGTGTTGCAAAGCAATTGCAGCTCAGATTCCCTAGTTTCAAAAAACTGTGTGTAAGTCTCTTTTTGAGCAGTAGCTAGCCCACATAGCATAGCAAAAAACACAGTGACTATTAATGTCCACTACACAAACTTGTCTGATGATAAGATTGTCAGAAATAACTTGTGTCCCCTCTTTTTGTTATCTTTGTTTCTTTAGCACTGTTGTTACAAGATGGTTGTCTGAGATCCTTTTCAAAAGTTTTAGCATTAAATCAGTTCAGTCAGATCTGTTATGTCAGTGTTCATAAACTGTTGCAAGTATCCATTCAATGTATTATGTTCTAAATGTTGTATTGCTTGTTTTTAAAGGATTTGTATGAAAATCTATATTTTTTCCAGCAATGGCATATTATTATATGTACACCTGTCAGAAAAGCAGTGCAAAACTGTATCTCCATTTTACATGAGGACCTACTAATTTACTCTGCAAAGCACAGTTTTGTTTGCAAGTTGTGAAGAAGGCGCAAATATGCAAAAAAATGTACCTAACATTTATCAGAATTAGAAGACATTAAAAATTAGAAGACAGTGTCTTCTCTCATTGCTCCGTTCAAGTTGTAATAAAATCTGTATTTCAAAATGTGCTGCTGGTTAGTTTGTCCTTATATTTGCTGATTTGTAAAATCAGGAAAAATTTATTTATCATTCATATTAGGACTTTTTTCACAATAGCAGTGTATCAGGAATATGCAACTAATTTAAAATACACAGCTGAGCTCTCTTGTGGTAAACTAAAGTGCCTGTGATATTCAGCTAATGTTTATTGAAGTGTCACATTATAAAATTTAATTATGAAAATGTATGTGGTAATTTAATATAGCTGGAAAATTAACATCAAATTTCATGTGGAAAAATACAGATCCTTGATTTGAGCCTGTTGTCTCCATGCTTGACTATCCTAGTATTTTTTTCTTTTTACTTTTCGTTGAATAGTAATTCCACTTCAGTCAAAACTATTTCTATCTGCCTTTCGTAATAACGTACTTGTAAGGACAGCTTTGAGCATTCTTTCAAATAGGAGCTAATTGTGGAGTAATGAAGATATTTTGTATAAGAAATAGAAATATGTGGATTTTTCACAGTAATTGCACAAAGTACAACAGCTTTTACTTCTCTTTATAGCCATTTAATTACGTTTATATTTGCTTTGTATTAAAACTTAGAAACGAAAATGTGGTAGAATATGAGTAAAAGCAAAATGGTGTTTGACAAAATGCTTCTGTAGGTGCTAGGTAGCATCATGTAGTGTGTGATTATTTTGCCTTGAATTGTGTGTTACTGAATTTAGTTTTTTCAAACACAAATAGCAAAAATTTATTTGTAGCGTTTCCTGATTTCCAGGTATGTTTGGCTCCCTCCCTTAGTTAAAGAGCACCACTGGAAGCCTTTAGATGGAACTCAGTGGAGTTGCACAGAAGTCACTTGGAAATGGCTTTTGAAAACAAAGTAGAAACGTCTTCTGCACCTGAAGTGCGGAGCAGCTGCACATGCTGCGTGTCCCTCATGCTGCAGGCACGCAGTGCCAGCTGACTGCACCCAGGGAAGGTGCCGCTTGAAGGCTGCGGTTTGCACTGTAGTGTTTCAGCTCAGCCCTCGCCTCTGCGCACTGCATTCTGGAGATAGTCTGCTTGGGGAAGTGCACAGTCCTAATGAAGTGTAAAATACAGAAAATGTTGGAAAATGAGAAGCAGCAAAGAGTTTCAGCTTCAGTTATACAGAAATATTGGAAAAAAAGATGGGGGCTTTGAGAAGTGGTGAAAGAGTGGAATGTGTAAAGTCTCTGTGGGAAGAAAATGTCATCCTATCAATTGAAATTTTTCTTCCAGCATTTTTTGCCTTTTGTTGCATTTCATAATACAAGCACGTTTCTTTGTTTCCCTCTATTCCCTGTCAAAGCCCTCTCTTTCAATCGAGCAAAATATGTTCATGTTCCTTTTTGGTTTTTAAACGCTGAACTTGAAATCTTGTCAGCTTCAAAATGTTAGTTAAAAATATGTAAGGTCTCCCCCTGCTTTGTCACTCTGCCACATTTTGTAGTTTTACAATCCAGTTTCCCGGAGAGGGTTTTTGAAAACTGTATTGGGGTTTTTTCCCTTCACTATTGATGTGTGAGTAGTGTAAAAAAAAAACAAAGGTGGAGGAACTGACTGTCTGGAGGAAACATTAAGATGTCAAACATTAAGTAAACATTCCAAAAATAGAGGAAAATCCAATCACCAAGGACTGAAAAGAACCAACATATATACGATAAATTAAGAATGAAAAAGGAAGATACTAGTGTAGAGGAGCTTACATTTTTCTTTTACAGGTAACCTGCAACCCATTTTAAAAAAACAGACAACAGTATTTGATTAACTTCTCTAAGCAGTAGCAAGTATAAGTGAAAAGGAAGAGAGGTATTCAAGAAATAACTAGCTAAATGCCAGCAGTATGTTTTCCCATGATGTTGAGGTCTCAGCAGCCCAATTTGCCAGCTTGCATTCTGTCTTCTGCAATTTTATGACTCCAAAATCTAGATTAAACTAACTTCTGTTGCTGTCTGCCCCTGCAATTTAGAGCCATGCTGTGATACACAGCATGTATGTGTATCACCACAGAACCACTGGCCTATGCAAAGCACACTTACAAAGGAAGGAGGTATTGTATACATGGAGAGGCCCTTAATTTGGTTGCCTTATTGTGTGCAGCAAATGCTGTAATTTGCAGGGTTGCTAAGCATAAGTCAGTTTTTAGTATTGAGGCCAATAAGCTTTAATTGCCTTGGCAATATAAATTTAGCCATGTAAATGCTGAAAATGCCAGACAAGACAATTTGGGGTTTTGTCTTCCTCTCCCCTCACTCCCCACCCCACCCACTTTATTTTCCAAGTCAGTTCAAACTGTATGGTCAAGGATCCAAAGGGGATTGAAAAAAGGGAAAACACGTCTTCGAGAATCAGTCCTTAGCAATGTATGGAACTTGGGCAGCTTTGAGAAAAAAATTGCTTGCTGTTACATCACAACATGTCTTTGTTCTCACTTTTCTGATCTTTCCCTTGAGATAGCTCTCAGAAAGGTATGGATCATTATGATTTTGCTCCATGCAGATACATTCAAAACTAATCAGCATTGTAAACACTTTGTTTCTATTTGCACAAACTACTTTTTGACCACAAAGATTAAAATAGAAGGGCAGTATGTAACGGAAAGGCTGCTTATTTATACTGGCTTTGTTAATGATACAGACCTGCTGAAATACCACTGCTTTGTTTATTCCAGACAGACTCCCTATGAGCTGAGATTGGTGTTGTGAAATCAGGCAGACCAGCACTTATGATTTACTGTAAACATACTAATTATATAACATTAATAATTAACAGAAAATACTGTTTCAATAGACTGTTACTTTTCCTTTTATTGCTTTTATTTACATTAAGATGGCATATAAAATAAGGTGCCATTATTCTGAAGATTAAAAAATGCATCCTACCATTGGCAGGTCTTGGTGCACCTACTCAGTATTTCAACTATTAAAGCAAAAGGATATGTTTATTGCTTTTATTTCAAAGTCAGTGGACTAGCACCTGAAATTACCAGAGCGCCTATGTGAATTGAGGGTCTCATCTTGTTTACAGAAGGCAAGAGGATAACATGTCTTCTTCTGGTTTTGTCTGTTAGAAATTCATGTATGTTCGGAGGCAGATGAAAAAGGCCTTTACTTTTATGTTGTTATTGCCCCTGGAATTGTATGATTTGTCAAAACTCGTTTCATGTAGTTTAAATGCCAAAATTAAAATTTCTAATTAATGTGATTATTAGATGAGAGATAATTCTCCCAGAAGAGCACTGAATAAAAACAGCTACAATATGGAAAAGGAGGAGGGAAGGAAAAAAGGTGGAATGTGATCACCGAGAGCAGTTTGAAATTGCAAGGGTGGAGCATGTCCAAGACTAGTTTGTGATTGGATTTAGATTAAGAATAAGAGCTTGTGTATTTAGTCTGAAGAGAACACGAATATCATAGAGGCACCGCAGTAACGGTTTAATCAGGTTAAAGGACTTTGTGCTCTTGTCAACTGAGTGGAACTGAAATTGCACTTGCAGTAAGTATATACCCTTGTCTTTTGGCCTTTTCACAATAATACTGCATTTTGTTTGTCATGTGCCTTACCAGTTCTTGGAGTAATTCAACTTTTATGAGTTACAGTGCTTTTTTTGAGTATCAGTGAAATTACTTTCATATCACCTTCTTGCCTTTATTGTCTATTTGCAATTAGTAGTGGTTAAAAATTGAGATCTATTATGAATCAGTTGTTTTAGAGGTGTTTATGAAAGAAAATTGCTGTCTGTTGCAGAGTTCAAACATAACGTTAAAACAGTAATACTCAGCTACAAGTGTTTTACCTGACGGTGCCAGACTGGGCATTTGTAGCACAGCTGGTATCTAATCCTTGTCTTCAAAGGTGTATGAAATTCAGGCAGCTTCTTTAGGAACAGTTTACAGGGGGAAAATATGTATCTAATACCCATGTAATCAGCTTCCTGTGAAATCTAAGGCTGTTTAAAAAGTTTTTCCTTGTTTAAAGTGGATCTCTTGACTTCTCTGGAATTTAGACAAAGATAATTGGCAAAACGAAGACAGATGCACTGATCCATTTGAGCTAGTTTGAAAAAATAATAACCATACTGTTGCTGCAGAATTCTATGGTGTGACTTTGCTGTTCGGTTATTAAACCCTGTGATGTCCTTTTAGGAGACAATCAAGAGAGCCCAATGCTGTAAACTTGTCAGCATGTGTAGGCTGCTGTTCCTGTCAGTGGAGGTACTTAAGCATGCAGAGTTAATGACACCTAAGAGTTTGCAGCCTTGTGCCCATAAACTGTGGTTGTCTTGGGGTTTTGCTGGGGTAGCTGATGATGTGGCTGGGATTTTCAGAGACATATTCTGGAGGTTACTTTAGGCATAGGGGAAAAAAACACGCAGCAAACTAAATCTGTACTGCCTAGTTTTAAAGGAAAGGAAAAGAGAAAAGAAAAGAGAAAAGAAAAGAGAAAAGAAAAAAGAAAAGAAAAGAGAGAAGAGAAGAGAAGAGAAGAGAAGAGAAGAGAAGAGAAGAGAAGAGAAGAGAAGAGAAGAGAAGAGAAGAGAAGAGAAAAAAGAAAAGAAAAGAAAAGAAAAGAAAAGAAAAGAAAAGAAAAGAAAAGAAAAGAAAAGAAAAGAAAAGAAAAGAAAAGAAAAGAAAAGAAAAGAAAAGAAAAGAGAATGCTATCATTTATGTTCTTTAAGATGGAGCTATGAACAGTTGATTTTGCCAGTGGAAAATATTTACTCCTTAAAGTAGCCATCATTATTCAGTGTTTGTTACCTTAGCTGCCCTAATTTCAAAAAATTGCAAATGACATTAGATTCATCCTAGAGCAATGAATTGCTAAGTTTTCATTTCTAAAAAGTAGGAGTTTGGTGATAGACATGTCTTCAATCAGTAAACTGCCTTGGACATTTTATGTGAAAAAATAACAGTGAAAGTAACATTTTTAAAATCTGTTACAGGCTGATAACTTAATGAGAAGTTTCTTGCTGGAGGGAATTTTTATAGTTATCATATAAACACCTGAAAATTACAGTTTATAATGGAAACTTCAGATCCATTTTAGCCACTGTAGCATAGACATACATAAAATGAAACTTCTAGAGATTGCTTTCACCAGACGGAAAAAGCTGATGGAGTGAGCACTTGCCTTTGCTTCTGAAGAGCAAGACCCATCCTAAGCAGATATTTTGCTTGTACTGTGGAATGGGTTGCATTTCAGTGTTCAAAAACATTCATTACTTACCTTAGATTAGTTTAACTGATCATGTTACCAGGCAATTTCTTAAATTAGTTGTGGGATTGCACTGTTCAAGCTTTCCATGTAAATAACTTGGTTCTATCGCTGTGCACGGTACTGTAGGTTCTCGCTAAAGCTTTCAGTCAAATATTTGCATTAGTAGATAAGATTATGAATACCTGTTGAAGCACTGTACTTAGTGGTTATCCAGCCCGCCATTTGTATATAAATAATATTCTACTGCTGCACAGTCAGTCCACTGTTCCCTGGAATTATCTTTTTGATTGTTTTCACATTTGTATGTAACCTCAGTGATTAAGTGCCAGTCTTCTTCTGCTTATGCGACTAAATATTCCCTTGAAGTTAGTGGGAGCTCTTCTTCCATGGAATGAGGCCATAGGTCAGCAAATTTTCCACATATTCTTCCTGG
Source organism: Athene noctua (assembly GCF_965140245.1). Lineage (NCBI taxonomy): Eukaryota > Metazoa > Chordata > Aves > Strigiformes > Strigidae > Athene > Athene noctua. Next base: position 53,594,152 of record NC_134077.1, on the reverse strand, counting down.
AGATCAATATTTTTTCCTTTCCCAACGATGAAGTTAAGTAGCATGCAGCCTGGAAATAAATAAATAAATAAATAAATAAATAAATAAATAAATAAATAAATGCTATTTTGTAGAGGATAGGTTCCCGTGCTATTGATTGCAGTGATTTGCTTGATGCCTACTTACCAGAAGTCCTACTGTGGCCTATAGTGGTTTCTCCAGGTACATGTAAAAAGTTCTGAGTTAAGCAGGACATAAACTGTCTGGAATAGAACTGAAAAGTGCACAGGTCAGGAGTGGGATATGAGGCATTCACTGCTTTACGCATGTTAGATCCTTTTGCTAAAGGGAAAATAGTAGGGAAATGAAAGGTAGTAAATTATAATTTCTCTGCACGTTTATAGAATAAAAATAAATAAAAGAGTGGGGCTTTTGGTTTAGGATTTTTAAAATTTTTCTATAACTGCTTTACCCTTTGTTTTCTTAGTTATTTGTAAAGCATTGGAAATTTTCAAATGTCTTTAAAAGTTGAGGTTGTAGGAAATGATTGATGGAAAACATAATTTTAAAATCTTTGTTTGAAAATGGAGAACCCAGAACTCCCTTCCATTTCAGCAAGAAGACTTGTCTTTGTGACTGCTTCTGGGAATAAAGTTGCAAGTACCTGCATTTTATATAAATACATTAAAGGATTCCAGGTACTCTGGAATGTAACATGTAAACCTAAGGGGAAGGGGGGCGGGGGGGCAGGGATATGAAATTAAGGTCTTTTAAGCAACTTTTCAAGCAAAAATTTTAATTAACAAATTAGTTAAGCAACTAATTTAATCTTCCTTACTGATATATTAAAAAAACCCACCCTAATTTTTTTTTAAAAATATGGGATTTAATAATAAGAAAATAGGGGATTTGGAGAGAGGTAAAAACTTTTCAGTTATTATGTGAGCATATCTTTTCATGCTTATGTTCATATACCAGTATTACAAATGAGCATCATAAATTACATTTATCCCTATTTTACAACAAAGTTAATACATTTAAAGCTTCTACTTTTATCCCAGCTGTGAATTCGTGCCTGTGTTTGTGCCTTAAATGTCATGTATTTTGTTCATACCCCTTGATCAACTTAGTAGTTGCTTGATATGTTTAAAATATTTTTCTGTGTTTCTGTCACTTGTGTTATCATAATCTAGCACGCATTTCTATAATCACAAGAAAGTACTAATTTTTGTATTTTCAAGAGAGCTGTTCAGAAGCTAGTGCTTTGATGTAATTCATTAAATTGAATACAGTCATTTCCACTACAAGTTGTAGTTACAAGTCAAGAAATAAATCCATTATCTGGATCAAAAAGTAATTATTAACATTGTGTGTAGATGTGGAAGTACTGGTCAATACACATGATAAAGTAACTCCTGATCCCTTTTAATAATTCACGTATCTTCTTTGGCATTGCAGGAAGTCTTATCTGAGAAACATGAACAGAATGTAGGACTTTTACCACGTTTTATCTGATCATTACTTCTGAAATCATTAGTATTTCAACTAACCTTTAGGGTTTGGTTTGCTGGTTTGTTTGGGTTTTTTTAAAAAGAAATCCTGCTCCTGTGCATGCTAATGGTGTGCTAATCCTATCTCAAGTCACTCAATTTCTTGCACTGCTTCAAACTAAAAATCTGTAAATCAAATTGCAGTTTGGAGAAGTTCATGTCCAGCAAGTTTCTGCTTGGATTTATTTTTATGGTTAGTTTTAATGCTCCTTTGTAGGATTTTGAAAGAGAAAATCTGGCAGCTACATCCTTGCTAATAACTATGGCATCTTTTTTGATAGCACTGGGCATAAGAAGGGTGTCATGCAACACTCATCCACTTGTCTTCAGATCTTTTTTAAAGACTTGATTTTTTTTTCTCCATTGGTGATTGTCTTCCACAAGTTTTAAATAAAGTCTTATCCATATTTTTTAAATCAGGAGTAAAATGTAATGGAATACACTTGTTCTGTTCCATACCACACTCATTGCAATAGGATCTGAGTAGCTTCCACAAGTACATTAAGCAATGAACTACCATCTGTCATGTGCTGTTTATTGTCTTATTCTCTCCCCATGGAGAGCACTGTGTGCAGTGGAATGTTTTGTTTCAGAAAGGGCTTCTTGGCAGGGGGAAAGAGTTGGATTTTTCCTTCTGCCCCCTTAAGTACATGCTGCTGTGTATTTGTACTAGAGCAGGCAAAAAAGAGAAACTTGCCATGCATCTGGAGTGGAAGGTGGTGGGTGCTTGTGGCCAGTCCTTAGTTCACAGTGCAAGTTTTACATCAACCCATTAAAAAGCTTAGTCTCCCTTTCAGGAAGTCTGTGCACTTTGAGTGGGGAATTGTGGAGGAAGAGGCCGACTGCCTCCTGTGATCCTCAGTCAGCAGTCAGAGGTGGTCACCTCTGTGTCACTGGTGCAGGCTGCAGTAGCTGGATTAGAGGGAATTCTGGTGGGAACCAGTGTAAAATGTAAAAGGCCAGTATGACAAGCATGTGGTAACATGTGTTGCTAGAGTCCCAGTGCCGTGTCCAGTACCAGTTATCTTCTGAAGTGCCAAAGGCTTCACTTTGAGACTCTGTGATAGTTGGGCTGAGAAGCGACAGTGACAGTGACTGTGGAACTGGATTGCTTTCAACCACGATGAAAGAGTTCTTCCAGACAACTGGAGATTTTTAGTCATGGCCATGGTGAGATCTTAGTTTAAAAAAAATCCAGGAAGGCAATGGTGGTGGATTGGCATCTCTGCGTCTTCAGTCAATGGAGAGTGTTTCATGACTGCAAACTTTACATACTGCTCTTTTAAGTTCTCAGCATCACCTATGTAGTCTTGAGTTTGGATCTTATGTGTTACATGTATTGTAAAGTCGTCTGTGATTAAGGCTTGCCTGGAGGTTATGTGTGTATTTCTGAAACTTGAATCTGCTCAATCTGGTCAGTTGTATTCTTAACAATTTTTTAAAATCATCCAGCAAAACCCCCGTAACAAAGGATCAGATGGACATGGTGTGTTGTAAGAACTGTTGTGAGTATGCACAGGCTGTGTTGGACACACAGTGCATCAGAGCCAGATTCCAGGTCAGAATATTGCTAACTGAGGTCTGGAAATGCAGTTGACCTACAAATGTTAAAAGACAACTGACATAATTATATATGAAATCACTCATCACTTGTTCTGAAATCAAAAAGGGTAGGGAAGAGACTTGATTATTGTGGATTCCAGGAGTAAAGGATCAAGTGATGGAAGTACCGTTTCCCATCTGTGCTTTAGTCCTTTCCTCCAGGAAGGCTTGTGACATTATTAGTGCTTTATGGTGAACCTTGGCCAGCCCTCCCTGGTGAAGTGGTGCTGTATCCTGCAGCCATGAGCCAAAGAATTGGTATGATTTTCTTCAGCAGCAGCCAGGCTGATGAGGTTAGAGGAGAAAGAAAGTTCTTGCCTCTCTCCTTCAGGTTCTTTCTCTGAATGGTTACAGCTGTTTGGGGCAGATGTAGTGCTTTTATGGTTGACTTATCAGAAAGGAACATGTTCTGGTGAGCAAGTCATGATTTCCCCGAGACCTCACCGGACCATAACAAAACTCTTGGTGAATTCCCATGATCCTTGAAGATCAGAATGCTAGATGAACTCTGGACTGGGTCCTGCATTGGTAGGTATAGATTTCTGATCCAGAAATTTCCATATATGTGCCAATTTCTCAAGGAAGAAGACACGTCTTTAAGCTAGCCCTTGCTCAGTTCTGTTTCAAGGATTTTGGACTGAAGACGTAGCTTATCTGCCCAGTGTGATTCCTAGAGATAGGATTCAGCACTTTCAGTACTGAGTGATGGGGTTACTTTGCCAGTAACTTGCAGTTTAACAAAGCTTAAATTCATTGGTTTTCTGTGGCTCTCGGGTTTTTGTCCCTCTCTCTTCTTCTAGTACATGCAGTTAGAAAAATAAAGGAAATCTGTTGGAGAGCCCTCTCACTGATGGTTGCAGCCAGTGTACAGTGATAATGATTCTTCAGCTCTTCATTTCGCAGTTGGCAGATTGGCTACTGGAACACTGGTTTCTAGTGTCTGCTGTAGGCTACAACTTTCTTTTAGTGTCTTAGAGGGCACTCACTGGTTGGTTTGTTTTGAGAGGCTGTAGACAATGGACATTCAAGGTGAGGTGCTTTCTACTGTTGTGGATCTCAGCATTAGCACATAGTTTGGAGCATCTGAGACCTAGAGGTTTTTGGGTGGACTAATGAGGCAAATGCTTTCACTTTGGCATCTGCTATGATGTGGGTTGCAAATCTTTTTACCAATTGCTAAATAAGGCTTGTTGGTCTCTTGTATGAATCCTTTAATATATAGTAGTCTAAGAGTCTGGAAAATAAAACCAGAGTTTTCCTTGCCTTTTTTTTTTTTTTTTTTAGTTAGATGTACAATTTGCTGAAACCTGAAGTGCCTCTGTTGGTTCTGCTGTTAGATAAGGAGGTGGTCTTAGTGTCAGCTGCTTTCACATGGTTGGAGAGCATTAACCGCAGGGCTGACATTCTGATCACCTCCCCAGTGCTGGGGACTTCTGAGATTGAGTGAAGGGGTAAGTGAAGATCTTGTTGTTGCTAGCTTCAGCTTTAGTTTGTGTCCAAGCAATGCTGTCTGTTCCCAGTGTGTCTAAGTAATGGTCCCCTGCAGTATGATTTCAGGTGTGGAATCTGGCTTCTTGTGTCCACTTTTCTCTTGTCATGGCTATTTCATCTGAAACCAGGGGCAGCTGGAAGCATGGTAGTAGGTGACAGAGATGATAATCTGCATAGAATAGACAATGCGTAGCCTATTATGCTTATAGGGAATTATTATGCTTGAGGGTAAAGTTATGGTGAAACTTTTCTTTGAGAAAACTAGAGTTGAGGGAAAGCACTGTATAACATGACTGAATGTGTAGTGAAAGCCACCTGGTTTTGATTTTGCTGGCTCAGCAGGATGTTAGATCATAAAGGTTTAATAATTTTTGACATTTCAGTGCACTTATATTAGATTGCTGATGTTGAATTTCTTCGTAAGTGGATCTTCTCTCCATTAAGTAAATTATGGAAAAATATTTTGTACAATAGTTTAAGAAAAAATAAATTCAGTTTATGGACTAGTAGCAATGGCTGGTCTTTTAAAAACATTACTAGTAAGACATGACCAGAATATCAGACAGAGAATATGAAACAGTTTTAAACTTTCATTTATGCAGCTGATTCCCACATTGAAAATCAGCTTAAAATATTGATAAAATTAAATCCTGACATTCTTATCTCACAGTATTGTAACATACATATCCACAGTTTCCCTCTCTGCTTTTGCTTTCATGTTATCCTACAAATATTTTTTAGTGTTAAGAAAATCAAATGCTAAGTTTGATCTGTAAGTAGAAAATGGTTTGGTGTGAGTAATACAATGTGATCTGTACAATGATTTGTACAGTGTCAGAATCACATTTAAATGCAATGGAATAAAAAAACCTGTATGAATATCACAAAGTTTAAGCATGTAACTAGTCCCAAGAGCCTTCCTGACTTGGATGTCTGTAACATTTAGGGAAGTACAGCACTGGTTATGCAAACATTACTTGACAAATTAGTGTTAATTTAGGACAGGTTTTGTAGTGGACATCTCAAAGAAGCAGCCTTTGTAAAGTGCTTGCCCATCAGAATCTCCTCTTTCAAAAAAGCTGAATACATTGCTCAGTTAGAAAAAGTGTCCCAAGTTTTGTAGCTTTGTGGTCATGTTACTGTTGCACATATCAGATTAAGTTATAATTAAAATCAAACACATGTACAAAACCTTTTTTGAACTTTGCAGAAGCCCTCTTAAACTTGTAACTGTGACATAACATTTATTTCTTTCATATTGACAGTTGCTATTTTTGTTCTGGTATTTGAAAAGGAGTGTTAAAAGTCATGGAGATCAGGTCATTTGACTTGTGTGCATACTTAAGTTTGTGCGGTTCTTTGGGATTTGTTGCCTTCATCCAACAATGTTTTCATATGTGTGCCCAGAATAAATCAAACCTTTATAGTTGATCAGGTAGTGGCCTTAAAATGATTTCTGACATAGATTATCTACTTCCAAAATAAGAAATCCATAATTTTGATGATCTAAAGAGGAAAGTAACTGGGAACTAAATGCAGGTGCAACTGTTTATTAAGCAAATTGCTCTCAGTGTCAATTTTATGTCCTGCTAGTATGAAGCAAGTGACACCACACCTAAATGTCCCAGAAACAACATTTTGAAGTGTAACAGAAATCAAATACTGATGAACTTGTTGTGTTGATTAATCCTTGAAGTAAGACTTTTTGAAGCAAAATTCATAGTAATTTATTTTCCATGAGTTGCCAAGCACAGAAAGAACCATCTGAGCAGACTGGTAGAAACTGCACACAGTGGGAACACATGTCATAGAAATGCAGCTTATCACTAGATGGGAATGTTACAGACAGAGATATTTATTTTGCTTTTAAATATAGTGAGGTCTAGTTATCTTTCATAAATGTTCGAAGGGGAGCTGATTTTTCAGCAAGAGGGAAGTCATAAACTGACCCAAATAAAGTTAAACAAAACAATCTGCTTCACTACACACTTCTGAAATTTTGTCAGCCTCTGGCATAAATGGGTTTTATTTTGTAAACCAGTTCAAAGCATTTTTTTGTCAGCTGCAGATTACTTTTGTTTTTCTGCATATTAATCAAACTGCAGACTAGTTCTTTCAGAGTTAGTTCTTACTCTTAAGTCGTGTATCACACTATGCTAGTTAACAGCTGTTACATGGACATTTTTATTGAATTCATATGTTACTTGATACGAGTACATTTTAGCCCGGGGTGGGGGGAGTGGGAAGAGAAGCCTTGTTTTCATTTAAAAGAAGTCACTGTGCAGATGTAAACAGCATCTGAAGAATATTGTTTGAAGTAAACAATGACAAACTCTGTCTAAAAATGTTGTTGAGTAAATAGTGTTTTCTTGATTTTTCAAGCTAACAATTTTCTGGAGAGTTTGAGAAAGGGGGAGATTTGTTTTGCAAGGGTTTTCTGTTTAATTGCAGCCTGCAGAAAACTGCAAATTGTCTATGTGGAGAGTTTATAATGTGAGATTTATTCGGAGATTTGTTTGATCAGTTAGGAGTATAGGTGCAGAGATGGCCTGGCCCTATAAATCCTGTCTCCTGGACTAGTAGCAGTACTTTCTTATCTGCAGTTAATGAGGAAATTCTGTCTGAAGGGAACCATTCACTACTGAACTTCAAAGGGGGGTGTTCCCCTTTCTTTCTTAAAAGAGGAGTGGGAAGAAATTTAGTTTGACTTTGGAAAATCTTGTAAAAATGTAAATAAAAAGACATTTCATGTTTTGGGGGCATGACAAGACTACCTTCTCCCAAAGAAATACAGGAGAAATACGCTGTGCCTTAGAAACTTGAACCTTTTCCGTATAATTTTCAAAGGTCAAATTAATTCTGTTTTGGGCCTTGTTTATGTTGTATTTCAGCCATCATTTTCCAGTGCACAGTAGTGATTTTTTTTTTCCTTTCTCCCCTGTTTTTGTTCAGTATAAACCGTTCCTTGCTGTGGTTACAGACAAATATAGCAAGAACCCTCTCCTGAGAGAAGAGTCTCCCCGTGCATTTTGTAACCATTTTTGGGAAGAATCAATCTATCTGTGCATGCAGGAGAGGGAGGCAATAGCTGTAAATTGAAGTGACATCATATATATTACTCCCATTGATTTGCTTTTAGACTAGAGCCAGGATAAAAGGAAATGGCATCAGGGAGGAAGTATGCTCATTTAGGCACAGATCCCAGTGTGATAATGGAGTAATAATAGAAATCACGCCACTGTCAATCGGTTGCTGCATTAGTCTGAGGCAGATTTCCCCTCCAAGGAGGCTTTCAATGACTTCATTCAAGTGCAGGCAGGAGCAAATGGGATATTCAGCATACCAGATGTACTACTTCAGTGATTTGTGTCCTGGCTTAGGGGTGCAGTGCACGCGCTGGTGTTGTGGATGCTCAAATAGATATATCTGTGTCACATTTCATGGCAGTGAAAGGTCAGTAGTCAAATGTTTCAGTGGCATTTTTTCTAGTATAAAGGGTGAATCTGGCATTTATTGCATTTGTTAATGTAGGAATTGATAAATACGCTCCTTTGCGTGGGTGGTCTTGCTGGGATGTGAGGTCGATGACCTCTGTATCTGCCATACCAATCTTTAAAGAGGCAAGATGTATTTTCTTTGTACTATTTACAGGTTAGGAGTAGGATTCAGCAAACTCAGTTTGGTTGCAAGATTATTTGTAGAAACCCTTTCAAACCTACCAATGTCTTGAGATATTCTTGTAACACAGTATAGTGGCTTAAGTGTCTTGTGTACTGATATGAATAAAATACAAAGTATGCTTTCTTTTAGTTTCCAGATATTTAGTATACATTGAGTCTCTGCCCCAGTAAGCTGCTTCAGTAATAGTCTGAATTATATTTTCAATTTGGTTACATTTTCTTTAATTCTTTTATCTTGCCTTTTTTCAAACACAGACCTAGTTTTGAGACTCCTGATCATTTGATTTAGAGGTAACAGCCTCATTATTCAACCTTTAAAACCACAACATCAGGTAAGATAGAGGAAACGGGACAAATGGCTTATTTAGTGGCAGGACAAAGTGAACTCTTTCAAAATGCTGAAGAGTTGCAGGAGAGGTTTTGCAGTCTTAAGGGCAAGATAATTTATACAGTGCTGGGATACAGCTTTATAGTGTGGATGATGTTTAGTGATATGGGACATGACAGGAAACCTCTGGTGTGCTAGATCGCATCATACTAATTTATTTCCTCTTTGTAGTGTCAGTACTTGGAGCTGGAGGGAGGGGGAGGGGCAACCCTGGGAAAAGTGGTATGATTTCCTTGTGGCAGACATAGGCTGGGACAGGAGCTATCTACGATATCAATAGATGCTGTTGGAGCAGTCATTGCTGTAATGAAGATGGTTTCTTGATACTTGCCACATTTCCTGATTGGAGCGATCTACTTTATATTTGAGCATTTTGATTGAGCATGCTCCAATAAAATTCAGAGTGTGATTTTTTTTTTTTTTTTTTTAACAGGGACACTGACATTCTGTGTTTGAGTTGTTATGGTTGTTTTCTGAACGTTCTCAGCATGGAGACACATACTGACACAGTGAAGTTTATCCTGCTGTGTTTTGCTGCAGCTGTGCTGTGTGGGTTTTTTATGTATGTTAGATATTCAGTATGCATTCACAGTTGTAAAGGAAAGTGACATCACAGTACTTGAAAAGAAATGTACTTTTTGTTTCTCCAGCATTTATGGCTTGGTAGCACTTAAAAGCAAGGGCCACTTTGTATTAATCATAAGGCAAACAAATGGAAAATCGACAGTGTGCACCTCAAACAATTCTCATGGTGTGAAAGGTCAGAAGTAACAGGTGGGTGGAACAATAAGGACAGTCATGGGGAAAATGAAAAATAACAGAGTGTGGATTTTTCGACTGAAAATCCGAGTGCAACTTTGTGAAGTTTAAAACGCTTCTTTGGAGACAGCGTTATTCATATTGCTGTGTTTAGGGAAAAGATTTCTAAACCCCTGAAGGAATTCTATAGTCGTCTCTGTAGTCATGAAACTTTGGTGGAGCTTTCTGCCTCTGCTTAGGATAGGTTTTTCTCTTAAGCAGAGTCTGCGTTATTAAAAGGAAAGGGTAAGAAATGAGAGAATGTTCCTCCTTTTATCTGTGTTGGAAGTGGGAGAACACAATGTAATAGCTGCGCCCACTAGTGCCACTTTGGTTATAGGTCTATCAGCATTTCTTCTGTGGGTGCTCTCACCCTCTCTGCCAGTGTTTGCTAGCTCCTACCTTGGACTTTAATTAAACCATGAGCTGGAAACTGGTATGTAAAGTCTAATCTTGGGCAGCTGGAACGTGGGAAAATAACAGAAGTCATGGTCTCAGATTTTTTTTCTCTGCAGTCTTAAATGTAAAGTAAGAATTTAAGCTGTAATTCTGAAAACTCTTCACCCATAATGCAGCAGTAGGCAGAGGTAAATTAAGGACATGGCTGTTGATCTGCTTTTGTGCTTTTGTTGGCTTCAGTGAGATTCCGTAATGTTATCTTAAACAATAGCTTTCTGTGGGTGAATCTGTATAGCAATTATACTGGAGATATAAAATAATAACTGAGCTGTTCTGTACCTATGTATTCAAGCATGTGTTCTACAGTTTCTACAAATTAAGTATTATTGTGCTGTCTTTGTAGTTAGCAGGGAAAGCTTTCTAAATCAGGAGTTACCTTTCTGTGCGTGGTGGTCTACAACATTCCAGATTTTATTAGTGTTCAGAATGAATTCCGTTTCCAAACAGCGCCAGCTCCCAGAAGCCTTCCCTGTTCTATTTTTTAGAGTGTCTCACCATCCCCCAGGCAGCTGCTATTGAACTATGCAATAAACATTCAAGTTGGCATTTTACTAGTTGTCCTGAAATTGAAATACTTAATTTCTTAAAATGAATATTTTTAACCACTCCATTGTGTTGGCAGGCTTTGGTATCACTTAGAAAATGTTCCTGTAGGATGTGAGTTTTTTCAGTCTTCAAGAAGACAACTTGAATAATAAAAAATGGAAGGAAATCAAAATGCAAGGAAACCAAAGCAATAATATCCTAGAGATCTCTTTCTCTTCATTCTGAATTAGATACTAATGCTAAATTATGTCTGGCTAAAAGGGAAGGATTCCTGTTGCTTAGTTAGTTGTTAATGGTGATATTTTACAGATTAAGACCTATCAGAAGATCCTTGATACCTTCCTGGACTTGCTGTCAAAGGTCAGGGGTCCAGATTTGTCAGTCCACATAAACAGCTCTGGCTGTGGGGTGTGTTGCTGGAAGAGGCATTTCCTATAGCCAACTTCATTTTGTACCTGCCTAATGCATTGATGCAGCAGAGGGGAACATGGGCAGCAAGGCGGGAACAGAGAATCACCAAATGTGATAAAAGCTGCAGGTAGTGTTAAAGTAACAGGATATCTTTTTTGCTTAATGTGTCTGAAGAACATTAGAAGTGAGCAGTGCTGGTTTCTTTTTGGTGTGCAAAAACTTAAATTCACATCCTTCCTCCCTTTCCCCTTTCTCTTTTGGCACCCTGCAATGATGAATAATGGGGAAAGCTTTGGGGCATATAACAAATTTCTGACTGATGGCCCCAAACCCTGAATTTCCAATAGATCTTTCCTGGCAGCTGGTGTAATTTCTGTTTGAGCTCTGTCTGAATTATTTATTTGTTCATCCAATAAGCCTATTAAACAGAGCACTTAAGCACTTGCTACATCAGACTTCTTGTGCTTTTTCTTTTTAGGTTGCATTAGGTTCAACTTGAAAATGATAGGTTCTGGAGTCAGGCAACTAACTACTAAATATATGTATGTGTATCGATAGATACATACTGTGTGTGCACAAACATAATGTTCATGTGTCTTTCCCATGTAATGATGAATGGCTTGTGCTTCAGGATGTCATTACAACACTTGTTTTGTGGGTCACTTATTTGTGTTGTGTTCCTTTATTCACTGTAAGAATATTGTGCAATTGCTCATAGAGCAGATAAAAATGGCGCTCTTAAAAATTATGCATTCATATGTCTGGTTGATTCCTGAAATTATGCACTGTGAATGATCTTTTTTTATCCCTTCTCAGCCCAAACAAAATGGAATTACTCAGCATATGTATTCCATAAAAATCTTACTTAATAAGCTATGATTATGTTTCAATAAGATAAGCACGGTTTAGATCTCATCTAACTATAGTAGTGAAAACCATGGAAAATTTGGCTCCAGCACAGGGTCTTTCAGAACACAGGCACGTAAACCCTGAGGTTTTCCAGAAGGTGGCTAAAAATTCTTGTTGTATTTCAAGCATGTGCTAGAAGTACACAGGTTATCACACTCTAGTCCCCTTTGGTTTGTTTCCATTTAATTGCTCAGTCAGTAGAGATCTTTATTCACATATAGCATTTATTTTCCTCTTAGCTTCTACCTGACCAGCTGGTCTTACTTCTGGAGTCTCTCTTGGAGGAGAAGACACTATGTCCTAGAATACTGCAGTCCTTAGAGAAAACGTACCAGCTCCGGGAGCAAGATGCTGAGGTAATTCACTTTAAAACAATCCGCCTAACATACGCCATTGCACTGTTGACTTTGAGTGGTAATGTTCTACTAGGATCTAGGCTCATTCAAGTTCTTCTTTTTGTGTCTAAATCCGAAATGGAAAGTTCTTAACTCCAGTATTGTTGCAACTTCAGATGTCTTAACTACTCAGTATTTCTGTGTGTTTTGCGTAGGTCCAGCTGTGTTTGTGTACCATAGTAGCAGGAGCCTAGATGTCGTAACCATTGAACATGTACTTTGGGCAGCACAGTTGCTCAAGTGTTGGATTTCTCACTATGTCATGGTGACTGTGTGATAGAGCCTGGTTCGTTTTAGCTGTGTGTTTTCTTTCCAAATGCAATCATGCCTGCCATGGTCTAAAATTATTCTTCCCTGTGGTCAGCCCATATTGTTCCTCTTTGAGTGCTCTGAAGTCTCACTTGGGATTTAGAAAAGTTTGCTTTCCAGAGAGACTACAGTATGTTCTGGTTTGGGGCATCAGTTTCAGTGGGAATCAGTTCTTTACAGTTGTTTCTAGTAAGTGCCAGGGATGTTAACAATGCCTGAGGAAAACACTGTTGTATATGATATTGTAAATGTGACTTCCCATCACAGGCACGTATAAGGCTAGCATCCCTGCTCCAGAGATTTTAATGTCTTTGTGGGCCAAACCAGTAAATCCTTATTACCACATGCAGCACTGGCTATTTTGTAGAGTTCCATGGATTTCTCAGGCTGGGAGAGTTGTGGTGGTTAAGGCAGCAGAAGGTATGTCTGAAAGCACCCTTGGAATGAGTGCTTCGAGTACATAGTATTCAGGAGGGGACATAAGAACATGGAATCAGTCATGAAAATAAAGGATGTGTAGATTTATATACCAACAAGGGTTGGTTGTGAAGTAGCATATGATCAAACACATGCAGTGAGGGAGCACGGTAAATTTAACATGACATTTGATTCTTGTTTAATTAAAAACTACTGTGAAGGCTGCCAAAAATCAGTGTGCATGACCTACCCTGTTATAATTGGGACTTTATATCAAGAATTCAAATTGAAGGAGAGAGCAAAATCTCTCTTGTTAATCTTGCGCTGAAGTTGTAGGTTGAATACTTGTAAACACTTGGGAATCCAAATATTAATGTAAAGAGGGATAGAACAGAGATCTAGCTTTTTTCTCATTAAAAAACTGACAACATTTTGACTGTTGCTGTTTACTGCACTTTTTACTTTTTGTTGATACAGGTTTCCAAATGCCAGGTTTGTTTTTAATTACTACTTGAACCAACATTTCTATTTATAGGTATTAGAATATATTTTAATCACATCTGAATACCAGTGAAATGTCAGAGGTTCTATAATGGGAAGAGGAATTAATAGGGAGATAGATCAAAGCAATAGCTGTGGTGTTGCTGCTTCTCATGCCTGTGAATTGTAACTATCAGGCCACAAGCTTTGGTTTCTCAGGGTTTTTCTTTCTCTCCACTTTCATGCTTGCTTTTTTCCTTGCACTGTCATATAAAAGTACACAGGCAATCTGTCTGAATTTTTTCTTTTTTTAAAAAACAAACCCACAAAGTTACAGCCTCAGTGAAAGGAGCATAATCTCAATTTTATTTTACAAGGTGAAACCAAGGGCTTAGCAGACATTGAGAAGTACAACTAAGATAACATTACCATTAGCATTTTACCAGTCATCATACCCCAGATACCTACAGCCCTTGAAAGGGAATGTTAGCTTACACGCCCTCACATACCTGCAGGAAGAACTTTTCATGGCTCTTTCTCCAGTATATACACAGGAGATTTTTCTTGTGATCCAGGAACAACGAACTGCAGTCCAAGCCTATAGCAGAGCTGTTCTTTTCTAGATTTAATTTGTGAAGATATTACTCACTGCAGGGATCCTGTTGTGTTACTGGAGTTCAAATGTTCTCAGTAACTAAACATCAGAAATGGATCATTAAAAATTCAAGCATGAAAAATTGTAGGCAGGCCAATAAAGAAAGAAAACTGTCAATGTCAGAGGTTTTATTCAGGGAATTTTGTAAGTAAGGTTGTCAGTTGTGTTCCATCCACCAGCAGAAAGTTAATAAGTAAGAACTTGTTCTTTTATTTTTGACAAGTAGTGTTTAAATTCTCACTAATCTTCCAGTAGGCATTAGCAGTGATATGTCCAGTAGTATGTGCAAGTGGTACACAGAGAAGTTATGTTTCTTTGTATTTTAAACAAAGTTTGGTCTTAAAAATTGTACATAAAATGTAGTCTGCACACTCAGGAGTTGGAAGTCTTTCCCTGTATGTAATGTAGGTAACTAAAAGGCCTTCTTAAAGCATCAGAGGGTATATAAAAAATAACATGTATATGTACTGCTGAGCACTCTTGTGAGTGCAAGAGTGTTCCACACTTTGTAGTACTTACGTGTAAAAAGTAAAGGATTTGTATAATCACACCTCGTCAGCTAAATGTTGGGAGGGGTAAAGAGGACAGTTGTCTGTGGATTTTACTGCTGGGATGAAATCAGTACAGAACCACCATCCTGTCTCTGCCCATTTTAAAGGACCTGAATGTTCTGTATGGACAGTTCAGTGCTGTAGCACGCTGGCATTGAAGGACCACGCTGAAGTTAGCACTGGTGAAGTACTAGGGAAAAGTTGCCCAGGGTCGTTTAAGCCTGGTTGGCTGGAAATGGGATGTATGTGCATTGGGCTTGTTTTGTCTTTGAGTTAGTGTACAGTTCACTCACTGAGAAGCCTGTGTAACACAGCTCACTAACTCGAATTTCACAAATGCTGCAAGAGAGCTTCTTAATTGGGGGTTGCTTAGTCCTACACAGGTACAGCATGGGAATTCCTGGTTCATGTTTCTTAAATTTTTATATCTGTATTTCTGAAGCATCTTTATTTCAACTTTAAAGTTCATTGCATTTGTTATAAAACAGCGTGTACCAGGCAGTGTCTGCACTTGCCCACGGCAACATGAAGGTCTGTCCTTAGCCAGTGAAGGTTGCCAACAGCACTGTTTGGTATTTCTAACCACTTGTTACCACATGCATGTACAGTCTTACCAACATGAGGGTGCACCTTCAGAAAGGAGATGAGTGCTTCCAGCAGGTTATCTGACTTGTTTTGATTCCTTCATAGCAGCAGGAGTGGAGAGAGGTATGAGTTAGCCTTTGCCTGAAATTTAACTGTTGATCTCTCTTCAAGTAGTCCTCAAGCTGTGTCCTTCCTGGGATCTTCTCAACAACTCAATTCCTGTCCTCTCTCAAATGAGGTCTCACCACAGATAACGTAGCTTCAGAAGAGGGTAGGAGGTCAGTTGTAGCCTCTGCCTTCTAAGGCAAACACTGATTTGAATACTTCAGCTAAAAAAACCCATCAGAAGTTAGGTAACATATTTCTGATTCATAATGCATAACACATCTCTGATAGCAGACTTTGAGCCGCAAGAGCCAAAAGTAAGATACTGATGGCTTAATCACTTTCATACTGATCTGCCCCCAGTCTTGGATACTACAAGAGGCTTGTTAGGGCATCTGCCTAATTGCAGAATTTGTGACTCCCTCCTATTTTTTTCAGTCTACTTCTATAACAAATCATGATTTTGTTTTCTGTTTACTGTTTAACCTTGGAACTTTCAAGAAGGCACAAAAGGAAAAGTTAGTTTTCCAGAGATTAAATTCACTGATGTGAATTATTTGAATTGAGCATATTCAATACATCTTTAAGCAACGTTTTGAGAATGATGAAGGTTTCAAAGTTTAAAGCCATTTTTTTTTATCACCTTTCAGTGCCTTGAGCGCAGACCTTGTCAGACACATGGGAGGCGATTGCGTGGAAGAATAATTGTGTTGTCAGTTTTCTTTTCCCTATTTTCTTGCTCTGCTGGTTCCTGCTACATAGTAAGATAGATCATAGGCAGGCTACATCTCCATAATGTACCACTGTCTCAGAGAAACCTTACAGAAACGGACTGCAGTTTGAAGATGACAAAGTCCAGCTGGAAGCTGAGCTGACTGAGGAGAACTGGGTTATGATATAAAGCAGCTTCTGTTGCCATCAGACAGTGCAGTAGGTTTACAGAGTTGAAGGTGGGTCTGGGCTTGCTTTTGTTTTGTTGCTTTCTGAGGTGACCGTTTTATGCAGATATTTAATTTTTTCAGTATCTAGTGTCTGGCAGAATGTGGAAAGTTGGTCTGCACGGAAAGTTTCTGGTTGCTAGCATTTTTTTAAGTCTACCTAACCTTGATGACACCTCTTTTGATATCACTATGCAAGCTTATCTTGTTTGAGCATAGGCTGTTGAGGACTTTCATTGTAAAACCTGGAATCAGCTAGTTAGAAGGATCTAAAGACAACACTGGGGACTCTGGATAACAGTGAATCTGTTAACTAGAAGAACTCTGTGATTATTTCCATTATTTCTGTTCTATCATCTTCATTTGGTCAGGGAGAGGCCTGTAATGTGTGTGTACACAAGATCACAGGATGGCTGAGTAGTCTGCAGAATAGTAAAAAAGGCAACATGAAAAAGATTGGTAAGGGTCTAGAAGAAGGGCAGTGGGTGTGTGCGACACTTTTAGTCTTATTTAAGACTTGACAATATTATAATTTTCAAGTGTGTTTTACTTGTTGCTGAAGTATCTAAGACCTGGTGATAAAAAAATACAGAATATGGGTGAAGCAGAAAGATTTATGGTGTATTTTCCCAGACTTCTGACTGTAGAGTTAGCTTTTCTTTCTTTCCTACTGCAGGCATCACTATTTTATAAAATACCTTGTCTGCATACCATATGGAAAGTAACTTTGTTAGTTTTCGTTGTCTCAGCAAGTTGGCTGAAATGATCTTCACTTACATAAGGCTTTCCCTGTGTCCAGAATCATAATGCGGTATATTTTATGGAGAGAGGAGAGACTATAAGTGTTTCTGCAGAAAATGTGAGTAAAATGAGTTAAGATCATAATATCATCAGTCATGTGGGTGGCATAAAGTCATTCTCACACAACTGCTTCATTGTGCACGAGGTCTGCCTGTGAAGCTAAGGCTGTAATGTGGTGGCATCTTATTTCGCTGACAGAAATCCAGTCATGCTAATACAAACCATATAAGGTGCTTGGCATCCTAAAAGTGGTGAGAATAGTGTTTAGGACAAAATAACTTTGATTCATTGATCTTTCCTAGCCTGTAAAAAGCTGGCAGACACGGAAGTACATGCCTGTCTTGCCGCTTCCCATCTGATGGCAACTGCATTGAGCTGAGTACATTCTTGCACTGCATTATTCAGCTGTCCTGCCAGTTGTGGCTGGGCATTGTTGGAAGGCACCGTTATGGAACAGAGCTCTGTAGGGCACAGTGTGAAACTGTGTGGGAAAAGGGAACTTGTCGGGAGAGGCCAGTCCATGCTCAAAGTCAGGGAAGGCAGTCGGTGAGCTTTCCTTCCAGCACAGCCACTGGGTTAGTCCTCCCTTGGGGCAGGGGCTTGGGAACAGTCTCCAGCTTTTGAATAAAGTTAGCAAATAGCTCCACAGGCTTGCCAGTCCTCCTGGACTGGACTGTGGAGCAGCAGATAGGGACATTTCAGATAGTGTGGTGTAACCAAAGAAATATACATGATCCTTTTCGTTAACCTATGTCATTGTTGGTATGAACCACCGATTCAATAGATGGAAAAGGTAACAGCTTGAGCTGATGACCATATTGCAGGGCATTACTTTCTTCAGAAGATAAGTGAATACAGTATTTTTTTATTTCTTCAAAAGTAAAAATACTTTCTGTACCTGCTCCCTGTTTAAACATACAGCTTATTACTCGATTTCAACTCAAGTCAGGAGGAGATGGTTTATTTTGTATATGAGGGTGTGTTTTGCAGGACTTAGAAAGCTGCTGTGAAAATTTATCATGGTTGCAAAATAAATTTCACCTGCCTTTTCCTTTCTTAACTTTGTATTCAGAGGATTATTGTGACACTAGATATACTTAAGATTACATAGAAGAATTTTTTTTATTTGCAATTGAATTGCAATTAACAATTGAGTATTAAGGAATTGGGAACTTAGAAAAAGCTCTGTAAAGCAGTCAGCTTGCATGCCAGATTTGTTCTGAATAAATCAGATTTGAGAGTTGTATTACTTAGGTGCTATGTTCCTTAAAGACAGAAGAAAGAAGAGAGAAGAAATGACAGTTTTTACAAAGTGACGTCTCTGTACTACTACCAGTCTGATGCTTTTCACGCTCATCCGTACAGAAATATTAGGGTTTTTTTAACCTGGTCTTCTCCTGATACTTCTCCTGGAAAATACTAAGAAAGAATATCTCACTGTCATAGAAAATTTTTCCCATTTTCACTAGTAAAGAGGCTAATTTCAGAGTACAGTAGACTTCTCCTCCTAAAAAGGAAAATTTATTGATTGCAATAGCAGCCACTTGTCAAAAGGTCCTCTGTGATCATGATACGTTTCAAGTCTTCACCCTGTTTCATGTTCTTGTGTTACATCTAAATGCAGTTTGCAGGCTCTTTGGCACAGATGATATTGGTAAGGATAGTTTTTCACAAGTGTGCATTTGCAGGAGTTGGATTTTTTTCCCAATGAAAGGAACTTTGAAAAGGGTAGCTTCTAGGAATATGGCACTTACTTCCCAAAGATGAGGCCCAAAATTCAATGTGAGGCCAAGAAAGTTGGAATAGGATGAGGGAAAAATGCTTCCAGTAACAGCAGTGGGAGTTAGCCCCTGGAACTGATGCTGGCTCCTGTGCACATCGTAACTACGTGAATGTGTTGGGATGAATTTGTAAGGCCGACCAAAAGATAATCTCAAGTAGCTGTAATTCTGGTTTGTTTTGTTGATACATGCAAAGTATGGGGACTTTTCCAGCCACTTGAGAAGAACAGAAAATCCCTCCATCAGCATTAGCTCTCCGAAGGGCATGATCAGAGCACAAGATTTATAGAGCACTGGAAATAACTTTGCAGCAGTCAGCACACCCCATCCCGTACCCCTCCAGGAGCCAACAGCAACACATTTGTTCCAAGTGATCTCATTCACTGCTGGGTGGCATTAACATGAGTTTCCAAGCCCCTCACTGGTGCCGTTACCGGCACTGTTCACTTATTTGGCCCTCATTTTCCTAACTGGTTTTGGGGCTTAATTTCATCCTTATCTGGCAGCCTAACAACTTAGCAAGACTTGGAAAGTGGGGGAGCTGGTGGTAAGAGGGAACCAAATATGGAATTTAGTTGGTTTGGGGCTTTTTTTTACTGTTTATCCAAAGAATCCATGGAGGAAGGGATTGGAGATAGTTCCTGCTTTTCTATGTCCTATTGTCCAGAAAGGAAAAGGCAGGGGTGGAGTCATCTTGGCTTCTCAAATCATCTCAGAGGTGTTCTGAATTGGGTGGAACTGCTTTATATAAAATTTTACACAAGCCTAGCAACTGTAATACAAACCACCTGGCCTTGTCACGAAATTTAAAAGGTTACTCTGTTTGCATATATATGATAGCACTGACATAGCAGCCAGGATGTCAAGAAGAATGTGGTTTTAAAAATACAAACCAAAGCTTCCTAGCTATCAGCAGTAGGTTTTTTGTTTCATTATGAAGCTGTATGCATTTTTGTGCTTGTGTGGTGCATCCTCTTTGTTTTTTGGGGGGTTTGTTTTCTTTTTTCAGTTAAAAAAAAAAATCTGAAGATACTTTTTATTCAAAACAAACTGATTTTAAGGCTACATCCAAACAGTTAATCTACTACTTCTCTCTTATTCCTGTACAAAGGCTGACTGCAGATGCAGGTTATGCCTGGATAGGACCACCAAGTTGGAAAAAGTCTGCTATGCTGTAAGCCTGTGAGGTCTAAATAGTTCAGGAAACAGGACAATTTAAAACTGCCAACTGTAGATGGTTCTGACGTCATTACCTTAGCCACACAGATCTGGTCCTACTGCTGAGTCACTGACTTAATAATGTGTGGGTAGAAGTCTGCTGTCCTTTCAATTCCATGCCACTTAAATACTGGGTTGCAGTGTCCTGGAGAGGAATTTTGTTGTGTTCCACATGGGGTAAGCATTAGCCTAAGCAGCAAGGGTCACTGTGATCTTGCATGCAGGAAATAAAAGAGGAAAAGGTGACTCAAAAATCTGAAACATGCAGTAAAATCTAGATGTTCTCATTTCAGGATGAGCATGTTTCTTGTGAGTTTATAAAATCAATATATATTTCACTTAAGAGTTTTTGCTGGGGGTTGGGGGAAGGGGTGTGTGAGAGAGTGATGTGAAAGGTCTTTGTCTTTAGAGTCAAAATCTCATGTTTCATTGTTTTGAAAATTGGAAGCAAAGTTTTAAACTATGCAAAATTGGAAGGATGTGAGTATGGGCTGGGTAGGCTGGCTGTGACCTAAGATATGGAAAAGCCAGGCAGCCACATTGTTCATTGCCTGGAATGTGAGTCTCTTTCATATGGAGTTCCAGATTCTGTCTATGACAGTGATCTTGTCTGGAAATCACAAATGTTTGGACCACAGTCGCTGTGGGACACCAGAGATAGAAGGAAGGCTCTTTTTTTTTTTTCCTCTAGTTACAAGAGGGAGAAGGCAGAAGTAGAGGAATGGAGAGAGAGGGTCATAAGCAAAAGGGATAGCTTACTGTTGCGTTGATACTTGCAGCAGCCTTTCTTTTTCCTGAACAGAAGTCATAATTTAATAATAATTGGTAACGGATGGTGTGCTTGATCTCAAACTCTTCAGAGTTGGATTTCTGCTTCAGATGTATGTGTGTTTATGTGCTTTTTCCCACTACAACGTTTGGTTTTATAAGTCCAGCATGCTTTTATGTGCATGTATAAATAGGTTGTGTTGAAATACGTATACGAACACTGTATGGGTAAAAATGTTAGGCAGACTTGGTCTGGAGTCAGCTGGCAGTGGCAGTGATGACAGAAGTATTTGAATCACTTGCAATGTCAATATAAAAAAGAGTTGCAGTGATACCAGTGATACTATACCCATTATTGTAGATAGGTGTTTCAGTAGGGTGTCAGAGGATGGGGTTGTATATGAGATGGAGAGACAGTTGTGGTGATGCATTTTGGAAAAAGGTGTCACTCTGGATGTATACATATGCCTGAGATAGTCTTACCTTGCTGGAAGATATGGGGCTTTTCCCTCTGGTACTTCCTGGTGCCGGCTGCAGTGTGAGGTTGGTTGTACCTTGGGCTGGGACCTGATCTTCCTTGCTCTCCCTCAGAGGTACAGGATCTCTGGCCCCTCAGCACCATGTCCTTACTCACCTACAGCGTGTACGTTCATGCCTGCAGCCATCCTCACCACAGGACTCAGCTGGGAGAAAGGACAAGCAGGGGCAGAGGGCAGGTGGGAGTAAAGACCTGGGAGCACTCCAGTGGCCCTCCGGTGGGGACGAGGAAGGTGCGGGGTGCTGTAGGATCAGGTGCAGGGCCTGTAAGGTCGGGTGCAGGTGCAGGGCTAGCACCACAGGCAGCGGGGCTGGGACCCACCCTATTCTGGTGCAGAGTCCTACTGGGATGCCAGCATATGTCCGGCGGGGGCAGGGAGGCTTGTGTGGAGGCACAAGTCTTTCTTCGCTGCTGGCCAGAAAGCAGCCCTGCTACTGAGAGCCAGCAGCACACAGCAAAGAGAAGCTCAGCACACATCTCCAGTTAAATTGTTCAGAAAGGCAGCTGATGACATCTTTTCTGCCATCTCCATCTTGCTGCAAGCTGTGAACAGTCCCAACCCTCCAGCAAGCTGAACAGGCAACGCTAAAAAGGCAGGGAAGAGGGAAGCGTTTGGTTCCAGTATAAGTAATGTATTTATGTTTTTAATTAAGGCTTATTTTTAAAAACCTTTGTTTTTCAAATTAAGTGAGTTCACATGCTGTGTTAAACATTTTCTTACCTCACATGCACTATGATATAGGAGCTGCTCCCCCTGACATGGAGATGGCAGCAGCACAAATGGGAACGCGTGGAGAAAAGGCGTCAGGCACAGCGGGGATGTACTCTTCCAGCAGATGTTGCTGAAGCTGTCATGCTACCTTGGTCTGGTGGCCCTCTTCTCATCTAACCATGCTGTAGGTCACTGTCCTATCATTGCTTTGTTGGCCTGCTGTAAAAGAATTAAAACTGGAGGTCAGATCCTGTTGTGTGTCTGGCTCCTGTAAGACAGGGCAAGGAGGGGCAGGCTGAGGAGCATTGAGATTACAGAATTAGGCATCTGAACTGAGTCACTTATTCACAGTGGCAACTTTGACACAAGAGAAGAGACACCACCTGCACCACCTTTGAAGAAACATTAGATATGACTTCTTAGTCTCCTGCTTTTTCTGACTTCTTTTGGAAAACTTTATTTTGCCAATGCAGATATCACTGATCACAGATGGGAGATCTCCCACACAAGGAGAAAAGTGTCTGGTCTCTAACTGGGAGCTCTCTGTGAACCCGAGGTGGGGAAAAAAAGGCATTTGTCTTTTGCAAACAAGTCCTCAGTGTGTACTTCATTGCCAGAAGTGAGTCTTGTCCTGAAATGCTGCTCTTTGGTTGCTGTGCCTTTCTGATCATGGAGAGCAGCAGGGATGTCCTCTGTTCTGCTTGGACTTTCCTGAGCAGTAATGCTTGGTGATTCCTGGGCTTCTGTACACTTATGTAGGAAAGAGCCTCCTTGCCGGCTGTGGAGAAGCACATGTTTTGTCTAGAGGTGTAAGTGGAGTTGTGTTTACAGTCTGTGGGAGCTGGAGAAGAGGGGTCTGATCGGGTTGCTCTTAAGCAAGGTTGTGGTAATACAGAAACTTTTTAACAGTAAGATTCAATTGCATCATGTAGAACTGGGTGAATACTAAATCAGGAGCATGTGGTTGGAGGGGAGGGGAAAGGATGGAAAGGAAATATATGCCCATAAATAACATATATAAAGGTGAGAAGGTTCAAGCCTGAACCCACTGCTGTTTGAGACTTCCGCAACTATGGGAGCGCACTGCCTGACCGGCTGGCACACTTGTACAGTTGCAGGTTCAAATGCTGCCACTTGACCCATAGTCTGTTGTTGACCAAACAACAGAACTTGTTTTTTAGAGCTTGATTGCACAACACCTCTTTCCTGTTATTAAATGAAGGCAGTCGCTGCATGAGCTCTACCCACAGCATTCCTTCAGTGCTGTTGAGTGGAGGAAGGAAAGGTAGGGTTTGCAACTCCTCTTCCCCTGTTGCCAGCACCCCTGATAGCGTACAATTGCTTGATCTATGCAAAAATACAAATCAGAAGGAATAAAATGAATTAAGTAGGATATTGCTACCAATATTACCAAAATCTAAAGCCTGGCATTCTGCTAAAATTGGATTTTAAGTTGCTTTTTAATGACCAGATCATACTGGGGGTTTTAAAGTATTTAGACCTCTATATAGTTCTCCTCAAAGTGACAGCTAGTTCCTGACAAAAATGATTTTGATTAGCTGGCCCATTACTGCCAGGGTTACTCTCAGGGTTTCCTGAATGACCGTGCTACATTTTGCTGGGTTGTCAGTAGGCCGAGATACTCACACTGCAGGATGCACAGAGGGAGAGGTTTTCTGAGGTGGCAAGAATTGGCATGTGGCTGCCTGTACAATTAATTATGTCCAACACAGGTCTCGGGAAAAAAGGTTGCAATCAGAGCTGCCTGCTGCTGTGACGCTGTATCTGGCCCATGGTTTCTTTGGCCCTGCAGCGTCGTCAGAGCGAGTGCTATGAGACTTGAGAGATAACTTGGGTTATTAGAAGTCTGGGAGTTTTTGGCCCAAAACACAAGCTCATTTAAGCTGTTAGACAGCTTTGCTCAGCCTCCTCACAAACCCTTGGCATACACAATAATCACAATTACAGAATCCGTGTCAGAATGATGAATCTATTCTGCTTAAATCCAGTAGGTTTTTGGCTACTGAGTACGTTTTTTCAGATTGCCGAACTGATACTCTGTCAGCACAGTTTTAACACACATGGCTGTTTCATTGCTCCTTCTGAAGCTGCTTCAGCATCCCATATCACCTTACTTGGGTAAACGTTCATGAAACTAAATTTGCAAGCTAAAGCATGCATATACTGTGGCATAAAAGGTAGGAATGCCCATTGGAAATTCACACTATATAGAATGAAAAGTTGCTGATGCAGCCTAGCTGGTGTATTAAAGAGTAACTAGTTCACCTAAGATGGAGGGAAAAAATTAAATCATTAAATGCACTGTAAAATTGGCAGTTCTTAAACTGTAATTCTTCCATGTTAAGCAATTGTAAAACCTGGGGTTTTTTAGTCCAAATGTTGCCCTGTAATATGTGGCATTGTTCCTTAATTATCTAGGAAAATTATATAACATTTGAATCCAATTTATGTGTAGATAGGAAGAGACTGGAGATAAATGCTTTCAGATGGAACAGAACAGCATTCTGGTGCTCTGGAGATAGCAGCTTCCTTCTTGTTAATTAAAACTAATCTGTATAGCATAGCTTGGTTATTTGAAAAAGTTTCTTTGTCTTTTTTCCTCTACAAATTAGACTAAAGTCTGGCCTCTGAGACTCTTTAATTAATATTTAAGATTCAAGTTGTTCAAATAATTTTTTTCGATGGAGTCTGAACCTATGTTTTATAAAGATCACATACACCTCCTAACCTTAATAAAGGTTACATTTTGTTGGACAATAGGTCTTACTGTATTATAAATTACCCCATTTTCTAAGATCTCTAAATATGTTGCTTTTATTCAGTGGTTTAGATTTGTTGTCTCATGGCGCCTTTTAAATTGGATCCAGCTATTAGCAAAATGTACTCATTTTCCCTGAAGCCAGTCTTCCTTTCTGCAGACCAAAGGCTTAGTAAACTGTAGCTTTTTTTCTTCCTTTAATACAGGCATGGTTTAAATTACTTGCTTTCTAAATCTTATTTGTAGACCTCAGAAGTAAAATATTTATTTTTTGCTTGTATACATATGATTGAGAGCATTAGCAAACTAGATCATTGCAATATAACATATAAAGCTTTCTGTGAGGATGTTTGTTTTAGGCTTGTCTGATTGTTTATGTGGGGCAGGGGAGAATAATATGGATTAGGCAAAGTAATTTATCACCTGGGTCAGTAAAAAAACAAAAATTATTACTTTAATTTAAAACATGTTTGAAACAGTTTAAAAATACTGTTTCTCAGGTGTGTCACTGGGAGCTCTTCTTTTGAAAGGCAAACCATGAATTTGATGCCTTAGATGGGTGTAGTCAGTCAGCTGCAAGCACCGTTTCCCAAGAAGTCTTGTTCCAGACTCCTAAAACAAAGGGACTGTCTTAGAGCTGGATTATTAGTATATTTTATATAAGTGTTTATTTCAGTTAAATAATCTCATGCAACAGCTTGGATACTCTGAAAACAGACTAGGATTGGTAGCAGAGAGTGGTAATGTAGTTGTCTGCACCAGCTGCAAAAGCAGCGTGGGAGGAAAGAACAATTTCCAGGCAATAAGGACCAATTCATGAGGAACTTGAGGTACCAGCAGACCTCCATCAACCCCCAGCCACCTCTCCCCATCCTCGGGAGTACCAGCCATTAGCCACAGGATCAGAAGGACAGCTCTCAGCCTGGTGTTGGGGTCTGAGAAAATAGTGTGTTTCCAACTTGGGTTCTGCAGCTGCCAAACCAGTAAGAGTGTGTGGGAGGGTGGGGCGGCTACAGGTGTTGCTTCACATCCAGACAAAGCTGTATGTGCTTTCTGCCAGCCATAGCAGGAGTGATTAATGTAAATTACTTTTCAGGTTTAGTTTATATTGTATATGGTGTAACCAGCCAAAATGATATGTGGTGTGCATCTCTGAATCATGCAGAAGAACACAGAGAAATGTGCAGAGAGAAAACTGGAAGAGGACTAATGAATTCTTATTTTTGCCACTGAGTATTTGCTCCTGGGAGGAACAGAAAATACAAGAGCATACACAGGATGCGGTATGGTTAGCTCAGTCCTACCACAAGCTACTTAGTTTTCACAATTTCCTTTCAAGATTCCTTTGTTAAAAGTGCCTGTTCACATGACTTATACATTAGGCTGTGAAGCTGTGGGGCTTGTTTTAGTTTTCCTGATCTAAGCATTGGATGAGACACTGGGAACTAAATTTTTTTTTCCGTCCTTCTCTTATGTGAATAAAATTCTCATGCTTGTGGTACCAGCCTAGGGCATGGATTGTACTAGAAAAAATTACTTCTTTATAGTTCATGTATCTGAGAAATGACTGTGTTTGCTTTAGCTGCAGTTTGTATTACATGACCATCTACATGGCCCAGGGGGCAGGAGAGTAACCAATATATATATATTCAGTCCAAGCGGTAGGGAAGATTGTAGTGCCAGTGTTGTCCAGATCACACCCTGCCCCTCTTACACTCTGAGCCAGCCTTGGTTTCGGTGCTCAGCTTACTGGGATCCCATATGAGACACAGGAGAGCTGGTGGGGTCGACTGCACTGCTACTTTCACAGGCGCTTCAGCAGCGATGGGTTATCCTGCAGTTTTCTCTGCCATGAGATTTTCTCTGCCATGAGAGCATCCGGGCCTTTTTGGAAAACAGGAGGCAAACATGTAATCTGATAACAGACATGTAGCTTCTGCCTCAACTAGCAAAGTGCCAGCATTTCAGATCTGGAAAGGTGCCAGGATTTCTATTCACCCTGGGAAAGAAAGCGAAAAAAAGTGAAAGAGAGAAAGAAAAGTGTGTGCTGTCCCAGATTTCGCTCAACAAATGAATATTTTTCTTTTAAACTATTTGAAAGGAGATCAGTTGCCAAGAACAGGAACCCTACGGAGGAACAAACAATTAAGGGAATAGGCACAGTTTGATTATTCCATGTTTTCCAAAGCCATTGGGATTCAGATGATCAGGCCATGCTACAAATGTGAGGCAGACATGCAGGACATTAGTATGTGAAGAAGAAGGAATGCTTTCACGGGGAGAAGCTCTCTTCTGCTCTCCATGCAGCTATTACGGTTGTACCAGGGAAGGAGTGTTGGGGACAAGCTGGCTTGTGCACTGGCATGAGCCAGGTCCCTGTTTCTTCTGAACGCACTCAGAAATTTAGACCCTAAAGTCTTGTGACCTCCTCCTTCAGGATAAATAAATATTTTAATAACTGCAGGGTAAAAAACAGCTTCACCAGAAGGTATGAAGAGAGCCCCATCCCAGAATACTTTATAATCTGCTGTTGAAATAGTCTCACTGAAGGCACAAGTTGAGATCTTGAGCAGACGCAAAAACTCGACTTGGTTGCTTACCTTCTGGGTAAGTGCTGTAATTGCTGGACCATGAGATGTAGAAGACTAGTGATCACAGGAGAGGACCACATTCCCTTTCTTTCCCTTATATTTCTTATATATGCTATAAGAATAAACAAGGATTTTTTTTTTTAAATATAAAACAGAAGGTGTAGAATAAAGTGTATCAGATGAAGCTACACAACCTTTGTTTCCATTCTGTTTGGTTAACTCACCCTACAGGCGAGGTGTATGCTTAATTTTTGAGCCTCGAAGGTTTGGCCCAAGCATGGAGCTGCTTGGTGCTATGAGAAACTCCCTGTACAAGGCTGGATTGCCTGGGAACATTTACTGGTGAAATGCTTAGTGTCTCCAGGGAGAAGCAGTAGCTGGGTAGGGTTTTGAAGGTCTGTATTACAAATATGTATCTACAGCAAATTGAGTTGAATCTTGGAAGGCTGTTTACTTTTGTAGATTTAGCTCTGTTTCCATTTGCAGGAATCTTAACAACTATTATTTTGTCAGAAAAAAAGCTTTAAGAGACAGCTTTCATTCCCTTCCATGCACTGCACTGTAACTTTTCAGTATCTTACAATGCTGTGAGTGCAAACTCCACTCAGCCACAAAATCCCTCAGCGTTTTATTTCATTCATAACCTGTGTTCAAACTGTTTTGTGTAAGAAGTCAGTTGGAAAGAGATATCAGGTGCCTAAAAAGGACTCTTCCAGGACCTGTGAGCATTTATCAGTTGTTTATTATGCTAATAGGATTACATTCTAATTACATAAATCTGTGAAATTTTTCCTGAGTTGCACAGTTATCAAGGTCTAGGACGACAATGAAAGCATTTCCAAATACCTTATTTCCAAAAGCAACAATATACATAAGTGTGACATTTTCCCCGTCCCTTTCTGGCTTCCTTCCTTTCTCAATGTCAGTAAAACTATCATTCAGAAAAAGGTTTGTGTTCAGTTACTTGATACAGACACAGTTTGGACTCAGTTTTGAAAAACACTAGAACTGCTAACATTTTACTCTTACTATGAAGACTGGTTGTTACTAGGTGCCCTGTCTTTTGAAAAATGGCAAGAACAAAGACTGAAACAGGATTGGGAGGGTGGGAAGATTTTATTTCACTTAACTGTTTTACTTTAGGATCAGTGCTGAGCCACTAATGGAATATAAAATGTTAGTGTGCTAACTGCCTACAACTGAGGAAGCCTTGCAGGAGAGTAAGATGACACTTATGCCACAGGAGGGGTTAAAAGCCAAGTCAGAAATTTAAAGACAAAAAAACCCAAAACACAACCAAAACGAAAAAAAGTGTGATACATGTTCACACTACTTAAATAAAAATATTTTTCAGTTGTGATTTGCTTGAAAATTTCCATACTTTTCATTACAGTATGTTGTTAACTTGTTTTGTCAATGTCCATTTGGTAGAACAGCCCAGCTTTTTAAGTGTAGATGGAGTTTAAATGCTTTGAAGGTGCTTACAGTCTATTGCTGGCAAAGATACAGTAGCAGAACTGTTACACTGAATTGAAGGGTCCCTATTTCATGGCATTTTTTGGCATGGATGTGATATTGGTACAGAATTTTATTTAAGGCTTTCTATCACTTGGTTTATACACTTATGCAGGGGAAATTATCAGTTATATCTTCTGGCTCTTCCAGATATTTGCAGTGCTAATCTTCTCCCTGCTTCTAACAGTAGAAAAGAAATAACCTCTAGCCTAACTTAAAGAAAAAGAAGTCAAGACTGGAAACAGTGGAGGTGAAGATGCTGCAGATCTGTGCCCAGATCTGGGTTAGTTTACTAACATGGAACCAGGAGTTTGTCTTTTGAATGTTCTGGGTTTCCAAAGCCTAAGCCCCAGGTGCACAGAGCCCAGTTTACCAGCCAGTGTTGAGAGGTGGCTGCCTGGCTGCTGGGGAAAAAACCCCCGCAACTCACCAAAAAATCCAAACCCCACAAAACCCACAAAACCAAACTGGTTAGAGATGTATTGTTTATCGACACTGCCACAGACACAATGCAGTTTATTCCCCCCTCCCCCTAATATTTTTTTTCTTCCCAAAGGTTCGTCATCGGTGGTGTGAACTTGTTGTTAAACAAAAGTATGTGCCTGGGTATGGAGATGTTGAGAAATTTCTCAGAGAAGATCAGGTCAGTTACATTTAATTAGCATTTAAAAAAAAAATCAACTTTTTGACACCTTTAGTGTAAAACTAAAATATTTTAATACATTTTGTTGCTGCACTTTTTCAAAAACTTGAATGTGTATTCAGTTTTTGCCTCTTTTGCCCCTTAAACATTGTAGTTTAAGGAAGCCACCTAGGCTTGCTGATCTTCTGGTAAGTGATGAAATAGGATATATTCCCTCCTCTCCTTCCATTTTATGCAAGCCAGAGTTAGGAATGATGCTAGGAAGATAATTCTCAGCATTGGTTCCTTTTGGAGGATGACAAAGGCAAGTCTAGCTATGAATGTTAATGCATGTAGATGTGAGCTAGGTGCAAAGCAGTCAGTGCTGTGGTGATTTCAGTTTTTAAGACAACATCCAAAAGTAGCATAATGCAGGGATATACATCCAGAAAATGCAGGCCTCTCTATGGTTAGGGAAGTGCCACCAGATTTTGAAGATCTTAAAGGGTGGCCATACACAGTATCTTGACTATGTTTTTTTTATTTTGGCCATTATGAACAAAATTCTAATTGTACCTCTGCCTTGTTCTTTCAATTTCACTTTTATTTATTTTTATTCACTATAAACTCCATACAATCAAGACATTCACTGCATAGGATGACTTACATATTTAAAATGTAGGCAAAAAATAGAAAATGTTGTGAGATAAGTCAAAGTCTAGGCCAGATATTAATGTCTTTGCCTTTTATGTTGACAATGAACAAAGACATTTACAGCCAATAAGGTTTTTCTGCTGTCAGGCAAATACATTTTGTCAAAACAGCACAATAAAATTATTGCAGTCTCTCGTGTTAGTTCTTCCAGCTCTGAAGTATACCTCCTATTCATATCTCAGCCAATAAACAGGCCTCAGACTTACTGGCAAAGTCTTTATTAAAAACCAACCAACCAACCAACCATGAACAACATTATTTATTAAAATAAGGAGTTATATATATTGTGTGTATTTTAATCCTATGAAACGATGGAGATAACCACCAGCAGAAATGGGGGGGGGGGGGGGGGGGGGGGGGCAGGAAATCCTTGAGTTCACAAAACCATACATATTGAATTATGTTTGGAACAGGTATTATGCCAAATAAAGACTAACATTTTCTGCAGTGCAGGGGAATAATTTTTGCAACTTTTAAAAACGTAATCTTCAATATCTTTCATTTCATTTTTCCTTTAATTTCAGACTTTGTTAAATTCCCCTTCTTGCTGAAGCTAATTTGCTTTAAGACTTACCAGCCAATGCTAGAAATTGTGAGGAATAGTATTAAAAATTGTGTTT
Source organism: Athene noctua (assembly GCF_965140245.1). Classification (NCBI taxonomy): domain Eukaryota; kingdom Metazoa; phylum Chordata; class Aves; order Strigiformes; family Strigidae; genus Athene; species Athene noctua. The sequence continues at coordinate 53,563,245 of NC_134077.1, read as the reverse complement.
TTTCAATGCTATCCAAATTTTTCCTCTCCTGCAACTGTCCAGACGTTAAGTACAACTGTAAAAGTCAGTGTGCTAAGATGCTAATATTTTGTCATGGGTATAATCCTATTTTGGTAAGTGCAGTTTAATGCTTATTGAATTCCTGTAATTAGGTGAAAAATTGTTATAATCAGAAAAAAATGATAGTCCCCAATATGCTTCCTGTTAAGGTAGCCAGTGCTTTGCTACCTGTTGTTAAATCTCACCCCCAGGTGCCCCATTACCTTTCCTGATAGCTGCTGTGTCCAGACTGAGTAGTTAGGAAAAGCCTGCCTTCTGAGCAAACCAAAACTGGTGCATGTTCATATCTCAGATGTAAAGAGGAGTCTGAAACACAGATCTGGCTGCCTTCAGTTGATGTCCAGTTACAGAATCGCCAAACAGGAATATTAGAGTGGACTGTTTCGGCTGATGTCCTCTCTATTTCTCTGTGTGTGTAAACATTCCAGGTGGAAGGAAAATATGTATTCCATTAAAGGCAGCTGTTTTCTTAGGGGGCATTTGGAAATATTTCAGGTAGTGAAAAGAAAAATTGAATGAGAAAGCATTTTCTTGTCACGACATAACATACACCTCATTAATTTCTGTTCTTACACACTCAATACAACATACAACCATCCATCCTTCGGCTAAAGAGATCCAGAGAAAACTACTCTGTTGGGGAAAGGGTAGGTGTGATAGAGTGTGTGGTATTTTGTGTGTTTGGGAATGTCTGTTTTGTTTTGTTTTTCATTAAATGAGTACTAGGAGGTCAATGGAATGAAAACTAGTTAACTAGTCATTACTGGTGATAGGATGGCTGTGTGTTGCGTTCTCTTGCAGGCAATGGGTGTGTATCTCTATGGTGAATTAATGGTGAACGAAGATGCAAAACAACAAGAACTTGCACATAAATGCTTTGCTACAGCACGAGACCATATGGATGTGTCCTCAGCCAAAGTGGTGGCAGAGATGTTATTCTGAAGAGGTGATTTTTCTTTTTAAATTAAACACCCTGATTTTGCCTCATACAAAAGAATATGCAGAGCTCATTAGGTGTATTAAACTTTGGCATACCACACAGCTTGTGCCTGCTTAGCTCAAGAAGTAACTCTTGTAGTCCAGCTGCTGGAGCAGTGAGTTAGATATGTGTAGGCACTAGTTGGAGGGTAGGAAGTATGGCTTTGTTGTACTTTATAATGGACTGTATAAGAGGCAACACTTAAGTCCAAATGGCCAGAGAAGGCTCCACCGGCAGTTGTTTCCCACTCTGAATTCTTAACTCCGCTTACAGAAACTGCAGTTGTGCGAGGAGCATTTCTGTTTAACAAAGCTTCATGTTGACTTGATAGGCAGCACAGTCTTTGAAAAGAATCTGAGCCCACAGTGGTAGTACCAGACTCTGCACTTGGAAGCAAATCTGAATCATGTGAGAACAAGCTGATTATTTAAATGTTTTTGTGTTAAGTGTAGTGGGACCTTTGAAGACTTATTATGAAGTACTAAGAATAGTCTTAACATGAAGAAGGTGCTTAATATCATACATAATCTATCTTGTTTCTGAAGTTAATGGGGAGGAATCACCAGAAAAAAAGCAGAATTGCAAAAAATATTAATGAAATAAAGATTGCTGCAGGCTAAAACCTGTTTGCAGTTTGCAAAAATAGTCTCAATTTTTCAGTCTATTTGGGTAGCTGGAGGTAACCTTACAGTGTTTGTACGTGTACATTTAAAACATAGCCAATTACTATTGGTATGAATGTCTCTTCCAGTACACTGTACCTCAGATTTTTGCTTAATGATATAACTTGTCTGACAGACTGACTGCCTTGGTTGTTCACATAACTTTACAGTTGATTTGTGGTATCAAAATTCAGGCATCTAATTTAGCAAAATCATCATTTTCTAATTGGTACCGAGCAGAAGTCATCATTTTCTCCTGTTCAAGCCTGTACATGTAGCAGTACTTGATTCAGTTCCAGCTGACTTTGTGGTGTTTACTTTATTTGAAATACAGCAGATGATAGATACCATGAAAGCAAGTTTGTTTATGAACAGCCATCTTGTTCTTCTGTATAGACAAGAACTGTGCCTCCCAAGAAAACTTTGGAAAAGGTGGATCAGACTGTAGGGTGCTAAGATATCAGTTATGGGGTAGGAGGGTCATCTTCTAAAACACATAGGGCTAAGAGACTTGCTTGTGTGCTCCCAGTTACCAAGGACCCACAGGAATATGATTTCCTTTCAACAATTTTTAATCTGGTAGATGCCTTCAGGTGTCTGAAGGCCAGAAACATGAAGATGCAGTTTCTTTTGGTAGTACTGTACTAGGAACTGTCTTCCTATAGTTCCTTCAATAATAAAATAAAAATCAGAGTTTTTACAAGCTTCTGGTGATAAGTATCTAGCACAGAAAAATTACATGGTATGTATGTGTTAGTGATAGTCTAGAATTGTTTCTTTGATGTTTCAGACAGACTAGGAGTGCACAGTGAGCTATAACATAAAATCTAAAGATACTGTTATGAGAGCAACACTTTGTGTGACTACACAGGGGTTTTTTTAATGTTGTGGCTGTTTGGGTTCCTGGCATGATGATTTGTGACTTAAGATTAAAATCACATTGCCAGGGATTACCACGCAGCCATGACCACAGCTGCTAGTAATGAAACTCACGATAACTATCCAATCTGTGCACAGCGTGGAGTCCTCTCCGTCCATTAAAGCATTAAAAAGAGGAAGGCAGCAGACGCATCACAGAAGAACCTCATCTGATAATTAGCTATACCGAGATGGAGACCTCTCTGGTGAGGTGCAGAGCTTAGCTGATTGGTGAACAGTGATTGTTTCCCTCTTTGTTCACAGTGGCTAAGTTCTGCATCTGAAGAGAAGGGGAGAGGAAACTTTGCTTAATGTCAGCCTGTGCAGGGCAGGAAGCATTTGCTGGCCGAGTTACCTTGCTGCTGAATGGACAGATTTACAATGAATCCATGCGTATGAGATGCAGTATACTGAGGCTGAGAGGCAGAAGTGACTTGGGGAGGACCAAAGACTCTTGGTTTTAATTGAGAATAAACAGCACTCCTTAAATTCTCAGTCTGACTGCAAACGTAAGGCATCACCTACAGTAATTTGGTTACCATGCTCTTCTGACGTTCAGAGGAAATAAATTACTTTAAACCAGAAATGTCTATAAAGCTTTGTTTCATAGTCTTTCTCTTTAATGGATGCTGATCTTTCTGCGGTTGTAGCTCAGCACTGTGTATCATTTGCAGGAAATGGTCGTTCCCGACTGGAGCTGCTGCTGTTGTTCCAGGCTGTTAATGGACCCGTCCTCCAGTGCCTACTGAGCTGATATCAGTTATCATTTTACACACTGGCTCAGTTCAGCAGGAACAGGAGTCGAGCCCTAGCGCAAAAAAAGGTGTTGCTTTTCTAAGAGCCTTTGAGAAATATTGTTACTGTTTTCTCTCAAAAAATGAATTAGTATATATTATGATGTCCTGATGTTAAACATTAAATGGCCTAAGGTGGAAAAGCTGTTTAGAGAACTGTTGCTTTAAGATGGGAAGGTATGTAGATATGTAGCACAGTGTTGCTCTGGTAACAGACTTCCAGCATTGTTTTCAGAGTAACCTGCTAATAACCCAGAGAATGTGCTTGCACTGTGCATCTTCCCCATCTTCTCCAGATCTTGTTGTGGTAGCTCTAGAAATCAAGAAATCGTTAACTCTGTAACCACAGTTATGCTCTATTGGTAACCTAAAAAATAACCCCATTTGGAAAGATGGGACAGTCAAGAATGCACAGATACTCCTTTACCGTGACAGAATAATAACTTTTACTGCTGTTTCCATTGCAGGAAAGATCACAGAGAAACTCTTTTAATGTATCTTCTACTAAACCCCGATGGTACTAGGATTTCACTGACCCAAGACATCAAAGGAAGGATTATGTGACTGCTAAAACAATCAGCTGACAACATTTACCTCTCAGTATTTATGTCTTCCAGAGGCTCACTGTAACCAAGAACACACGTGCACAAAACAAACTACAGACACACACACACACACACGTATGTTACTGTGGCTTTAGGTAGTTCTTTAATACAAGAGATTGGGGGTTTATCTTTGCTCTTTGGTGATATAACCATTCCAGTTTGCAGATGCCAAGGACTCTTGATTTGAGCTATTTTATGCACTCCAGTAATTTGGCCAGCATTAGTAATCTCTGAAATTCAGTGAAACTACTCTGTACTTAAAATTTTGTTTGTAACTTAAAAAATTAAATTAAAAATTAAAAAGCCAATATGAAATTGGGGCTGGGGAAGTTAATTGGAAATGGAAATAATCTGTGAAAAGTGACCAATCATCCTGGGATGGGATTTAAGGAAAAAAAACAGATCAGCATTCTCTCTCATTCTTGTTTAGTTTAACTTTTACCAGAAACATCAGACCTTCCATTTTCTAAAAATGTCTTCCATACCTCCTGCTGCTCCTTTTGCACAGTGACATGTCAAGTGTAGCTCTTCTTTCTTAGGAATATGAATTACTCCACTGATCAGACAACATCTTAATTGTTCCTTTTAGAGAGTAAGAATTTAAAGCACAAAAATCTGTGAACATATTTACTTTGTATGCTATTGTTTTACATCAAATACTCTTGCAAAAATAAATACTTTTTTCAAGTATGTGTAGTCTTTCCAGTGCATAGTGGTTCAATGTTAATTTACAAACTTAGCAAAAAGAATTACCTCATTCCTGCTTTTTCAGTAGGAGAGAAGCAACTGAGAGTTATTAGTTAATGGATATTACCAAGAAAAATTAAACATGGTAATTATTTTTTCTAAAGTTCTTGTGCTCAGATTCTGAAGTAAGAGCCTGCCTCAGCAGTGACTTCAGTCCAAAGAGTACAGTTCCTCTTTACCTCACTACATTTTCTGCTCTACCCCCTTTCAGGCACACAGTGTCAATACCCAAATTATGTGACACAGCAACTTCTTCTAAATGCAGTAAGCATTAGGAAATTGTCCAAGAATGCACTGAGATACCACAGCGATTTCTAATATAGTTACACTAACACGTGTACTTGTTAAGAGGTCCTGTGCATAAAACAGTTAAGGTTCATTTCACAGGGTTTTCTGCAAAGGTCAGCAAAGGAAACCAGCTTGCTTTTTGCCTTTTTCATTGTGTGAGGGAAAGAAGTCAGACCTGGATAAGGCGCTTGCTCAAGACACCCAGAAATTAAATGTGTCGTAAGCCTGTTCAGAGCCAGTACTGTTAAAACTACATGGCAGGTAAGCCATTCCACACATTCGCAGATATCACCAAATTTTTGTTCTTTAAAAACAATTTACTTTTCTTTCATTTTAAAAAATATTGAGCACAGCAGTAGTTTATTTTGCTTGCTACAGCTGTTCCAGTCTGTCTCAGCAGTATTAACGTGAGCATGAACATGGATTTTCCTGACAGCAACTCTGTGACCTATCGTGCATTGTAGCAACTGAGAAAATGAATGGAAAAAACCCACCAACATCAAACAACCTAAAAAAATAGCAGAGGTGGCAGCCCTTGCCCTGTATTTGGGTTTGTATGGCCTTGTGTTGCGACTGCAAGCATTGCTAAATAGAGTGAGGCTCCAGATTAAGAAGGAAGCTAAAGGTCACCGTAATTTATGAGAAGTAAGAGAGAACAGGAGACCTGTATGTACTGTATGGTAGCTTCATTAACATGATAAGCACTACCATTACTTTAAAATCCTTCTGAATCATGTAAAAAGTTCTGGGAGTGAACCATACAAAGTATCATTTAATTATTTAAGATTTTAATAGGCCCTACTGAATGCTCATCAGGAAAAAATGTTACTGTTCATTTTACTCAAGATTCTTCCAAGGTGGGTGTTTCCATATTAATTTCCTGCGAGGAGGAAGTTGTAGATTCTAATTATAGTAAATAAAAGCAAACAACAAAAAAATCCTTTTCCAAACTTACTATAATTAAAATCATTACTGGAAGTGATGTTTTATCAAATGATACCTCTATCCAGACTTGATTATCAACACATAAAAAACCAGTGAAGCTGCCCATTTCTTAAATTGTTTGTTCTTAAGTATAGTCAGGTATTTGGGGAAAGTGGCAGAAATGATACGACATTAAATCTCTGTTTCAAGGTGAAAGCTAAGACTTCAAGGCTAACATACACATCAATGTATGTGGCTGTGAAAGTACAGGTCTTCACATAGATGTGTCCTTGCCCCACTTAGGTTTCATTCTTCTTCTGTTTCATAGTCAGCCCCCTCTGAATAAAGCTTGTTTGCTTTCTCCCATCCCTAGTTCAGTCCTTTCCAGAGTGGTAAATTTTACTTTGGATAGCATTAGAAAGCCCAATGCAGAAGGCTGGATTGTCTCCCACTTACTTTATTAGGCCAGCACCTGGCTAGGATCTCACTGATTCTTTCCTGGATATAACTTTTAATGGTAAAAATTAATCTCAGATTAAGCTAAAACTGTATCTGTATGGTTCAGCAAGGACCAACATCTGTTTTCCTATGCCACTTACTGGGTCACTTCTTCAGAGTAAAGGCAGACCATAATGGGACAGTGATCTAGGCAAATCCCTTGCCCCCTCAGAGGAGATGCATTCCTGGTCATACATTTGCTGCTACAAACACATACTATTTTGCTGACAGCTGTTCCTCCGCTTTGTCTTCTGTCTTCAGCTTTGCTGGGAGGTGTTTGCAGTTGCTGCTGCCTCTGTGCTTTCTCCTTTAGGAGGGAATTAGCTGTACCCTATTGCCCATTCCTCACATGTAAGAGGGAAGGGAAAAAGGTCTAGCCTGGAAACAACAGGTCTAGCCAGAAATGCAGTCTGAGAAAGCGGGCAGCTTGAGGAAACAAGTAGGATTCAAGTCATAAGGACCCTATACACATAAAAAGCACTGTGAAAAAAGATATTACAAAAACAAAACAGAAGTTCTCTGGAGCTAGGCCATGATAATGTATCATGTAGAACATGGCAGCTAGAATTTATCTCCACAGCTGATGAAACTCTTGAGAACTAGTATTTTTATTACAGAAAATTTTAGCTGTTCTGTTAAGAGTTTGCAGGTGTAGGCTCCTCTGCAGGAGACCATTACACCTTTGTAAAAATGGACAAGCAGCTAAGTTACAGTGTGCCATTATGTGCCAAAGGCTTTACAACTTTCCGATTGATTCTTCCCATGCAGAAAATGGACTAGAAATATCTGGAAACCCCACACCTTTCAGGACTGGGTCACTCCCAGGCCCCCCTATGCCACAGGCAGGTGGTGGCAGGCAGTGGTGGGTCCTGCACATGCTGCAATGCTGGTGCACAAATGCAGTGAGTTGCATGTTACAGATTGTTGTGCTGTATGGCACTGCTGTCTCAGCTTTTGTTCTTGAACAGGGAGACATTTCCATACCTTCATAGGTTTGTCTTTCCATACTCATAATTTAAGAGTCAGGAGTAGTTGTATATGAATTACCTAAGAACAGTCCAATTTTACATCCGCAACTTAATGGTATTTTCCTCTGACCAAAGCATACTCTCGTAATGTGTACAATATATTCTCATAATAAGGTACTTCTATAGCAAGACTACCATTTGACATAAACCCACATACTGAGCACAAAACCTTAGTCTAATTCACTGCAAACCTTGTTCCAGGACACTAATTCTTAATATCTAAAAATAAATCAATACATTTTGTGATCTTTTAAAACTGTAAAGTATCTATATTGCTGCTACAATTCCTGGTATTCTTGAGTCTGGTTTGATATCTTCTATAATGGGCAAAGATTTTAACAGACATGTAAGTGCATTTCTGATCTTGGCCCCCATCTTTGATGCCCAGACTAGTAGTCCAAAAATAAATTAATTACAAGAAAGTACAAGGAAGCAACCAAAAAGAGAAGCATGACTCATCTAGAATTTCACCGTAAGTATACTGAGTTTAGGTACATACAAATACTGAAGTGAACGTATACACTAACATAGATATGTTCTGTGGGCGCAACATATTGCAAAAATTATTTCAAAAATTTACCTTGCTGTCGGGGTGACATTTTGTGCCATGAAGTACGCCGGTGAATAAAGAAATTGAGACATTTGCACAGTGCTTAGGAGATAAACTGCATTTGTCCATTTACTCTGGGTAAATCTGCATGCATATGTTCTGCACAAAATTCAAGGCCTGATTCATGCTGCTTATCACTGCCAGAAGAATGGGCATTTGTTATAACTGTTATTTAAAGGCATGCAGAAATTGCAGTTGGGTAAAGATTTGCTTTTTCATGATAATGTACACATCACAAAATGGAACAATTTTCAGCTGAGCATCGCTTTGTATTAGCACAGTACCCCAGCAGTAATGCCCACAGTATTACCATGCAAAAGCCTGGTTTTGCTTATTGCCCCCCTTGTAGAGATGACCACTCTGCTGTCCTCTCTCACGTGTCTGAGCAGCTGGACATCACTGAAACCCTTGGTTAATGTAGCTCACTTCACTCATCTCTGAAAAATGCTGTTTCTCTGATTACTTCCAGGCTTTTCCTCTGGGCTTGCTTGGAGCAGTGGGACTCTCTTCTGGGACATTTTATTCATGAGCCAATGGTGTCTGTTTTGGCACCAGCCATCTTAACTAGATGTTGCTAGATCTAAACAGGCTAGTTTGAGAAGCTGGTGCTTGGCACCACTTCATCTTTAATTCTGAAAGGACAGTGGCCATCATCTACTACACAGAAACAAGTGTGCGGGGGTTTTTTAACCTCATGTTAACCTTACATTGTTACATCATAGTATCATCTAACTTTGTTCTTCCCTTGCTTTTATATTTGGTAGTAATAGCTATCTGCTTTACAACTGTACCCCCTTACAGTCAGCACTTAAAACCACAAAGCTAAACTAAAAATTACAGTGTGTCAGCAGCCTTCTTGCTCCATTCAGCATCTATCTCTCAGAATCATAGAATCATTTAGGTTGGAAAAGACCTTTAAGATCATCAAGTCCAACTGTTAACCTAACACTGCCAAGTACACCACTAAACCATGTTCTTAAGTGCCACAACTACACGTCTTTTAAATACCTCCAGGGATGATGACTCAACCATTTCCCTGGGCAGCCTGTTGCAATGTTTGACAACCCTTTCAGTGAAGAAGTATTTCCTAATACCCAATCTAAACCTCCCCTGGCGCAGCTTGAGGCCATTTCCTTTTGTCCTATTGCTTGTTACCTGGGACCAACACCACCTCTCTACAACCTCCTTTCGGGTTGTTGTAGAAAGCAATGAGGTCTCCCCTCAGCCTTTTCTTCAGGCTAAACCACCCCAGTTCCCTCAGCCACTCTGCATAACACTTCTGCTCAAGACCCTTCACCAGCTTTGTTGCTGTTTGGACATGCTCCAACACCTCAATGTCCTTTTTGTAGTGAGGGGCCCAAAACTGAACACAGGAATCGAGGGGCGGCCTCCCCAGTGCCGAGTCCAGGGGTAAGATCCCTTCCCTGTCCCTGCTGGCCACGCTATTGCTGACACAAGCCAGGATGCCGTTGGCCTTCTTGGCCCCCTGGGCACACTGCTGACTCCTGTTCAGCCGGTTGTCAATCAACCCCCCCAGGTCCCTCTCTGACTGGCAGCTCTCCAGCCGCTCCTCCCCAAGCCTGTAGCGCTGCTGGGGGTTGTTGTGGCCCAAGTGACAACACCCAGCACACACTTGTTGAACCTCATACAGTTGGCCTCAGCATATCGATACAGCCTGTCCAGATGCCTCTTGGTGTGCCTGAAACACCCATTTAACTGCCAAGTGTAATCAATTAAAATTTCATTCCAATTTACTCAATTTTACATCTGAAAAATGCTAGTCCTTTTTCTTGTTCCCTAATGTAAAATGTAAGACCCTTCCTCCCTCATTCTGCCTTTCACACACCCCTTCCCTACAGCCATGGCATCATCATTCATCTTGAACTCTCTCTTGTTCCTGTCAGTAATACAGCAATATTATTCTGCAATACTACTGTTAAGATGTTGTCATTAGCACTGCTTCTGCTGAAACGGCCTTTCATGCCCTAAGCTTATTATCATGTTCTGTTCCTTTTGACCACAAGAAGGCTTTTTAGTAAGCTCCCAATTTTAGTTGAGGCAAAAAATTGTCCCTATTTGCTTGAATATAAAAAAAATGCAACTACATGACATAAATGCTGAACTTTCTTAACAGAGATGAAAAGTCAGATGAATAATCACTCACAAGGGTGTACATTTTATGCAAGAAGAAGTAAGCCCATCTACTGATACTTTATGGTTTCTATACGCACCTTCTACCTTAGCACTTGCCTCTCCTTTCTTTAGTCAAATCACAGGAATGCATGGGTTTCCCACATGATAGCTGGAAGGGAAGAGTGGGAATTAGGAAGCAGTCATACTAAGAAAACAGTAAGACCAAAGTCTTACTTATATCTTAAGCTAGCTGATTCTCTTTTACCAACATCTAGTAGTGTCAGCATCAGCTGTAGGATAGATGCCATGCTGAGAAAAGCAATTGCTCGACACCACAGAATGAAGGTCAGTGCTGATAGTTGGTATATTTTTAGCATTGAGCATCCAGCACAAAAACCACAAGTTTACAACAAGAAACAAAATCACCAAAAATTATTCCCCTCTCTGTCTTTAAACACAGCTAGTGCAGCCTGGGGTCGAAACACACCTAGTATAGACTGTTTTAGAGGTGGTGAGGACCTACTGCTCCCAGTGCAGTCAGGAAGGCAGAGCTTACTCTGCGAATGTCTGAAAGGTCAGAGCTGAGCTTTCAGACTCACAAAAGAAAACTGAATTGATAGAGAAATTATCAAAGTGGCACCACAACAGGATGTCATGTGGCAATCATCTTCATTTTTTTATTAAATACATATGGATTGCCAGACTCTGCAATACATTTGAATAACTGTCTCAAAGTAGAGTTACTGTTGAAGTGGCATACAGTTACTGACCGGGCTGTTCAAATGCTTTATTTTTGAAACAGTGGCGAGACAGCATGGGTATAATACCAAACTCTCTTCCTCTTTTAATATTCTATGACAATTAAGTTTGCCAAGTCTGAAGAAATCAGGGCAGGGAACAGCTGACTTAAGAGACTGCTGTGTGGTTAGACAGAAGTATGTATGTGAAGGATCTCAGTAGAAAAAACAGATATTCAGCTCACATGTGATCTTACATGCAAGTTCTTCAACTTCATTCTATGACATTTGCATAACTTTGAGGTATTCAATCTTAAAAATAAAATTAAAAAAATAAAGTGACTGGATCTACCATTTGTACAGCCTGTCTACCCACACCGAAGAGGTAAAAGAAGAAATACTGTCTCCAGCTCAGCTGCTGGAAAGGCAGAACAGATCATCAGAATGAAGTGAATCTTACTAAGAATAGCAACATACTAAAATTTGTGCTAGGGTAGTGCCTGGAAGCAGAGCTGGCATCACACACATAGGGAACACAGGGGCTGACACGTGTCTTCATCTTCCTGGACAGGTACACCAGGTGGCTTGCACCATTACCTAACTTAGCCTAGCAAAAAACAGTTGGTTTTGGTTGCTTGACTCACTTTCTCCTAGAAACCCATTATGGATCATACCTACATTCATCTTGGTTCCTGGCTAGAAAGGTAGAGAGGGGGAAGAGAAAGAAAAGGCAATGCTTCTGCCCAAAGAGTAACTGCATCTGAGAGCTCACTCTGCCAAAACAGCAAGCAGAAGCAGGACTATTGAAAAGATGATCAGAAAAGCTATGATGAAAAAGTCAACAGCTATCATCTGAAACCTTTAAATCCCAACAGAATTGTCTTTCCAAAAGGGATGTTATAGCTTAATTGCAAGGGTTAGGCTTGACATTTGCTCAGTATCCTTTCATGGCCTAGGTCAAGCAGGCCAGGGCAAGCAACTACAGCGATTCCATCTGGCCCTAGAAATATGCTGTACAGTGTATTGCTCAGCACTGATAATGTGTGTTTTAGCAAAGAAGCAAACCCACAAGAAAAAGAAGTTGAACCATAATAGTTGTTTTTGCAATGCATATGAAGAAGAAATTTAGTGGTCTAAGGAAACGTCTATTTTTGTCATGTCTCCAGAAAAGATGGTAATGATCCTGCCTACTAGAAACTCACAGAACATGCCGGAATTCACAGACACACATACCATTAATTTCCATCTTAAGAATTAATTCTGTAGCAGATTTCAGAGCTTCTCTTCAGTGGAATTTAATACTGGCTTTTCTCTCTCTATTTGCAGACATCTCAAGCTGATACAGAAGTGCAGCACAGTCATGAGATTAAAAGCGCTTAAACACTTACTGGTAGTCTCTACAGGGAATGATAATACAGATGGGTAATTAATATCTTCCCCTACCATTAGAAATTAGTTTTGAATAATAAATGGAAGTTCTACCTTTAGACAACTTATATGCAGTAGAAATTACAGCATCATTAGAACAAAGAAAAGCTGCTTCTCATATGTGAAATATTAAGGGAATGTTTAACAGTAGCATGCAAATAACATTGCATGCACCTGTTTTGGGAGCCTCAAAATAAACCCCCAAGCTAAGAAATAAATTCAAAACGTCAAGTGACTAAACTGTATATACAGGCTGATTTGGCACATATGCATGGGAAATCTCAAGGACAGTGTAATTCAGAAAGTCAGTAAGTAAGAGGAACTCTTCATTATGGTCAAGAGTATATAAAAATGTGATCTTTTTAAGATGACAGTATGCATCTGCAAAAGTTCATGGGCCTAACATTTTTATTCAGAATAGCAGAGAGGGTCATTGTTACTGAGGGACTGCTTTTTTATTAAATGAGTCTATCATCTAACATAATACAGAAGAGTTAAGAAACATGCATTTAAAGTAGCAAGATTTGTTAAGAGATGGGAAGTTAGTTAAATTTACAGACCTATTAAAGACATAGTATTGCTGGAATTTTTTCTGCTACTTGTTGATGTTCAGGTTGACTGTCTTCTATGGAATTGTTATTTCCTAATCCTATCAGTACTCCAATTAAATTGAATATAAAAATCACAGCTAAATTTCTTCAACTGAGTTTTAACGTGTTTGGTTTTTTCTTCCTTCTCACTCTCTCTCTCCCTTCACACACATGCAAGAATATAAAATGCAAACTAAGGGACAATCAATGCCTATTAAGTATATTGCTACAACTCAGCTACAGCCAGCTGACATTTCAAATTTATCAGTGGCTGATGGCAATCCAATGCTTATCCTTAGCTGGTTCCTGGCCACTAAAAGGACTCAGTCACTGTGAGCACACTTAAGCTATCAGAAGAGGCTCATGAGGTTTATTCCTTCCCAGGAGCCAGACAGCTGGTTAAAGGAAGATGGCCAATGCAAGCAAGGGAAACTTTTCTGGCATTCACTAGTGAACAGACCACCTAACAGCAAATTCCCAGAATAAGCTACTTTTTGCTAAGGCAGCAAATGAAATGGCTACCACAAGCATATCTTTTAAATCCAGGCAAGCATTTAAGGAAAAATTGTATCACGAGTAGGAACAACTTGCCAGAGAGGTAGGTGGACTTAAACAGGCCTACATGTAGATACTGCTATGAATTAAGTGCTAGCACCAGCTAATTCAGCTATGTGGTTTCACTTCTGGTGTTGCCCAGCTGATTGCATAACAAAGCCACTGCAGAATCTCTGAAAAGTATAAAAACATGGATTCAGAAGCATGCTGGGTCCTCTGGTGGAGGACCATAATATTCCAGGGTCAGAATTTCTCACCTTCCTTACACCCTTCTTATATCACAAGAAAAACTAGATTTTAATTAGCATCACATTATTCACTCACAAAGAACATTAGCATTTTATTCTGTCATTGGATAATACAGCAAAGAAATGGAGTAAACCTGTTTTAGTAGCGTTCAGTTTAATAACTACAAGTCATTTTTGCTAGACTTTTCATCCTAAACTTGTATAATACTTCAGAATTTGGGGGGATTGTATCCCCCCAAAACCAACCCCAATTCAACGATATACCACCATGGCATGAATTCTAACTTACCAAAACTAATATTAACTCACTTGCATTTTCAGACTGATTTTCTATTATCACCTCTTTGCACTTACAATGCTGTGGGTATGGAAACTTGATCACAAATCCCGTAAGTAACAGATGAACATGTTACTACTAGTCATCTAAATTGCAATACCTGGTAACATACCTGTTCCTACCATAACTCACAAAATAAAATGTATTCTGCTTTGTATTTGCACTGTACTAAGATCTTGATTGAAGCTACAGAAGTGGCTTTTTTCTGAAGAAAATTGATAGAAACCACCCAGCCCCATGCTGGAAAGTCTGCAGAATTAAAAAAAAGCTGTAATTTAGCAGAAGGAAGCATTGTCAACAAATAAGTCAAATTTACTGTTTGTATTCTCAGTCAAAACAACTCCTTGAAGCAGAAAAATTTTGAAAAACTATCTATATTCAGTATAATATCCAGGATTAGGGTGTGTGCTGACATGGAGATTGCAGGGGAGGGAACAAGCTTCTTCAAGCCTGATTTCAGGACTCATCAGCTGGTTCTGCATGAAATTACAGGCCTAAAGGCTCCAAAGAACTTTTCCAGAAAGCAGTGATTACAGAGAAGATGCATGTTAGCTGGATAATGCAGTAGTCACCACATGAGAAATCTTCCATTACTCATACCTACCAAATCACACTGTTGCCTTCCACTGGCAAACTAACAAAGTGCCACAAAATCATGGTTTATATCTAAATTAGATCATAATTCAAGCACTGTGAAAGAGCAAGGAAGAAGAAATACAAAGATTTTAGCAACTGTGCTAAATAAAGCAAAAAGAACACCAGTACAGATGTATCTTTTTAAAGTTACAGATAACATTAATTAAGTCTCTTCCTTAAAGCCTCCTGAAACAAGTAAACTCTCCTTGTAATATTTAAATCATGCAGTACTTCTTAGTAGAAGCCAAACACAGGAAAAAGAATGTACCAATTCACTACTTATTTTTGTTCTTTCTGCCTTCACTGCACACTTCCTTCCTCCTTGAACTGACTTACCAGTACTTAACAGGATACTGATTTTAAGAAAGTTAGAAAAAATTTTATGCACTTTGTTGGTGGGAAAAAAAAAAAAAAGGCTGCACTGTGTAAGGTTGATCACAAATTCATCTCCAGCAACTGGAGATATACATATAAATATAATAACCATATCATTCACCTAAGAAATCTGTAAGAATCATATATTGCAACCTTGGTCAATTTTTTTTTTAAAGTAGTTAAATTACATATAGTTGTAATATGGGGAGAATTTAAGGACAGCCACTGAATCTGACAACCAACAACTGGATTATAAATTAAAGCAAAAAAAAAAAAAAATCATTCTCCCTTTGGAGACAAATTTAAGATTATTTATCATTCTACGTAGAGCACTCCACGTGTGTTCCCACTAGACAAATACGTCAGTTTGTGATCAACAAATAATTTAGTTTAATCCCATGCTTTTCAGAATGATACTGAGAGAATAGAAAACTGGGTTGCTTGAAATGTCTTTTTCAGAAATGTGTGCCTACCAACAACTGAAAAATTGCAACATCTCTTTCTGATTTTTCATTCAGAAATATTTTTAATCCAAAAAGAGAAAAAACTCTTTCTTCACAGACATACATTATGTATTTACTATTTCTTCATATGCTGGAATCAGATACTACAAACATTAACAAAGTGACCAACAGGAAATGTAACTTCCATAATATGTACCAGTATGACTCACTGGGAACAAAACTGTAAGAAATCAGTCAACAGCATTACAGAAAATAACTTTCCACTTCTTACAGCCAAGAGACACTAAGTACATTGTTTTTCTTTTCCCTTGCTCAAAAACAAGTGCTACCTTCAGAAAGCTGTGTAAATTTAAGATACATGCCTCTGATTTTATATGCAAGAATAGTATGCCAAGTAGCATCTTTGAACATAGCACAAGTGTTGACATTAAAGCCAGGTAATGCATGAAAACTTATTAGTGAAAAGACTCTTGTGGTTTAAAGCCCAGCTATCAGCCAAACACCACACAGCCGCTCACTCACCCTTCCCTGCTTCCAGGGATGGGGGAGAGAATTGGGGGGAGAGTGGGGGGGTTGGGTAAGGAGACTCGTAGGTTGAAATAAAAACAATTTAATAATTGAATTGAAATAAAATTAAAATAATAATTATAATAATAATAGAATATAGAAACAAGTAATGCACAATGCAATTGCTCACCACCTGCCAATTGCTGCCCAGCCCGTTCCCAGCTAGTGATCCCAGAGGAGAGAAAATGCCAAAACCACGATCATGGAAGAGAGAGACAGCTTCTCGGCCAACCTTCATTTATATACTGAGCATGACATTGTATGATATGGAATATTCCATTGGCCAATTTGCTGCTCTGGCTGTGCTCCCTTCCAGCTTACGTACCTGCGTACTAGCAAGACATGGGAAGTTGAAAAGTCGATTTCTTAGCAACAGCTAAAAACATCAGTGCCTTATCAACATTTTTCTCATACCAAATCCCATACTGATTCCAAAACACAGCACTATTCTGTCTACTAAGAAGAAAAACTAGCTCTATCCCAGCTGAAACCAAGACAAAGAGTTAAGATTCTCTGTCATTACTATTCTCCATGCTTTTTTTCCTAGTTAAGCTAAAAAAAGTCTCACAAAACTTCCTGAGACAAATACTTTCCTAAGGGTAAAACAGTAGGCCATTGCTCCTTGTCCATGCTCTTTGCATGAGACAAAAAACCTAAACAAAGAAGTAAGCAAACTGCTTCTGGACACAAAAGGAAGGAGAAGAGTTGTAACCATATGCTCTCTAGGAAATTTGTCCCTCAAACTGGTAAGTTTCCTTATGCCTATGTTGTGCTTGCCATTTTGTCTGAATGAAAAAAAAGATTTCTTAAACAAATAAACAATAGCATCAGTCATGAAACACTGATAATAGGCTCTACTGACAGCAACCTTCTACCCGCAGTATCTGTTGAGAGAGACTAGCTGTTGGTATAGTACTTTGCAGAGAACACTGTCCTGTGAAAGCTGCAGTACTGAAAAAAAAAAATTTAGCAAATCTGAGAGGAGTTTCACTTTAGAAACATTTTCAAAAAGAACTGAAGAGTTCAGGAAACACTGTTGATTTCCTGAGAACAAAAAGTACATTCACCATGAATCACTAACTCTCACCTGAGATCATCATTAGTTTCATAAAAGCAGAATTATGACAAAACATTTTAGGAACAACTTACCAACCAAGCTACTGAATATGATTTGCTAACAGAACCATGTGTAATTTGGGAGAAAAACAGATCCTCAGCCAGATAAACAAGGAGATGAGTGAACTGATTTAAATGAGGTCTCTTGTTAAAAAACGTGCTCAGAACAAAATTTGCAACCATCTTTAATATTTACTGTTATGTTCTAGAAGGTTAACATTTCCAAACAAGGGATTATCTTCAAATATATATGAGGAAATACAAAGTTGCAGAAAATGCTTAAGTAGTTGTTTTCCTACCCTCAGTAACTTGCAGTGCAAGACATTAATCAAAGTCTGACATCTAGATAAAGATCTGATTTGTTAGCTTGATAAACAGACAACATTAAAAATCTAAACTTTCAATGTTAGTTTTTGAAGAAGTTCATTCAGCAGCTTCACAGTACTTTGATTTTCTTCTCCAATACGGTTAATTCTGTATGCAGTACGGGTAAGAATGCTACAAACTTCTTTGCTTGTATCAGTTGTCTCAGTAATCTGAAGGGAAAGAGAAGATTGGAAATAATGCAATAATGTTGCTAAATATTAATAATTTTAATATTTGCAACAAAACCATAGATCTGTCCATCACTCCTGAACACCTGAGATGCTCAGGTCCAAAAGCAACTTCTGCCCAAGGCATCTCTTTCCATACATCTTTGTGGAGCTGAGAAACTTTGAGATTTCTACTGTTCTCTCAAGTGAAACAGATCAAGAAGTCAAAAAGTTTTTAAAAGAAACACAAATGGACAGACAGTGTAACCACTTAGAAGTCATCTCCTTAGAAAACAACTAAAAACGCATGAAGGTTTTGGGTGAGAAGACCCTAAATTGCAATTTTGCAGATCAGGAGGGATTTTACACCACATTATCTGCTGTGTTAATCCCAAAGTTTACCATGCTAACAAAAACCACTGCCATGCATCCCAATTTGGTTCCGCATCATTCTGCCTTTCATATGTTGTCTTTCAGGCCTCTTCAAATCACATGGAAGGCCTAGCCACACATTAATGATTACACAGATAGTCAAAATTAATCAGACCAGCATACTCTAGACTACAACAGTTCTTGACCACTCTGCACTGGGGAATACTCAGATTTTTGAAAGTAGTCATGCTGTTGTCTAGGAAGAAACAAGAAATTGCCTTCGGTCTTCTTGTAGAGGTTTAAAGTAGCAAACTAGTATATTACAGCATCACCGCTCAACAGCGACACTCCTCAAAAGAGGAACTAAGACCAGCAGACTGTGAAAGTACATACAGCCCTCCTAATTTTATCATTACGCTCTTATGCTACAAAGAAACTGATGTTCTGTGAACTTACACCTAAAATGCTAGAAATATCGTAGCCCTTCTTAAACAGAAAAATCTTATGTCTGTTTAGTCAGCCAGAAGGAATAATCACCAAAATAGGTTTCCAGTTTCCTGGGTCATAAAATCACACTCCTTACACATGCCATATAGCCTATACAGATGGAAAAGCACACTGCTGCTTAAAGGAAAAACTTTTAAAGCGCTAAAACCACACACTGGCCCTAGATCTGCTTGCACAGGCTTCTACTTCTTAGAAGAGTAAGGTTTTAGAGAGGAACAAATTCCTAATCTCATGCTGAGACAGTACTATTTATCTTGAGAGACACAAACACATTTTGTTGTTTGCACAAAATTTACCTGAAGACTGTCATCAACAATAGCAAAATACTGTGGCATGCATCCCACATTTTACTTCTCTTCAGACTTTTCACACCCTAAGTTATAGTCTCTCAGGTCTTCCTTCTTTTTTTCCTCTCAATTATCACACCATTTTCCCCTCTGGCTTTGCTAAAGCACCAAGCTTCTGCCTTAGCAATGCTAACTCTTAGTAACTAGCTGTTTTACGTACTGGCAAACAGAGAGAAGACAGTTCCATCATCTCTGGAGCAACTGGATAATAAAGGGAGTGATTTATAACTGGGAAAAGCAAAATGTTTGCACATGCTCTCTGTGCCAGGTGCAAATGAACTGTAGGTATCCCTTAACTGCAAGCTACTCCAACTGTTTCTGCAGCTGTATAGTTCGGATGCTAACCTTTTCAGTGAGATTTTGTCAAGAAAGAAAATATTTTGACTGTAGCTTAAATAGGTATGTAGCAGGTTAGGTATAGTTGTAGTCATGATCTTCTTTAATTCTCTGTTATGTGTTTTCTTTATTAAGAGGTAGGAACTTAAATTCAAAATAGAAAAAAAAACATCTATTTTACTTAAGCTGAAAAAAAAAAGGAAGAAACACTTACATGGTAAATAAATTCCTGGGCAATCATATGTCCACCAGAAGAAAAGAGCAAAAAGTTGGTAAGAAGATGTATTATAAGACGCTGGTTACAGCACTGCTCTATATCCATTATACTATGTACAGCAGCCTCCAGATCTTTGACAGAAAGAACTGTACAGCTGAAGAGCATCATTAGATGATTGTAGACTGCTTGAGCTTCTACCTGTAGGAAACAATTTCAACAAATGTGGGATCAGAGAAGAGTAAAGGTCATATCTATCATATTTTTCCTTTGGATTTATTTACTAATAGGAAACTGAATTCTTGGCAGAAACTACCCAAACATGAAAACAGATTGAATTTAAGCAGCAGGAAGAACAGGGAAGGAAGGGCCGTACACATTTCTCTTACGCTGATTCATACACACATACAGAGGTGGACAGAATGGATTTTTTAAGTTTCTTTGGTCTCGCAAATTAAGCAGGAAGGGCATCAAGCCAGGATTTGACCTTTTTTAATAATAAAAGGAAATGGAGAAATTCCCTCAGAAGAACATGGTCATATTTTGCATTGTGGGAAAAAGAACAGAGGTTCCTCAAGGGCTCATTTCAGCATTGCTGCTACAAATCAATTAAATCCCCATGCAACCTGACCTTGGCTGATAAAATGTTCTGGTAAGAATGAAGTTTTTTTCTTCTTCCTGTGTTGTTTGCAACTTATGCTTTTACCTTTTGAGTTAGCCAATAAAAACTAATTTTTACTGGTAGCAGAAAACAGAAGATTTTGGCACCTACACAATGGAAAAAGAACTATAAGCAACTGCTGAAAAAAAATCCTAACAATTCTGTTCTCTATGTTAAAAATAAGCCAAACAAACTGGTAGAAAAAACCCAAATGAGTAAGTGCAAGAACAATGGAAAAATATACCACGACAGACCCAAAGGAAAAGAACACCTGTTTCTCAACCGTATTCATTAGGACAATTTGTTTCAGTCATTTACCTAACCTTGCTTTTCTCATCCCTGTCCTATTAACAATTCCATATAAAATAATCTGAAAAAGCTGTTATTCTTGAATCATATCCACAGTTACACCTGAGGCAACAAATGATACCAGAACCTTAAAAAAGGTAACTGGAATTCTTCAAGATTCTTCATCCTTCTGTGCATCCTACTCTTGGTGTGCCTCCATCCCATTTGCCAGAGACTGAAGATTGGTAGTAGTATGCTCTGCTCCACGAGCTCGCATACCCTGTCAGACTCAGTACCAAAGTTACTGTGACCAACCTCCAAGTTTTGTTCCTCCAGTGTTTCAAGAGTCTAGAGGTACAAAAGGACTCCACCAAATTAATAAATATTGAGAAGCAGAATATTCAGTCATTTCTGCATGAGTGAAGTCTAGTGAACAGCAAAAGTAGACTTTTTCTTCTTTAAATCATGTTTTTCATTCTTGCTGATATATAAACTGCTACCTAAAGTAAGTAGCAGGAAGACAGAATCATAAGTCATGAGTGCACACCTTTTCCCACAAAAATATGCTGAATACAAAGTCCTCTATCTTTGCCTTCATTCTGGCATCAGCCAGAAGTTCCCATCCCATCTTAATCCTTAACTGGTGAAGGATGTTGAGGAGAAAACCACTTCATTTTAAAGAGCTGAGAGCTAACCTGCCAAAGTACAAATTAAAAGAAAAACAAATATCCAACTAAGAGCAGAAGGTTTGCATGAACTGTGGGAATGCTTCTGAAGTAGCATGACCTGTGGGAAAAAAAAAGTCTTACTTGAAGTAACTAAAGAAAAAAAACCATAATGAGCTGAAATATTAGACCTCTGGGAACAGATGAGTAACTACATGGGCTGTCAGTGGAAAAAGCTTTTTTCTCACTGAAGTTTGTCATACATTATGACAGAATAACAAACTGATAAAATAGGGGACACAAAGGGAGAGGATATGGATATGGGACAATGTGATTTCATTTTATGGTGCTGGAGTTAGAACAAGTGTTCCATACATAGATCTGCACTTAACAGTCCTTCAGTTTCACTCACTCATGCTTATTGCTTAGGTATTGCCTTCTTTCCCAAAACTGCATTCTAAAACTAGCATTGGTTTCTTTATCCCACTGTAGCTCCAACCTAACTTTGCTCAGCCAACATCCCACCGCCACTCCTAGACTATAAGAAATTCAAGAGAAAAAAAATTTAAAACTGATTGGGAAGTGCGCTTGCATTTGTAGTGCCATCTGGGTGGCGGGAGGGGAAAGGAAGGAAATAAAATATTGCAGAACACACTGTTGTACATGAACCATTAGATATAAAATGAATGCATGTTGTTTTACCAGCATGGTGTACTGATCTGCATTTTTAAATCAAACAATCCATTTTCAAAGTAAGAAAAACTAGAGATGCTGCAGCCAGATTCTGAATCTGGGCTTTGTAGATCAGACTGCTTGGGCTAGTTCAAACTTGCACAATAGGTCTAAATTAAAGGCTTTCATGTATTTGCATGCATACACAGACATCTTCATGCAATACACTGCTTCCTTCTGTTAGAAATCTAGCATATGGGAATAAAACATACTTGCTACAATCTCATACATGCCAAAAAATCTGTAAACATACGTAAGTGAAATCAGAATAGATGAGCAAGGTTAGGATTCAGAGTGCTTCAACTGCTGTTGTGATTTCTCTTGTGTTTTCTTCTCGGAAGATGCCATAACACAGGAATGCTGAATGCTGCCAGAGTAACTTAAAAAATACCATTCCTAGAGCAGTTTTACTTCTGATTAAAAGTGCCCAAGTTATCCAAGAAAGCCAAGAAGGTGCTAATCTATATAATATACTTTAAAAAGAGGAAAAATGTTTTCTAAATGTCACTAAGAAAATCCACAAAAATCCTCTTTCAACTTTGCCACTGCAACAAAATTCCCAGGAGACCTTGTAAAGCCAATACCTTCTCCAGTGTAGACCCTTCATTTATTGGTGTGCAGTATTTGTTTTATAGCAATAAGATACAAACAAACTGCTTATTGCTGTTTACTGTCACTGCATTACCCACCATTGTTTGAGTCCTTTGCTGATTTTCATTCTGAGGACAGTAGTAAAATGCCAGCAGCCACAGCAAAGCATCTGGTTCTACAGCAGCCTTCAGTAATTGTTCTGCTGCAATATCCAGCCATTCTCCAAAACAAGCAACCAAAAACCAGATTTCAAAAAGGTCAGCAAGAGAACTGGAAAATAACAATACAATTAAGTATTTCTTGTTATTTAACATTTTAAAATGTCTCAAGTTAACTACAAAGGGTTCTGGCATGACAATAAGAATCCTTAAACTACTCTTCAACAGATAATGCCCTACCTGCTAAGTAAACAGCCCTGTACTACTCTGTTATCTGCACTCACATTCAAAAGAGACACACTCAGTGCTACTAACAGATTAACTTCATCAGTAGAACTGTCCATAACACCAGTTTCTAATAAACTATGACAAAATATTATGAATTAAAATATACATCATAAAATTACACCCTGTCATTTTATAGTCTCCCACTGATGGATTTTCAAAACTTTAAATCATATCTTGAGTGTTGTATTCTAACATACTGTTGCCTTATACTGTCTTCTAATTTCTCACTATTGCTTTCTTGGGTTATTTTATGGTCTTTGATGATTCATGAGGCACATGTTTTTTGGTAATTCATGATGAATTACATTTAGATGGACATAAAGTTTTTAAGGATATTCCTCTCCTGACTTAAAATTCAGGTCCTCTTTGATGAAAATTTTGAAGGTATTTACAACTGGGTTACTGTAGTAAGAAAAAGAAAGGTGAGAATGGACTGTAGGTCATCACTTTGTCACATGCACTCTTCTAAAGTCAATACTAAAGAAAAGAGAAGTAATGAGGAGATGCAGCCTAATGGTAGGCACCTCCAAAGTAAAAAGTCAAACTGAGTGTGGAAGGAGGACAGACAGTAGGACAGCTGGAAGGAGATTAAGAACCAGGAACAATTATTCCTCTCAAGTTTGGCAAAAGTTTGAAAAATTATAAGGTTTTTTTATGTTTTATTCCTGAGGACTCCAAGAGCTCCTGCACCACCCTTCCCAGGAAACTCCAAGAGATCTTTGAAATTTCAGGAGTTGATGAAGTTGTCTGATACCAACACATCATCTGGGGAATGTGACAAAGCCCTAGTTGAACTAAACTGCTTTAAGACTTTTTGAAGAGGTGGGACGCACAGTTTTATGCATGAAGGCGTGGTGTGTGCAGTGTTCTATGTCTGGAGGATACTGGTGACTGATGATGTCTACAGGTATCCCAGAAATTGTTGATCCTGTAAATGACACTTTCTATACGCCACAGAATCTCAGGGCCTCAAAATCCTATTCCTAGGACACAAATCCACCACATCAGTATTTCTGGATAGGCATGATCACTGACATCAGAATGACATAGAGTCATGGAAAGAAAACAGAGTACTGAGGTGATGGCTGTAAAAGTCATCATTGTTGATATTCCACTGCTTTTGTAGGGGCAGCAGCATGGCTCAGACTGCAGGGAACTAGAGCTGTATAACAAAATCTGAGACTGAAATTCCTTAGCTAAAGGAACACGATCATCACTGGTAAAGTCTCTGAAGCTACTAGAATCTGGAAAGGCAACATTAAAAACCTTTGAAAAACAAACATATGTGACAGTGGTCTAGGACAACAGCCCTCCCATCAGCAAAATAATCTATGTCTCTGATCATAATTCAGTGCTGTAAAATGTAAGTGGATAGGCTAGCTTTGAAACCCAGTGATTTACAATCAAAGATGAAATTTAATTAAAAGTTAATTACTGAGACCAGATAACTATACTTAGTGTAATATTGACAGCATTTATGAATGGAAGTGTTCATAGCTCAAAGGGTAAATACAAGTCCTTAAACTTTAGGCATTAAACTAATTTTAACAGATACTTGGCAGAATAGCATTTAGTCCTTGCATAGAGAGCCTAGGCACCACTGCCTTACAACTCACCATAACTTTCCAGTACCATTGCAGAGCCTGATTTGGAGTTGTGTACCCTCCACTTCTCACTGCTGTTTCTGCCTGCTCTATAGTGGCACCTATGTCAACAGCTCCACTGTCATTGCCAAAAGTATCCCTTAATTTTTTCTGGTACTTCCCCCCACAGAACGTACATCAGTTGCTTTCTGGTTTAAAATGTCACATAACATTTACTGTTCACTGAGATGACTACATATAACAATAAATAATGGCACAGAAACAATCTGTGCCATTAGAATTGCTTAGAAGTACACAGAAAGCACCTTGCTGTAAGATTTACATTTGGTGAAAAATAAACCCATTGAAAAACAAGTTATATAAACAGAGAGCATTGACTATGGGAAGCAAGAGGATATGATGTATAGTAGTATTTTTTGCTCCTCTGTTAACCTTATTAAATAGAAAGGATGCAGAATCAGGAATAAAGCCATAAAAGAAAATTAAATACAGTTTCCTCATGGATAGTAGTATATAAAAACTTAAGCCAGATCATTTTCTTTGTAACTGAGAGGCATTTGGTAGAAAATATAATTGTTGCATGAGTTCTAAAGGAAGTAAGAGGATATTCTGGCAAGTACAATACTATCAAGCTAGTGTACTATCAAAGCAAAGGGGGAAAAAGACAATATAAGCCAAGAAAGGGCTAGGCAACAAAAGGAGAACAGACAGGCTTCTATTATTGTAATACATATGATGGATGGTATTTATTTTATTTGCTTGTCCTAAGTTTGAGTTATGTGTTTCTTTAAGAAGCCAGGGTCAGCTACTGGTCACACTCCAAGGGCGGAAGATTTTTGACAGATTTCAGGGACAAACAGGCGAGACATAGCACTGAACTGCAGCTCATACAGAAAGTGAGAAGCTGCCAGCAGACAGCCTGGCCACAGAGAGAACAGCAAAAAGCTTTTTTCTGCTACTCAATAACAAAAATAAAAGCCTCCATGAGTTAATTGAAACCAAGCATAGATGCAAGTATCTGTCTTCCAAGAGACAGGCGGACGGTTGTGTATCTTGCTTTGCAAGTCTGTCTGCCCTAGGCGTTCTAAATTTCTATTTAAACATTTCAGGTTTTAAATCAAAATTAAATCAGTTTCTTTGAATTTAAAAGCTCTTCACCATTCTTTGGAAAGCTCACTCTTGGGGCAGATCTAAGCAGACTCATATCCTACCTCTAGCCAAGTCAGGTCTCATCACACACCTGATAACAAAGAATTACAGGGCATCAACAGATATAGATGTATCTTTTTTCATTCTTTTCATATAATGCTAGAGCATCTACTATACCAAAACAGAATTCCTGTAGATAAACACTATCATTCATTACAGCAACTATTTGGACAAAAAAAGCTAAGGGCAACAGGTTAGAAACATGGGGTGCCAGCTCAAAGAGTAATATAACACAAACAACGATACTGCAGTCTAGCAGTCGTATCTTTATTTAAAAAATACAGAAGTTTGAAGTTTGGATGTTTGCACAAGCCTGAAGAAAGCCAATACAAGTTCCTTCAGAAACAGTACAGCTCACAACAGGCTCTTTCCAATATTAGCTACTTTTCTGGTTGTAAGAGTTCTCGTTATTCAATCCAAAATCAGTTTAAAAGTTTTGCAGGAGAAATTGCAGAGTAGGCAGGTAAGCCTTTCTGTTATACAGCCATCTATTTGCTGAAATAAAAAGAACAAGATTTTGTCTACTCAGAGGCTTATTGGTCAGGTTTATAGGTGCTACAAAGCTCAGGTTCAGTAAGTAATCTAAGTCCTGTTCTTTAAAACAAAGAGAGAATAAGAAAATGATGACATGTAGCCAGCAAAGACTTCAAACGACATGATTTTTCATGAAGTAACATATGCAAAGGACAAAAAGTTAGAAATACTGCATACCTAATGTTTGTATCTTCTACAAATGCTTTAAGCATATCTGAAATGTGTTTCAAGTGTTGAGACCAGCATGTAGTTGGCAGTCCTGAGGAGGAAGGATGAAAATAAAACTCTTCAAATTTTAGTCTGTCCAACTAGATCAGAACACTGAAATTAGCCATATTAACCTAGCATTAAAATTTGTGCAACTAGCTTTAGTTATCACAAAGCATTTAAAATTAATTTTTAAATTTCCCATTTTTTAACAATACCTATTACTGTGTTTCTTAGAAAAATTCATTAACAAAGCCATATAAGTACATCAAAGAATACTCAAACGAGGCTGATGTACCCTTGTGCAAATGCTGCCTCAATATTAAGATGTAACCAGTGGAGTAACATTCTCAGAGGCTCTTGTACTGAGCTGAAATTATTGCTCATGAAAAACTGTACCATATTGCACAGAGGTTTCTTGACTGACGAAAAAGGGAAACCTAAAAAAAAATATTAGGTTTGCAATCTAAAACATCAGCAAAATTCAAGATTCAGAGACAAACAGCAAGGCTATTTCTGGTAATATACATATGAAAATATTCACAATGACAGTTTCTAATATTGTAAGATAAGAGTATTTAGTATTTTTGCTACGCCAGTAACTTGGTTTTATTCCTGCAAAATTATGCACTCTGTTATTCACTTGTGGTTTAATTTTCTTTAAAGTTACATCTGTAGTATTGTTACACAAGAATTAAATGTTGCTGCAAAAAATATATTAAAATAATATAACTAAATACTAAGTCAACACACCCTATTTAGGAAATGGCAAAATTTTGTCTTCATCCCTTTTAAAGTTATTTTAAGTCATTTACAGACCATGCAAGTTAGCTAATGCTGAAAATATTTCATGAAGAAACTTACCAAAAGGACATCTGAGTAAAGCTGTTACAAGAGGCTGGTGATGATAAGGGAAGTAGGCCTTCAGTGGAAATTTATGCTAAGATACAAAATCAAAATCATTATTTCAAGATCTTTCTGGTCAGTTTTCAAAACAAACCCACAGTGAATAATATCATCTAAGGTAGTAACTAACAATATAGACTGAAGCAAGAGAATGGAAAAGTAACTCTACACTTAATTTTAGGATTTTTAATAATGAAAGAAGGCGAATATTTAGGAAAAACTTGCTTAGAAAAAAGTAGTTATTTATCATTTTTTAAATACATGCATTAAAAAGGATTCAGACTATGAAAAAAATTACATCTTAATATTCTTAGGCTTTTCCCCTTCGCTCTTAATATGCAGAGGTTAAAAGAGACATAATTAGTTTAATTCCATTTTCCAGTGTAAACAGGTTCACAGATCATATTAAACTAGTAATATCTAAAAAATCTGAAAGTGTGACGTAGATTAATACTTTCTGTTCAAAAATGGAAACCTAAATTTCTGAGGATCAGCACAAGGTGGGGTAGTTGCAGATAACAGACTTGTCCTCTATTTATCTGGGTACATGTGATTTGTGTATTTGTGAACACTGCTGCTTGTGTAATTGAGACTAGCAGCAGCATACATTTAATCTTTTTGTTCTGCAAGCATTTACTACAGGCAAATCTGCTATGTCGCATGCATGTGCAAGTGCAATATGAACTCCCTTTCAGGTGTACTGAAAACTGGCTGAATGGTCAGGCCCAGAGGGTGGGGATCACAGTCTAGCTGGAGGCCAGTAACTAGCAGTGTCCACAGGGGTCAACACTGGGTCCAGTCCTATTCACCATCATTAATGACCTGGATGATGAAGCAGGTGTTACCTCAGCAAGTTTGCTGATGACACAAAACTAGAGAGTAGTGACTGAGAAGCCAGTGAGTCATGCTGCCATCAGGGACCTTGACAGGCTGGAGAAACGGGCTGACAGGAACCTCATGAAGTTCAAAAAGGAGAAAGTATAAAGTTCTGCAACAGTTCACAGTGGGAGCCAATCAGCTGGAAAGCCATTTTGCAGAAAAGGACCTGGGGTTCCTGGTGGACACCAAGTTGAACGTCATCCAGCAATGTGCCCTTGTCACAAAGGCAGTGGTGAATGCTATCTTGAACTGCATTAGGCAAAGGATCACCAGCAGGTAGAGGGAGGTGATCCTTCCCCTCTCCTCAGCACTGGTGAGGAGCCACTGCAGCAGCCAAATCTGGAATACTATGTCTAGTTCTAGGCTCCTTAGTACACCGGAGACACACTGGAGTGTTCGACAAAGGGCCACAAGGATGATTAAGAGACTGGACATATGACTGGACTTTTCTATAAGAAGAGGCTGAGAGAGCCTGGAAAAGAGAAGGCTTAAGTGAGATCTTACCAATGTATGAGGGAGGGTGCAAAGAAGATGGAGCTAGGCTCTCTTCAGTGGTGCCCAGTAACAGGAACAAAGGCAATGGGCACAAGCTGAACCACTGGAGGTTCCATCTGATTAACAGAAAACAATTTATCTTTCTTTATTGTGAAGATCACTGAGTGCTGGCACAGGTTGCCCAGATGGGTTGTAGAGTCGCAGTCCTTGGAAATGTTCAAAAGCTGACTGAACATGGTCCTGGGTGTCCTGGTGTCAGCTAGGACAGAGATAATTTTTCTTCTTCGTAGCTAGAATAGTGCTGTGTTTTGGATTCAGTATGGGACTTGGTATAAGAAGAATGCTGATACTATACTTTTCAGTTGTTGCTAAGGTATCAAGGCCTTGGGGTTGAGTTCCAGCAAGTTTGTCAGCAAGTTTGCTGGCAAGACCAAACAGTGTGGTGCAGTCTAGACGGTGGAGGGAAGGGATGCTATTCAGATGGACCTTAACAGGCTCGAGGATGGGCTTGCGCAAACCTCATGAAGTACAACAAGTCCAAGTGCAAGATCCTGCACATGAATCAAGGCAAGCACAAATACAGGCTGGACAATAAGTGGATTTAGAGCAGCCCTGGAGAGAAGGGCTTGGGGGTATTAGTGGGTGGAAAAGTGAATACGAGTCAGCAATGTGTGCTTGCAGCCTAGAAAGCCAACTGTATCCTAGGCTGTTTCAAGAGAAGGGTGGCCAGCAGGCCGAGGGAGGTGATTCTCGCCCTCTTGCTCCGCTCTCGTGAGACCCCACCCAGAGTACTGTGCAGCTCTGGAGCCCCCAACATAAGAAGGACATGGACCTGCTCAAGCAGGTCCAGAGGAGGCCATGAAGATGATCAGGGGCTGGAGCATCTACCTCCCTTATGAGGACAGACTGACAGTTGAGATTGTTCACCCAAGAGGAGGGAAGGCTCCAGAGAGACCTTATAGTGGCCTTCCAGTACTTGAAGTGGGAACTGTGATTCTATGACTTTTCAATTTGCCATGTCCTGCTAGTGCACCGGTAGCCAAGAAGCTGGGAGGGAGCATAGCTAGAGCAATGAACAGCACAGAGGTAAACCTGTCTGGGCTCCTGAATTATGGCAAGATGTTACTGCTCAGGTAGAGAACATGGTTGTGAAAGCTCATCACATAGATGCTCATGTACCCAAGAGCCGGAACATTGAAGAACATCAAAGCAGCCAACAGGTGGATCAAGCTGCTAAGATTAAGGTGGTTTAAGTAGATCTGGACTGGCAACATAAGGGTGAACAATTTATGGCATATGGGGCCAATATATGGCCCATAGGGGCCTATGACTACTCAGGTCATCAAGGAAGGGATGCAGTCCTCCCAGCGCCAGACTACAACAGTGAGAGCTTCTTCCCACAGAGTCCTGCCCTTTTTCAGGTGGAGCTGCCTGCAAAGTGGGGTCCTCCACAGTCTGCAAGTGGATCTCTGCTCCACCATGGGCCTCTGGGGGGAAGGGGGGGGGGGGGGGGGGGGGGGGGCTGCCCTCTCATCATGGGATAGAGGGGGAGACTCTCTGCTTCGGTGTACCTCCCTGCCTTCCTTCTCCTTTCTGACACTGTCCTTGGTGTTCACATAGGTGTTCTTCTTGTAACTCCTACTCACAACTCCTTCCTCCCAGGTTCCCCTTTTTAAATATGTTATCACAGAGGTGCAGCCACTGTTACTAACTGGCCCAGACTTGGACAGAGGTAGGTCTGAGTTGGTGCCAGGGGAGCTTCAAGGAGCTTCTCACATGGGGTCATGGCTGTAGCCCCCTCCCCTGCTACCAAAAACCCCACCACACAAACCCTACACACAGATTGATTGTATCACTCTCCCAACAAACCTGGCATGTCAAACACTACGTGCTCACAATGGTAGAAGTAACCACCAGATGGCTGGAAATGTATCCTGCACCCCATACCACCACTCAGAACATTCTCCTGGGCCTTGAAAAGAAGTCGTGTGGCGACATGACACACAGAAAGAATTGAGTCAGATAATGGGACCTGCTTTTGAAATAATCTCATAGACACTTGGGCCAAAGAACATGACATTGAGTGCATATATCATATTCTCTATCATGCACCAGCCTCTGGTAAAATTGAGTAGTACAATGGGTTGCTAAAACCTGCACTGAGAGCAATGGGTGGTGGAACTTTCAAACACTGGGATACACACTTAGCAAAAGCCACCTGGTTAGTCAACACTAGGAGATCTGTCAGTCAAGCTGGTCCTACCCAATCAAACCTTCCACATGCTGTAGATGGGGATAAAGTCCCTGTATGGACATTAAAAATATGCTGGGGAAGACCATCTGGGTTACTGCTGCCTTAGGTGAAGGTAAACTCATGTGTGGGATTACTTGTGCCCAAGGACCTGGGTACACTTGGTGGATGATGCAGAAGGATGGAGAAGTCTGATGTGTGCTTCAAAGGGATTTGATTTGGGGTGAAAATAGCTGATGAATTGAATTGTATTGTATTAATTATTAAATAACCCTGTCATTGCATAACATCATTGCTATGGTTGATACATATTATACTCATGGCATCATATTAAGAATCACCCAGGTTAATGAAAAAGGAACTGATGAAGTCAGGACTAGTTTCAACGCTGTCATCCAACTTCCCAACTTCTTCAAGATCAAAGATCGAATTCTTCAACCTACAGACCATGAGCACTGACCACACCAGATAAAAGCTCCAAATGTAGCATAAAACAAAGACTACACACCATACTCCTGCTGTGTCAAATGAAACCCACTCCACTGACTGAGCCAACTCTGCCTCATCGTTCCTGCCTTGAAAGACTACCATGACAAATGAAACACAAAGTTATGGACTAAATTAACTCACTACATATTTTGGAGGGATGAGCCACAGACTAAGAGAATAGTATCTGTGTCCATATGTCAAAAAACAGGGAAAATGACAGTGATTCATTAGGATGTATTAGAAAACATGGAATCTGAGCATAACATAAGAAGTATAGAATAAGGGGTGGATACTGTCCCGGTTTTGACTGGGATAGAGCTAATTTTTCTTCGTAGTAATTACAATAGTGCTGCATTTTGGATTCATTATAGGATTTGGTATGAGAAAAATGTTGATAGTATACTGATGTTTTCAGTTGTTGCTAAGAAATCAAAGCCTAATACATACAGTATTCTCAGTATATGTATCACTGGCATGGTAAGACTCTAAAAGTCTACTTGTCAAGTGGAATTAGGTTAATTAAAACTTAATAATCCCTATACTAAAGTATGCATGTAGACAATTAGTCTGCACCAAAAATCCCCATGAAAAAGCAGCCCTTAACACAGTCAGTAGTAGCCAAGACAATCCACAGCATGAGTTACATATGAAAACAGTAAAGTAAGTGAAAACCAGTTTTCAGCATACCGTTTAAGCAAAGTAAAAAATGTTTGCTTCCTATCATACAAATACAGTATTTTAGGCAGTTCCTTCCTTACATAAGCCATCCCAAAGTGCAAAACAATGTACAAAGAGACAGAATGATTTTGGATGCGGCCAGTTATAATAATTGCTGTGATGTATAACTGGAAATAAAATTTAAACACTGGTGTAAAATATTTATCCAGCTATTTAAAACAAAATTTCAGGTGAAAACCACTGACAATTTCAAAATGATCATGGTGTTACCATAAAAGCTGGCAGAGGAACTCTCTAAGACTTGTTTTGGAGTTTTAGAAAGCAGGCATTCTTTATTGCAGCACTGGGCGCACACACAAATAGCTTCACAAAGGCAGGCATGCCCCCATATCTATAAGTGGCAGCTAATATACAGTAAGATTATACATATTCATAAAATAATCCTGAAGGAAATTATAATTTCCATCAAATAAAAAAATAAAGTTCTTAAATTTACAAGCAACATGACCAAAAAAATATCCTTAGTCAGCTTTCACAAACTTGAAAATCCGCTTGTACAAAACATGGAAAGGATTATGCCAACAGTGATCTCAGTACAACCATTTAAAAATTTTATTCAATGACTACATAAATGGTCTTTTTTCTTAAGTAGGTTTAAACCCCATGTTCCATTTATACCTTTTTCAGTCTCCCAAAACATAGAGGAAACAAGACTATTTCTAAACCCTGTAGCACTGTATTTTCACACTCTTCAGCTTTTTTTCTGCCAAACTTTGTTCTCTCTAAATGGTCTATAAGTTATTAGAAAAGAGCTATTTCTGACAGTTGCCACGCTGAAATAGAGAACTGTTCACCTTGTAAACCTGTGCAACTGCAAGACATGACCTGATTCTCTTGAAAATTTTGTGGGCATATCTGTTTGCCTAGCCTTTTCTTCAATTAACTGTACTATAAATTCCTAAGGTCTCAGATGACCCAGCTAGAAGCCTCTCTGTCCTCTGTCATTAATGGTTTTACTATTCTTCTGTGAAATGCTAATGAAGCACATTATGTCCTGTCAAGGGCATCCAGATACCACACAGATGGGTGCCTTATGAATATATGTAATACTGGTATGACAAAAAAAAAAAAAATCTGACCGATTTAAACAAAGTTTAGGAGACACTCTCTCCCTGCATTTTTGTATGCCAACTGTTACTCAATGTTATGGTTGATTCATGAACTGTGAAACAAGGGATTTTAAATTCTAATAGTGAAAGCAATACCTTAATTAGAGCCCCATGAATTAAACTGTATACAAGTTAAATAGAGGAAACTTAACATTTAAAACCACTTCAAAAAACTGGGCAATAGCCCATGTCAAAACGCCAGCAAATGAAGGACTTTCACCCAGAAGCAAATGCATCACCTGCACAACAGGATTAGCTCTCAGGTGTCTGATGGGTGTGGAACTTTTCTCCACAAAGTCACCCCCACCTGGGGCTACACAGTGTACTGCTGACATGCAGTCAGGGTGCCTTAAAATTAACATGCACAGCACCTATATATTAAGCAAGACACCTGCAGTTTCATCCTTAATTCATACTGCCTGAAGCTAGAAGACAGATTCAATCACTCTGCTAGTTAAAAGCCAGTACGTCACAGGTTCCAAGAAGTCCCAAAATTTTATTAATTCCCACCTCCCCAAAAAAGATGCAAAAATCAAAGGAACTGGAAGTTTTTTCAAATCTAAAGTGACAGCCATTAAATGATAGGATACTTTCCAAGCTTACATCATATGAATTGGAGTTAAACAACCAAACAAAATGGTCAGGATATGAAATGACAACATGATTTGGGAACCTGAAAAGAAGTCTGCAAAACAAAACAAGGCTTTTTCATATCTCCATTTTGAAATTTAAAAATTCTAAACTGATCCTGCTCTTGTTTATCAACACATACAAAAGTAATTCTACTTGATTCAGTTCAGTAAAACCTGTACTAAAATCTGTGCAGAAGAGGAGACATTAAACCTGAAGCTTTAGACTGAGGAAAAATTTCTAGGAGGCCACTGTTGAAGACCAGAATCTGAAACCAGTATGTATTCTCTGTCTTTTACCTTCTGAACAGGCAAGTCTGGCTATTCAGTATCCTACTTAGAGTTATCTGGGAGAATGGCATTGGGGTTATTATCTCTGTTTCACTTATTATCAGAAACCCTGCTACAACTGCCCCTTTGAAAATCACAGTTTAGATTGCAGAATTACTCAGGGTAAAGTCAGGTAAATTGCTCTTATTATTGGTTTCACACTATAATTTTGTTCACAGGTGAAAATATTTGAACTGCACTGGGTATAGATTTATATACAGCTGTAGAGACATGCTGTTATTTAGCTCATTATATTCAGTCACCACTCTTAACAGATGAATTGTTCTCATTACATTTCATATCTTCTCACTGAAAAGAGACATTAAGACAGATCTTGACTAACCTGCTTGTTTTCATTCTGATGAGCCTGAAGGAAGAGCTGTGTAAACATCTGTATTATGGTCATAACTTCTGGAGTTCCACTAGTTTCCAGCAGTGCATTCCTAAGCATTGAAAAATTAGATTACGACAGATCAGATAATTAGTCTGCCCATCACACCACTGTTAATTGAAATGAGGAAAAAAAAAGATAGATCCTATGTATGCTGTAGATTCAAGCTACGTCTAAGCTCATTATGGCAGTATGGAAACAGACAGATATACTAACTTTGCGGGCTTTTTAAATTTTATTTTTACTTTAAAAAAATGCAACTCCTACAAATAAACTAGATTTAGTAAATATGTAGAATATACATGCAGACACTCATAATTTACCCTACCAACAGGAGGGAAAAAAAGCATAAAATTAAAAGAGACTGCCACAACTTTGTTAAACGAATCTGGCATCTGAACAGTCTTACTGGGTTCAGAGCAACTATTCCCATGCCTGCAGTTAAGCATACTTTAGTGCTTTGTGAGACTGCATCCCATAGACCTTCTCAAATTAGAAAGTGAAATCTAGTAAAATCTCCTGGGATGTGGTACCTGGAGGAAAAAAAAAAATAAAAATCTGGACTTAAACTGTTAAACATAACACTCTTAATGGAGCCATAGAAACAAATAATCAAAAGCTGTTGATCAAATTTAGAAATAACATATTTTTAAAACTACACAAGGAGAGAGAACCTAAGTATTAAATAATACATCTGCTCTTCAATTGCTGTGACTCCTTCATGATCATTAAGCAATGAATCAGCAGAACAAACAGAAATGAGTGTATACCAAAGGTGTACTTTAGATCTGTAACTGCTACAGATTTAATTAGGGACCAATTAATTTCAGTGTGCTTTCAATGATGAAATAATAAAATTCGCTCTGGAGGCTCAGGAAAGCAAACGCTTTAACTGGCCTTCCATAAGGCGTAATGTAACCTTGAGCAAATGGAAAAGAAAAATCACATAGGCAGTAAAAGTGGAATTTTCATTCTCTTATTTGAAAGACATGTAATACTAAGGAGAAAAAATGTTCAAAAGCTGTCTCTGAGATGTAAGCTTTTTATTAGAGAATTATGTCATTCTTTCTGTAATGATCTAAAAGAACAGCTAACACGTTACTGTAACCGAGAAACTTTGCAAAACTACAGGCAAATATAATCACTCATATAAACACAAGAAATAGTACACAGAAAGTCAAGACATTCTAGGTGTATGGACTTCTATATAGCCACACATAGCAAAAAAATAAGCTTCTACTTGGGAAATAAAAACACAAGTTAACATCCCTGAGATAAAACAATTTAGCACAATCAACCTCAATAAAAAGCATGCAAATAGCAGGAAGTTATTCCTGAAAGAGACACAATGCTTAGATCTGTACTTCTAACAAAGTATTAACTTCCAAAATAAAAGTTTTGTGCCAGCTGCAGAAGCATAACACAGTTTACAAGCAATGAAGTACAAGTTCTTTATCAGCAGCTCTCATGTGACAATCTAAAGTATTATTTTAACATCTGCACACCACTTGATTATAGTGGGAAGGATGTCAGAGAAATACAAAAAAAATGAACACAAAGCTGCAGAAACCAACTGGTTTGCAAAAGCCAGCTAGCCTGCATAGCTTCACATAATACCAAGAGGACCTAAAACATAGTATTTTTAAAATAATATATTAAAGCTTTAATACCAACAGTATAGAGGAATATGCATACTAAGCAGTACGAAGCAAGCAAAGGAACTGAGATGTAGGCTGAGCAACAGGAAAAAACAATTTCTAAGATGGTTTCAAACACTAATACAAGTGCAAAATTTTATTAGGAAATACTTTGCTGGACAAAGCCCTGAATTATCTGGAGAAACAGCATCTCACCCATTTCTACTGTCTTCCAAATGGAAAGGGTGCAAAAGAGTCTTGTCTTATTTTTAGAAAATATTTGATACACTATGACCCTAAATAAGACAAGAACCTTGAACAAATTTTGTCTCCTCATACCATCACAATATATAGCCTCCAGCCTAAGACATGGAGGTCTGTTGAGACCTCCTGACAACACGTCTGTTGAAGTCACACCCATTTTCAAGTGCATTTTGCTTTGCAAAAGTGACTGGTCTCAACTATTCAGAAAATGCTAGCTGTGCTCAGACACTGGACCACAGCAACAGAAAGGACTGTCATAGCAATAGCTCCCAAGAGGTTCCACTCTCACAACACAGCAGCCTACAGTTTCTACAGCAGAAAATCTTCTGTTAGTGCCAGCACAAACCTAAAGATGCACAGAGACACACAAATGCCCCCAAACACATGCACCTGGGAGCCCTTTTTTCTTAAGAAGGGAAACACTTGAACAAAGAATATCAGTCACTAAATGCATTACTGTTGTATCAAAACTGTAATAGTGATAGCCCTGGCAGTAGATTCACTTAAAAAGAATGACAAAATAGTAAGTGAAGAGAAAAAGCCACTGAGAACTGAGTATGAAGGACTGGAAGCCCCCATGTGGTAAACAATACATATTACTTTAAAATAATAATGCATTCAAAACTAAACTCAGGCAGATCAATAGTTTCATGCCATTAAGAGATATCTGACATAAATCCTGATGACTATTAACATTTTATTAGGAAGGCTACACTGTATACTGCAAATGTTTTAATTGAATTCCATCTTCACGCTGGCATAGACCAAGTCATTTCAGCATTTATAATTTCCACCTCAAAATCATATTTCAACCACAAATGTCTACTGAAGTACAATATATATGATAAAAATTAAAGGCTAAAACACAATATAGTCAACTGTACCAGTGATTATTATAATGTAACTTTTATGTAAAGTTCACAAGATTTTTAACATTTTTCATTATTTGAAGTATATTACACAGAAGGGGACACTAAGGCATACATGTAAAGAAAAAGACATCCTGTAATTATAATACATCCCAGTTTATAATACTCCTCCTTTAAACCGATCATTTCAAACCCTTCCCACTATAATTTCAAAACTTACTTGAAAATTTCATTAACAATTCTGAAAATGGCAGGATGGATTGCTGCTTGTGGCTGTTGATAAACAAATGAAAGAAAATTAGTCATTAATAAGAAGCAACTCAAACAAGTGCCACTGTATAATTTACAGTTTAACTCATGGATGCTATTACACTGCAATTATTAAACTGTAAACCTCAGATTAACTCTTACTAAACTCTTAGATTTCCTCAGGAGGTTCTTCCAAATCACTACAACAAAGTCATGGAAGGAGATTCATAAACATATCAAGAATGCTAAACAGATGATAAATACAAACACCAGGATCTCAACCTGTTAATGGAAACAATCGCTAAAAATACTAAAAGGTGGCAGCTAGAAAGAACAGGTTGTTGCATGCTATTACTAGAGCAAGAGACAGAGAGTAGATTTACAAAAAGCTTTTCTCTCCCATTCACAGACAATCTCTTTTGGATGTAATCTGAGATTCTTGGTACATCTTCAAAATTCAATTCCAGAAATTAAATTTGTTTTATCACCTTTTTCTTTAATAGTATCACACATATTTTGGTCCCAAGACATTTTTTCAGAGTATTGCCTTCTGTGAATTTCGGAGTCTCTAGTCCAAGCTAATACCTCAGCATCAAAATGTGGGTTTTTTTAAACTAGTGAAGCTTTTTATCATGCTACCACACAAAAGACTGTTTTAAGAAAGTTGTCATAGTAAACATGCACTAGTAAACACACAAAATGCTACCTACACATTCCCCAATGCATATTTGCCTAAGTTAAAAACAAATTCATGCTTTCTGTTTCTGATGTTAGCACATGAAGATTTGATAAGAATATAGTTCTCAAACAATCTAGAGTAACGCATGTTTAATCAAATGCATTCTATAAACTTCAGGATGCATGGAAGGAATAGCTCTTATTAACGGCATTTATTGTAACAGCTTTAAGCACCTGATGCATTATTCTAAAGAAAACTTATGCATTTGTTTCAAGCTAAAAAGTACCAAGTAGAAATTTTTTTTGTTTTTAATTGCTCACAGTTATTATCCACAGTCCTCATTGTGGACTCTATCTGATCCCTATATGATAACATCATAAAGAGACAATCTTTAATACAAACTGTCTAGAAAAGCTCCTTGTTTCTCACAGTTGTCTTTGCCATACTGGAAATACTGGCACCTCATTTCGACGTTTTACCACACTTTCTTTGTCACATGGCTGTAGCTAGGTTGTCCTATTGAACGCGTGCCATCTAGTGTTCAACAGTATTTACAACTGGTTGTTCAGACGTGTGAAGAACAGCATGCAGCTTGTTGCAAGGCTGATCTCCAAACTTCCACTACTGGAAGGGAAAAAAAAAATGGCTGGATGAGGCAAAACTGAGATACGTTCATCCCCCCTTTTTTTTTCTCCAAAGGAAAACTTGGACTAGACTGTCTCCTGAGGTGCCTTCCAACCCCAAACATTCTGCAATTCTGTGAAAACAGTGCAAAGCAAGAAGGATGCTTTCCAGTCCCATGGGCTGAATGGTTGAATTCAGCCATTTCTCCACTGTCTTTTCACTCTACCTACCTTCACACACATGCTTCTATAATGACATACCAACCCACTGTTGCTTCAGAGTTGTTGAATATTAACTAGAAAGGGCCCATCAGCACACTGCCACACATATCAAGAACAAGTAAGAGTTCTTTTGAACAAGACCAAAATCAACGTGCTGTATGCAACAATGAAAACCTCTCCACCCTTTCCTGCCAGACAGCAGCTGAGATAGGGAATTTAAACAATTTTAGTTAGATGGCGCAAGACTGAGGAGCTTGCGCCAAGATGAGGGGGCTATGCACGAAGATATACCAGGTGCTGATAGTGTTGCTAAGATATTATCTTCTGGCTCAAACAGAAGCTTGCTCTCGTCCTTGAAGTGGTACAAGTCAGAAATAGATCACCTCAAATTCTAGCACAAACTGGCCTGGCGGTTTAGCCAGGAGCCAGGGAACAACCAAGGCTGCGCAGAAGGACAGGGTAAAAAGTTCATCAGCGAGGAAGAGGAGATACTTCATCTATACGACCCCCGCCCAGGAATTTGCAACCACCAAAGGAGCTCAACGCGCAGATGCAAGAGGAGGAGACTTAATTACCATGAGAAGCGAGGGGAGGCGGGGATATATTATGTATATGTATAAGCATTCTATGAATATGCATTATTTTGCAATATATAAGCAGGACGAGAGCTGCAAGGGGCACGCATGTTTGTGGTGGAGCGATCCCCCACGCGCCCAGCGCTGAATAAACCTACCTACTTTACAACTTCAAAGTTGTAGAGTCTTGTTTCCGCAAGTCACAACAATCTAAAGTACTTACTACAAGAAACCACAGCTCCTAGTATTTAATCTCCACTACTGAAATCAACATGAATTTCATCACTGGTATCAAAAGGGGTAAGAAAAAACCCAAGAACCCCAAACCCCACCGTTGGATATCTAATTCCACAAGACTTTGATCAATGGACTGCATGGATTTAATTTGCAAGCACTCAAAGTAAGAATGCTATCATATTGCAAAAGTCTCCAAGGCAATTTGAAGATCTGCCTGCTGCGTAGCAAGACTAGCGCAGGCAGCACAATTCTGCTGTGGCCAGCAGCAATTCTGGAGTTTGGGAAGGATTATCAGTTTCAGGAGGGGTTCTCACAGGGTTTTCATGCTGTTGTCATTTATCTCCTTATTTTTTCAGAATAAAAGGGCATTTTACATTTTAATAATATTGTCTGCAACTATGCAATATTTTTCACAGATAGTTCAGAAAATCAAACATACTGTCTACCGGGAGTTTGTTCCATCACTTTTGAAACATGCACAATGCACATAGCACTACACATACTAAAGCAAAAAGATCTAAACACAGGGAATTGGAGCTGCATGTGTGATATTATCATTATAAATTTTAAGAATATATGGCTCTTCAGGAAAAAAATTACAGAAACACACTATGATTTTTGAAAGAAATAAAATAGGAAAATAACATAAAACATTACATACACAAGCTCTGTAGAACTACACTAACTTTTGTATCTGTATTATCAGAAAGAACAACCCTAAACAACTAGTTTATAATACAAATCTAGAAATGAATACAGAAATGAGAAAAATACATTTGTAACTACAGGAAGCAAATAAATGGCAGAAGAGGAACAGACTAATAATCATACACGGCGTTTTATGCACATCATAGAATGCTCTGTAACAACTGCAAGTAAGAGTAAACATAAGGAACCACATTGTGCCCAAGATCACACATCAACAGATTTGAGGTGGTAACACCAAGTATACCAGTTGTCTTGACTTCCAGACTCAAATGCAATTAACAGGACGCCACACTTCTACAGTTAAACACATCTAGCTTTATGAAACTACTACACTGCTGTATTTCAAATGTCTGTATTTCCAGACTGTGTACTTATCTGTATTCCTGAATGTTACATTAAAATTAAAAATAAGAAATGTCACTTTTTTTTTCTTCTACAAAGTGCCACGTGGATTTTTTTTTGAAGGATGCACTTATTTTAAAAGCATAAACATCTTCTTACAGAGGTTTAAAAAGCTCCTGAATTCATCAACATTATGAATATATTAGTGTGCATTGTTTCAAAAACCTTACCATAACAACACAAGTTTTGAAAACAGGCAATACTGTGGGAACTGATTGTAACTTAACTGGAATGTACTGCAAGAAGAAAAAAAGCTTCTCATTTTCTCTGCCTATCCTTCCTCCTTTCTCCCTCATTAACGCCTTTTTCATTGGCACAGATCCCAGTGAAAGGTGAGTGTGGATCCATCTAGGCTCAAAACGTGGGGATAAGGCACAGCAAGAGGGCAGTGCAAGGGCATGGGAACCAGAGCAGTCTCCAGTTTGGTATCCTGTCAGGCAATACAAGAGTCACCATATCACCCACTAAAACTTTATTTGCTCTGTAATGCTGAAGCAAAACTAACCGCAAGGGAAAGTCCACAAGAGCTTTAACTGCAGAGCACAACAGAATTTCAATGCTGGGCTAGACTTGGGAAAGCCGACAAGGTAGAAAAACAAAAATGCAGCAGTAACAGATGGTTTATAAAAGAGAAGCCAACAAATTTTAAGTCCTCTCCACCTATTGCACTTTTCTTGCAATGTAACTTCAAAAGAAATACTTTGGAAAGCTGTCTAAGAACTGAACACAAACTATAATTGACACCAATTAATTCACATCTCTTTTTACATACATGTGCTTTAAAACTCTGTTTATATATATATCTACGCATTTCTGGTAAAGCATGAAATTCTAATATGTGTATTTATTTAAATTTTAGTTAACACACACATACAAACCTTACAGTTACTTCAGAAAGGAAGACATCCACTCACCTACCAAATTCTGAAAAAGCTAAAAAAACATTTGTGATGGTCACTTCACTTACTTCAGTTACTCTTGAGTAACTACAGAATTTGCAAAATTAATTCCAGTTTAATCCCCAAACCACAAACCTATACTATATAAACCACAAGTTAGTGGACCATCACATTACAATTACTCTTGAAATTAAAATACAGGAGTATTGCATATCAAGTTTCTTTCATAACAGAACTATGGTGGTTTACAACTATCTGGGTACCAAAGATCTCTATGAGGTTTATGTACAGTTTGGTTACTGTATCAAGTTATTTTATTTAGGTAAATTGAAATTTCCTTCTTATATACTATAATAAAATCACTAACATATTTCTGCTTATTTGTACTCTAGAGATTTTCTTCCAAATAGAAAAAATGGGTAATTCAAGCTCTGTCTTATGATTCAACTATTCATTATCATACCCATAAGGCAAACAGAAGTCACATTCTACAAATAAGATAATCCACCTGACAAAAAATGCATACCCACATTCCTAAAGAAACATTCAAGTATCTTTAGGCTAAGTTAATCATAGTGTTGGATTCAAAGTGCTGACTGGTCTAAGGTCCCACAAGTAAATTTATATTACCATGTACAAGTTGTACAAAAGATCATTAAGTATTTTAGAATACAATTTCTGGATCAAATCTTTTCTTCTATACTGCCTCTCTGAGGCTTCTCATCCTGTTGTTTGGTATGCCATCTCCCATTTATGCACTCTCCCTCTTATCAATGCCTATCCATCAGAAATATCCATCTTCCAACTTCCCGCTTCTTTCTCCCTCCATTCATTCCACTCCTTGTCCACAGGATGTCCTCTCTTAACCAGCATTCAAAGCTGCTGCGCTCGTCTTTCCCCTCTGTGAATAACTTATTTTAAAAGCATGAAGTCTTTGAAGCAGAGGCAAGTAAGGACAACCTAAGTGTGCTAGCACAGTAATGTTCCATTCTTTTCAGACATTAGGATGTGAAGGCAAGGTAAATATAACAACAATAAACCAATAATTAAAATTAAATTTTACTTCTTTTTATATATAACCTAGATTTTTTTTTTTTCTTCAGCAATGTGTGGTACCATATACTGTATTCAATTCACAATGTATCTGATAAAGAAAAATTGGGCACAGGCCTTGTAATATAGCCTTGTCTTCTGAAATATCTAGATACCCAGATGACATATGAAGTGCTGTTGATGCCAAGCATTTACAAGATTTGCAAGTATTATAATAGAGCCCTGAAATAGAAATTTGCAGATTCAATTAACAAGGAAGAATATTTAAAGATATCGTTCATTTCCCATCTAGAATACATACTCTGTAAGCAGTTTCATAGTCTGAAAATAAAACACACATGCCATTTTTTAGTTCTATAGATTTTATGAAATATATAATTTAAGTACATAGCACACATGCTATTTCACACTGTAATTACAACTGAATTTACATTTAGTGTTGTAAACTAGCTCATTATTTTGGAAAAGGTATTGTGTCATGTTTTCTCATAGGAAA
Source organism: Athene noctua (assembly GCF_965140245.1). Classification (NCBI taxonomy): domain Eukaryota; kingdom Metazoa; phylum Chordata; class Aves; order Strigiformes; family Strigidae; genus Athene; species Athene noctua. The sequence goes on along the minus strand of NC_134077.1, from coordinate 53,519,570 downwards.
GATTTTTGGTGTACTGTGTTGAAAACTAATTACATTTTAGCAAATGTTTTGTATTAAGAATTTTATTCAGGTTTGCAAACCAAACCAGGTAACTAAGCAGTCTATAATAAAATAATCTACACGGAATTCCAACTGTTTAAACTGCTAAACTCCCATGGGCCCAGAGATTGAAGTAAAAACAGATTTAAATACTCCCTGGCCTGAGTTTATAATTTTTTAAGACAGAGGCAGGTACTCAGCACCCCCACCAGCCAGATTCTCCTCTTCATCTATTCTTCATACGTGTAAAATTCAGTGTAAAAACTAAAAATTTAGTGACATTTGTAAGACTCAGGATTTGCCTTTGCATTTTCAAGTTATATGTCATTATGACAGCCATTTCCCTCAAATATACCGATGTATTTGGAAACTCTCTGTCACTTCTGAAGCATGAAAGAGGAGTATCAGATGTACATGTTGCACATACCAGTAATGACTCTTTTATGACACAAGCCACTTCTTCCAGTGAGTTCAACTGAATCGAAGCCAGCTGGTCTAAAAGATATAATGTAGCTTTTTCAAGGCTTGGTGGATGACGCAGCCAGAGGTTGAAGACAGCTGATTCAGGAAGGGAGATCTTCTTTCTGTTTAGAGAGAAAAATACTGTTTTCCCTGAGAAACTGTAAGACAAAAAAGTACTTTTTTTTATAAAAGGACATTGGGGAAAAAGAAGACACAAAGATCAACCTGCAGCAAGAGAGAGAATCTTGCTTACAGTACTCTGTTCAACACCAAATAATAATGGCAAAGAATAGCAGGAAATCACCATCATCTACAAACAAAACCGTACCATGTGTCTTTAAAAACCTAAAAATTTGGTTATGATGGAACCTGACAAATGGAAATGGAAGGTTTAAGCCTAGAGTTCCCTTCCTCTCTAAAGAAAGGTCCTGCCCCACTCTTGCACTCTTTCAAACCCAGGCAGCTTCCTGCAGACCCATCGGCTCAGAAAGTGTCAGTAGCTGACAGAGAAGCAGGAAGGTCCCGGATGCTATTACTGCTGGCTAAATTAAAGCACTATCTGTCTTTGAAGAGAAATATGTTAAAAAAAAAAACCCAAACAACAAATGATGTAGAGGTAGGGAACTCTTCAGCCCGCCAACACTCACCAGGGCCTTTTTTAAGACAGTTACCTCTTCACCTAAAGCCTTCAGCTATAGCTCAGCTAAAGTATACTGTTGTATCACCAGAAAACAAAAGGCACAGTTTATTTTGAGAAAACACTATAAATTTTTGTGGACCAACACAAATCAAAATATACTGAAGTAACTGGCCAAGAAGAGATATCACAGCACAAAACATCCTGGAATATTTTTGCAGCTATCATGGCAGCTGTAAATTAAATAGTTAAAAACCAAAAAAAAATACATAAATAACAAGAATGTGCCCTGGTCTTAAATCAAGTAAAGATTAAAAAAACTAAAATTGGGCTGGAGAGTATATGCATACTAACTACTGATAAAAAAGAAGAATACCATCAGAAAGAAGATTTAACATCATTTTAAGATCTATTTTCAATGTATGTGTTTTACCATACATACATATTTTACATTCATCTAAGTATCAACCTTCAGAATTCTGATTTCCATAGAAAAGCTTTATTTTTTCCATTCAAAATTGTAATAGCTTAATTTAAAAGAGTACATCTGTAGACAAGAAATTTATTGAAGCACATAGACTTTCAAAATTGTAAAGCAATGCTCAATTTCACAATGCTGTTTAGTTAAGTATCACTATTAAAGCACATATGCACATCAGAGTAAATTAAGAATGCCAAGATATTATTGAACTTTGCCACAGTCTTTTTTTTTTTGTTGGTTTTGTGGTAGCATGGTAAATATTATAGATATTATGCCAGGAAAAGAAATCTAATAAGCTTATGTAGAGGTGTTCCAAACCCTGAGATTTAAAAACCATACAGGAAGTAAACGGTAGTCATTATCCTTCTGTGACTGAAATTGCAGATGGTCCCACTGGGACAATGCTGAGTTCTGTGGAGTACTGCAAGTCCCAGTAATTAGTAACCCTATTTCTTGGAGCAGGCTTCATCCATGTTCAGAAGGCAAACAAGTGTACAGAACAAAACAAAAAGAGTTAGGGAACACAGAACTCAATTGTTAAAAGGGGGAAAAAAAATATAAGTACATCATGTTAAGATCACTGGGCTTCAGTGACAGGCCAGGAGTACACCATGAAAAGCACGTATGAACCTACATCTGTTCTCAGGAAAACCATACACTTTTGTCAAGAGCCCTGTAAGAGTCACTTAGTCAAATGCCATTTGAACTGAATTCTTTCTCCTCGCTGTGATAAACAAGTAGCTCAAAAGTTACTTCAGTCAGAAGAACCTTTTATGATCACCTAAAGGATTAAGACTCATATTATGAAATGGCAAAAGTATGTCATGATGGACTGCTCTTGGCTTACTGACATCAGTACAGACGGTCCATGCTGAACCTGTGAACTTGCTGGGAAAGTTTTCCAAACTGCGCTACTGCTTGTGGAACACATCCAGTCTGAGGCCATGAAAGATGGACAAGTGAAAGGTAGCTGTCTCTTTTTTTGGGACACATAATTCACTATGGACCTTCACATTCCTTTTCCACTTGTTTCTTCTCAGCTTTTAGTAATGTGTATAAAATAGTAATTGGGCTTTTCCATTCATTATTTATTTTTGCCAGGCCCCTCAATGGAGCAATATGACAATCTTCACTGAAACATCTCAGAAATTACCATGTTGAGTACAGAGGAAGCAAATAAAACTTTGATTAAAAAAAGACACAAATGGATAACTGAGGTAGTGTTCACAAAGGAACTGTTCTAGTATAAAAAAAATTACATTTATAATACAGGTCCTCAGCTACAACTTGAATAAAGCAACTCTCAGCCTACAGTACTGTGCTTTCCCTGATGTCTCTCCTTCCCTGGCATAGCCGATCTTGCTGATGTTCAGTTTCACACAGCTGGTTTTCATCCATACATTTTATCAAAACAGTGGTTTTAGTCACAGCAAAAAAAGAGTTATATTTCACAAACTGCTCCTCTCAGACTCATTAAAAATAATCTGCTGGAAAACAGAAGAATTTAAAATCTTGAGAACTAATTTCACAGAAAAGAAAAACCAGAAATATGAAAACACTCAAGGATTTATCTTGTGCATAGAAAAATAAAGATGGGTGTCAAAATGTCAAGTTAAGAATGTTGATACACTTAAATGAAAGGTAAATAACATTTTCATGAAAAGTGATCATTTTTCACAAAATTTCTAAAAATCTATTGAAGACTTTAACGTCCATTTTAGAGAAAAGGTGGGACCAGGTTTCAGTCAATATTTAAAGCTGTTATGCCACAATTTGTGCATAAGCAATATAAAATTCTGCTTTGGCCTACAACCTGAGCTCTGCTATTCAATTGCAAGGGAAGTATTTTTCCAGAATGCAGAAGGTGTATAGTGCATTCAGCATGCAAACCCAGAGAAAAGACATTTAATTGAATTAATAACCTTTATGAAAAGAGCATAAAAATCATTCAGACCATGCCACTTACTTTAAAAAGGCTTCATTCACAGCCTCCAGAAACTCTGAACTGAGAATTTCTTTTGAGGCACCTCCATGGTAAAGAAGGAGAGTTTCCAGCAATGAAGTTAGATCAGGCAAAGTAATGAGAGGGAGACAGAAAAGGGACACAGCGTTCACACGACTGGCTGAAACTCTGAGGGAAAAATAAATAAAATTAATATTATAGAAAAGTCAAAAGTTTAATTTCTAAACTGATATAGTAAAAGATTAATTGCAGATGGTTAAATGTAAGAGATGCATACCTAACTGCAGCAAACATTTATTGGAATGACTGTTTATATGTCGTTACATATTGTCTGAAGAATATTAAGGAGAAGTCAGATAAAATTTTGATATTTTAGTGCTCAAGGCAAACCACATAAAGGATATAAACCCAGTTCTGAAATGCAGCCAGTTGTGTTTGCTCAGTAATCACACCTTTCCTAGCAAGGAATGCTTTGTCTTTCTCAGGATCAGCGAAGCACAGGTGAGGAAAACTACAGATTCACAGCTCTCATGAAGGTTTGCTAGGCCCTCACAAGAGACCACCTAGCTGCTTTTAAGGCCTCCTGTTGTTTCCTTGACCTCTGTCCTCTCAACAGAGACAGCTTCTAGGAACCAAACAATATGAATCCTTCTGTCTTCAAGTGCTCAGTTGAAAATTTTTTGTCTTTCAGATCTACAGTTGAAGGAATATGTAACACTTTTGGATCTTATACAAACCACTCACTTGACCTGCTTGCTAAAACTAGACACTTAGAAATTATTAAAGACAGTGGAACCTGGAACATAAACAAATCACGAAACCTTTGGAACATAAACAAAAGAGAAAATGGCACACAATATAAAAGAGCGTTTGCAAAAGGAAATCACAAGTTTCCTGGAGTATATATAGTTTGTAGCAGATGAAACTGCAGATTTTTCTAGGTGCAGTTTTGACAGTAATATATTTATGAACACCAAGTTCTGAAATCAGAAATATTGAATTCTAGAAAATTAAAAAGTGCTAGGTTGGTTTAAAAGGCTTCCTTGAGTTGCTGCAAGGTTCTCCTGATTGCATTGATTAGTAAAAGGGGTGCATTCTTTGCAAGAACACAAAACTGTTTTCTTTGGAGAGCCACTAATATAGTCTAGGAAGAGCTGAGACATGAATTACACTACAGGCTGCTCTGAGTAAGAGCTATCTGTATTGCCCTGCAGGTATTAAAACTACTCCCAAACAGATGTTGCCTATTGGTCGCTGGTATATGTTGTGATAGAATTTGTGGACACAGAGTACCATTGTGGTTTCCACAGTGAGAGAAATAAAACATGACACATTTTCAAAGACTCAGATTTCTAAGTACCTAACCAAATACGTGTTTAAGGTTTCTTACACTGAAATAATCTGGGATGCAGTTTTTCTATGAGAAGTGTTTCTGTAGGAATGGTAGTTATTGGGCTGATATTTATTGTGCAGTAGTGTTCTCTAGGGTATACATGTAATGTTCACAGACCTAAGACTCTTCAAATCAGTCCCCTGGACATAATTCTGTTTCTAATTCCTTATCCAGGATTAGCAAACTGTACCAGTTCGCTTTACTCTTAAAATTTTAATTTCGGAAGAAAAACACTGCTAAGGCAATTTTCTTCTTTTTCTACATAGACTTCAAAATATGTTCCAGGAGAATAATGAACAGTGCATTCCACTGTTTGCAATGAATTTGCACATTGTCATCTATGTTGCTGTAAGCATCACTGAACAGAGAAATAAGACAATGTACACCTCTAACTGCAAACTACATTTGTCTCTGCAACTTGAATAAACAAACCTTGCAATTTCTATGTTCAAAAATCCACCTAAGTTCAAAGTTTTCCTTTTCTTGTGGTAGAAATCAGATATTTCTCTTCAACAGTCTCATTAGCTCTTCAGCTAAGTCTGCTTTACCCCACTTTATAAAATGTGTGTTTGTTTTCTACATTGAACAAAACTTCGTGATGCTCCTCATTTCATTAAATGTGTCCATCATGTCAATACTAAATTCAGCTCTAAATGAATTCAGCTAATCTACTGTTCCTTACACAAACACTGAAGTGCAAGAAGACATGGAGAAAAATAGCGAAGCTATTGGCTTATGATACAAAGAACATACTTCAAACAGCCTTCTCTTTCCTGTAACTTTACAGGCTATGTGGTGTTAAATAGGTCATAGAATTCATTATATCAGCAGCTTTGATGCTGAAGACCAAGAGAATACCCACAGGATAGTCATACATTTAAAACAAAAGACACAATTTGAATATATCCTTATTTTTTCCTCTTTTTTTTTTTTTTTTTTTTTTTTAGCTGGAATACACTTAATATGCATGCAATCAGAAGGATCTACTACATACTCAAGTAATTTTAAAAGTATTGACAAAGGATATGATCTGCATTTCAAGGTCAGTGGAAAGGCACAAATTACACAGTGAAAAGGCATGATCATGTCAAAAACAGTGACAACAGTTGCATTAGGCAAATGTATTCCTTTTTTTATGGTCACAGATTTTGGCTTAATTCACTGTATTTATGTAGTGTGGATAAAAAGATGATCATTCTCACTGACTACACCTAGACATGTAGAAACACCCCAAAGAATGTTGCAGGGTCATTACTAGCTTTTTATTATCAGGACTGGAAAACTGGCCAGAGCACATCACAATTTCCTTCCCACCCACTTTCTCAGACTTTCATCCTTAGAAAACCAGGCCAAGGAAGCAGTTAAAGGGTGTTCTTGGGTACATATAAAATAGTTGTATATGAAACACACAGTACTGCCACAGCACTGTCTGATACCAGATCAAGGATCTAGAGGAAGGAAAATTAAAGGTTCTTTAAATAAGCATGGACTAATTTTATCATTAATAACAAATGCAAAGTATACCATTCTGTCATATTAAACTATCACTCACACAAACAGGGAAAAAAGTTCCTTTGGAAATTTTTTTTTGCTTTTTCTCATAGTAACTGCTAGTTAACTTTGGTTATAAGGATGCATATAGCAGCCAACATTATGATCATGAAGTTCATGAGGTTCAACAAGGCCTTGATCAGGGCAATCCCCAGTATCAGTACTGACTGGGGGATAAAGGGATTGATGGCAGCCCTGTGGAGAAAGACTTGGGGACGAAAAACTGGACACAGGCTGGCAATATGCACTCACAGTCCAGAAGCCACCCATACCCTGGGCTGCATTACAAGAAGCACGGCCGGCAGGTCGAGGGAGGTGATTCTGCCCCTCTACTCTGCTGTCGTGAGACCCCACCTGAGTACTGCAACCAGCTCTGGAGTCCTCAGCACAGGAAAGACATGGACCTGCTTGAGTGGGTTCAGAGGAGGGACACAAAAATGATCAGAGGGATAGAACACCTCTCCTGTGAAGAAAGGCTGAGAGAGTTGGGGTTGTTCAGTCTAGGCAAGAGAAGGCTCCAGGGAGACCTTATTGGGGCCTTCCAGTACACAGAGGGATCTTAGAAGAAACAGAGTTTTTACCAGGGCCTGTAGTGACAGGACAAGGGGCAATGGTTTTAAACTGAAAGAGGGTAGACTTAGATTAGATATAAGGAAAAATCCTTTCCTGTGAGGGTGGTGAGACACTGGAACAGGTTGCTCAGAGAAGCTGTGGATGCCTCCTCCCTGCAAGAGTTCAAGGCCAGGCTGGACGGGGCTTTGAGCAACCAGGTCTAATGGAAGGTGTCCTTGTCCATGGCAGGGGGGTTGGACTAGATGATCTTTGAAAGTTCTTTCCAACCCAAACCATTCCATGACTCTCAGGTTAAGTATAAACTCTTACATGAAGCACAAATTAACAAGCTTGTCCACACCTGAAATTATCTACATACACATCCAAAACTTTCCAACTGAAGCCTAAATTGCCCAAGAATGTAAAGAGGTCCTCACTGAACTGTAACAATCCAAACTAGAATTTATCAAAATTATGTTTAAGTAACACCTACCTCCCCTGAATGTTAAGCCCATTGAACTGATTTCCTTTGAGTTCTGTTACTAATGAAAAGACCATCTGTTAAATAAAATAAAATAACATTAAAATAAAATGTATTACACATACTGGAAATAAGCAGACATCAGTTTCATGGTTCTCTGTTGTGACTGACATCATGTAGAGGTTAATAACTTTCTCTGATCACTCAGGGTTTTTTTTAATTTATTATTGGTAACAAATTAAAGCTGTCCAGATCACTAAAGAAACTATGCTGCAAAACATTTTTTGAACATACATTATATACTTTCCACATTTGAAAACTATGAAGCTATTTATTTTAGCTCTGCTTCCCTAAGAGTTGAGGTAAAACTTTCAGAAGTGTGCTACTAAGAATTTTTATCTGCTTTATCTAATTTAAGTCATCATATTATTAACTATTACCATTATTTTTATACATTAAATGTAAAAGACACTATTCCTAAGATTTAGGGCTCCTCTACCATTTTTAATGCAGTGTATACAGTCAAAGAAAACATTCCAAAATTACATTCTAATACACAAAAGAATATATCTAATTTAAACTTAATGGAAAAAAATATTAATGATAGTGAAGACTTTTTTTTTGCTATAACACAACAGCAACAGAAATTTTGTTTTTATGAACATCTATGACAGTATAATCTAATAAAAACTTTCTCATTTGTCCAGAGATTTCCCACTTAATTTTCTCCCTTAAAAGGCTGTAAAATAATTGATGTAAGAAAAGATAAACGAAGTTCAGTCCATGTTCCTTATCACAATGACAGTTCCACGTACATGCTTATAAACTGGTGATTTATTATTAACAATATCTCAGTTGCACAAAATACTTACATTTTTAACTAAGTGACAATAATAATCTGCTGACGTGTAGCCAAGAGTTGATATGAAAGTACTGGTTTCAGCTTCATTACTTTCCCACTTAGAAGAAGAAAGGAGATGGCACAGCAAACTCTGAGACATCAACAGAAGGGCAATAAAAAAAGTATTAGGCTACAACATTCTGTGTAAAAAGAACTGACTGCTATTGAACTATACCTGGGGTAAGTAAGACCTTTTGATCAGTTGTGGCCATTTTAAACCATTGACACAGAAGAGCAGACAGCTCCCATCAACCATAAGGAAAACGCTGCAGCTGCTAGTATCTAACATGAGTTCACACACTCCAAAATTTCAGCAGTTGTGCAACAGCAGTGGACGCCATCCATGTCAAAACCAGACAGACCTTAGATAGGTTTCAGTTCTCTTGAGAGCTGTTTCAGTCCGGTATCTGGATAGAAGCAGTCATGTTGCTACACAACAACAAAAAAAAATCACCTGTAGTCTTGATGAGTATTGTGATCAAGAAGAGAAAGCACGAACTCATCATTACCTTTCCATATCACTCCTTCAAGAGGCCCCAGTATTTTTTATGAGATTCAGGGGCTGGTGTCAATTTAATTTGCTTCATTTCCTCATTATCTTGAAAAGACAGTGATAACATTTTAGTCTGACATTTACTTCTCTACCAATTTCACTATGGAATGCTTTCAGTCACATTTAATAAAACCTTTTTAATACATCGTATAACAATCCTTTGATGGCAGATTCAGAGTAAAGTCACCTTAACATATTTGATACACTGGTTCTGCAGGTGCATACAGAGGACTCTGAACATAGTACTCTGGTTTCACGTTCCCTGTTCTTCAGTGCTATAATACAGCTCTGCTGTCTTTTGTATAGATCTTACAGCACCTTCCCGACTCAACACATTTATGAAAATTGTTGTGTGAAATCTTGAGCAGGTTTTTGCATCCTGCTGTCATAAATGAGCAGAAGTAGTTTTATGTTGCTTATTAAATCATCTGCTCTGAATTTGTTAAGTTCTCTTTCTGTCCTTTGTTGCTACATACTGATATAACAACAGTTACATTCCCTTTCCAGAGGTTAATTTCAGGTCTTTATGTATAATTGAAACTTAAAGTTTAAATTAAATTATCCTTCGTGTGGCAATAAATATAAAATCCTTTGTAACAAGAGGGTCAGGATTAGCAAACAATGAGGAGAGGGGCTCTGAAGAGGAGGAGAGCGGTCGGGGACCCTTCTGAAAGCATAAAAAACCCGTGGCAAAACCGCAAGATGAGAAGGCAGAAGCCCAGGGAAGAGGGAGAGCCTCAAGTCGCCTCCCCCCTGAGCAGGAAGAGCGAGCTGCGACCGAGGGCAGCAGGGACTCAGGGCGGGAGGAGACGGGAGTGACAACGCCCAAGGCCCTCATGTACAAGAGCAGCCCCCAGGGCCGCGGCGAAGAGGGCGGCGAACAGGGCCTGGCGCAGCAGTTGGCGCAGGCAGGGCGAGCGGGCAGGGCACAGCCCCTCTCCTGGCTCCAGAGCTCATCTGAACGAGTTGTCATCTTACCGTCCTCCACGAGTGGACTGAACCATGGTCTCCGCTTGCATCAAAACCACCACCAGAAAGAACGTGGCGACCCAGACGGAGCTGCCAGGCAAACACGCAGGGTCCGGGTCCCCGGCTGCAGGGAGTGCCTGAGCCCGTCCATCCTGCCGGAGGGCAGCAGGGACAGCACCTGTGTGCGCTGCCATCAGCGGGGTGACCTGCTCAGCCTGGTGGCTGGACTTGGAGAAGAGGCTGAAAGATTAAGAAGTATTAGGTAGTGCGAAAGGGAAATTGATTGGTAGAGTAGCACCTTAACACCCCTGAAGCAACAGGAGCAAATGGAGGCTCCAGAAGAGGCAGGTGGTCACCAGGCAGAAGGAGGGGACCTGAGAATGGAAACAGGTCCCTGCTCACAGAGGCAGGAAAATCCTCTCCTGATCTCCCTCACCTTCCATGGTGCTCCTTTGCAATAGATACAGGGCCCTGGAACTTCTGAATGAGGCAGAGAAGGATGAAGAAAATGAGCCAAACAAGAAGGAAGATAAAGGTCCACCAAGGCTGAGTCACTCTAGACCACGTATTAAAAACAATTCTATAAAGAACCCCAGAAAAGTCATTGTAGTGGGTGACTCCATTCTGAGGGGTGTCGAAGGCTCAATATGCAGACCGGACCCGCTTCATAGGGAAGTCTGCTGCCTTCTTTGGGGCATGGGTGACAGGCCTCACAGCAAAACTCCCCGCTCTAGTGAAACCCAAGGACTACTACCCTCTCTTGTTTTTTCAGCTAGGTAATGACAATATTACCAGAAGTCTAAAATCAATGAAGAGAGGTTTCAAGGCCTTGAAGAAACTGGTTAAGGGCTCGGGGGCACAAACAGTGTTCTTAACATCCCTTCAGTTGTGGGGATGGATGAAGAAGATTACTGGAGAACTCAACAGACAAACCTGTGGCTCCAAGACTGGTGTTATGGGCAGGGCTTTGGATTTTTCAATCACAGGATAGTATACAGGACATCAGACCTTTCGGCATTAGATGGGATGCACCTGTCCCAGAGGGAGAAAAGGATCTTGGGGCAGGAGTTAGCTGGGCTCACTGACAGAGCTTTAAACTAGATTTGAAGGAGGAAGGGGGCAAAACTGGAACTTCCAGACATAAGCCCCAGGGTACATTACCAGAGCTTGTGGGCTGTTGTGCCAGTGATGACCCTCACTGTGCCATCTCAGTGGACGCACAGATGAGGGGATGGAAAGGCGCAGCACAACTAAGGTGCAAGGGATACTGATGGATTTGTAACCATGGTAGCAGCTGAGAAAGCGCAAGCCAGACTTAGGACCTCTAAATGCAGAAAGGTGCTGGGTACATCAGCTCATCTGAAGTGCATGTATACCGATGCACACAGCATAGGTAACAAACAGGAGGAGCTTGAAGCCATAATGAAACAGGAAAATTATGATGTAGTGGCTATACAGAAACATGGTGGGATGTCTCCCAAGACTGGAGTGTGCCAGTTGATGGCTACAAGCTCTTTAGAAGGGATAGACAAGGAAGGAGAGGGAGGGGGGTGGCGCTCTATGTTAGGGGCTGTTATGATTGCTTTGAGCACAAATGTAGTGAAGACAGGGTGGAGTGTCTGTGTGTTAGAATCAGGGGGAAGGCCAACAGGGCAGATGTTGTAGTAGGAGTCTACTGTAGGCCACCCAGCCAGGACAGAGAGATGGATGAAATATTCTATAGGCACTTAGGAGAAATCCCACGATCACTTGTCCTTGTTCTTGTGGGAGACTTTAACTTCCCAGACATCTGCTGGAAATACAACACAGCAGGGCAGGACCAGCCCTGGAGATTCCTGGACTGTGTGGGAGATAACTTCCTGACAGAGCTGGTGAGTGAACCGACCAGAGAAGGTGCCCTGCTGGATCACCTCTTTGTGAACAGAGGAGGACTGGTGGATGATGTGGTGGTTGGACGCCGACTAGGGCATGGAGATCATGAAATAATAGAGTTCTCTATTTTTCGAGAGGCCAGGAGAGGGATAAGCAGAACTGACATCCTGGACTTCAAAAGGGCTGACTTTGTCTTGTTTGGGCACCTGCTTGACAGGATCCCTTGGGAGACAATCCTAAAGGGTACAGGAGTCAAGGAAGGCTGGGCACTCTTTAAGAAGGAAATCTTCATGGCTCAGGAGCAGGCAGTCCTCAAGTGCTGTAAGAGAAGCTGGCACCAGAGAAGACAACCCTAGCTGAACAGGGAGCTTTGGCTGCAACTCAGGGAGAAAAGGAGAGTTTACAGCCTTTGGAAAAAAGGGGCTAGCGACCCTCAGTGATTACAAAGATGCTGTGAGGCTATGCAGGGTGGAAATCAGGAGGTCTAAAGCCCAGCTAGAAATTACTCTGACTTCAGCAGTCAAAGATAATGAGAAATGTTTCTGTAAGTATGTCAACAGCCAAAGAATGACCAGGGAGAGCCTCCATCCCCTGCTAGATGCAGGAGGAAACATGGCAACGAGTGTTGAGGAAAAGGCTGAGGTGCTTAATGCCTTCTTTGCCTCAGTCTTTAATAACAAGACTAGTTGTACTGAGGGAATCCAGCTCCTTAGTCAGAAGACTGAGGAGAACAACCCCCCCCACAATCCAGGAGGAGACAGTCAGTGACCTGCTGCATCACACAGACACACACAAGTCTATGGGACCGGATGGGATACACCTGAGAGTGCTGAAGGAGCTGGCTGGGGTGCTCGCCAAGCTACTTTCCATCATTTACCAGCAGTTCTGGCTGACTGGGGAGGTCCCGACTGACTGGAAATTGGCCAATGTGACGCCCATCTATAAGAAGGGTCAGAAGGATGATCTGGGAAATTACAGGCCTGTCAGCTTGACTTCGGTGCCCAGGAAGCTGATGGAGCAGCTCATCCTGAGTAACATCACACAGCACATGAGGGACAACCAGATGCTCAGGCCCAGTCAGCATGGGTTTATGAAAGGCAGGTCCTGCCTGACAAACCTGATCTCCTTCTATGACAGAGCGACCTGCTTATTGGATGAGGGAAAGGCTGTGGATGTTGTTTACCTTGACTTTAGCAACGCCTTTGACACCGCTTCTCACAGCATTCTCCTGACAAAACTGGCTGCTCACAGCTTGGATGATCACACGCTTTGCTGGATAAAAAACTATCTGGATGGCCGGGCACAAAGAGTTGTGGTGAACAGAGTTAAATCCAGTTGGTGGTCAGTCACGAGTGGTGTCCCCCAGGGCTCGGTTTTGGGGCCACTCCTGTTTAACATCTTTATTGATGATCTAGACGAGGGGATCGAGTGCACCCTCAGTCAGTTTGCAGATGACACCACGTTGGGTGGGAGTGTTGATCTGCTCGAGGGTAGGGAGGCTCTGCAGAGAGACCTGGACAGGCTGGAGCCATGGGCTGAGCCCAACTGGAGGAGTTTCCATAAGGCCAAATGCCGGGGGCTGCCCTTGGGCCACAACAACCCCCAGCAGCGCTACAGGCTTGGGGAGGAGTGGCTGGAGAGCTGCCAGTCAGAGAGGGACCTGGGGGTGCTGATTGACAGCCGGCTGAACAGGAGCCAGCAGTGTGCCCAGGGGGCCAAGAAGGCCAATGGCATCCTGGCTTGTGTCAGCAATAGCGTGGCCAGCAGGGACAGGGAAGGGGTCTGACCCCTGTACTGGGCACTGGTGAGGCCGCCCCTCGATTCCTGTGTTCAGTTTTGGGCCCCTCACTACAAAAAGGACATTGAATGACTCAAGCGTGTCCAGAGAAGGGCAACGAAGCTGGTGCAGGGTCTGGAGCACAGATCGTACGAGGAGCGGCTGAGGGAACTGGGGGTGTTTAGTCTGGAGAAGAGGAGGCTGAGGGGAGACCTCATCGCCCTCTACAGCTCCCTGAAAGGAGGGTGCAGAGAGCTGGGGATGAGTCTCTTTAACCAAGTAGTAAGTGATAGAACAAAATGTAATGGCCTCAAGTTGCACCAGAGAAGGTTTAGACTGGATATTAGGAAGCATTTTTTTCCAGAAGGGGTTGTTACGCGTTGGAATGGGCTGCCCAGGGACATGGTGGAGTCCCCATCCCTGGAGGTGTTCAAGAGTAGAGTCAACATAGTGCTGGGGTATATGGTGTAGTTGGGAGCTGTGAATGTTAGGTTAATGGTTGGACTGGATGATTTTCAAAGTCTTTTCCAACCTCGGTGATTCTGTGATTCTATGAAAAAACCCTTCATTTTGAAAATATGTCATTAAAAGGAAAGTTCAGATGAAAGCATTGTGACTTCCATGGTCTTAGGGTATCTCACTCTACATATTCTTTTTAAAAGAGGGATCTGATGAAAGAATAAAGACTAAAAAAACCTAAAAATCAGTTAGCTCGTTTTCTGCTTTCAGAAATCCAAACCAAATATTTATGCATGCTTTTGTTGAACATCTCTAAACAACTTTGGAAATCCTGGAATTAGATGTTTGATTATTGTGAGAGAGAAGATAAAATCAGCATAAGCACACCAGAGGTCTAAGAGAATTCACTACAATCAAAACAAGTAACAAGCATTTGGGACACCTTATTTATTGTACTATTCTGTAGGATTATTTTACTAACTTGCAGACTTACGTTAAATGCCTGAATATCCTTCTCTTTCACTGCAAACCTTCTTTCCTAAATAGCCCTCGAAAGAAAAAACTGCTGTTTCACCACCATCCAGAGACTTCCCTAAAACTGAGGAGGAAAGAATTATGAGCAGAATTTGCCCCTTCACTGAGACAAGCAGCACAGCACTGGGCAGGTACCATCTCAGCTAGTATCTACAACTTCAGAAGAGGAGGAGGTGCTTTAGTCTCCTGATACTACCTTTTCTAAGCAGGGATCCAAAAGCTCTTAGAAGCCTTTTCCCCCTTCTTTCTGTAATGGGAAGTATCTTCCTGCTCACATTGATGGTGAAAAATATAGAAGCCTGAACTAAAGGCACAATTACCTCTGAAATTAGACATCAACACAGAAATAGCAGTTGCTTTTTATTACAGGACCACATGACAATTTTTATGCTAGTAACTGTATTTGTGTAGCAACTGTCATGAATTTATGACAGTTTCAAAGACATTCCAGGGGAACCAGATAAACCAATTCGTTTCTGGAGATAGTGTGTTGAGAAGTTTTCAAAGTATTTATGATTCTGAATGTTCTCAGAAGCAGATGTGAAAATCAACACAGGCAGTGTATTTTTGAGATAAGAGATGGATGGTTTCACTGGGATGAGCCATGCAAACCTAATACTGATTAGGACTTCCCAGTGACACTACTGGGCTCTTTTTGCCAACTTGGATGAGTCTGTCAAAGTGACAGATAGAGCAGGATAGGACAGCAGGATCTATCATTTACCCTAAAGGATACTTCTTAATAGTATAGTCTCCCTGGTAACACTGAGTGCCATTATTTTTTGAGCAGAGATCATTAATGCAATTTTTCTGAAATTATGATATATGTGAATTTGTTGCAGTAAGTACAACATGGATACCCAAGGGTAAATTTCTGAAATCTGGTCAAGTAACAGGTTTATTTCTGACCATTCCATCTGCTTCTACAGGAACCAGATTTCCTCCGCACTGCTAAGAAAAAGCACGTATAGTAAGAAAAACTAACTTATTCAGAGGAAGCATTAGAAGTAAGTGCTACTTCCTCTTTGCAGTTTGTCAGATTTTGGAATTAATATTTCTTGTATGGCGATGGTTTCAACTGTGTGTACATCAATTCTGTTCTTAGCTGTTCCCTGTACAGACAGATGGCCCATTGCTTTCAACACAGGTCTAGAAAACAAGAGATCGAACTGTATTTCCAACCTGGCTTTAAAAATACTTCCAAATTTGTAATCAATTACAACATTAATGACAGATCAGAAAATATGATTTCCAATCATTATTAAAAAAAATAAAAATGCTATACAGTAGGTACAATTTCTTTCCTTAAATATGTAAGATTCTAACATCCCAAATTACTTCCTCAATTATTTAAACAGAGTCCTCAGGAAGCAAGGTATACACATTCCTGTGATGAAATTTAAATATAAGTTAATTTGTTTTGTTTGCTAGCTTTCAGCAGCTCAGTCCAAACTAAATTCCTGCAGATATTTTTAGTAATATTTTCTTTAAAATCCTGCCTGAAGTCTTAAGAATTGTGTCCCATACCGTCTAGATTAAATGACCAACAACAAAATACAAACAGGTCTAATATTTTTAGAACGTTTTTACTATGAAATAAACAGCTAGTTCTGGAGAATCGTAATGGCTGGCTGTAAATGACAAGGCAGCATGCTCATTCAGAGACTGTCTCAACACCAGCTCTTTAAAAAAAGTTCTGTGAGTAGCATGCTGATGTAACACAATTCACATTATTTCCACACACATATTCATTCATAACAAAGTCTGTGACTTAATTCTGCTTACAAGACCTCTTGTTCACCTGTTCCTTAGTTCCAGAAGACAGAAAATTAGTTTTCCACAAGCCAAAATGTAGAAGAAAATAAGATAGTAAAACATCATGCAGATTTAAACATAATGCAGTTTTCAAAGTACTGTTTATACAATTTTGTTTTCTCAAGATTTTATAAAAATCTCCGTCTATAAAATTAGGGGCAGTTATATGGTGTATATTTGGTAACACCTTAATTATTATCAGTATGTGAGAGTGTATTTTATAAGGTAGTAAAAAACATTTCTTTAACTACTTACCATCTATAACCTAACAGAAATCTCCAATTTCTGCTTTAAACTTAAACTTGGTTAAAACATGTTTCAAACAGATGAAATGTTACACTGTGCACACACATATATTTCAATTAGCCAGTCAACATAACCTCCCACTTTACTAAATTGAGTCTATTCCAGTAACCGCTCAGAGGTTCTGCACAAAGAAATCAGTTTCAATTTAACTTTAAGAAAGATTAGAATATCTTCAGTAGTTTACTGGATCGGGGCCAAAGTGCCTAAGTATAGGGTGGGGAGGGGTTT
The DNA here is from genome assembly GCF_965140245.1 of Athene noctua. Classification (NCBI taxonomy): domain Eukaryota; kingdom Metazoa; phylum Chordata; class Aves; order Strigiformes; family Strigidae; genus Athene; species Athene noctua. Next base: position 53,502,597 of record NC_134077.1, on the reverse strand, counting down.
TCTTCCTACATTTCTTTCTGACATTCCCTGTCAGAAAGTTTTTTTGTTTCAGCACAGTTTATGGAGACATGTATTTATGGGATGGTTTTCATTAGCTGAATTCTATACCAGCACAGTACATGTTTAGGATTTATGGAAGCTTCTCCTTTTTCTCCTTATTCACTTGGAATGACAATCTGACATCTGCCCACATCTAAATCACCACGGATAGCCATGAAAGACTAGTTGATCATAAACAAATTATTCTGTTAAACACTCATACAGAAACAAGGGTCTTGCCATTTAAGCATGTGATCAAGTTACTGAAAATCTATAAATAAATGCTAGACTGAGTTAATATTACTACAGAGTTAAAAAAAAATAAAAATAATCCAGGAATAATATTATTCTTCACAAAATTAACGTTGCCAGACTTCACTGCTTTTCACATATTCCCAGAGGAGAAAACACTGATTCTATGAAGTTCTCCATACTGTACTTGATGTAACAGAGGACTTCATCCTGCTCTGTCCCTGAAGCATGTAAGCAGGCTCACCTTCAGTCAGTGTTTGCAGTAAAACTGCTCAAGTTCTCTTACAAATGGGCCAAATTCCTTAACTTTGCTTCAACAACTTAACTGCAATTTGCTTTTTAAATAAAGTAGTAATAGCAAAAATACACAAAAGAAGCATGAAAACCTACAAGAAAAAAAAAAACAAACAAAACAAAACAAAAAAACAAAACCAGATATGCTGTTTCTTTAGAAATTAATGTATGCTATGAATTGTGTTAATCTTACTGATACCTGTATCTTATTAAAATGACTAGGTTCATATTCCACCTCTGTTTCTTAAAATGGAAGAAAAACATTACATACAATTCAAAATGAACCTGATCTTAATTTCCAAATGATATGCAGGAATGAAAATTACGGGAAAAGAGGGGAAGGGGAAGCTGCATTGTTGTTTCCTCACCAATTCAAGCTCAGTTAACTTCTGTGAAACTGGTATAGGAAAAACATCTTGCGCTACTACTGTGGCTAAGACCACACAACTTCTTAATGGATGAGTTCCAAAGCCTAAGCTCCATCTGCAAATCACTAACAAAACCCTCGGAAATCGTTAAGAAAGAAGCTAAAGAACTGTGCGGCTGGCAAGCTTTGAGTCTACTCTTGGCCTCAGACAGGAAAAGCAGTTTCAAATCTCCTTTTCTTTTCTTTCTTCTTTCTCTTTAAGAAACACCCACCTAGAAAGTGCTATTACTCTTTGTATTAAAAAAGGGGAGACTTTTGCTGCTGAAATAAAACACATACACTTACAAAAAGAAATTCAATAGCTTTACCAGAATCAACCATAAATCTTTTTTTTAAGCCCTCTGTTTTAACCAGCCAGAGATTTAGAATTAATTTCCCTCTTCCCTCCACAATTTTCAAAAGCCAAATTGCAAGCTTCCCACAGAACTCCTTAAATCTAAAAAAAAAAAAAAAAAAAAAAAGTGGAAAAGCAGGATGAATAAATCTAAGTTTAGAAAGAGTGGATGCATCTATTACTACTTTTAGTTTAAATCAGTGAGTTCAATAATTTCTAGAAAAAATATAATCCCAAATTTACACTTTTTTCAATAAATGTATTTGCCCAGTGTCAGATTTTTATTCTTCCAACAGGTACACATTGCAAATACCCAAAGATCGCCTAGCCTAGGATGTTATTCAGGAGAATTTACTTATAATTGCTTGGGTTTGGACTTCGGTAAGTATCAAGCTGCTAAAAGTGTAAGGACTGAAAAATGTTCACTGAACTTTTTAGCAAAAAAGCACAAAATACTCCTATAATGGTGATGCAACAACTGCTGGATACTAATTATATTAGGTTGAGCAGAAGTATCTAATGCCAGTAGAATTTCTTCAAATAGAGACCTCTATTTGTTAGTAAAAAATCCTTATTGTTTACTAGAGCCACCTGGCACTACTGAAGTGCTCTGAGAACTGTCAGCTGGCTAGCAAATTGTGACACTTGCTGTTAAAGCTCCAGCACCCTTGCAGGGAAGCAGAATCCTTAGTTTCTCATTTTGTTCTTTGAGATACTTGGCTTTTGTTTATTTTGGCCCAGAAATTATTTATATTCATGTTAGCTTTGCATTACTAAAGAATTATCTACTTGAAAAAAAGAAGAGAGTTCCGTTTCCCCCCAGACTATTCATACTATCATTCTATTTTTAAGTAGAACGATATGTTAATACTTGCAAATTTGCAAACACTGCAAATTCTCTTGCATCCTATCAATGAAATTTTCTATAGGTGACTAGAGAAGGTCCAAATCAGCTTAGAAAGTTGATTCACAAAGGGGTTAGTGTGAAGGCTAGCTAACAATTTAGATGTATAATCATCAGTAGGTTAGAAACAATCAAGAACTCCCTCTGCTTGACTTTCCAAAAACTGAAAGAACATAAAATACCATCAATGAAATCAGTAAAACTTCAGGACAATAAACATCAGAAATAGGTTATGTGCTGTATAAGAAAACCCATCTTCATGCTTAAATGTTCTCTTACTACATTAAAAAGAGCCATCCCCAATATTCTTGTATGCATGTCTCTTTAACATCTTCAATAACCCTGCTGTCCTTTATGAATAAAACTGCTTTAGAACATAGTCTATAAGAATTATTTAATGTATACCATCACTGTATCAACTACTTACTCATCTTTGATTCATCCATCAATTCCAATTTTCACTGCAATCTTCCCTATTCCCCAGAAGTGACCCACCCTAACCACACCTAAGAATCTTCTGTTTTAACCCCTAGATGCAGAACTGTATAGAGCAAGTTTAAGAGGCATATAGGTCAAATATTAAGCAAGTATCGCTGGGAAAAGTGGGTTTCCCTAGGTGTGTACCCAGCATAGTCACACACACTTCAACAGCTGATGCAGCTGAACAAAAGTGTTAACAATGGTTCTGAAATCTTTGGCCCACATATGTTGTCTATGCACAGGACAGACACACCAGGGACAGGAATAGAGGCCAGCAGCTCTGAGGAGGCCTGTTCCCTTTCCAGGTTGATCTGAGACACAAAGAGATTGCACAAATGACTGAGAAAAGTGCCTCTATCACTCACTGCCTTGGGACACACTCCAAAGCAAGCAGATTTGGTTCTCAAAACTGAATTTTAACCAATAATTTAAAAGTTGAACAGTCCCATGTCACATTAGGAGTTCATTAAGTCATTGGACTCTAATTAATGATGTCAAATCTTAAAAGCGTGCATATATCTCATTTAACAGTCTTTTCCTTTATGTTTTGATTCAAAGGAAAATTGACTTTCAATTATCAGTTACCCAATGAAAGTTAAGACACTTCTTTCAAGCTGATTTCCATACTTAATTTCACATATGCCTAAAAACAATGTAAAAAATAATCTATCAAAATGTATCCTTTCATGACCGTACATTTATATAATAGAATTACAGTATCTGTCCTGAACTGCAGCTGATTTACATACTCCAAAAAGGCTTGTAAATGCTGTATAAGTATTTGCATGATACCAAGTTTAGCTATTTAACTCTATTTCATGAAATTCAAGATTCCAGATGAGTTAACAGAGGAGTTATCAAACATTAAGAAGGTGAAATCCGCTTCCAAAGCATTAAACTGGCTGCCAGGCTAAAAAAAAAAATTTAAAATGTTCCCCTTCATTATGGTTGGAGAAAAAGTTCTGTACTAATGGCTAGAGCAACCATAAAACTTTTAGAGAAACAGTAAAACAACACTGAGCATTAAAAAAAAAAAAAAAAAAAAAGTGAAAACGAAATCAATGAAGAGTAAAGAGTTAAAAAAGGATTAAATATTATATAGCATTTAATATAAGTGCAGAGGTTACTTCCTATCACCAAAACCCAAAACCAAAAAAAAAATTCAGGTTTTAAAGTAACATCTATTTTATCAAAATCCCAAACCAAACCAAACAACTTTCTGAAGAGTATATGTGTGTGTATATATATATATATAACATTATATGCTATTTACTTCAAGCAGCACTGATTTGGTAGGAAGCATGACCCGTATGGTTACAGCTGACAGAAGCAAACAGCCAAAAGGAAGGGTGAAGGGAAGTTATACTTTCTCAAAATTAAAAACCCCTAAAAGTCTGTGGAATGCTGTTTACTTCAGCTCTGTTTTACAACCATTGCTGCACGGAGAAGGGATTGAGTGAAATGTCTACAGCCTGTGGCCACCCACGCTATGGGAAACACTATGATTAAAGAGAATGCTGTGTTCTTGTATCTGCCAGCAAAGTCTGCTCTATGCTGTAATTATTTATTATACTTGCAGTCTTCTTACAATCTATTGCATCTGTTGCAGCAAGTCCAACACTGTCCAATAAAAAAGCCATTGAACATGAATAGCAAGTTATTTTTAATGTGCATAAATGGATCAAAACCTAGACACTGTAAATACTTCTAAGTTCATGAAAACATTTTGCCTTACAGTACAGCCAGTGCCATAGTGAAAGAAGATCTACCAATGAAACATTTACTTTGACCTACTTACCGAAGGATATAGCCTGACACACCACCCCTTCACCCCACATCTTTATAATGAGCTGTCATTGCTTCAGATCTTTAAAGCATAAAAACTCTGTGAATTGTAGATTAGACATGCTCTAGAGAGCACTAAACTATTGTAATTCCATCTGTCACTTTGTTGATTACACATATTGAACATTTCCAATGACCCTATGATTTAATGCCTTATAACCTCTCCCTTTCTCTTTAAGAATGTTTAATATTTCATAGCAACAGTAACTTTGAAAACAGTAAGTCCTAAACATCAAAATAAGTAGTTCTCTCAGCAAAAAATTTTGTTTGGAATACTTATCTCTGCAATAAGTAGTAGAAAAGTTCAAAACTTATATTCCATGCATATTCCTGATACTGTTTTGTGCTTTACCACACAAAATTAAGCAGTACAACACTGTTGTTGGAAGCACAACACATAGCTGTTATTGCACCCTTCCCTACAAAATTTATGAGGCAGTCTGTACCATTTCAACAATTTTGCCAGGTGCTGGCTGCTCAGATTCTCCTGTGAAAAGCACAGATTGTCTACTGGCTATAAATATGAAGTGTTACACTAACCAAGCAAAGAGGGAAGAAGGATGTACCAAAAGCAAGGCTGAATGAAAAAAAATCAAGGACTGGGTAAAAGCCCATTTGTCTCCACCCACTCCAGACCTCTTCCTGAGGAAATGTCCTTAGACCTTCTTTGATATAAACTTTTGATTAGAGGTAAGTGTAAATTCCACAGAGTGACTGAGTGCCACAAAGACTCTTGAAGAACCAGAAAAAGTATAAACAAGATACATACTTTAATCACCATCAGATGTCTTTCATCTGAAGGAATACACTGCAGTCTTTGCAGTGATCAAAGTTTCTGATGATTATTTGCACAGGTTAGAAGAGGAATGACAACTCCTCTTTTCCAAACATACCAAAAAAGCCATAATATCCCTAACACCACAAGAGTGAGTCTCAGAAAGTGATTAAGTAACTTTGAACTACCTTAGCCTCCAGAAGACTTAACATTTTCCATTTCTTTCTTGGATGCATGCCCCCTGGAACACAGACCTCTCTCTTCCACCAGCTGCTAGGGAAAACCAGGTCCCTGGCTCCATGCCTCCCTTTCTCCTCTTAAACTGGCATTCCCTTCTGATTATTTTGTATTTTAACTATGGTAAAACATTATAGTGATACTATCAACATTTAAGAAAGAGTCTAAAGCAATTAGTTATTTATCTTAGTCTGAATATTACAAAAATTAGTGTTCTCCCCACAGGAGGGAGAAACAACAAGTTTCAGATGTTGTATTTGTAATAAAAGCATGCTAAAACCTATACTCTATGCCACAGATTCCTTCTCCTCTAACTTTCTCAATAAATAGCAGGTGAAGGATGTTCATAATTTTAACTCAAATCTCTCAGTTCAGTTCTTGATTTCCCTCTTTCAAAACTGGCTGGATAAGAAGGAAAAAACATGTTTCTCAGTATGACCTCTAGCAATTCATAAGCCTTTTATAGATGCATTACACATATATGTCATTAATATAGTATTCTTATCTCATAGAGACATCATTTATTGTAAAAATAACATTATTTTCATTTTTTTCTGCATCAAATGGTCTTAGGGCTCATTTTCCCTTGTGGAATGACAAATGATGAACAATTCAGGCACTGCCTAACTTAATAAAGCAGACTAAGGAACAGACCTTGAGGTTTACTATAATTTGTGCACTAAATATCTTCTTTATGTTACCTTAAATTCCCATCTCCTAGAAAAATGTGGTCTTGTAGATTTGTTTTTATAAAGACAGAAGAAGAGAGAAAAGCTTTTTACATTATATTTGGATTATTCTTAGTGTATCATATTCATTCCTAAAAACATGAGGTGTTCTTAACTATCCAAAAAAGCATGCATATGAATAAAAATAACATGTAGTGAGTTTTATTAAAAGATGAAGAGTATATTGGCCACAAAATGAAATCAACACTCTTCATCTGAGAGGAGACTATCATAATTCCAATGTACCACCTACATCTTCACGTACAAATTAATGCATCTGTATTAAAGTTGGTAATGTTATAGAGAATGAAGAGATGGAATGCTGTCTTCTTAAATCACAATGATCTAATTCATATTAAACAAAGTTTACAAGTAACAATGGTAAAAACAAGCCAAAGAATGTTCTTTTATGATGGACACACTCTCAATTAATGTAATTTCTTTTTGTCTAAAAAATATAGAATACAGTGCAGTTGCAGTTTTTTTGAGATGTACTCACATGCTGACATCTATTCCATCAAAAAGGCATTCAAGGAAAAGGGAATGTTTTGTAAAAAGAGCGTATCATACCCTGCCGTAACAGACAACAGCTCTTCAGGTTGTAAAGACAAAACCTTTCTCACTTTTGAGTACCTACCTGAATACAGATTCATACTGTGGGAAACTTCGGTCTGGTAGAGGATCTTGGAGGTGTCTTAGAAAAAGACATTCTGCCAAGAGTAGTACTGTTTCAGGAAGCCTCCAAGATGACCTATCATTTCGTTAAGGTATGAACAGAACTTCAAGCAATCAACCCACATGAACTGGAATGAGGCCTAACTTCTGAATACTTCAATACACTTGAATACTTTTGGACTCTTAGAGTATATCATAACAGAACTCATTATCTTTATGGACATTTTTTTTCATATAAGCACTATGTCATGTTTATTTCAGTAACTAAAATAAAAACAAATGGGGAGAATAACAGAAGTGGGGGTTTTTTCAAAACTTAAATGCAAAGAAATATTAAACATGAGTTTTGGAAAAGAAAACAACCAAGTGAAACTGAGCCAAATATACAGACAGGAACTACAGCTGGACCCAGAGACTACGATATGCAAACACTAAACAACCACTGACCCTGGGGGAAAAAAGAGGGGAGTGGAGGAGAAGGTGTATCGTCTGTAACCAACAGATCAGGATAGGAACTGTAAAAAAACAAGATATGGAGAAGTTCTGGGCAAAAGGATCTCTTGTTCATTACTGGTTCACATCAGGAAACCCAAATTCTGGCTCTCCAGCTCATAATCTTGTATCACAAAGATACCTTCATAAAATCAAGGACAAATGACAGACAATTGGGTTTGATGATACACAGTATGAACTACTGCCCAGCTCAGAGAAGATGTTACTTAGGTAAAATATTTTAAAAATGTTACCCACTATCATCTGTTTAGGATGATCAGCAGACAGGGATTACAACAGCCTTGAACTATCAAATGTTAATATGCAAACTTTCCTTGACAGGAGAACAAAAACAATAAAACTGTTCACTGACTGTGAAATTGCCTCTCTGCCCAAAACGAAGTTGCTATAGCAATCATCCAGACTAAAGAGGCAAAAAGTGAAACCAGCTCCCCTGACAGATGTTAAAAGGATTCACCACCACAGGAGAAAGGATATTCCTGGACACAGGAAAACTGAGTGGATTAGATATTGAGAAATCAATCGTACATTTGAAGTTTAAAGGACTCCAGTGTGAAGTAAGAAGAAAACGCATTTGACTCAAACTTTGAGGTGACATTCTAGTCTGACAGCACAGACTTAAGTCCCTCTTAGTGAGACAGTAGTCATGAAATAACTATGCTAATGAAGACCAAGTCATTCCAAAAGGCCCCCCATTACTTCAGTTGAGTCTACAAAGGGAGAATACGGTATTTCACTGTTTACCTGCAAAACCATAATTATCAAAATGTATGATGTGTATGTGAACCTGAGCTGCTGTGGCACTTTCAAATAGCAAGTTGTCTTGAGGGACGAGAATAAACCTCCTGAGATACCCATTGACAGGAGGAAGACTCACAAAAACCACTGGCGCTAAGGAAAGCCAAACATCTGATCATAGGCATGAGCTATTATGAAGCACTGTTACTTATAGCAAGAGAGTGTCCCTTAGAACAAGGGAATTTGAGATTAGACTTTGAAATTGTATGTGGCAGAAAAAACTGCTCCATTACAAAATATATTCGTCAACTGCTCTCTTATTTATTGTAACAGCCTGTAATGGCTACAAATTACTCCACTAAGCAGATTAAATACAGTCATATAGAGTCCCTGCCTGGACCTACTTACCAATTAGACCAAATAGAGAATGCTTGGATGAAAAATGCTCTCTGGGGTTTCACCTTCAAAAGATTAGGAAAGTGTCTGGAGAGTAGGTAAAGCACTTCACTGTCACACACTTTCCACACCATAAGATGCTCCTTTCATCTACCAGAATACTTCCAGTTCCAGCAAGCTTATATTAGATCACAACATTCCACCATCAGTTTACTCGTCTCTAATAAATACACTCACCTTTGTGTTTCAGACATTAAATCAACAAACTTTGCTTTGGCCATCTGGGAGAAACACACAATGACCCCTGGGCAGAAGAAATTCACACGTAATAATCTGTCCCACTTCCCCACTAGAAGTCCTTTCTATCACCATCTACAGAGCTGTTCTCACAGTGCACACATTGTCAGTTAGATCATACAAGCAAAAAACTGAAAGATATACAAAAATTAGCTTAATTGCCTAAGCCTTCCCAGGACTTATCATGCAAAGTTTTAGAAACTGTATCCTTGGTCTTCTAATGCACATCTGCAGAAACCTCGCACTGTATTACCTAAAAGTAATTCAAGGCAAAAGTAAGACTGAAAGACATCAGAAAACAAAGCAAAAGAAAATAAAAATTCCCTAGTGTGGCAAACCTCAAAACCAGTCTACTTATTTGAGGCCTACTAGTATACTATATGGAAGAGTAATTCAAGCAATACACACATACTGAATATACTATTGGCTATTAAAATAAGTGAATAGGGAAAAAACCTTTATTAAATATAGTATCTTATAGGTGGATATCTCTGGAAAACAGAGTAATAATCAAAGTATTTTTATTTTTCTAGAAAGTAAGTAAATTTACGCCTACCCCGCTTTAGTGGAGTCTCACTTGACTTCACCTGCAATTTGAACTTCTGACATTTAAAAAGAGAAATAACAGATTTCTTTCTATCATATTAATTTGAGACCAGTCTAAAACATCTCTGTCAAAACTAAGAATTCTTAAATCTATGAAGAAGCTTTATTTTTCTCCTTTAATATATTTTTTCCAGTGTCTTAAAGGAACCATCATGACAAGTCTTATAGAAACCATGAGAGTACTGCAACACCCTTTGACCTCTCAAATTGACAGCAATAATCAGAACTATGTTGTTGTGACCCTCTGAACTAGTATTCTTAAATTACATTTTTGTCCTTTTAAATTGCATTCCCTAACGATACCTCTAACAATTACTACACATGGTATGTTTGAAAGGATACAAGTTTAATTACGCAGCAACAGAAATACCATAAAAACCTTTCTTTCTAGCTAGCATCCTGTCTCTTGACAACAGTCAAATGCACAAATCTTAGGAAAACCTGTACAAAACCAGCAGGCATTTAGTTGTATCTTCCTTATGCCTGCTTCCTAGGGGTTTGGCTGCCCGTGCTCAAGGCCAGCTGCCATACAGTGCTGTGTGAGCAAGAGTTGTAAGAAGCTGGGTCCTTCTGGCTTCACTTGGGAACTGCATTAAAGCACAAGCAAACAAGGCCTTTGGTCCTTCCCTGAGCTACACTGCAGTCATGTCTGAGGCTGGTTAAGCACCTTGCTGATCTGGAGCCTGCTCATGACCATGACTTGCTGGCTTGACCTTGGACCTGCCTCATCACTGTGAATCTGGTCTGGTGATCACTGGACTCACAACTGACCCTAGCGATTGTCACTGGCCTTGCTCTGCTCTTCTTGTGCAACTGTGCCATTTCTGTGTGAAGCCACAACCGCACCTGCCTTCTAGTCACCTGCAGATCCTGGCTCACCTTCCCCTGTGAAGCAGCCTACCCTTGGCTCTCCCTCACAGTGTCAGTGTTCATTTACCTAAACTTCCTCTGTCTTGCAATGGCCTTTCAAGGTGGGACTAACAAGTCTTTTGAATTAGCTCCTGCATTGAATACTCTCAGATCTCACACAAAATTAAAAGTCAATCTATACACAAGTTTTGGTTCACTGAGGTTTTTCCAAATGCTGACTAGATTTTCCAGTGAACAGCAATTCTGTCCAAGGTCTGAATTTACTTTTGCAAATGCTGTATTTAGAGGTGAAAAGTATTTGATTACTAAATTTTCCTCAGACCTTTTTCTTGAGTGGCCACAATTGGTTTATTATCATTTCAGCTGAAGCTCAACTTCCACCAAAAAACCCCCAAAGATTCTTCTGCATGAACTGAGGTCTGTGAAAGAGTAGGAGTTCTTACTCTTGCTTTTGTTGGGTCCATGATACAAACAGCAGTATTTTCCCATGTTAACTGACATCACAGCAGTGATACCACCTCTGGTTTTTTTTGCAGAGGTGGTCACAATAATTGAGGATTTTTTTCTTAAATTAATCCCTTCAGTTTCTCAAATTCTTACCACAAACTGCATAGAACACTTATACAGTTTTACACAATGATACACTCACAAGGATGGTGCAGCTTGATGAAGTGCATAAACTGAATTCTTAAGACCTTTTACACAGTTGACATATATGATGCTCTTCCTCTTAGTACAATCTGTTGTGCTATACGCTTCTCCAGAGGTGTTACACCCATGCAAAGGCATTTTTGCTTATTTAACTCAGTTCTGCTTCTTTCAAAACCAGCTTGGAGCTCCTGACCATATACTTGTATTGTTTGAGTATTACTATTATTTTCTTCCATATTAACAGAACTTGAGTTTTAGAAACATGTTGCTACATTCTGGTGACACAAACTGACTGCTGTATCCAACCCAAATGACAGCCAAGGAAACAAAAGCAGTTTTCCCTATGCAGAGGGCTGAACTGCGAAACACTTGCTCTGTTTTTCTAGGAATAACCCTGATATTGCAGCAAGCAATCTGACACCAATCAGAAATGTCTCTCCTTACAGATACTCTCTTTTTATATATTTAATCAAGTAATTTTTTATGTACAAAACCAATGAATGTACTACTCATGTGTTCTTCAGACCAGCCAGCCTTCAGGAAAAGTCAGGCCTCTTCAGCTTTATTCTGCACTTTGAGTATTACTCTTTTGAATTGGAAGATTAATTTTTTTTTTGTCCACTGCCCCAACTTCTGACAAAACTTATGAAGCTCCATAAAGTATTTTTAGGTCTGCATGCCTTTCAACTTGTCTCTTTTTCTTTCCCTGTCCTGTCAGAAGTGATTTGCTAACTGTCTCTGACAAAATGAGCACGCCATCTCCCCATGCTTTAACTTTGCCTGACACAAGCATTTTTGTTTGCTGTCGATAAAAGTAATTGTCAAATTGTTGCTAACAAATACAAGCCATCAGAAGTTAGGTCTACACCTGCTAACATGTCTCTCATCAATTGTTCCTAATACTGATCACACTGTGATCTCTCACCTGTGAGTCAGCCCTTAAGTTTGTAAGACTGGTTTTTTTTCCAGTCTTACTTACGAACTGTTTCACAGAATCTACTGTTTTTACTTTCCTCATGCATTCTCTAAAACATCTCAGTTTTATGTTTCATTTTACACAACACATGTGTGTACAGCTTTTGTATGCAAGTTTGAAATAACAATTCACCCAGGTTTCACTGGTTGAATTAATTGAAAATTGCTTTAAAACACCAATTAATTTATCTCAAATAATTACAAAGAGAAAAGCTACTTTCTGACTTCTCTGGGGTTTAATACCATTGCCTTGGACAAAACGGCACATCTGAGTCTTCTGTATGTCCTTTCAGCTATACAGTGGTGTGGAGTGTTGGCATTTAACCTCTTCTATCCAGTCGGAATAGTTTTAAAATTTTTGTTAGTACATGTAACTGAAAAACCAGTGTAGAATAAAATGCCCTTCAGATACCTGTTTCATTCTGCTCCTGAAATCTAGTCCAAGGGGGTGCATATGCACTGTATATCAAGAGAGGTGGACTAGGGGAGGAAAATAGAACTTTATAGTCCCTGCTATTATTATGCATTTAAACTTTCTTGTACAACATAGTGGACTGAGAACCACCCAGATAGCTAGAGTGGTGCTAATCTTTCTGACACTTTATTGCTTAAACAAAAAATGGGAAAAACTGTCAGTTTAACTGTTGTGACAATTACATTCACTCAGGTATATTTGCTGTTCTTTAAGCAACTTCAGTATTAAATGGATAGATCAAATTTAAAACAAAAAAAATCCTGTATATTTAGCTTCATACATAAAAAATAAAACTACGTAAACAGAATTTTAAACACAGAATTGAGAAGCAGTACCTTTTCTGTTTTCCCCCTTATATCTGAGAAAACACGTTTAAATCAGTTTTTTCTATTCAGAAAGCTAATATGCTTCCTCATTTTCCTTGACTCACAAGTCAAATACAACATTCAGGTTTCCTGGATGCAACTTTGATGGCTTGTCGACTTACAGATGCCATGAAAATCTGCATTTCCCAACCCGTCCAATGGGATATGAACCTATGTGGGATTTAAAATTGCTTTTAAATTTTTGTGAATTGTGAGAACATATTGTTATTGCATAACAATAAAATTGCTAAAATTACATTAAGTTCCAAGTGCCTCACTGCTCTGACCAATCACAAATTATAAAAATAATCTCAAATTCTCCAAATATAAACAACAAAATATCATAAAAGGGATCATTAGCCTGTAATTATCCAGAAACTATTGCATGTTTCACAAAAGCCTCCAGAACAGTCAACCATTAGCAGCAGGTTATTTGGCAGACTGCTTTTGTCTGCTTCCATTTTTTGAGGCACATTTAATAATTGCTCTTACTTTTAACGAAGAATGGAAAACTTTTGTAACACAGAACAGCTTGAGTGAAAGTGTAATGCACAACATCTACTTTTATTTCTTGTTACCAACTCCAGTGAATGGCCTGTTTATGCTTACTTTGTAACATTATTTTCTGACCATAAATTTGGTTGCAGAATTCAAGTTCAACTTGGTTCTTCCTTAGAGGAAGCACTCGTCTTTGTCATCCTCATGACAACTTGAAGGCAAGCTACTGCACAACACCGCCTTTCTAACAAAACACACTCAGATGGAACCAAGGAAAGCTGCAACATTATTACCATTAGTTTAATCCCTAACAACGTCTAAATTACCCTTCTCTTTAAAAACGGTGTGCACTTTAGTGCTATGTAAACACACGCAACCACTTAATAGAGAGAGCGTCATCTACTGGTAGTTAGTGTTACACCTTTTCACAGGTTCCTACGGTTCCTGTGCTAAAGCACTGCAAAAGGCTTACCCTTAACAAGGTACCAGAAGCAAAATGGATGTTTTGTTGTGACGTTGTGGGGAGAGTCTCACATCTACAGCAAAACAATTGAAAGAAGCAGCAGTGAAAAAGGTGACAGAATAAATTAAAACATGGGAGCAGCAAACCAAGTATTATGATGACATACTAAAAACGTTGTGGAACACAGATGGCTTGCCCTTAAAAATACAGTGCATGACAATACACCAATGGGTCACCATGAAATCGCGTAATAAAATTTGCCTAAGGAAAAACAGAGGAGAGGAAATACAAAAAGCCTGCACTGGTCACAATACTATTTGTAATTTTATATCAGTGAGGAAAGGAGGCAGCTGGAGGAATGGAATAGTTGGTTCTTTTTGGTTCGTTTTTCTAAATCTATTTGCATGATGAGTCTTCCATTGTAACCACTTCAGAACCAAGTATGTTTTCTAAACTGTCTGTGTACAGTGTTTAACACAACAGATCCCCTAAGTACTAAAGAAAATACAAACATGAAAAACCAGTCATTATCATAGCAGCAAGTGAAAACACAGGTAGAATTCTTCCACATCTCTGGAATAATTATAGGCAAGAAAAGACAAAAGCAGCTCAACTGCACACAGTGTGCATGCAGGAAAGAAGGTCATTAAATTAATGTTCCTGTTACTGAGTATCCTGAATTGTTGCCCAAAATTTCAGGAATCTTAACACAGAACTCTCACTAGTGCAAGCATCATTAGACAGCTAAGACTCAAAATAATACTGCACAGTCTGGGCAGCAGTGAAGATGGCTTTAATCTAGAGACTATTAATAAAAGAAAACGTTCATCTTCCCTTAGAAGAATATGTATTAGAATGCTGTGAAATGGAAAGCTGTGTACTTATTAATATAAAACATATGTGTACCTGTATGTAATACGAAGAATGCCATCTACTGGTAAGTAAGAATAAACACCACTGTGCAGAAGTTAGTAAATAGCTATCACAATGAGCAGTAAAATTGTCATTACTATGTACTGCAGACAACTGTGTCCAGTTCTAAACTTTTCCTCACATACGTGGCATACTGCATTTTAACAAATATGTACAACCCATATATCTGGCAAAATAAGCTGGTAAAACAGACAGAAAGAAAATACAGTTCTCTTATTCTAAGGTCTTCAGATCTTATTGTGGCCTTTCAATACTTAAAGGGAGCTTATAAGAAAGATGGGGACAACCTCTTTAGTAGAGCCTGTAGCAACAGGACAAGGGGTAATGGTTTTAAACTGAAAGATTTAGACTAGATATAAGGAAGAAATTATTTATGATGAGAGTAATGAAACACTGGAACAGGTTGCCCAGAGAGGTGGTAGACGTCCCATCCCTGGAAACATTCGAGGTCAGGTTGGTCAGGGCTCTGAGCAACCTGACCTACAGGAAGATGTCCCTGCTCACTGCTATTCTGGATACTGTATAAAGATATGATGAGAAACCCTGTATTTCTCAATGATAATCTAGTCCCTCTCAGTTCCTTCATGATTTACTATGATGCCTTAATATCCTCCTTGTGATACAAATACTGAAAATGCTTTGGTAACTGATTCCAAATAGAAGCCAAAATACATAAAAACATGCACACAGACATTTCACACTCTCTGACCTTTTCTTAACATGACTTCTTTCCAGTTTTTTTTCTCAGCTATTCTCCACAACTTTCTCATAGTTCCATCAATGTCTACTTTCTAACATCTTTCTTGTAATACTTCTATTTCAATTTGTATGAGAGGTTACTCAACTTCTGGTTTTGCAGCAGTGTTGTTTCTCTTCTATTCCTGAATATTGTTGCCTAACCAAAACATATGTCATTGAATAAAACTATTAAGAATGACAAATATGGTAACACCTGATCCAAGGTGGGTATCCAAGATACAAACAAAGAAGCACCTGACAGATAAAGAGGAAAAGAAAACCACACACAAGTGTAAGTTTACAGTGAGAAGTGACTAAGCATTTCAGTGCAGGTACATCTATCCTAAAAAGTAAATCACAACGTTTCCATTCTGAAACACCACTGAGAGACCATCCTTTCAATGTTACTTCAAAGCCTTAGATATATTGCTACATAGAAAGCCAAGGTCTTACATTTTGCTGGTAATTCTGGCACAGATTCGAAAGTAGGGGTAAGAAGCAAGTGCTTCATTAACTGAACCAACTCAGTTAAAGTTGTACTTTAATTAAAAAGTCAAGATGATCATAAAAAAAAAGGTCATCCAGAGAACATCAGTAAAAATCTCACACATCCTGTGCTTAATTGGCAGCAAATTTCTTTATCTGGCCTATTTGCAATCCACTCTAAAACACTTTAATACAATTTAACACTAGAGAGAATTCCATCAAACTTAGTCTAAACAAATACACCTTCAAGGTACATCAAAAGATTTGCATGTGGAGGACAGGTATATGCCTTCCATTCTTCTGGAAAATAAGACTTCCATTCAGATGCTTTAATGTACCCTCCACAGGAGTGTATCAATAAAAAATACTAAAGGGAAAGACTTCACAAAGAAGGCCTTGACATTATATTTTCAGATTTAACACTCACATTTTAAAAAAACAAAACAACAAAAAACTCTGCAAAACCCTTTTTACCAGAAACGTTCAAGTATTGCTGTACAAGCAAGGGTTCTACTAGACATGTATCATATTAAACTAATGGTTTTCAAAAATGCTTCCATGTTTGCTATTCAACAAATAACAAGATGATGTTGAAGTTCCATTATACCTCTTATTTCCCCCAAAAGCAGAGAAACTCCAGCAAGCAAACACCGCAAACACTAAATTTGGTAAATTTGAAATCCTTTATCTGGAAAGACTACGAGTGCATTCCCAAAGAGGTACTCTCCAATGGTGAGCTTTGTTCACTGAGTGCTGACAGTGTCCAAAGGAAATAATAGTCTCTGCTTTCCATTGTATACATTTGGAAAAAATTGGTGTCCATCCCTTTTCCACCAATATTGCTTAGCTCAGCAGAAAACTGAGATGTTAAACTCAAAAGAGAGGGAGGCAAGCACTGCAGACCATAATTCAAAACCTTAATCTTACAGCACAAATATCTCAGCAACATTCACAAATGATTAACAGGTGAATCAGAGTTTTAGAGGCTTTTTATAATTTTTAATCAGTTTTAGTATTTTCAGAGGAACATTTTTTTTATACAGTTCTGTTGAAGAACTAGAAACTCACTGACCCAATAAAAACTTTCTGAATCAAAACTTTTACATCAATTTTGCATCATACCATCTTCAGTTCAAAAATTATCCAGAATAACACTGGTAAGAGAAAACATGTATGGAATCTTATGAAAGATAAACCACACAAGTTTCATTATGTATTTTTCATAATATAACAAAAATAATTTTATAATTCCAGTGCCTTTAAAAATTACTCTTACAAAGAACACCCATTACCTTTGCAGCCATTAATATAATGTGGTCTTCCACAGGATAGATACCCAAAAGAACTACACATTTCCAGAAAGGAAAATTTGGCCAATCCCAAAAGCCACTTCTAAAAACACATGCCACATTCACAAGGGACTGTGAAGGTCAAATCCACATAAGCTGAACAGCAGTTCCTATATGTAAACCCCTTTTCCATGCCTCCTGTGTCAGTGTGTATGGACATGAGACAGAGCCCCATTCTGTGTGGTCATGGACGGATTTTCATCCATACCCTCTAGTGAAAGCTTAAATACCTTAGACAATCTATAATTTCATTCCAAGTATGGGCAAGATTTCCATAATACTAAAAACCTTTCAAGTAGCATTCAAATTTCAAAGCTTTATTTAGATTTAACTTCTGGATTTCAATTTCCTTTACATCATATAGCCACAAAATGACCTTCCTCCCCACCCCCAAGAATGTGTTTCAACTATATATTTTGGACTTTTGGCCATTTTTTCCATAGTGTACCACAGTGTATTTGGCATCTTCTCCACCAGAGAGTAAATATCCCTGCTGTAAAGAGCTCTTATCATATTACAAAAAAGGCTGAGGTCAGATCAAACTACAGCGGAGGCTGGTCATCCAGTCAATATGAAAACAGCTGATGCAAATCTCAAATTTTGGCTCTCATAGCCAATGTGTCTTGATCTCTTTCTGTGACAATCTTTTCAGACACATATAATCCCAAAAATAAAGCAATTCAGGAAGAAACAATGTTAAGTATGCACTAGGTGCATCAACAGACTTACTGTATGTCTTTTTTTAAAAATATAAATAATTATCACACATGGCAAAAAGAAACCCTTCAAGAGTTGCAAAATATTTAACTCAGATTCTTCTGTACAAAGCATGATAGTCATTATACCACAACTGCTGGTAACTAAAATTACAACACTGATTAGGAAAAGGAAATAAAACCACTTTCTTCAAAAATCTTTGTGATGATGCACACTGAGCAGTAAGAAACCAAGAAGAAATTCTAATGACTGTAGAAAACAATAATACTCTCCTTTAACCTTAACTTTTTATCCTCATGCCGTGCATTTTGCAGCCTCCCTTACCTTTACCTATCCTTTGTTTTTCTGAGTTTTTCAAGAGTTCTTGCTTTCCCTCCAATCAAAACATGAACATATTACATTTCAGATCATATATAATGACACACCCACTTCAGGCAACTAGCAAAGTGCTGAATAATAAAAATAGTTCGTAAGACATGTTTGTGCTTTGAACTCCCCCATGTCCTATTCCCTACTGCTTTTAGGTTAACTCTTGACCCATCAAGTGACAATGACTATTGAGGTTGATTCAGACACACAGAGTGGGTGGAAATATTTCTGCAGACTACAGTGAAGCTTGAATCAAATGCTTACATATTAGTCCCAATCCAGAACATCTTCAGTGCTGCCAAAAGCAGCAGTCCCACCTTCATTCATCCCCAACTGTTCTTGTTTACTTGATAATTCTTCTTATATCAGCAACACCACCAGTTCATTACATCAATCAGATAAGGCAACTGATATAGATCAAAACCAACTGGTTTTTACCCTCCCAGAAATGGAAGCTATCTGTAGAATATTATACGGGTACACCTCTCCCTCAACACTTAACATCATTAATGCATCTGCTGCTGCTAATAACAAAATTACAAATTTTGCTCTGTTTGATAACTAAGTACATGCTATTGAGCATCTGCTATGTCACCATGAAGAACATACCCAACCAGACTGTATTAGAAAAGGCAGAATTTTTTTTGCATCACTTTACTTTGGTATTCAAGCACTGCCACACTGTGAATTCCAAGTATAATAACCTCAGGAAAAGCCTCTTGGAAAAGGTTAAAGACAGGAAGAAAATAAGGGTTATTCTAGTTAGTATTAAGTTGTTGAGAATTTCATGGCAGGTGGTACAACCCACCAAATAGGTACGTACAGGCACCCGAGTGCATCTGGAAGTTTGTGAGAACTTACTGCTGAGATTACTGCACATAAAGCAACAATACTACATGGTGACATACAGTTATTTACAAACATAAACATCTGCAGTATCATTACTAGTTTAAAATAATTTGTACAACCTAGTATTACATGCATACCTAGATAAACTGACATGTACAATATCAACTAGTAAGAAATGAACTACTTGGAGAAGTCTAGAAGTATCTTCAGTTTTAGCAGATGTACATAAATAATGAGCAGGCTGCTACAATTTCAACTAGTTGTGAGGCTTATAAGGTATAAAAAAATACATTAACAATTCCATTAATATTTTTAACCATATTTTGATTTGGTCTGTTGGAGAATGCAAGGACAAAAAAATCAACAACATTGCTCCCTCAAATAGCTATTCAGCAACATAAAGCATTAAACATCAATGTGCTACAAGTTATGTACGTGCTGATGTGCTTTGCTAGTTCAGTGTGTAAATATAGAAAATATGAACAGATGTGCCATGCAATGCCCTAGATTTGGGATTAAAGATAAGGATTCATTATTCCTTAAGTCACTAAATATAAATCCACACACAAGCACTACCCCTCCTCTTTCTGACTGCCTTTGAGGAAAGTTTGGATACAATTAAATTCTTCACAGGCAGAAGACTAAACAAAAGCAAAAAAGAATAAAATTAAAGAACAAATATAAGCTGTTTTCAAAACAAACTATGGCATTTATCCAGGTTATTTATTTTATCCTAACTGAAAGGTTGTGTTTTTTCAATACCACTTTCTTCCCTTCTGATTTGTGGTTGTTGCTCACTATTCACAGTTGGTGAATTTACTAGGTTAAAAGCCATCAAAACTACCCACTTTAAAATGCCACATCTTTTTAATATTTAAAATCACAGACTAGCACTGACTGTGTTATAATTAGAGTGATATATACATCAACACAGTATGTATGCAAGTTGTGTTTGGTGCCGTTCTTCAGTGACAGTGTCTCTATGCTCTAGATGCAGCACCTTTAAATAATTTAATTCAAAGCAGTCCTGGGAAGGATTCACTCACCCGTATCCAGCTGTTGGCCTTCAGTTCCACAGGGTTCTGTGGTTCACTGCTGTACAGACAACATAAGCACCACATCAGAGTCTTCTGGCTTTCATCTGCAGGGAAAAAAGCAAATAAGGATACACTGGGGCAAGGGGGGGATCAAAACACAGACAGAATTACACAGAACAATCCCTATCCATCCACAAAACTAAAGCCCTTAATATAAGTCTCAACTCTTAATGCTTCTATTCTACCAGATTCAGACCACACATTTAATGTTATTCATATGTAGTTCTTGTGTAATCATTTCCTTCAATAGCAGTTTAAAAGGTATCAAGGACTTCAAAATCTATACAATACTTAGATGGTCTTAAGAAACATTCATAACCTAGTAATTCATTCACATAAATAATACTTGAAGCTATCATACAGGAGCTTTCAATTCAGTACCTAAATAATATCATTAACAACAAACAACAGTATTAAAATAGTTACCACACTGTGGCCAAAGCTTGCACAACTAAAGAATGCTCACATCTGAAAAAGCTCATGAAGTATGAAATCTTCACAACAAGAATGCAAAACATTGTGTTTTCTGTAAAGATTCTCCATGCTACAGGAAAATCACATTTCTGCAGGCAGCAGAATAGCTAAATGTTGATGGAAAAAAAACCCCTATTGCGATTTCCTGTTCAGGATCAGATCACATTTTACTTAATTCTAATCCACTGTTGGAAATGAGTTGCCTTCTCTAAAAACTTACTATACTGAGCAATACTGCCACTGCTCAGAAGCACAGATATTATTATAGAGGAGCTGATTATTTGGACTAAGCAGCTAAAGAACCATTTAACTCATGATTATTTCCTAGGACTTTGTTTTCAATAGGCTTTTTTTTAATGTTCTTTGGCAAATACCAGGAGTCTCTACACTGAATTTCATGCCAGAATAAAATTGCACAATTGTAATAAAAATTATGAAAACTGGATGTAGTATTGTAGCTCTGATATAATATTCACTTAGTAAGCAATATTATTCTTGTTAAAAATAATACAAATGAGTAATACCACATAAGTTTTAGAAATTATATTAGGAGACAATTTGATTATCAAGCTCAGCAAGTGATTTCTTTTGTTTTCTCTGTATTTGTTATCCAGGATGTAATAAACACTATTATTTAGAAGTGCTTTGTTGGCAAAGCCTGAACAAAAAATAAAAGTTCCATTAAGTAATGCCTCTATTTTCACCAGGTGATCAGAGAACTTAATATTGATTTAAACCAGTATTTCTCAATAAATGTCCAACAAGCCTGCAGGCCACTACTGGCCTCTCACTGACTAACATCTCTGCACAGAAATGGTTTCTCAAACATACACATTTAACTGACTACAATTTGGGGTATTCTGCCATTGTGTGTTTGGGGATTCTTTTTTTTTAAATGGATTTTTACAAGGCTTACAATTTCCTAAGTTAGTTTAAGATTGGAGTTAAAGGAAACATCTTGCATACTGCTCAGCAGAAATTCAAAGTATTCTTATACTCTGATTGTAACTATATCCAACCAGCATTCAGACATCAGCACAAAAAGGCAACTCCTTCAAATCTCAGTCAAAAAACATTCCACCTAAACTCTGATACGAAATTCATGGGAGGAAAAATAAACAAATACTGTTTTATTTATTTAGACAACTAATAGCCATTTGCTTCTTGGAAAATGAAGATAAACATTATTAATTATTAGTACTAAAATATTGCCTATTTATAAAGTCTGGCTTTTGAGATTATTTTAATTTATATTAATTATATATTTTTTAAAGTCAAACTATATAGAAAGAGACAGGGGGAATCAAGTCCAAATAGCTTATCCCAAAAAAAGTATATGTAGTTCAAGTGTTCCTTCTTTTGACTCATCCTATTTATACTATATTTCTACAGTATGCCATTAAGTAATTTAAGTTCTAGTTTTCTCTTAACCTAAAAAATAAAGGAAAGAGGTGAAAAAAATGCATGTAACTGCTTAATTAGACTTCTGGATGATAAGACTTTTTGCTACACATGATGACTCGCTGCATACTATGAAGTAAATTGCATATATTGTTCGCCTGTCACAAATGTAAACCAATATGATGAAAGACAAAATGATGAAAACAAAGCTTAGATAAATGATATACTGTTGCACTCTGACAGCATAACGAGTTTACACAGATATATCTAGATACATTCAAACCTCAACCTAAGTGAAACCAACTTGTATTGGTGCCATAGCTATGCCAAAATTCCCAAAAAATAAGGGACACGCACAGCTTCACACTTTTCCCAGTCAAAAATACTTTTTGGCTACAACCAAAACCGAAGTAGCCTCCCATAGATCTGTGAAAAGTAGGAGAAGGGACCATACAATCCTCTCACTGAAGCACTCAATGACACTCTGAGGGCCATGCTCAGGTTCACTGTTTTCATAGCTGCTTTGGAACTGGGGATGAAAGGTGGGAAGATTGAGAATAAGCGGGGACAGATCCTAATTATGGCAACTGCAAAAGATAATCACATCAAAAGACCAAACATAGAGAGCCACAGAAAACTTACTGGTGGGTTTTTTCCCTCCCATTTTTCTAGTAACTGTGATCCCTGTGGAAAACATACCATCATGGTACGCACTGAAAACCATTATCAGGATATGAACAAAGTCATTTGATCTTATTATGGCAAGAAAGAATAAATAAAAACCCCAAACAAATACCCAAATAAATATCTAATTAATACCTCCGGAGGAACAAAATTACTAATTCAACGGTGGAAAATACATTGCAAAAAAGGTCACCAACTATCTACTGGACTTCTTAAGTAGGTTAATGTTATAACTCCAACTAATGGAATGAAAATTTTCTGTAGGAAATTTAAGACAGCTTGGAAGCTGTTTTGTAGAAAATAAAAAACAAAAAATCAGCCAAACAAAAGCCCAAACTTTTATGATGAATCAGACTGTACTTCTTCCCTGTCAGTCTCACATCAAAAATTTTTTAAAAGAGGAAAAAAAAAAAAGGCAATGTTCTTCCCATAACACAGAGTAGTCTCAGTCTCCCTATGATACAGTTAGTTTATAAATACCCTGTCAAGAATGGGGCCACATGCAAGGAACTAGTAAGAAAACCCTAATCTTACAGCAGAAATATTCTTTTTAGAGCTTGTTGTAAAATTTTATTAAAATACATCAGAAAAGGTTGATTAGCTAAAACTGAACTTCCTGTGGAAATAAATGCATATGTAAGCATGCACACTGACAGACATATACTAACATACAGGGCCACCAAGAAATTCCCCAGCATTTATAGTATTAGTTTGGGATTCAAGACATTTGGGCTCAAAATTCAAACCAGGAGGGTCCTACTGAGAAGATAATCCCCCAGCCCACAGAAAAAACATTGGAATTCCTTACCAAGACTGAATTCCTCATGTATCCCTTGTGGTTAGGACCACAAGTAGAGCCATGAGATTTTCTTTGGTCGTGCTTCCTTCACATTAGCATTCTAAATCAGGCTAACTTGGTCACCTCCTGCTCCGGAGTGTTTATGAGGAGATTATTTTCCCTTGAAGAACACACTTTCTGAGTGGTCAGTCATGTCAGCTTCCGGCACCAACAGACATTCACCTATGGTGATATGTATTGTGGTTTGGACATGATGCAGAGGCATAATGTTTTTCCTCCTCCATTTATTAGTATGAAAGACTGCATTGAACAAAATTAGTTCCTTCTACTGCGAGGGTGGCCTGGTCTCGGACACATGCCTGAATGAGCTATTTATCCAAATGAGAAATTACATTAAACCCACTTGAAAGTCAGCATCTACTATAGCCAGTACTATCTTAAAGAGTATCTTCAGAACTAGTGCCAAACAAAATGAAAATCTGCTGAATCTAAAATGCCAGCAGTCCAAAGAGTGCTCAGGTGGCTCTAAAAAGAGGAAGTGATGGGAATCTATAAGCAGATATCTTCAGGTCTGTTATGTTAGAAAATCTCCTTCATTCATCTTTAAGCATTAAAGAGAAGGATTCCATGCTGAGCAAGTGAAGTTCTCTCTATTGGCTTGCTTGCAACTTTGAGACCAAAAAAACCTGGTAGTAAAACCTCACTCCCTTGCAATCTTCAGAGGTAATGACCAACTTGCAGAAAAAGCTTTTCTTGCTTCAGAAAATGCTGAAGGATCCCAAAGAACAAGAATGAAGTAGAGAAAACCAAGAACGTATGGCTGAGATTGTTGTGGAAAGGAGTCAAAAGCAGGAACAGATGGCTTTCAACTACGATGAAAAAATATAGATGAAGCTACTTTCTACACCACAATGTCTTGTCAGCTCAGAAAAACTGATGGTCTAAAGACTTGTATATTCCAATCAAAAACTCAGAAGTATGTACGTAATCGCAAACATCAACAGTTATCAAGATGTTCAGAAACTGAAATGATGATTAAAAAGGGAACCTCTCCATTGTAAAAATAAGTCTATAAAGTATGAAACGGCTTTTCTTAAAATGTGCCACAAAAGCACACATTTGCTGCTCTGGGAAAGCAATCTATATTTAAATCTATGGTTCCTATCCAAATTTTTGTTTCAGAGGGGAAGTGCTGACATAACACACATCTACCATGTGTTCTGCAGACAAGTTCATTCTGCCTGTGCTTGGAGCTGACTAGAAGAAGATAAAGCCAAACCAGAAGACATATGATCACTTTAGCCTAATGTTGTGCTTGACTTAAGTTCCTCCAGGTGAACACAAAAATCGTCCTTCCCTGTGTTTCCACAAAAGCAAGCATAAAAGAGACAAAATGCCATTTCTAGTCGGGGTTTTTTTTTTGTAATTGTAGTAATTGCAGAAGACTGGCAAAAGATGAGGGTCTCACAGAGAAGCTCAGATTCAGTTTTCTGCTTAAAAGTATATCCCAAGTAATTTATCAATGTATCAACATCTCAGGTCCTGAAAAATGAACTGGAACTGCTGGTGAGGTAGCACAAGCAGTGTCTCCTCTCTTCCAGTAGGTTTCCTATCCCCAATTTCTTTTCTCTTCTTTATTCTCACCTACACACACTACCAGTAAAAGACTTTTGTTTTTTCATACACTTTTTTCTTATGTAACCACTTCACTGTTTTGCTTTTGATTCTGTGTGCATTTTCACTAGATTGCAAGACGGGGAAAATACATTCAGGAAAAACTCAATAAAAACAAACACAATCATAACTTAGTAGAGCTTTACACTAATAAAAAAAGTAATCAACTATCAGAAAAATTAATTCTTCTGTATTAGCATATATAACAGAATATTATGATGTATAACTCGGAGATACTTCTGTTGAAAGTAGTATAAAACACTAGACTATTTTATACATTTTGAGAACCTAACAAAAAAGTAATTAATACAACAAGAAAATAAGAAAAATGGAAATCATGACACACACAAACACTGAGTTTAAAACCTAATGCTTCCAAGTCAAGATTCTGCAACTAATCCATGGAATTAATTAGTTCCAAAAGTAAATTTAAGATTTCTCAATGCCACATACTTTAAGTAACTTGGATAAACTTTTAATCTCAAAATTTTACTTAAGTAAAAAAGAATGCTGAGTTTTTATGGAAAAAATCAAAGTATATAACAAACAAGTTATATTTTCCTAATTCCTACAGAATAAAGTTTATGGAATTGCTGCAGAAGTATCATTACACATTCTTACCATATCCTATAACAAAAGGATTCCAACAAAGCCTTCCTAGAAGCTGGCCAATTAAAGGGAACTGCTGGATTGCTAAAACTGAATCCTGTTAAAACGTAAAAACAAACAAAAAGATAATAAATATATTGCACATCAAAAGTAGGTTAGGAGAACTGTTAATGACACAGATTGTTGTAAATTACAATCTCGATGGTTTTGCTGTGAAATACTCTGGAAGCAAAACACCTGCAGGTACATAATAAAATCAGAACTTCCTGAAATTCAGTATAATGTCATAATTCAAATAAATTAAAGTTTAAGTAAATTCCTCACCTCATACTTAATTATGGTAGAAGATTTGTTCATTTGCCTTATATGCAGTAACCAGAAAACAGTAACCAATATTTCATGATAATAAAAGCACAATTAAACTGTATTTTTGTTGATCCTCATTGCTTTAATCTCTCACAGTTTCTGAATAAATTAATACCTACTATGGCATACAAGTAAGCATCCTTCTGCAACTTTCTCTTGCTTTCTTTAACTTACGTAATGACTACCAGTAGCAAACTGCAATTCAACTTTTAACCAAACAGAAAGCAGTTTCACTATAAAAGTAATAGACAATGTAGTTTATATACAATCCTGTGTAATCAGTCTTATTTTTCCATTTTTGTAGCTTTACTATCTAATAAATGAAAGCTTAAAAAATGGTGCTATGCTGAGATAACATGCAAGTAGCAGGAACGATAACCATCTCCTGCTGCTGCAATAAATTCCTTGCATTTGTCTCACATTTGAGGTTAGCCCTAGACTTTCTGGGGCCATATTCACAAGGTCCACTTCAGGCCAAGCCTCAGATTACTTGAAGTAGCAACACTAGAAACAGATTATTTTTTCCTCCCTTAAGAAAAAGACATACATAAATATGGGAAGAATCACCACTCCCCAAAAATACTTTGTTTGAAAGTTAAACTCAGTTCAGGAAAAAAAATAAGAACTCTGTAGTCTTCAGATAAGAATACCATTTAAAGTAAGTACTTCCAGAAGAAGTCAGTCTCATGCCATAATGCAGTATTTCTGAAGTTAATTGTACCGAATACATATACTGAAATTGCCGCGCTCAGAAAAATATATACACAACATATAAACAACTAAATTTACTTTTAAAATAAGCACTCTAGTGAGTGCAGACAATAATTACATTACTAAAGAGAACAGCCAGCAGCATATGCCAATGATCTGACCAGGCTGCTAGAATTCACTATGTATGCCACAACGCTGGGGTTAATGTGTCAACAGACTCTCTAAGATTTAAAGGATTGGTTACAGTTTTGCGTGTTAAGGCCTTTAAATAATCCAATTTATGACCTGAAAACCAGAATCAAATTCTTGTTTACTTTAAAGAGTTTTTTTAAGCGGCTAAAGCATTGGCTGGGAAATTTCACGTGACAACAACCAATCAAGAAGAAAAAGCTGCTTTCACAATAAATCAGGGAAACAGGAAGCACATTCCTGTTTGCATTACCTGTGGCTGTTTCCCCAATTTGCCTCCCTGATCCAGCAATACATTAGGTCAATAACACAAGCCTTTTTGCTACTGTTAGCTTCTGGTCTGAGGGTGCCTTCAAAACAGGTCACTCTTCCTTTTAAAGTCACTTACCATATGTTTTAACGTTTCATAAATCTGATGTAGGAACTCTTGGAGCTGGGGCAAGTGAAGGCACATATCCTTCTGGGATTCCAACGTGGTGGCTTGTCCCCATTCAATAGCTTTATCCAACCAATATTCAAAGTTCAGTTTGGTCACTGTAGTGTGCTGGGCCATTCCACAGTCCTGAAAAAAAGGTTATAAATCATGCAGCACTAAACACTGGCTTCAAACCAGGAATGAAAATGGGAAGAAGGATTTCTGCTAACTTTTTTTGTGTTCACATGTGAGGGGGGCTGTGGAAGGTGTCTGTGTTTACATCTCATTATGGTGACAACTTTCTTTGTAGTAGTAAGATTTCACTCAAACAATATTATAATAATGTGAGTGTGCATTTATTTAGAATGCTTTGCATGATGAAAAACTGAAAATACCCTTTTCAAGATCAATGAAAGCATTAAAGTAAAGCTCAATCAAAGCAGAAGGGGTTAGGGAAACATTGCTCATTGTAATTTCTAATTGATCACTAGGTTTTAAGTGCAAAAAGAGTATTCTCCTTAAAGAAAACTAATAAATTTAGTATTTCAGCTCTGTTCTTCTTTGTATTATTATACAAAGGAGAGGGGGAAAAATATGAACACATGCAGCTTTACATATAACTCAGTTCTGAATAAAAGCTGTACTGTATATAATCTACATCCAACGACATACTTCTCTGTATAAACTGGGTCTTT
This sequence comes from Athene noctua, assembly GCF_965140245.1. Taxonomy (NCBI): domain Eukaryota; kingdom Metazoa; phylum Chordata; class Aves; order Strigiformes; family Strigidae; genus Athene; species Athene noctua. Next base: position 53,474,205 of record NC_134077.1, on the reverse strand, counting down.
AAGAGATGAGCATTATTGCCAAGCCAGAATGTGAAAATCTGACCAAATTGCCCCAGTAAAAGGCACCCCAAAAAAACCCCACCCATTTTTTTCTGCTTTGCTATTACATTTTTTGCTGGCAGAAGGACAGAGAATAGCACAGCAGGCACTACAACAACCTTTAAACCTCTCTGAAAGAAACTCCTCATAGACTGAAAGAGCAAATGACCTCTTGCAGCCATTCAATCATTGCTCTTTCCATCAGGACTGTAAAGACAACTCCCAATTAACACAAATGTGGCGGCTGTTTGCAGAAATGAACTGTTGCCCACTTGGAGACAAATTCAAACACTCATAGGTGTAACAGAAATCAATGAATATTTATTTCTCTTTGTAAACTACATACCAAAAAAATAAACCTGAATCTGAGCAGCACCCCTGCAAATCAAGACTGCTTTATATAATCCTTATAATCACATCACTTATATCGCATGCGAATCTGAGCCAGACAAAAATCTGAAGATTAATAAACGTTTAATTTCTGCAAGTAATAAATAAATAAATAAATACCCCATAGTGAATCATAACTATTATTTGGCTTTGGATTGATGTCCAGCAAATAGAAAGTAAGGTAGAACTGCTGGCTTGCCAGAGTTCAATGTGTGTTTGCCCTAAACATGTTCAAAGCAAGGTAAGCAAAGCCAATGCTTTTGTGTTCTTTATTGCACTCCCGTTTCTACCTGCAACTTGCTGTCAGCAGAACTCTTAATGGACCTGTGCAGTGCCATGACCTTACTGAACTTCTGCGAGTATCAAAAACAGGCTACCAGACTTCATCACCATAGCTCGCTGAAGTGACATAGGTCAAACACCTGCTGCTAACTGCAAGTGTGCATTTTTCAGTTTCTGATAGTTAATTCCCTTAAGATACCTGTCCTGAGTATCTTGGCTATGAGCAAATTTGACTTATCATACTGTCAAGTATATTCCTAAAGTATCTTTCAGATTCATTTCCACTCTCTTCAGTTAGTTGAGACTCCTTTTATTTCAGCTGCCAAAAATAAAAGCCTGCTTCTTATTTATGACTATTTACTCCACAATATCCGAAATTCAGAGGCTGGATTTACTGTGAATTGCTTTAAAATAGCCTTTATTTCTAGAAGGAAGAGGAAGATACAGTCTTTAGTCCTCCTCTCTCAGAACCCCCAGTCAAACCCTCCTGGTCTTGTACTTTCAAGGAGAGGGAACCCCTGTGGAGCACAGGCATGAGGGTGCTTGCTCTATCTTTCAGAAGCTGAAGGCAGCATTTCTAACAAGAAATGGATTAGCTTTATTCTATCAAGTGAGCCATCTGGATTAGTGTCTGAAATGTAACACTTTATAGTCAGTAACTTTTGTTAGCAGATCTTGAGGCAAAGCCCTACAGTATACCAGGGGCACTCACACTTAATACTGCTACATCCTCCCCAATCCACATACAAATACTGTTACAGTCTTCCATGTTCAGACATACCCGATCACTATTCCTCTGTGATAGACAGTGATCTATTTGCAAGGGTTGAAGAGACACCAACAAAGTTTTCAGAGAAATTCTCACAAGTATCTTCTTATTTATAGTCTGAAAATGAAGTATTTGTGCATTCAGCATGTAAGGTAGTCAAAGAATGAAGATTTCTCTTCTCTAGAACTGTAGAAATAAAATCTTTTTAAGTAAAACCATAAAAAGGGAAAAATGAAGTGAAAGCAAGTAACTTCATTATTACAAATTCTGAAACTCAGGACGCAGATATAATAAAAAGGGAATATGTATTGCTAAAATACTTTATGCTAAAATATTACAGCTCCTCAGAAAGAATTTGTCAGTCATAGAAAGTTCAGTAAAAAACCTTTACAGTTTTCAGTGTCCTCAAATCCAGCTTTAACAGATTGCCAAAAATGACTACTAAACTTTATTACTTAGTTTGTCTTTAATCTTGTAAATTCAGCTGTTATTTTTAAACAAATAGCATTTCAAGTACAAGGATCTTTGAGATGGCATTAAGGTACAATACTGCCTTATGACACAGCATTCCAAATAAATGTGACAAAAACTTGCATTCAAGGTATAAAGCTCTCAGTTGTGTACTTTTCCTTGAAACAGTGATAAGTAGCCCCAGACTCCAAATGAACACAACACTTTGCATTATTACTCCACCTCCTCTCTCAAATCTTGTCCATCAGCATCCTCAGCTTGTGAGCCAAAAACAAAACAAGAAAACAGTTAAAACACTTATATGACATCAGGGCCCAAAGCCCCCAGGCAGAACAGTTCACCACTGAGCCAACAAAACACATAAACATACATTCCAAGATCCAAATTATTTTTAGGGTTGTTAACACTTACAAAAGCATCAGAACAGTCTTTTAATGCATATTTATTACTTTAATAGGTATTAGGAGACTAACGCTAGGAATTAGGAGGTTAGATATTAGATAAGAACTTCAGTATATTATATAATCAAAAGATACCATGATTTCGACTCCTTGGTTAATCACCCTTAACTCATGGTTGATACACTAACAGAGCAGAAAACTATTAACATACCGTTTTGATGTTTCAGAAATGATGATAATCATGTCACAAATTTACTATCTAATGGATGATATTGAGGTTACGTCAAAAGAAAAAAAAAAAAGTAGCTGTTATCCAAAACATAGATACTATTTTCTCTTTCATTATTTCTCTACATAAAATGTTTATTTGGTTCTTCCACCTTGTTCCCACAAGTATATTTTTCATTTTCACACTGACAACTCTCCTTTTACTTGCCAAGAACAAAATTAAAATGTAATACATACTTAGTTAGCCAGTAAGATCAAACATGATTTATCTCCTATTTTAAAGAAAATCTATTACTAGCCCCCCCGAATAAATTCAGAAAAAGCTTATTAGGGAAAAAAAGTGAATAATTTTTTAGAAATTTAGAAAGGCCCAAGAGTTGTAAAGATTATGAGAAAACTAAAAATATGTATTATTTATTTCTGTCATCTTACTTTTCACAGTGTTTCACTTAATTGTTGAGAAACTAGGTTCACAGGCTGCTTTACAGGTTGGTATTAAATTTAATCTACACTTATTGGCAGTCCAGCAGTCAAGAAGAATCTAGAGAACAATTTCCATCTATTTCTGGACAGCATGCTTACATCTTGTGTTGACTAGTGTTGATTTTTTAATTAATAACTTTTCAGAGAAGAGCAAGTTTGCCTATTCCTCTTTGTGCCTATATCCACTGATATTTCACTGCAAGAACAAACCACTATTACAGAAAACTGCCTGTCTATATGCAAACTTTCCAAATTAAGACATTTGCATGCAAATATATCTTCCTCTGAAAACAAAACCAGAGTTTTGCCAAAAGAAAGGAACCAACACTGGCTAAGCAGCATGCAAAATCTGGTAAACTAAACATCTGTTAAGCAGATGGCTGGCATTATCATTCAACATTTAGACTAAAAATTATCCTAAAGAAAGTAATTACCTCCTTTATTTTGCCCCTCTGTATTTGTTTCCTCTATTTACTCCAATCATTAGTATTTTAACAGTTGTCAGATCTGCCTTCTGAATTACATTATCAGGTCTCATTGGAAAAAGAGCCCAATTTTCATCTTTAAGGGACTTTGGCCACTAACAAGGCTACTTTCATGGACAGCCTATGTATTAAACCTCTTCCACAGGTTTAATCTGATTAGCATCGCAAACAGCAAAACAATGTTTCCAGTTGCATTCTGTTGCCCTGCAGGACTGAAGACTTGATGCCCTGAGGAAAAATGCATTTCTGGGATTCATGCATGTGAGTGTCACTGGACATTGCCCTCAATAACATACTTTAACCTGGTCAGCCCTGAAGTGGTCGAGCAGTTGGACTTAGACGATCATTGCAGGTCCCTTCCAACCAAAATAGTCTATTTATTCTATTCTGATCTGAAGATAAAAAAAAGTAATCATCCAAGCTTCCCTCATCGTTGAGCCTCTTCTCCAGTTAACTTGTATTTGTACACTGCTTGAGTGGAATACAGAAAAATTTATTTCCTTAAAATTCAATTCCTCTGAAAAAAACCTGTAACTAGAGACTAATTCAAAGTTTAATCATGAAATAAACAGTGTTCCTCCTTCCAGAGTTGCAATACTTTGAGATACCAGTGAGGGGGGACGCATATATACCAATCCTTGGCACTTTTTATTCTTTTTTAGACATCTCACTTTATGTTCTGCAATTAACAAATATGTAGTAATTCCCTAGTTTCCAAGCATAAGTAGAAGAAAATGCATTAAATTGTACACACGAAGTCAGAACATCAGTTGTCTCTTCAGAGGACATTACATGACCTGTAAGGTAAAAGAAAAAAGTGTATTCCTCTGCATTAGTATATCAAGGAACAGCATTCACTACTACCAGTACATGCTAAAGTTACAAGGAGGTATTGGGGAAGTCTAAAAAAGTTCCTCCAACTAAGCTGTGGAGAAGATTCTGCAAATAGGTAGCATAGTCTGAAAATACCTTTGTTTCACCATTTAAAAAAAAAAAAGTGCGGGGGGGGGGGGGCAGGGACAATCTATTTAAATGTAGAGAAGAATGACTAGCCTTTCTTTCTTCAATTAAATTGTAAGTTATCTCTAAAGGGCTTTGTATTTACAACAACAGCCATCCAACTTCGTTAAATTCAAGCTTCACCCCTGACTTACACAGATGTAAGAAAGGAAGACACATAGCCCAAACTCTTTATCGCAAGTATTTGAACATCAGTTAAAATACTGTCTATGGTATTGATATCCAGAGCTATTCATACAGTGTATAGAGTTCTCTTACTTTATACCAAGTGAAAATCTCTGACTATCTCTAGAACTGTTTTTAAGAACATCGAATATTTACTAATGAAGTACATACCTTTTACTGAAATTCTTCAGTTCTACAGAGTTAAAGCATTTCTACACGAGTGTAACGAAACAGAAGCACAAGCAGAAAATGACTTGTCCAAAGTCACTGAAGAAACACATGACAGAAAGAGGTAAAAGATACAAATGTCATGTGTTCTAACCTATTAGACAACACCACTTCTCAAGGATTTCCTCAAAGATAGTCTATTATTCAACCTAAGCTCCTCAAGCATGACAAAATGGTTTATGCAGTGGTGAAGGGCAACATTCCACCAAAAAGAAAATGACCACACAACAATCATGGGAAAGTATTTTCTTTCCAGTTTTTATTATACTTACTTACTCTTGTATGAACTCTAGTGACAGCATAATCCGTGCAAGTAAAAATTATACTTATTTACTCTAATATCAGTTGAAGCTATTGAAATTATGTGAAAAGCATTCACATAGTCCACATAGAATGAAAGCAAATTTGCAAACAAAAGAATGCATTTATTTTTGGCATAAAAAAAAAAAACCCTTTACCAAAGAGTCTCCTACTTTTCTCTCCTCTCTCCCTGACTACTCACACACAGAAATAGCCACAGAATAAAATGTTCTGAATACAGACGTATTTATGGCACTAAGTACACCTGACTGACAGAAAAAGAAAAATGTATTCTTCAAAAGAATAAAAATAACTTAATGGCATGCATATCAACATTTACACCTTTTTGTTGTACATTATTTTAACACACTCCCACAGACACTTGTTCCTGGAGTCCATTGACAAGGTTTCATGCTATTCACAGTCATTAAATCTGGCTGTTCATTCTTTGCAAACAAGAAGAAATTTAAGTTTTCACAGAAACATCTAAAGCAAAGGCTTTCAGTGATTCACCCAAACTCATACTGCAGCAACAATTAGCTATGTGGGCATTTAGACTGGGCACTGACATTCAAAGCAATGATTTGGGGAATTTTCAATTATTCCTACCTATTCTATACACATGTACTTTTTAAGGTGCTATTAGTGGATCCTGTGACTTGCCAGCAAGATTTCTGTCACATCTGTTCATGAAAATCTCACAATTTAGCAATACCACCCCTGGCATGAAATTAAAGGTATATAGTTCTGGTATTCTGTGAAAAGAGAGTTCCTTATGAGTTTGGGTCAGGTGGTGATAGATGAGAACTTTTAATGTACAACATAGGAAAAAGTATTAGCTAGCGGTAAATATCTTGGCCTCTTCTCCTTGGACACACATGTCAATTTAGTTGTGTATTATGATACTTTATTACAGACACTGTTTGGAATATTTCAATACTGTCACATAGTTAATCAAGATCTATAAAATAAACAAGTCCAGTAACTCTAATAGTAGGGAGGAAGGACAGCCTCCCAGTTTGGCTTCAGTAGTCAGAAGCCTGAGTCTGATTCTCACTTCTGGCACATCTCACACATGACACTAAGGAAGTCATTCAAATTTCCAAGGTCTGTTCTACTTTACCTCTACAGGCGCCTGATTAGTACTGCTCTAATTTTAAAGTTTCGTAGTACAGGGTACTTTTTTACTTTTTTTTAAAAACCAAAAATACGTCTGACATCAATTTGCTCCATCTGAAAGTAAAAATAATTTATTCTTCTCAAAGATTTACAGAGTTCTTTGTACTGCAGTAGCCTCATAGACTATTTCACCAGATTACCATAGCTGATGTTGTGCAGACTACATTTGATCAAGTTATCTGTCTTTAGATTATGTTAAATAATATCTGTATAATTCATGACTCGTAAGTTTATGAAAATATAACTCATGGCATTGCTTACCTACAGAATTTCTATTAAAAGTTAAAAATGCATGAAGAAGTTCTATGTCAGAACTCTGCAAACATAAGGCTGACAGTTAAAAAAGTTTTAACAGAAACCTCTTGCAAATAGCATAAGTCTGACATGAGTCCATCCTTTACCATTACAGAATAAAAGCATTCTTGAAAAGATGTTAAAGATGTAACTAAAAATTTTAAAAGGAAATTATATTTGTCAAATTAATATAGACTTCTATGATTTATGATTAGTTTATGATTAATATAATACTAATAGCATAATTTCATATTGGGGGTACAGCGTTCAAACCATCGCACACCATCTGTCATAGCCATCTAAAATAAGTATTATTTCTACAGTGAAATGCATAACTAAGTCTTACTAATTTTTAAATGCTTTTGCAATACCCACAAAGTTATTGGCCCTCACCAAGAAGAAAATATTTAACATACTCTACATTCCTGTAACTTACAAAGTAGACTGATTATGAGGTCCTAAACTGGTCTCTGAAGTTGGCGGGATGTGCCACCAAGTTTCAAGACACAAAGGATTTTTTCATTTCAAATCTCCATGAAAGAAAATACAGATTTTTAATGAGCATTACCACTGTGTTCATTTTAGCAACATTAAGAATAATGACAGTCATTTATAAGAACATTAACCAGAAAATATGGCCTGGGAATACCCTTTTTGATGAAAGTTAAGTTGTTTAATTCAAGATTTGACTTGATTTTTGAGATCTGTTCTACTCTCTATACATGTAATAGTTTCTTTACAGCCTGGCATACTTGCACATACTTTTTAGATCAGGTTGGCACAAAATATTTTGTATTCATTTAAAAAAAAAAATCAAGCTGATATATCAAAAACTGATTATTTGGGAGAAGTCTCATGCAATATACGCATCTTTTTGTAAATGTGAAAAATTATTCCACGTATATCAGAAGACTAACATTTTTGGAATTACTGGTTCAGGAAAAAATTGTTTCACCCATCCTTCACCCTTCAAAAGATCCTTCACCTGCCTTTTGAAAGACATCTTTGTCAAAAACCAGCACCTTCACAACTGTAGTATAGTATTAATAACTAACATATGTCTGAGGGAAAAAGAAATTATGGTTTAAAAGTACACAAGAGTGCACAGGACTGCTGCATTACTAGGAGAACAACTGTGTCTAGTACCTCCAAATGGGTATCTGTTGCTTTAACTCACCACAACATCACCCTTGAAACCCCAACTCCCATTGGTGTCCCTTATGACACCTTCACCCATGCTATCCTATGGCTAATTTCATGTACATACCATCCAGCTGGCCCATACGCATGTGCTGACTAGACAGAGGCCTATGGCCAAATTTCCTGAGGAAACCAAGATAAAAAGCACAGAAATTATTATGAAAACTTGATCCATACCTCTAAGTGAAAAGCTAACCTTCGGTATCTGTTCCCAGCTCATACTTTTCCACTGTCATGTTCTCTAGAGACAAGTTTCACTGAGGGACAAGTACAGCAGCATTTATATTCTCTTTAAAACACTGGAGGACAACCATCACAAACGTTCAGCAGGCCTGCTTCTATCCAAGAGATGGCAGTAATGAACAAATATCCACAAAGAGAGACTGCAGCGGGGGCGGGTAAGGATAAACAGGTAAAAGGGCTTGCCAGCAACAGACAGATTTTCATAGACTTGTCAGTAGCACACAATAGACTTTAATAAATTTCTCAATTTCTGCTTCAAATACCATATGATGATGCATTCTGATGAAACAGTTTTTGAACCTTGAGCAAAGAAGGGAAGATGAACATAAACCCAAGTAACACAGCAAGTAATTCATGCAACTCAGAAATTAAGTTGAATGATGCTTGGTTTAACAGCTGCAAACAAGCAAGCTTTCCTTCTGCAAAAAATAATAACAGAGTCTGCACGGGGTAGGGGTGGGGTGGGGGCTGGAATACAACGACCTTCAGAACTTTCTAATGACATACTGAAAAAATGTCCCAAATTCTTAAGATTCTCCTGGATTTCAAAGGCCCATCACTAGAACGTTATGTCCCACAAATTTCACTGAAGAATTCTTCACTGTGATACAGAGCAGCGACCATTATTCTTCCACATTAAAAATGGCTATTTGGAAAATTTTTTAAAGAAGTGGTTTAGTTACCTACATTTGTGAACCAAACGAAAAACAAAAATGGCAACTTCTCCCGATAATTACAAGGCACTGGCCTTCCTGAATCTTTAAGTAATAAGCCTGCTTCACTCTGACAGTATTCTGTAGAAGCATCCTGTGCTGGGGTTCCTCCACTAGAGCACGTGTCTGCGAGTGTCAGATAGCACTGTACAAAAGTTGGCACATCTGATATATTCGAAGCAAAGCTGTAAACATTTTACTCTCTCCCTCTGTAATTTAGGAAGGTATCTTACGTATTACAGTTTCAGTGATCTTGGACACGTATCACAAAACGTGATTTATCCCTTGGTTTACAGAGTTCCTAGACCGTGAAGGAATAGCAAGATGCGAACACCACAGATACGGAAATCTCCCTCGTTTCCAATGTTTTCAGTACCTGACGATACTGACCGAGTACGCGCTGTTAACTTATTTCCTTCACCACAAGCCATTCCCGTCTTTGGCAGCCCATGGCCGAACCGGCATTCTTACTGAAACGCTCGACCCGTGTCTGGGGAAGTGTAACACGACTACCTTCCCCCGCGTTAAGGCACGAACGAGGCCCACTGGCAGCAAGGTATGAAATACCAAAAAACCAGGACCTCACGAGCGAGGCAGCAGTAGCTCGGGAAGCAGCCGGGAGAGGTCCCGGGGCGAGACGCGGGGCGCGCAGCTCGCAGGACGTACAGCCGAGGGCAGCGCCGGCCTCAACGCCTCAGCCACCTTCCTCCGCCACGGCAGAAACCTCTGGGGAGGAGCGGGAGGGGCTGGTACCAACCCCTCGGTGCCGATGCCGGGCCCTCTCCGGGCGGCCGCCGGCCCCGCACCGCGGCACTCAGCCCGGCTGAGGACCCGCACTAGCGCGCCCCCCGCGCCGGCGCCTCCGCGCATGCGCGGACCCTCGAGGCCGCTGGGGGGCGGGGCGGGCGGGGCGCGCCGCTGCCCTCTCCGCCGGCGGGAAGGGTCCCCGCCGCCGCGCCGGAGTCCGCGGCCACCCCGCGCCCCGCCGCGCCCCGCTCCAAGGGGAGGGGTGGGACGCGCCGCACCCCCTGCCCCGCCGCCTCGGCGCGCGCGGCCCCTGGCCCCGCCCCCTCCCCCGCGGCTTACCCCGCGGGCCGCCTCGCGCCGCCGGTTTGGAATTTTCGCGCGCTCAGCCGCCGCGTCCGCGAGCGGCGCGCCTGCGCGGGAGGGTGCGCCTGCGCGGGGGGCTCGCCCGCGCGGGGGGCGGGGCTGGCGCTGGGGCTGTGGCGCGGAGGGCCGCTGGCGGGGCCGCTGGCGGGGCCGGTGTGTCCCGGCGCAGCGCGGGGAGGCGCGGGTTCTCCTCTTCCTCTTCTTCCTCCTCCGCTCCCCGGCCCAGCGGCTCGTGCCTCCCCACACGCTTTGAGCTTCCCGGCTCGGACACGGGACCCCGGCGTGAGCTGAATGTGGAACAAAAGCCTCATCAGCCCTCGCGGCTGGTGGGCGGAAAGAGCTCCTCGTGACTGGAAACCGAGATCTTGTGTTACCTACGTGTCCAGAAATTTACTAGGTGAAACGGAGCGAGGTGGGTGGAGCCATATTTTGTGCCGTGCCTACAGCTAAGGCAACAACTGCACGGGAAATGAGAACGATGGGGATGTTGTACGCCCCGTGAATGTTTTGTGTCTGCCGGCGACCCTTTAGTGGTGGCGGCGAGCTGAAGGTACCTGCCCATAACCCACCATCCTGGTCTCTGACCAGGAACTAAAAAAATACTTCGGTTTCTCCCCATCTAGTAAGACTAAGCACAAAACCCGTTAAACTTTTGTTTGTTTTCAGTTTTGTCAACGTGAACAGGCCTTTTCACCCATGTATGAGTGGACGTACAGTAGGATAAGAAACTTTTGAATAAATTAAGGCTTTGAAAAAACCTGATTAATATGTACTGGTGCTAAAATGAGGAAACACACACATCCTGCACCTTACTAACCCTCAATTTGTTAAAAAGCATCAGGAGTAAAACTGCCAAGACCCATATTCTGTCACTTAACTGCCGTTGAATTACGTTGGTCCTCAAGGAAATCCTGCTGAAAATACCAACACTACACAGTCTGACTACTTAGTACAGTTTTGCTCATCACTTCCTAGCACACTTACACGTTCATACTTTATTCACCTTTGTTTAATTCTTCCTGTTTCACTGATCTACGCAACTCCTCCTATTCACCCTGGTAGTTTTTCTGCTCCTGACTGGTTTTACCTCCACATTCACTACTTGCAATGAAGAGCTGGTGGGAAATTGCTATTATTTCCACCTTTCTGAGAAGCCATCAGCACTTCAAATTTCTTCCTTTCCTATCATCCTCCTCCTCCTAAATATGAATGTTTACACCATAATGTTCTTATTTCCTCCTTGAAAAAGCTGTGGATAGTGAGGCACTCATTGTAACCTGTTGTGGTTTGAACTCAGATAGTAAGCCAATCACCACGTGGCCAGTTGTTTACTCCCCCCCGCTCCTTCCCAGTGAAATAGGGGAGGGACAAAAGAAGAAATTCATAGGTTGAATAAAAAAAATTAATAATAGTACAGTAACAATAGTACGCAGCAGTGGTTTACCGAGCGCGGCGACAGGTACGCAGCCTACCCCACCCCCCCCAGCTGCGATCCGACCGCACCAGAAAATCCCACCACACTGACCCAGAAACTGAAACGGGCGTGAGAGAGCCCGTGTCCGCCTGTATACTGAGCATGACATCACGTGATGTGGAATACTTCAGTGATCGATCCCAACCCGGCCCTCCAGCTGTGCTCCCTCTCAGCCCAAGGAAAGTTAACTCTATCCTGGCTGAAACCAGGACACGGTCCTACCTGAAGAAAACCAAACCAAGTTATTTGAAAAAACAAAGTCACTACAGGAATATGCTCTATCCTGAACCTAGGTTGGAATGTATCTTTTAACATGGATTTTAAATTAAATCCCACTGACATCATCAGTCTGAATTAAGAGGCTAGTTTGTGTTAGATTTGTACTCTGAATGGATGTAGGACTACCACTGCTGTTAAAGATAAGTTGCTGGTTTTCTCTTTACCCAGTACAGCTGATGTCCAAACTCCTTAGTGGCATTCAGCTTTCATATTCTTCCATTCATATTTGGTGCAGTGTGCCATCTTTTCTGATCACCACTGCTTTCACTTTTCTGTAACATGAGACAAAATCCCCTTCAGTACATTCAGCAAATTCAACCAACGCATGAATATTTACATTACTTTTTTTCATTTCATCCTATCAGACTAGCAACACCTGATGAATTAAAGGCTTGTCTGTGGAAGTTTCAAAGTACTTTCTTGGGAAACAGCAATTACTCATCAGGCAACCCACCAAGACAAACCAGCAGGGATGTTTCCCACACATCCAGCACATCTGCAGAGCACAACTTGGAGCTTTGGATGTAATGCCTATATTCACATTGTGAGTCCGGTTCATAACTCATGCAAGTCTTTAATCATTCTACTCCTTCTCTTTCTTGTCAAATGAAAACATGGGATAATTTATATTGTTTTCTACCATCAGTTGTGTTAATGGTTCCTTAGATGTCAGCATTATTAATTATTTCATTGCTGAAATGTGTAACTGTTCTGGTACAGTGGAAGAAGCTTGAGTAGAAGAAATTTGATAACATCTTTTTTCATGTTTCTGACTGAACATATTCCATTGTTGTTCAATATCTATTTCTGTCCCATAGTCACAGGGTGACAAAAAGCTGCCTTTGTTAATCAGCTTGATGTTTATACCATCAGCAGAGCAAATTTTTTTCTTGCTATGCAAGAAGCCATATCCCAGTTCTCATGCACACTTGGACATATGGCCAAAGATCATTGTAATATACCAGAAGCTGTGAAAAATAAACCCAGGAATTTTTTAAAAAAAGGAATTTAATAAAGTAATGGAAAAAGGTATAGTAGGCAGATGTATAAAAATAGGAATAAATATAATAGTAAAGATGAAAGCAAATTACTAATATGCATGAACTCCAGTGGGTGGAAAGAACACTTGGCAGTATTACCGTCAAATGACCCTCATTTTAAATAGTCACAAAATAAGTGGCAATGATATGAATAATGAATTAAGTAGTACAAATCAAGTGAATGCCAGTACAAACGTTATGTTACTTCAGACATTCTGTATGCAGTTTGCCACTCTCCTACATTTAATATATGCAAAATATTTGCATGTTAAAAAAATGTTATTTCAACTATTTTTTGTAGCCTTGATCTTTAATGGCAGGTACTATTACACACAGAGCTAATCCAGCTGCCTAGTCTCAAACAGAGAATTACTAATAGTAAATCTTTGAAACTTCAAAAAAATATTTGAAACTATTTAAAGTCACCAGAAATAGTACTGCTTTAGATAAGAATGCCATGACTTCAAAACCTAAATATTTAGAAAAGGGTCCTCCAAATACTGGAGAATTGCTGTCTGCTCCCTGGGAACTAGAGCAACCTCCTCTTTCCCAAGGTATGTTGTAAAAGCCCCTTGTTAAGGTGTGCACTTTGATGAGATACAGCAGATACTACACTGGTTCAGGGCAAAATATAACCATTTTGTCTTTTAGCCAGTATTAATTCGGTAGGAAAAAAATCCTCTGTTGGGGGAAAAGAAGGAAATATATATTTGACAGATTTGGGGGGTAAAAAGAAAAAAAAAAAAAAAGTCCCAGCTGTTTGCAGCTGCTCAAACGTTTGGAGTGTTAGAATAAATACTGAGTGAGATAGATTAATGGGACAAACTGCAGGTGAGGCACACAAAGGTACATGGGTAAATATAATTTATCAGTGCACATGACCACCACGTATGTACTATATTTTATACATATTGCAGTGATTAGCTATAGAGCACATACTCCTTTAAGCAACAAGATCTCCTGCTTAAACAGATAAGCACACAGTACCAAGCAAAAAGGCCTCAGATCCCTCAGCTGAGGTGAACGTGATACATACCTTCATACAGATCTGTGGCTAGCTCAAAATGTTTGCTACAAGACAAGGAGCTAATGTAGCCACTGTGTACATATTGCTGTCCTTTATGAATGAAATTGGAACTGGCCAAGTATTAGAGTGGCAAACAAATTCTCAGTAATATTTAACAGGTTTCCTGCCTTTCCAGAGAAGACCACAGTGTGTAACAAGTCACCAATGCATTTCAGTTTATTGCTGCTTGCTAGTCACTTTAGGGCATTTCTGAATAGACAGATGTGTCATTCCTAGCTGGTGAGGATGTCTTTGAAAATTTGCCCCTAATATACTGTATTTGGGGCACCTGTTAACATAATAGCTAAAAATGCTAACATTCCCTGAGTTTCAGGTGTTCCTTCTCTCCCCTATCTCCCATTCACTTTCCAGTATAATTTCATGGTTCAGCATTGCTTATGCTTTCTGTGCTGTTCTAGGAAAGAAACACAAAACTATCTTCGGTAAGGAAAAGTGGTGTTGTTTCTTGGAGGCTCTACAAATCTGGTCTTTGTGAGCAGTGTGTGTCACACAGTCTTTACATTGACGCTGAAATAATTTTTCCTCTCCTTTTGATTGCTGATTTGCTTGTTATTCCTTTTGATTTGACATCCCAGGGAGGTTTACTTGCTCCTAAGGAATGCAGGAATATTTGCTATATTGTGTGTCCCAAGTGACAGATGACTATATTTGGTTTCTTTCTAACACAAATACTATTAAATCTTCTCTGTGGGGTTCTAAAAAATTGGCCCTGAATAGGCTAATAGTATTTAATGCTCCTTAAACCAGACTTTAGGAGATCTCTCAGTATCTTTTAAAGCTCTGCCCTTGTTATTTCTCCGTCTTGTACAAAACATGTTCACAAGGCTAAAATTTGGAAATTACACAATATATCAGTCAATTAGCTAATCTTGACATGTGAAGATTTTCACAATTTGCCTTACTGCATGTCTTTCCAGAGAAGAAATATACGTGCATTATTAGAGAAGCTGAACTATTTAGCTTGCTGATTGATTATGTCTCTACCTTTAATTTATAAACTTCCTCATGGAAAATAATTCAGAAAATAATTCCTTTCCCTGTACCTGTCTGCGCTCTCAGCAGGTGCTATAGAAAAAAAATGTGAGTCGAGTCAGTCAGTTGTTCCCAAGACACTGAGACAGAAAAGATAAAAATCTTCCATGACGTCTGCTGTTGTATGGTGGTTGAACACTTGATGAATACTGGAGAGCATTTCTGAAGCTTGGTCTGCAGGAACTAATCACAGTACATAGGAGCAGAGAGCTTACTCATTTCTACGGTATTCCCTGTCATACTCTGAAAAGTTTCAATGGCATGTATGGAAGGAGAACAAAATACTTGCTATGGAACTGAAAGTTCATGATTTTGCTTTGACCCGTTCTCTTACTGACAGCAGCTAACAATACGAAATACTTTAGTGAGAATTTCAGTTTCATGTGTGTGACTATATTCCTTCTTGCTTTGTATAAAATACAGTCCTTAACTAGAAGAGGTATTCACACATTCTAGAACCTGAAAAGTTTTAACAAAATTTAAGGTAATAAAAAGGGAAATACTTGTTTTACTGGTGGCAAGGAAGAGCCAAAATAACAAATCAACAAAATGTGATAAAGGTCATGGTTGAACCAATTTACACAGGTTTGGAGATGTGAGGAACTGCCTGTTGGGAACCAGAATGCAGCTACGACACTTTATATTCTTTCATGACTTACATCTTTATTCAAACTCTTGTCAAGTTATGAAGCATTAAATCTTAGAAAATGAAGTTACCATCATAATTTAAAGTACCTTAGTGAACTCAGAGACATCACACACTGAAAGTCTTTAGGTTTTTCCTTTGCAAACTTGATTATTACAAATGAGATTTTCAAATTAAGAAATTAAATCTCAATAAATTCCTTTTTCTTCACATTTAAAAGTATGATCAGTACTTGAAAATGAAATTTCAAACAAGCCTACAACACTGTAAAATGTTGAAAGTAAAAGTTTATTAGTTCTTATTTAATTAAATACTTAAATTTTGAAATAAAACAAAAACCAAAATTCACATACGGAAAAGGTATACCTCAGCTTTTCATTACATGATACAAATCATAAACAGAGGTAAAAAAAGAATGTTGCCTTATAACATCCCACTGTACTAAAAATGTATCAAAATAGAGTCGCTGTCCATGGAGAAGAAGAAGGTAGGAGAATACACGAAGTGGGTAGATTTCTCTCCTAACTGTCTCTTATTATCTGGATTAAATGTTTTTATTAAAAATGGAAACACAGTTGCCAAAGACATAGTTTTGTTTGCAACTTGAGATTGCCTCTTCATCTGTAAGCCTTCCCAAGCATGTGTCTCCATCAAAACCTAACAAATCCACGGTTTAAATATAAATACTACACAGCAGATGAAAAATGAAGAAATGACCAGTATTTACTTAATGCATGAATTTTTACCTATTAACCACAGTGTTCCTAAAGCTAATTTCTATGGTTCATATTAAAACCAAAAGTAATAACAAAATATTAAAAGTCCATAGAACAAAGGAAAAGAAGACTACATGGAGAAGCAGTGAGATTATACCTCTCTGGTTTTAACCCAATCTCATGCAGGCATTTTTACCTAATCAGTTTGAGAAATTGTCTCCATGGTCTGCATTTTCCAACATTTGCTGAATGTTGTGTATAATCCTATGTTCACAATAAGATAGGCTGGTCTGCTAGTGTGGCCTTCATGCCTTTGCTAATTACATTTTTTTTTTCAGTGTTGCAGACCCCTACCTCACAAAAAAGTCCCTAAGTAGGGATTCCATTCAAAATGGAAAAGATCTCCACTTACCAAGTAGTAAAGTAGCCACCAATGTAGTATCTAGCAATTCTGTAGAATCACAGTCTTTCCAACATTAGTCAAAAGGAGGCTGAAACAATACAGCTCTGTGACAGAAAGCAAGAACTACAATTAGTGTATTGCCAACTTTGCCCCCATATTCTCTAGACATTAACCAAAAACCTCCCATTTCTCATTCCTTCGTTTAGTTTATTGGACACTACAATATGGTGTTTCTTTGACCTTCCAAAGGAAATATAACTCCAATATTCCAGTGCCTTCACTGCTTCTTTAAACAGTTTGTCATCCACACTCCTTTGCCTGCAATACTCACAGTTGCAAATCTGTGGAATGTACTCTTTCATAGATCTCCTCTCAGTTGTTTTAGCAATCCTTCTTCCTTTATTGGTATTAACCTTTCTTTAACCTTTTCTGTCTTCAGATTTAGTCCCTTCCTTGGGATATCACAGACAAAATATCAATTTGTTTTCCATCATTCTCTCATTAAAACAGTGTTCGTTTCCTTAATTTCCTTGCTGCATTAACCAAATATTTAGATTGGATCACCTTTAAATGGTCTATATATGGTGAATCTGATTCACAACTGATAATCATTTACGTGCATATAATGCATACAGTTAAAAAGTGCTTTATACAGCTTTGTACAGATCCTGTAAAGCCTGGTTTAAAGGCATTGTTTCAGATATCTATATAAATGGAAGATGTATATGCAAATACAGGTTACATAATAAAATAGCAAAGACAAGTATTGTATTAGATGGAGATAAGGCTAAGAATATGTATCTGTAAATTACAAATAAATAAATTCAACAAAAATAGCGTTGAATTAACCTAAATCTGAGCATCATAATGCCAAGTTATTAAGATCACATATAAAATAAACCTAAATGTGTTAAGAAACACAAAGTAAGAGCCAAAAATTTTGTAAGACTGTTCATGCCATAATCACAAGTTTAAGGCTTTGATGCTGTGTACAAGATTTTATTAATTTTGGAAATAGTTGCCTACTCCCTGTTTTTCTTGTACTCACAATGTCACACCCCTTGTTTTCTCTCAGCGGTGTCCCTGGAAGCTTGCTCAAGAACTTCAGCTCAAACCTAGATTTTTAACTATGCATTTCCTTACATTTACATACTTCTTTCATTTCATAGGACAAAAAATAACTCTGGAGGCAGCTACAATGTCATTAGAGGTTCCTTTGTATTTGATCTTTTAAAATAGTTTTTGTCATGAAATAATAATGTATCAAATAAGAATATGAAGCTGAATCCCCTCCCTGTTAAGGGCTACCATGTAGAGCTCAGAGTGACCTGAAAATAAGTGCATGGTCTGGACTAAGCATCAAAAAAATTGTACAGGAAGCCCTGTATACTAAGCCCTGCGTATTAATCTCTGGTGTGCCCATGCTTTAGGTGCTCCTCAGCTCTCTTGTGTCGGTCTGCCCGGCTGGAAGGGCAGGACTGTACAACAGAGCATTTCAGTTACTGATATCTGAACTGGCATAAAACTGCACAATCTGCAGTGAGCAATAAAGCTAGTGTAAGCAATTCTGCACCCATGAATAACAGCTCAGAGTTATGTGTCTATAGACTACTGCTGCAGACAGTTTGCTATACCAGTGTCTTGATTCACTGTGGTAATTTTTTTGCTTCTAAACTACCGTGCATAGAAATGAGAACAGAAGAATAATATTTCCAGTTTTAAACATAAACATTTAGAAATACTAGCTATTTGTGATTCCCTAAATATCAAGAGTCCTAAAAATTTCTCAGTAGCTGGGCTCTTACTTCAGATGATCGGATTGTACAAATTGACCAACAGCCAACAACATTTGGAAAAACTCAAGAAAAAGGTGGTGTTTGACTGTAAGAAAACAGAGGTTTTACCCTGTTCCTCTATGAGCTTCACCTATGCCTGAATGTAACGTGTCCAGCCTGACCTCAACAAAATGCTAATGACCTGAGCATCCATTTCTATCCTATCTAGAAATGCCACTCTCTCTCCCTTAAGTGACAGTGCCTTATCATAGCACTCAAGCATATCATAGGCAGAAAAATATACTCAAAATGCACCTAGTGGGCAGTGAATTTTGTGGAGAGTGCACTGGATAAACCCTAAGATTTCAGGGTGGCTGAAAGCACATTATTTCCTTCCTCCAAGTGGCAATTTTTCCCCATCTGGTAAATAAGCAAAATGATGCTGGCATTCTAAAATGCTCTAGGAATGAGGGCTAAGGAACAGAAATCCAAAATTAAGTCTAATAATTATTGTAGAGGAAAAAAGACATTCAAGAATGCAAAAAGGCTTCTGAGTGGTCTCCCAGTGAATGCATTTACTGGAAACACATGGATACAGTAGTGAAATGTTGTAAACGTGATAATATGTAGCTGTACATTACAGCATATGAAATGCTTCAAACAAGTAGCTAAATTAGGGGGACATTATCTATCTTCAGTGGTTCCAGCTTCCTCAATATTGAAAACCTATATAGGGGCTGCAGCATTGTCACCTCCCAAAAACCCTCTTCCATGCCACAAGGTGAGAGCGAAGCTGTTTATGGGAACAGATGGCCAAAAGGACAAGGAGACTGGGAGCTTGACCCCCGTCTGGAATTTTTCTAAGGCTGTAACAAGGGTGGAGAAAAAACTCCATCAGCGAGACCTTGCCTCTGCTGTCAGAGCTGCCCTTATGCTGCTGCTGACATCTTGATGATTCACACTTTGCCAGGCACTTTGTTCAGTGATGGCTGCTCTGTAGCTCCGAGAGGAATCAAAAATGGAACATGATTAAATGCTACTTTGTGTTGTGTCAGTACATTAATGGGAATGGGAAAGAGACGCAAAGACTGATCTGTAACTGGATAATGGTGTGATACCCATTTATCATGGAATAAAGAAAGCCTAATTAAGAAACAGCAGGGAGAAAACACAAGAGGTCTGTTCTTTTAAAAAAGTCTGCAACCACTGGAAAAAGGTTGTAAAATGTCACTTCGCTAGCTTCAGCAGCACTCTATTTAAAATTACATAAAATCTATCAGAGAACTTGTAACCACATTAAATCTAGAGAAGTCATAGTAGGCCAGATACAAATAATGATATAATTTAAAATATCACTGCTGTGATATACTCTATCTGAAAATTACTATTTTTGTTAGCTGTGGATTTGAGGTTGTGAAATCTCTAGTAGCTTTATCCTCACCACCACCTTTCATTCATATCCACATGATAAAATTCCTTAACCAACATGTGACAAAAGTAATTTATCATATTATATTTAGCACTGTTACAAATCTGTAGTATCAGTCTCCACTCATTCATAATTTTAAAACAGGCAGGTTTAACAGTGGCTTTTTATGAATTCATTTTAGGCTCCAGAAACTCTGTGTTTCTGTATAGCACAGTTGCATACCTAGTAAAGCCTTCTGTACAGCCTTTGCTGGTAGCCTGGCAAAGCCTTTGATCCTGTGCTTAAGGTTAGGCAAGTGACAGTGCAACTGATGTGCATGCTGTTGAACATAAGCTTACACAGTTTCTCAGCATCAGGGCTAACTTCCTCAGCACTTCACTAATGCTTGTGGTTGAATGGGAAATGGTGGCCTGAATAGGCCCACTTTGAGCACACTAGTGGCATACAGTAAACCAGAAAATCTGGCTTTCAGCACATGATTCCTCTGGCTTATCAGTCACCAAATCTGTCTCTTCATCCTTCTGGTTACTTATGTTTCTGTGCATGTTCCTGAAGACATGGCAGAAATCGAGACTTCTTTTGCCTGGGCTCATTGCTTTCAATAATCAAATGTCCTCCTCCTACGTTCCCTGCAGCATGCAGCCATTGCAGAGAAAGCTATACTGCCTTGGTTGTTGTGCCTATACAATAAGGCTTAACCACAAACTACTTATATGAGCATAATTTTTCATGTTGGAGCTCTGGTGGCAGACATTTGCAGACTTTTGAGATGTTTCCCCAGAAGGCTGGTAAATGCCACAAAATTCAACAACAGCCTGGCAGACAGCCAGGGCTAGAAGAGGGTAATGCTAATGCTTCTCTAGCCTGTAGCCAGAAACACCAGCAGTAGGCAATGAGAGCCCTAAGGGTGCCTAATTTCTCAGACACATACTGAGAATATGGATCTTCTTGGCCCTGTCTGTTATGAAATAGGTTATTTTCCCAGCAACAAAAATAATCTTTGCTTACTTTTTTTCAGAACCCTCGGCTTGTAAATATTTTGGAGTCTTTTCTGAAGGAAGGTATTGTGTGCTTTTAACAATAATAATATTTTCTCTGCTAACAGCTATTTACAGTCTAGGTTGTCATGCCATTAAGCAGTAACAATCAAGGAACAGAGCATTTCCTAGGAATTAATGGCTGGCTGGGCAGAGTTTAAAGCCTGAGGTACAGCCAGAGGCTATTAACTCCAGCTGGTCATTAAAAATCCTTTAGAAATACCTTGCTCTAAGGTCAGTATTTCTGTTAAAACAAATGTAGGCAGATGGATATATTTCATGGGTTGCATTTTCAGTTGTTATGCACAGGGCTTTTCTGGTGAATTTACACCTTCTTAACATTAACCAGCCAATTACTTGAGTCACCTCTCAGCATTCCAGTCATACAGTTTTAATTGTACTTATAAAAAATGGAAGCAGACCACTCCGGCAACTTTCAGATCAGTTTGTATGTTTATCATTTCAGATCTACTGGCAGACATAGGATGTTTTTAGCCTACCAAACAATGAAACAAAAACCCAGAAATGCATATAGTCACCAAGAAGTAAGTACTCCATCTTCTTCTCCTCATTATCTAGTATATTTGCACAAAGATATGATAATTCAGAATACTAGCTGCCCAACAGGCCAAAATGAAAATTAACACAGGCAGGATTTTAAAGGTTTTAACAAGAGCCTATAAATAATAAATATTTCCATTTAAAACATCTTCTGGGAAGACTGTAGTGGGAAATGAAGAACTCAAGAAAATACGTTTGGAATCGATTTGCTGGAACAGAAAAGGAGCATTCAGTGGGAGTATTCCTGCTCATAAGTGGAGATGGGCATGGTTTAGAATAAAACAGGGATTGATTTAAGCTCTACAAACTACAGAATATATCTTGAAATGTGTCTAATAGATCAGTTATCTTTCAGAACAGCCATTCACACATAGCTTTATATTTTTGTAATATTCTGATTTCAAGCACTGTCATTGAAATATTGCTATTGCTGCTGGGGGTGGGAGGAAATTCTGGAAGTTTAGTAGAAAACATTAATTTTAAACTGTTTTATGTGTTTGTACTGTGATAACACAAACAAGCCCAGGCTGGGATAAAGCTGAAGCCTCTCAAGTTACCCATTCTATAATATCTGAGTCTTTTATCTCACTAGTGATTTTCAGACTAGAAGTCAGGTGACTTACCTGAAGCTTCTGAGCTTGATCAGTGTATAAAACCAGTACTGATCTTGTCAAATGACAGATTTTTATTTCACTGGAATTTAAGTCCCTGGGTGATTACCTTTAGGGGGAGGTGGCAGAGCTTTGGGATTTGACTTCACCACTTCTAATAAGATGAAAGTAAGTATCAACACATTCCTCTCAGCTACTGTTAGAATCACTATCAGTAAATGGGGAAGTTTCTAAAGCCAGTCATCCTGCTGGGCAAACTATATTTCAGCAGTGAAAGTAATTATTTTCTTAAGGTGCTCAGAACTGTAGAGCAAAAGATGATGACGGCAATCCTGACAATGTCCTGCTGCGCTACAAAATCTTGTATCACTTATGCTGAAATACAAATACAAAATCTTGTATCACGCTGAAATAGCTATTTGCTTGCTTTCCCTACACATACACACCCTGATACCTGTTCCATCTTATTTTAAGGTTATTTCCACTGGCATATGGGTTTCTTCTATTTTCCTTTCAAACATGTTTCAACACCTCAGTAATGTGCATATGCATCACCTTAAGGCATCTAAATATTACAAACCTGACCTCCGTTGAGCTTTGCAGGATACAGAGCAAGTCCTAAGGCACAACTCCTGCAAACAGTTACACTTCTGCTTAATCTTGCAGACCTAGGAGTCCTCTGACAGCTAAGTACATATTAAACATTTGTGGGATTGAAGCTTAAGTATTTTTGTTGTAATACATTATTATGCATGTAGAAGTATGCTTATGTCCCATGAATGTACTATCTGTTCAAATGTAAATCTTCCCTCTCGGCCATCAACTTCTGATAGCAATAGTCGAATGCAATCTATGATGTCACACTCCCCACCTGAATTTAAGGAAGCCTAAGAAATGCAGGTGTCTGCATCCAGAAAAGATGCTTTCCCCGTTTAGGCTGAAATGGTTGTAAATGTTGCCTGCATCTGGTCATGAATTATGGACTTTTATACACTGTTTGAAAATCTGTGCTTTTAGCGTAAGAGACAGTGTGTATAAAACCAAATTTTGTCCTTCTAAATGTGCTTTCAAGATGAAACATCCACCCCTCCAACATTATCTGGATAAGTTGCAGCAGTTAAAATGAAAGGATGCCAAGACTGAATTACTTACTTAAAGGATTCCAATTTTTCCAAGCACCAAATGGTTTAAGTCTCTCAACCAGACAATTAATAATAAAACCAGCATTCCAAAACACAATTTAGCACCCCAGATATATACCCAAGTTTAGCAGTATCTGATTGTCCAACATAGTGCATATTGCTCTGAACAAAAAATTTCTCACCAAATGGATAGCTTCAATCCTGAAATCTCTATCAGACATTCATGAGGTATACTGGCAAAGATTTAAATGTCTCTAGGTTTGAAACTGCAGTTATCTTCCTGTGGACAAATACTTGAAAAAAAACCCCTTTGGAATTATATTTTTCATTGGGGTATTCCAAGAATTAACACTTCTCCATATTCCTCAGGTTTTGGGCAGGCTTCTTTCCTTGTGAGGGTAGCTAGATGTCACTCCGCTGGGTACAAACTGCATTTTTCCTGAACTGAATAGGTTGTCTCAAAATAAAAGGAAACCTTGTGGCATTACACCTTATCATCTCCATGTTACCTGACACATATTTAGAGGGTCAGACTCAGTCTGGTTTTTATGTGAACTAAAGGGCAAAATCGAGCCAAACACAAGTAAAAATCCAAGTGAAAAACATAAGCAATATGGAGGTCCAAACCAGAATGCTGGAAACCAGAAGCAAACACAAATTTCTGTATTTTGATAAAAGAGATACAGCCACTGCAGCAACTTTCAGAAGTCACAGACCCTAGAAAGCATTAACGACTGAATTCTGTTCACAATTCTGAAGTCAAGCCAATCAAAATGGTAGATGTTCACATTATAATGCAGTTAGATTCCATGAAGGATTGAACTAATCTACGCCTAAAGTCCCCCGATTTTACTGCAGTGCCAGAGCCAGTAACGATTCCCAGAATAGCAATTTGGATGCACACCTACTAGTTACTGAAGGTAGTATACACACCTTGGAGTGACAGCATTTTATGGGGAAAGCAGTGCATCCTCTATAACAGGATTCCAAGTATACTTTTATTTATGCTGAGGGTCTTCCTCAGATCCATCTTTATTTGATTTCATGTACTGTAAAGATAGAAGCTAACAGAGGTGCTTTTGTATAGACGCCTTGAATGTGTATAAATTGTTATATATAGCAGCATACAAAGTTGTACATCACATAGATGCAATGTCTTCTTTCAGCAGCTTGCAAACAACATGCAGTTTCAAATTTGGTATGCTCTGGAGCATTGCACATCACTGTCCCCTGGTTATGACAAGAAACTGCTTAAGTGGGTATGTACCTATACACACCATTTTTATCAGAGGGCGTGGGAAGGAGGACCAGTATTGTGGCTGTGTTTCTGCTGACCCAGAGAACACCCGTTTTTCAGCAACACGTTCTGTAACAGATAGGAAGCTCAGGAAGTAAATAACTGACCAGACTACATGATCTAAGGACTTTGCATTTGCATAAATCCTGCTATCAAATTTGCAAATTCACTTCATCTCATCTCAACTAGTTACAGAAGAATCCTTCCTTAGTGCCTCCTCCTGAGCTACTAAACATGGAACTTTCCTTCCATGGAATAGCACAAGAGAATTAAAACCCTGATAAAGATATGGAAGAGAGTGTAAATCAAGTTTAATTGTATGAAGCTGGGAGACACACATTTTTTTATTAGTCTAAAAGATTACAGTGCTGTTCCATTTATTGATTTCCTACTGACGGGACCACTCGAAATCCATTCATATTAAACAAGCAATAAGCCATTTAGAAAAATGTAATGATAACGGGTTGATCTTTGAAAGCCCTGGGGAAACTAATCCAATAATGATAGTATAATTTTTTGTTTAATATCCTGGAAGAGACAGATCACAAATCTATATTTTCCATTAGAATGGCAGAACAGATCTTAATAAAAGGGACTCATCATGAAATATGCTTCAGTTCAAAACTCTCTGAAGAAAATGCTCTGACTAAGCTTATAGTGCTGTTTAAGAAGATCATATTGGATCAAAGGCCCACTGGGATATGGAATGTCTGTGGTGGATGAAAGGCTTAGATTTTATCAGTTATTCTAAGATATAATCATAAAAGAATGTGAAGGGATTCATGGTACACAATAAATGTGTAGCCACTTTTAATTTTAAAACAGAGATTAAAGAAATCTTCATTATCAGTATTTTCTGTAAATTACTACTATCCATTATGATTTTCATATATTTTCAAGTAACAATACAGATAACTCTGTTCTCCCGAAAACGCAGCACTGGGTGAGAGTTGAAAACAGAGCAGCAGCTGAACAGATGAACAAGTATCGAATTTATGCCATGATTTACAACATGAATGTTTCCAGAACCCACTTCCTTTGGAACAAAGTATAGCAAGAAAAAAATACAGAAAAAAGCTTTGATAGTTCTTTCTTACCTCTGTAGGGTAGAACAAAGGGACCAACATCCAACAGAGAAACCACAGCTGAGTTCTCAGCGGTCCTGAAAATTTGGTGACTGTTTTCATGCCTAAATAAAATTGTATGGTCCCAGAGAGGTCCACAGGCTAAACCAAAGCCAGAAGGGACTTGTGGGAAGGCAGAATTCCCTAGCTGCTTGTCCCAGTTCCACAGTGTCACTTCTTTCTATTGTGGCTCTTTCCTGCTTGTTTTTAAGTGGTGTTTAGCTCTCAAAGCTTTAGAGAAAGAAATGTTGGAGATGCTAACTCGGTGGGAAGTGTTCTTTGACTGTAGAAGTGCATCTATTCATTTGCAAGCAGAATTTCTGAAGTTAATATCTTTAATTGTCTGGATATTCTTTGCAAGATTATACTCTTACTGACAAAATCCCATTTGCTTTTTAAGTCCTTCTTCATAAAAAAACTTAAAAATTATTAATTTAATCTTGAAAAAAGAACCTGCTTTAGCCAAAACAGGAAAAAAATACAAAATGCATTCTTCTCTGTTGATTGTTTTAGTGTAGCAATAAAGGATCTAGGACAACATTGGGTCATCTTATATTTTGAGGTTTTTTGTGTCATTGAGAATTATAAAAAAAAGACAGCAAAATGGGCAAAGCATCAACTGAAGTATAATTACAGCCTCCAGTTTGCCAACACAATATTCCTTCTCTCAGTTCCATGAACTGCAGGTGCATTACTTACCCGTGCGATGGTGTTGCTTCCAAACAATGTCCTAATCTTGTGTAATATTTATTGTAAGGTAGGTAGTACTCTTAAATATAATATTTGGATTGAACAGATCACAGATATTACATGCATTTAATGAGTTACAAAGACTGATATCTTGTGATGAAAACATAATAATATTTATTATTACAAAATATTATAAATTTTATTATATATTAATTACAATTGCATTGTTTTCTGTCTGTTTTGTGCAGTATTTCATTGGTCTGTCACAAAGTTCTATGAATATTTTCAGGTTTGGGATATTTTAAAGTGCAGAAACTGGATTTATTCCTCAGCTCTGTGGGTTTCATTCACTTTTCTGTACTGATCCTAACTTCTTGCTCGCTCTAAGCCACCAGCCCATGCTGCCATCTCAGAAGTCCCCTGCTCCTTCTAACCCATCCTCTCCTGGCTCACACCCCTTTTACCCTTCCCCAGCCAAATCCCCAGCTTCCCAATGCTTCCCAAATCTTCCTTGTCACTGCCTGAACACAAAGATGGGCTTTCTTTCCCAGCTCCTGTGGCCGTTCAGGGGAATACTGCTGCTGCTGTCCACAATACAGACCCAGACAATGTCCTTTCTGGCGCTTTTCTCCCCATCTGCCTGCCACCCTCTTACTGGCTTTCATGGCTAGCCAAACCCATTTGCTCTTTTTATTTCTTTTTGACTAGAGTGAAGGGATTGAAAAATGCACACCAAGACACACATATCACAAATCCCCACAGAAAAGCCAGGAAAAGCCAGCGCAACAGCCAAACTCCCAGGTGTCCCATAAGGGATGGCTTCCTATATACCCCTACTGCAATGCTTCTTCACAAGGGTTTCCAGAGTCTTTGCTTTTTCACATACTTAGCCCATTAGGTGGCATGTGAGGAATAATATGGTGGTTATTAGGGGGATGTGTGTTCTCTGGAACAGGAAAAAAGTGTCTGCTGGGCCACAGCCCACTTAAGACCTTAAAGGGAGAGGTACTCTGAGGCCAGAGAAAATAATTTAAAATGACATATTGGAGTATCTTCAATTCAAAACCTTTTTGGTCCATAGCATACACGTTAAGGAAGCTAACAAGACTGTTTCCAGTAAGTCATTACTCTTCCATTCTGCTTAATCCTACTTGTACGCTGAAGAAATGAATCAAAACAACAGCAGTGTGGAAAGGAGGTCTAGAGACTCCCATAGCATAGTATGTAGGACAGTGCAGAAAAAAAATTTTTAGAAAGAGTCTATGAAGCTAGCCCCCAGACCAAGAAAAAACACTTGTCTGGAGCCTCTTCTTCTAAGCTTCCCTTCAGGAGTTGGCCAAACACCACAAATTAAAGCAGAAACAGAAAATGAAGTGATGTGCACCGGGAATGTCAGCCCCAAGAAAATTGTGAAAACCCAGGTGCAACTTCCTGCATTTTGGGAGACTTTTAAAACATTTCAGGACAAAAAGGCACATGCAAAAATATGAGCCTACCTGGTATTTATCTTGGACTTGATGCTAGAATAACTTGCCAGTAGCAAATTCTACACACTGAAACCACAGTTCTTACTACACACTCGCATGTTTCCCATCATACACACTCACACACACATAGACACACACACGTTGCATAGAAAAACATTCAAATAGCCAGCATCAACATTATAAAAAATATCCCCCAAAGCAAGTTATCACCTCCCCTATGAGTAGGAACACTGGGCTCTTATGCTCAGCATCCAGGCACAGCCAAGCCTCCCTTGTCCAGCA
Organism: Athene noctua; assembly: GCF_965140245.1. NCBI lineage: Eukaryota > Metazoa > Chordata > Aves > Strigiformes > Strigidae > Athene > Athene noctua. The sequence continues at coordinate 53,446,093 of NC_134077.1, read as the reverse complement.
AAATCACACCCCTAGCCATTTTACACAAACTTCAAATGCACCTTTTAAAGAAACTTTTGTGAGTCCTCCCATAGGGGCTCAGGTATAGTTCTCTTTTCTTTTTCTGCTGTTTCCTGTCACTTTCTACTGTATGGGTCACTGCTGGTTTTGCTTCTCTGTGTCTCAGCATCCCTTCATCCTGCAACTACAAAGGCAAAAGGGACCACAGCGTGTGTGTGTGTGTGTGTGTGTGTGTGTGTGTGTGTGTGTACTACTTCATGCAGAATATTCAAGTCCCATGCTGCGAAGCTGAACCAAGTCTCATTACCATTAATAGTAGATCTGAGACTTTCTTATATATGTTTTTATCAGTTGCAGTACTCACATCCCATTTCTGCAACTGCTTTAGTACTTTTTTCTTCTGGTTGGAATAGTCCCAGCTACTCACTATGATTGTGAAACAAAGGACTCAAATGTTAAAAGGATTGAAGTCCATGTTAACTTTTGTTTGGAGAATCTTTTCTGTAATAGTATTTTTTTCTGATAAATTTATAACTGTCTGATATAAATTACTTTTCTTTCAAAAATGTAAAACTCTCCACTAGACTCATACAAAACCTGAATCGTAAAACAGTTTGTGAAACATATGCACAGAGCAGAGAGTGAAAAGAAAGCAAAAAAGCCACAGGTAGTAATTTCCCAGGGAACATATTCTGAGAGGCTTCTTAGAAAAATTTATTTTCTGGGATTACTCAGGCCTTCCCAGCCACAAATTTGTACTGTCTTACTGGTGCACAAGTGATCTTGTGCTTCTGCACCAGCTCTTTTCATTGGCTTTTTTGAATAACTCCATTCAAACCACATACCACAGATATCTCTGGGCATAGCTGCATTCACCAGCTAACCATGAGCCATGCTGGATGCCACACTGACAGCTCCATGAGGATATGAAAGGGGGAAAGCAAGGAAGAGGAAGGGCAAAGAAAGGAAGAAGTGTTGTAGTTCAAATAAAATAATATTTAAATGGTAAAAAATAAAGTAAGGAGCTATTTCCCTGCAGATATCCAGTTCCACAGAGGTAAAGGGTGCAACCTAAGTCACTGCACTTACTTACAGCAATTATCTTTAAAAGTTTTGTAAGATTTAAACAAAAGGAAAATAAAAAGGTGATAATTCAAGACAGAACGGCCAAGCAAACGGAAAGCAAAACAGAATTATAAAATATCACAATAATGGAAGAAAGACTGGATCTTATGGCAGTGACCTGGAGGTCTAGGATTAATGATCACAAGTATGTTCCAGCATAGCTTTTCTGCATGTCTCAGATGGGTGTGAGAGAGGCCACTTCCACAAACAAAACCCTCTGCTTGTTGGTTTTCCCTACGCAACTTTCTGTTTCAGACACAGCTCAAAAAGGCTCCTGAAGTATGCAAATCAGTTCAAGAAGTCCCAGTGTACCATTGACAAAATTATGATTTACAGTCTGAGGGGGAAGAAACTCTCAGGTTTTGGGACCTGATTCTCACCCTCAGCTATGCGCATCTAGCTCAAGTATGAGCTGGAGCCTCTGCAGTCAGAAATCCGTGTACCTTTTGTAGTCAATGATAGCAGAGGGACACCTCCACAGGGATGACTCACTGTGCCCAAATTACACACTGCAGATTAAAGGAAGGGTATGAATAGCATAACCAGGACCACACTTTTCACTATACCAAACCATGCAAATATTAAAACAAATGGAGATCTACCCGTGAGTAATCCTACCAAAGACAATTTAAAAGCAGTATTTGCTTAAGGCTCTTAAACACCCTTGCTGACTCATGGCTTATTCCCATCAGATTTGGCAGGAATTTTCATGCTCCATGTATGCTTATTTCAATAATGTTTTCATGATGGAATGGAATGGAATGGAATGGAATGGAATGGAATGGAATGGAATAGAATAGAATAGAATAGAATAGAATAGAATAGAATAGAATAGAATAGAATAGAATAGAATAGAATAGAATAGAATAGAACAGAACAGTTGGAAGGGACCCACAACAATGATCTAGTCCAACTGCCTGGCCAGTTATTAGGGCATTGTCCAAATGTCTTTTGAACACTGACAGGCATGAGTCATCAGCCACCTCTCTAGGAAGCCTGTTCCAGTGTTTGACCACCCTCTCAGTAAAGAAATGCTTCCTAACATCCAGTCTAAACCTCCTCTGGTGCAGCTTTGAACCATTCCCACATATCCTGTCACTGGACATCAGAGAGAAGAGATCAGCACCTCCCCCTCCACTTCCCCGCCTCAGGAAGAAGTAGAGAGCAATGAAATTGTCTCTCAGCGTCATTTTCTCCAAACTAAACAAACCCAGACTCCTCAGTCACTCCTCACATGCCTTCCAGCCCTTCCACTGGCTTTGTTGCCCTCCTCTGGATGCATTCAAGGATCTTCACATCCTTCTTAAATTGTGGGAAGGAAGGAACCATAACCAAGTAATGCATAAATCCTCGTTAGTTTATGGGCTACCGATTCAATGGGCTGTAATGGTTACCTTGGAGCATTACAGTCTATTGCATTAAAGAACATCCATTTAAATTGATTTAAATCCATGTACTGTTTAATTAGTTGGGAGACCTATTTATGAATGAGATTAAAGCTTTCACAGACAATGTACTTAAAAGCACTTTTTGCCACCATACATAGACTTTTCCTCAAGATTATGCTGAAACACCTGACAACAGCATAGAGATGCAGAGTGAAGGGTTAAATTAACTAAATGGATCAATGTTAAATAACTTAAACAGAGGAGCTGAACACCCCAGCTTATGTACTGGTTAATATTTTCACCAGTTACATGCTTAATAATTAGTTATTCATATACAGATCTTTTTAGGGGGTAAGAATAACTCAATTTCTATTTCTGTTTCCTCAGTTGATTTAATATGGGCCAGACTAAATGAAACTATAAATGCATGGCATTCACTCTGCCATGGATACTTTTGTTCCATCGATTTAGTTTCACAAGAACTTTGTTGACATTTTTTTAGAAGTTTTGAGAAAAGTGCATTAAAAGAGCCTCTCTGCCCTTTGCCAGATAGAAAGCTCTATACTATTAACACAAAGTGAAAAGTTTTAGCTGTCTCTTAGATATCACCTGATAATCTACCTAAGTGCTATACTAAGGTGAGTGCTGCTGTACAGTTACACCCTCCCTTGGTCTTTACAACCATTTAAAGTCGAACCTGATAGTCTTCTAAAATGTTGCAAAATGGAACTACCAAAGTAAATGCCCTTAAGTTAAAATAAATCGTCTACTTAAAATGATTGCATAATAGGGAAGCAATAAAGTGAAACAGGGTTTGAATTCTCTTACAGCAAATGCTAGTTATTTGGGGTTAAAGTTGTGAGTTTCCTATTTTCCCCACTTGTTCCACTGAAATAAGGTACTCAAATCTTTTACCTTTATTAGTCTTAATAACTAATAAATAATCTGGTCCCTTGTTAACTGAGAAGAAATATCCCATTTGACTCAGAGAGGTAAACTGTAATTACAGATGGTTATATGTTTGGAAACTAGAAAGGGTAAACTGGCATTTTAACCTCAAGATTATCAGTTTAAATCCAGCCATCTCAAAGCTCATGTCACCCATGTTTGGTGACTTACAGAGTCACATATACTTTTCAATAAAGCCATCTTAGTGCAGAAGCAGCACTCCGTGGTGACAGGCTCTCCTAAAGGAAATTCCCCACTTAAAAGCCCTGCTAAGATCTGGCAGATCAGAGGTAAAACCTCATCTTGTGGTCAAGACAAAATCTGTCACAAGGGAGAGAAAGGGGAAAGATTGCCCTTCATCAAAGTAACAAAAGCTGGAAAAATAAGCATAATAATACTCTTCTACTTTGAGTCCTTTTTAGTTGCCAAATAATTATTTTTTACTTTTCCCTTCCCTTCTCTTTCAAAAGGCGAGCCAGACATTGCTCCCTACAAGTCTATTCCCCAACACAAACCTCAGAACAAAAAAGCCAGGGTTGCTAAACCGGAACAGAAAAATCAGTCTTACCTAGGCTTTGAAATACATTTGCAATACCATTTTGGCTCTCCTAAATCAGATGGTGGAGCTGTCCCTCTTCCAGAGTACCCAGAGTCTCTTTCTTCTGCTATAAATCACTTTTCAAACACTTCAGTGGTCTTTTCCCCTCAACAGATGGGGAAACCCACCTAATTCATTCACCCGTGAATGAAACCTGGCCCCTGCTTCCCAGCCCTTCCTCTTCAACCGAGGCAGAGCCCTCCCTTGCCTAGGAAGCAGTTTCCAGCCTCCCGCTTCCAACCCTCCCCCTTCCCGCCTGCCCTGGCTTACAGCCTCGCTCCCCAGATGGTTTCACAAGGCTGTGGTTGTCTGTAGGCAACTGGGGACCTGCAAAGTCATCCTCACTGCAAAGATCTGAGCTCAAAGGATGGAAAGACTGGACAGAAAAGCCACAGCTGTTTGTGCTCCATTGTGCAAAAGTGTATTTCACCTTCATTGTGTGAACTTGAGGTGGTAATTCAAATTAGCTGATTCAAAGCTCCAGCACCTCCTAACTGGCATCTTGAGTTAAGCCTGGAGAAGAACCTGGGAGGAGTCTCTGATTAGCGCAACAAATTAAAATGCATGCTGCCTTGTGTTTGGTGCTTCTTGGGGCAAGCTGAGTTACAGTAGGTTCACTAACCTAAGGGAGATACAATCTTCTCCACTGGAGCCTTACATTAGCTGCAAGCAGGTATAGCTGCCACAGAAGCATAAACACTGGTGACACGTGCAGTTGCAGCTGTTTAAAATGAGGGTGGAAATGTTCTTAAGAAAAGCTGTTGTAGCGTGGGTGGTAAGTGGCCTGGATGCCATCGCAGACAACCAAAAATCAGAGGTAGAGATTTCCCTTGCTTATGTAGTATCCACAGGGGCAGAATGGTTCTTGCAGTACTAAAGATGCCAGGATAGATGTTAAACTTTTTTTTTGTCAAAGCAGCAGTAATGCTTCATTTTTGTGTTTAATTAGCTGCAATTAACCATGTAAAGTTACACTGGGCATGTATTTTTTTAAGCTGCTCAGGCTGGGTAGTGCAGTTTCCTGGCATCCATCCTGTTTTAGCAGTAAGGTTCAACATGTCTGCAACAAAAAGAACTAGAATGATTAAATGGAGTAGGGAGGTAGTAATTGTTCTCATTACTTGCAGCAGCCATTAAAAGTAATTACAATTTGGCAACGGTGGTTTCAGATATAAACAGTCGGTGTCTCAGATGCTCATTGGGAGTGAAAGTTAACAAAAATGAAACACCTGTTCATACATCAGTGCTGCTGCAGTTTAGCAGCATGCAGCATTCCTGAAGCTGTTAAATACATGCATTATGCCAACAAAAATCTGGCCACGTTTACTTAGGGTCTGAATAAATATGGCCAATTGCTGACAAAAATCTGATTAAGGTCTTACCTGGGCTTAATAAAACTGACAGCAAGAAGAGCCATTTATAAGAAATCTAAACAAGTAATGTAAGATAAATAGCTACATTTGATGCAAAACAGAATTTTAGAAGAAAAATCCTGTTCTGACTGGCAGAATGTATTGATTTATTCAGATGGTTTCCAGTCCTGTGAATGGAGCAGCTCCCATGAATGGCTGGGACACAAAAGGCAAAGTCAGTGAGTTGCGCTAATGCAAGACTTCAGTGGGCACTGTTCTCACAGGCTGTAGCCCACTTAATGCAACCCGACTCAGTCCTGAGGATCTGAAGGACAGTATTTTGAGTAATAAAAAAACATGTGCAGGAGTTTTGTAGTTCAAGTCCTTTAACTGAATTTTTTTCTGGTTAATATTCCAGAAAACGTAAAATAAAAAGTTGTTTGTGTATTTCCTCTGACCATGAAAAGTAGAGGCTGAAATACAAATTATCCCAAGACATATTTGGGCTTTTTGTTTCTGAGAAATTTTGAAGACTCATGCAAAAAATCACCAAAGGGTTACAGGATAAAGTGAAGGATTGCTGGCTCTGTGGCACTTTGGTGGATGCTCAGCAGAGAGTATGTTTGCACAGGATAAAGCACACTGAGGTTTATGATGCACACGACTTCAGACATACGTTGCTACTTACAACCTTCATCCTACTGCCCACACTAGTCTCCCCTCCTTCCCAAGCAGTGCTTGCACAGGCCGCAGGGACCTGCACCCTGGCTTGCAGTTGCTAGCACACCTCCTGGGAGGAGTTTTGTCAAATTTCCCTTCTCATGGAGTACTGTAGTTTTCAGAACTCCATGTTCATTTACTTCTTTGTTCCACAAAGTGGGAAAAATGGACTAATTCTCTAATCCAATTCAGGGAGCAACCAGAGAGATGGAAAAAAAACAAATAATTTCCTCCCACTTCTAAGTAGAAATAACCTGTACATAAACTGCATTACCCAGGGGTTCAAAGTCTACAGAATTATTGGTTCAGGCTTAGAATGAAAGGTATAATCCAATCCTAAACCCACGCCGTGAGACATAACAAGGGTAGCAGAATCAACTGACAGACATACACACACCAGCGTGTTACAATTTACACGTGATTTTAGAATTGGCTCATGCTCCAAAATGCACAATCTGAATCTCCCAAACATCCCAAATTCATGCTCTGAATCAGAATGATTGCATGACTGTACTTGCACAGCTGACTCAGTAGTACATAAAGAAGCATTCTATAAACAACCAAATCCGTAACCAATAAGTTATAATATTTTTTTATTCATGTTAGAATTTCTATCAGTGTTTGAACATTAATATTTAGAGAGTTTGTACAATTTCCATTCAAAGATTAAAATGAGAACCACACTAGATCACAAATGGTAACTAAAACACAGTTCAGAATTGTATGAATATTCACACTCTCTTTGTCTCTTAACACTGTTAAACACTTTCTTTTCTGCCAGGGGGTTTACAAGGAAGTGTGCACCGTAATTGTATCTCAGCAGTGTTCCAAAACATAATGGTATCATCATTACATATAAACTCTTTAAAAATATACTTCTGTCAAAAGACTTGATGACTACTATGTACACTACAAAAATAAATTTTCATATAAATAAGTTATATGGCATAATTTTATCTTTGTAACTGAAATGACACAAACCCACTCCTACCAAAACAGGCAGGCAATGAGACCCAGTTTGAATATTTTTTCCTTTTAACTCCTTATGCTGAAAGCTACAAGTCCTTAATGTAAATGTTATATACTCTTTCCTATTTAACATTAGTAAGCACTCTATACAAATAAAAATCCATTAAACAGTAAAAACATAGCTGTAATAGTGTTTCCAATAGAAATAAAATCCCTGCATCATTTGTTATAAACTGGCATGACAAATACTGTAAGAAAACATTCTTATGATACAAAAATATAAATATCACCCATGATTAAAAAAGTCAAAAAACAAAACCAAAACAAAATAGATGTTGCCAGCCACTGAGTTCTCCCCTTGCCAATGTGACTATCGGAGAAGGTGGTCTACACTGTGCACGAAGCAGCAGACAGCTCACCCACACACAAGCACACAGGAGGACTTGGGCAGGGGCAGGCGGGAGGCAGCGCAGCTCGCCCTGGCTCCCTTCCCTCCTGAGGAAGAGGAGGGAGCGAGGCAGCCCGCGGCAGCGGTGGTGTCAGTGGGAGCCCTGCCGACCTCTGACATGGGAGTGCACACGCTTGGCAGCTGAAGGCAGCTTCCAATTAGTATCATACAGTTTTGTTGCAGAGTTTGTATGATCTGAGGTCACTATGCTGCTACTGCTAAACTGGGGCCCCTTGTCTTTTTGTCATTAAGGGTTTTCGTGTTAGACAGTTAACTGGACCAGTGGGCAGTTGCAACATTAACCCTTAGCGTGCACTGAAACAGTAGCTTATGTATCACGGGACTGACACCAGGCTCTCACCACCTGCTCTTCGAGCTTTCACATTGGAGATCTGTAAACAAGTGCCTCATATCAAAGTGTTTTCAAGTGAGCAAAAAAGACATGGAAATTTGTGCATTTTAATTATCCCCATTCATTATGCTGGCAAGGTCTGTGGGCAAAGATAGACTCCCTGAAGCCACTGGAGAAAAACACTTTCCCATCAAAGAATTGGCCACTGCTGTTCAGATACTGTACTTAAAAAAAAGCCCTACCACTGCTGTGTTTAGAAACTGAATAATGGTTGTGTGTTTGGCTCTGAATACACAACTGAACATCTACCTGCTCTAAATAAACAGCTTGGAGAAGGGCAGAAAAAGAGATGAAGAGGAAGACAGAGATAAGGAAAACTTTTGTTCTATTATTTAAAATTAAGATTCTCCATTCTTAGGGTTTGTTTCCAATGGAAACAAAGATTGTAGTAGTGTTTTTTCAGACCCTTCACCTGCAGATATCCCCTTTAGTTTAAAAATAATAATACAAAAAGCTAAATTAGTTTCGCAAAGAGATCCCAGTTTAGCTGTTTTAATTAAAAGTGCCAATGCAGCATGGGAAAACACAAACAATAGAGAAAAGAACACCCCAGGCCTTACCTGTCATTACAGGCCTTATGTGTCATTACAGTCCTGGACCCATCAGAAAGCCATTTATATTTAAAAAGTGAAAATAGATTTTTTTTAATCCTTCCATTTGACTTTTACCACTTACAATTAACTTCCTTCCTGACATGAAAATAAGGTGACCAAAGATACTGCTTTTAATGATGTAAAGACACAGCTGAGCTGTGGCTCACCATCAAACAACTCAATTATCCAGCTTCTAATGCCACTCATAGTATCAGTATCAAAATAAGGCATATGCTCATTGAATTTCTATAACCACCAGCACCTCTCAATATCCAGCACCTTTGGAAGTGAAAAAATAATGGTTATAGTGTTTGCACTTACCTGGCACCTTTTGCAAAAAAAAAGATCAAAGCACTACAAGAACAGTAATTAAGCCTCACAACATTCCTGGGAGGTAGGTAAGTGTAATTATACCCATTTTACAGAATGAAAAACTGAGGCATGAGACAGTTAAAGTGACTTGACCAAACACATGTGAACCAAGTCATTAAGAGTGTGGGAAACTGAACCACAACCCCAAACCTTGACTCCCTGTCTTCTATTCTATTTTAGTTGGGCCTTTGATGATGGCAGTCTATGGTATATGTTGGGGAGCACCAACACAATTTACACTAGTGCCTACTAGCATGGAAAGCCAGACTCACATCAGCATCAGTGGGTTTATAAGCCCACTAAGTGTTACCATACAGTAAAAGAGAAACTACAGTACACCAGGAACATACACACAAAAGCATGCACACATCCAGATGCACACATGGATACACCCAGCAAAACAAAACCTGCACATAACTAAATCAATTTAAGCCTCCCAGATTAACTTGCTTTTCTTCACATCTGCTTATTTTAAAAATTATCACGCATAGCGTGTTTGAAAGTTAATAGCAACATTTCATACTACCACAGGGTTGTGATATGCAGATTTAAAATATTTTAAACAGACATGTACCTTTTAAAAAAAATCCTATTACATAAGCAATATTTGCATAGAATTATACAGGTAAATTATACAATATTTAAGCAGCAGCAACTTATGCTGAAATTTAGAACTAGATTAAGCTTAGTTGTGGCACAGAGATCAGTGTACAAGAAGTACAAAGCACGCACAATTTTGTCCCCATTCTATTGCCCAGAGGCAAATGACTCCAGATTATACTACTTTACATTGTTCTTTTGTATATTACATATGTGTACATCTTTTAAATATTTAAAGAAATATTTAACAAAATAATACAATAGGTTACAGTAACAGCGAACTGTTGTCCTGATGCAGCATGTCCTTTTCTACAACTTCTCTTCAAGCAGTTCTGGAAATACAGTTTTCCATCTTTGGCCTCTTCTTTGCTTCAGTTATTACCCTTTACAAATAAAGACATAAGAAAAAAAATGTTCATTAAAGTTCAAGAAGAACAAACAAAACAAGTTAATCCAAACTCATTTCATTATTCTTGTGGTTACAGTTTGCAGTCAGGACATGTGGGCTCTGCTTTCATTTCAGTCATGAATTTCCCAGTAAAGAAATACTGATGCCAATTTAAAAAATGCAGATGCTTTGATTTCTAAGTTCCCACCTTTAGATACCTGTGACAAATTTAGTCAAAACCAATGAACACTTCAAGGAGAAATATGCTACATCAAACACTGCACATAGTTTAGAATCTCGTATTACTATGCTGATCACCTTGAAAAAGTTGAGCTCAAGTATTTCCTTATTCTGAGGATACTATTACTTGCCATATTTCTAGGCTGCAAGGCGAAAGTCATTCATGTCTATTCGCACTTCGAGATGTTTGGAGAGATGTTTTATAAATCAGAAGGCCATTTTTTATGAATCATCAAAAAATTACCATCAAAACTCCCCATGTGTGTATGCTTGTGCATGCATGTACACATAAAATAGTTCTACAACCAAAATAAAATGGCTTGCTCTGGTCAAGCTAGTGTCTGTTACTGAAAAACTCTGAAATGGAAAGAGAAAACAGGGATCCAGATTGAAGTAACTATTTAAACACTTCCTCTTTTCCTCAAAAGAAAAAAACTTTGTTAGTTAAATAGTGAAAAATGTTTTTTCAGGCACAAACCCCAAAATTGGTTTCTCCCCTTCAAAGTATTCCCTAAAAAATTAACGGAAAATTTTCAGAAAAACAAACAGCTTTATTCTTCCCCAAACATCTGCTAAAATATCCTGTTTGTTCTAAACAGCACTGTTTCCTGTAACTTTCTCTTGCCAGCCTAAAGACAGACAACGATCTACGTATCAAGTCTCACAAGTTCTTGGGTCTATCTATTGTTTTACAGGAACATGTTAAATGCCCTGCTAGGTCAGCTCCACCCTACGCAAACTCGCAATAGACACGGCGCAACAAGGGAAAGGGAAAACCAAGGGAAAGACTGGCGCAAGGACTCCTCCAGTGTGTGAGTTCGCTGGGTGGGTCTCGGAACGACCCTCCAAAGTGCAGGGGACACCCTACCACATAGCAGTGCACCAGGCGTGGTGGGGCCTGCCCACCTCTCACTCAGCCCATCTTCCAGAGGGAGTCAATCCTTACTACAGACTTAAATTCTTTCAAAGAGTTTTATTCAAGAGAGGACAATTCTTAAAAGTCTCTGGCAATTTTATGCTCTCCTTGGCAATGTCATTACGCAAAGACATTACAAAACACATCTGCTTCATTTTCCTGATCTGGTAAACTAGGACTGTACAATGTACTTACCCAGTTTACAAGGCTCTTGGAAGTAGCTCATGTCTGAACCCCCTATAACTTCTCAGTGTTGGAAAGTACTATCTTATCCAAACTGATTTCTAGTGCAAAATGTACTATATTCGTGGTCAACAGATTTAATATGATCAGGGACCAGTACCAGAGTACACATACCTGAAGGAAAGGTACCTCAGAGAAGTTTTATCTTTCCTCTTTCTTTCGATCACACCATTGCCTTACATAGGCAAAGCCTGCAGCTACAGGAGACAGACCTACCTCACTGTGAGCTGTTGCCAGGTATCCTTTCCTCACACTCAACATCTTGCAGTTCTATAACTTCTACTTTAGAATTTCTTCTTTCACACCGCACATTAAAAGGCACATGGGGGTCCTCAAATGGCCCATGGTCAGCTTCATGGTATCCTTCATAGGATGGAAAGCTCCCCCCCCGGGAGCTATGGCTATGCACCGCAGGGTGGACAGCGACAGTCACTGAAGCTGAGGCAGTCACAGTAGTGATAGGCTGGCAGTACGCTGGTCCTGCAGCGCCCACGGCGCCGAATGTTGGGCTTCTCATGTTATGAGAACGAGCCCTGTGGCCCAAGCGATCCCTATTGCTAGGTCCTGAATGCCCTTCAGTAGAAATTTCAAAAGCGTCCCTGCGAGGGCAGTAAGGAGGTGGTCGCAGCCCTTCCCTCGCTTCCCGTTTGGGTTGTCTGCCCTGACGCCATGCTTGCTGCATGCCGGATTCTGGATTCGATTGTAATCTGGGACTTGACTGACGTCTTGTCTCTGGCTGAACCACCTGAAAGAGAGGTGCACAGTTATACCTCTGACAAAGTGAGGCAAATAAATGCTATATTTTATGCTGTGAACAATTATAATAATGCTGTCCTGGCTCTAACTCTGCAAAGGTAATGTTCTAGAGTCTGATAATTGTTGATTTTTCCATGTAGCTTTTGTCTGAAGTTAATAAAACCTGGAAAGCATACCTTTGAAAACACACAGGATGACAGCTGTAAACATTATTGTAAGCTTCCTACATACTGGTCCTTCTTTTCAAAGGAATGGGTGACAAGCACTTGATCTTAACTCATTCAGCAAGCAGAACTGGAGGCATTTGAAAAAGGCTCTATTCCATGCAGGGTACACACACAGGATGTTAGTAGCGTAGTTTGTATAGACTGTAGGAATCTGTTTTCTGATTTCTGTAAAAAGCGTGAAGCGCAGCGGCCACATCAGTCAATAAACCGTGACCAACTTCAAATGTGGCTGTGCTTGTACCTATTTCTAGGCCTCTGCTGAACAAAAACAGATCCGCATTGCAGCTCAGCATGCAGCATCAGCAGGGGTAGGAGACAGAGCTTTTTCACTTTCCTTTGAAATTGCAGTTATGCAAACCCAGTAGCAAGATACAACAGGCCCAAGATTTGGTACAATCCTGAAACTGTTTTCTTTAGGCTCTTTCACTCTTTCTCCCCAGAATGTGCCGTCAGAATGAGGTATACGAGATGCTGATCCACAAGGAGCTATGTGGAAGAGGTCTGGGTCTTTTAATCTCTTCCCGTTCTCTCTCTGAAAGCAGTCATCAAACAGATGGAGAGCTCTCTCTTGTGGCGGGTGCCAATATGATGTAACAGCAATTACACATGACAAAGACCTCTGTTTTTATACCATCGATTTACCCACAACTTGATTATAAATGAATCCCTGCTTACAAGTTTTGGCATAAAGTCACAAAGCATAATCAGCCAGAAATATGAAAGAGCTTTCCACAAAAATGGATTTAAATAAAAAAACACCTAAATACTCTTTTTGCCTCACTGCCAGTCAGTATGCAAGCTACTTACAGTGGATCTTGCGAAGACAGGATTCTCAGTGGCTTCCACTATTACTTGATGGACTGGTGCCCCAGGGCCTTGGGTGGCCTCATACTGGTGAAGCTCTTCACTGATGCCAGACACTGTGGTTTGAGAGCTGTACTCTGAATCAGAGGAATCTGACCCATTATTTATGTGCCCAGGTGGCAATGCAAACCTCACAATGCTCGGGGGTGGCTCAGGAGATGGTGTGGGCAATCTGTTTCTTCCATTGGCTGGAGAAACCTGATAATGCCAATGCATTCAGTTAACATTCAGTTAGCATTACCCTTTTAATCATTGGTGCTTGACACAAATGTTCTTCTGCCAAACACACCCTTCCATGCCATGAGAACCTTAACACTAGTTTTCTAATGAACATTTAAATTGAACTAAGAAAATTAATGAAAGAAAGAGACACATGTTCTCCATCTGTGGATGTGTATGTAAACAGGATTAACACAGATTCTTCTGGATACCATTGTCTCAGAAAGTGCACATATGTGTGTGCATGCATGCACTTACATATACAAAAATAATATGTGGACTTCCCTCCCCCCTCACCACACATTAACAGTGATTTCATAAAATCACATAAAATGTGTATGTGAAGTATGGGGCAGTGACTATTTTCAAAGAGAGATGGACAAACACATAACAGCAACATATGTGGTAATAACATATGCACAGATATATACTGCTTGAGTAACGGACAAATCATGTATACTGTTAGAAATAGAAGAGATTACACACTGTCAAAACTGTCCTGTTGATGCTAAAAAAAAATATTTCTGACATATTACTAGTGCTGCATACATACCTTGTGTTTTATTCTTGTACACTCACATACAGACACATGAAGCACAGCACACTGATTCTACTAGTATGTGATAAAGATAGCCCTATGTAATGCAGTAATTGTATTAACTATAGAGTAGGTAATGAATAATCAACAACCAAATACAAATTTGGTATCTATGAATCTTTTTTGCTAGACTTGGGCTTTATACTTTATACTCATCAGCATCTAAGTGAAGCCTTCCACCTACCAAAAATGTTGTCTGAACCAAGAGCATATTGCAGGGAGGGGCAACTGGACAGAGGGGACCTTCTGGCAGACTGGTCATGGTTACCAAGGTGTGGTCTGTGGACCACCACTGGTGTATGTTGGTCCACACAGGCCTTCCTGGTGGTCTGCCGAGTTAAGTATTTTGAGGAAAGCAGTAGAAGCAGTGAGGTAGGAAAGAAGAAGGTACATGTACAAAATGAACTGTCTTTTGCAAAATACCGGGGAAAATCCTTATTTTACAAACTAGATTGCATGTCACATTATGCTTTTAAAAGCATAATCCTACACTTGTATCGTTTGCCAACTGCAACCTCTAAAACAGTACTTATTAAAAAAACTTTTAAAATGTAAGTAGAAGAATATCAACTAAATAACAAACAGCACTTTTAATAAGGTTAAAAAACCCACAACCCTAGAGCAAGAAACTTAAAAACTAAGAAATCAAAGAGAATTTAAAAAATAAAAGTTTCTAAAATGGAAGGGCTGATTGGGGAGGGGGCAGGGGTACAGGCATAGTATTATTTCTTCTGTTCACCATTAATTTTACTGACCTCAGGGTATGGTCCAAAGAATGAAAGAAGAACAGGAAGTAGTACCAATCCATTGAGGACTCCCAGAATGGTTAAGATTGCCAAAACAGCAAAGAAATACCTGAAGTAGGGTTTAAGGTGTTTGGAGGAGAGAAGAGCCACAAATATTCTTAGAAATAAGGGATTACAAATTACTTCTATGTATGTTAAAATAATACACATACTAAATTAAATCTAAAATATTACTAACATTGTACTAAATAATTATACCACTTTCCATATACAGATATAAGGTTTTTTACCTTCTGATTTAGAGAAGCTACATTCCACAACCCAAAGTGTTAGTTGATAAAGGAAAGAAAAAAAATTACATTTGTTAATTTCTCAGAATCTGGAAGCATGTAATGTTATTTATGAATGTGTTACACAAACACAAAAATATGGCATGTGCAGTGAATAGCTGAATGGATTGAAAGCACAAATACAATGAAAAGGGGCCCCCATTAGTGAAAACCCAGCAGAAGCAAACAAATGAAGTGAAGGGTGTAGAATTTAAACAATTTAGCCTAGAAGGAAAAGAAGCCCTCTTCTCCCAGCAGCTAATCCACTGTGAAATGCTTCTGCATCTTACAGCAGAATCTCTAATTAAACCTCCAGTGTATCAGGTAAGGGTTTCCCTTGCTGTTCACTAATCACAACTTTCCGCCTAGAATTCTGTGAGTTCCAGTTTTACCAAATAGCTCGAATTGCAACCTTTTTACAACACAGAAACTCGCTTTCTGCAAAGAAAATGCTGCCCATTCTATAGTAAGCTTCAGCATTGTACTGAGTAAGAGCACTCCACAATGGCAGAGCTGCATTGCAGGCTAATCTTTTGTTGAACAATTTAGCATCTCTGAATACTCTTGTTTTGCGTCAGCCAATTCAAACATAAAGACTGAAGTACTGTGGAAGAAGAGGAAAGTGCACAAGTGGTTGTCCTTTCCCACCACTGAGGGCTAAGGTCTGGGATCCTTCATAAATACCAAGGTAAACCTGTCAGTAAAAGGAAAGCCTTGCTAGTTGGTATTCGGCACAGCTGGGGCTCAGACTAAATTTAAGGCTGCGTTGTAACTAATGATTTCAAGGACTCAGTCTTGTTAAATTCTTGGAGGAGAAGGCAAAGGAGATGAACAGAGGGCAAGTTTGCTACTACAGTGTCTGCTGATTATATTGCCTAGCTGGCAACAAACTTTACTGCCTCCCTGTTTCCACATCTGATCAAATATATCAGACTTCTGTAAAACTACAAATATCCTGCTATTGTAAACATTTGGAAATTTCTGATCTGCATTAGCAAAAATCAGCAAGCCAATCTACTTTAGTAACATAAACCACCAGAACTTTATACTGGGACAGACATCAGCAACAGGCATTAAAAACATTTACATCTCATCCATCTAACACTAGGATAAACAGGAGGATTATAGCTCTGACCACTTGGTATATACAGTGTCTGTTAATTTACTTAATCTTCCACACTGTTGGACTAATCTATCGCCTTCCGGAAGTTTGGGATCTTCTTCACCCTCTATAACAATGCTCAGGCTCCCATAGTTTATTTTATTTTATTTTTTAAACAAGGCAAACTGAAGTCAGATTGTGCTAGAAAATGAGAAACTGATGGCCAAAAAAAGTAAAATAACGTAAGTTGAAAAGTTGAAAAACTCATTTTATAAACTGAGAGAATATCCAATCCAAATTTGGTGTGAAGGTCTGCTACAATCTTTCATTTGCTCTGACACAAAAATGTGCTTGCCAAAAATCTCATCTGTTAAGCAGGAAAGTAGCCCACCAAATGTACCCCTGTAAACTTAGGTTAAATCTGTAAGTAACCTATATGCCAAAGTGTTCCAACCCTTACAAGAGCAGGCCCGAAAAGAATAATTCTGTCTTATTTCTTCAATAGCAATAAAATAAAGTAAAAAAATACTGACTTGGGAAAAAAATACAAATTCTATTTCAGGACATGCAATACCTGCATAGTAAAAATACTCATGTACGTTTCATGAGGTCTAACTGCAAACTGCCTGCTTTTTTCAAATCTCTTACATACATAAACAAAAAATCCTGATGAGATTTAGCAGCCATTCTCTCAGTTCCTGACTCTGACATTTTGTTGTTCTTGTTGTCAAATGGATCTCAGCTAAGTCTAGTCATCTATCCAGCTTACCTTAGTTAAGTCATCTTTAAGAGCATTTTTTTGGCCCAGTTCTACCTCAGTTCCATTTTAGGGTTTGGGGTTTATTTCATGGTGTAGTTTGCCACAAAGAACCTGTGTTACTTCTAAGTTAGATTAGCCATTTTGCAAGGCTCCACATGTTGTTTGGAATAGAATAGGATCTGTTTCATTGCACTTCTCAAATTCCCCTCAATGAAAAATTTGCCTTCCTCTCATAGCTGACAAATTCATTCTTAATTAAATTCACAAGAAACAGTCTGCCTGGAGTTTTAAACAGAAGGGCTTTCAGGCTTTGCTTTACAAAATTTGAATATGAAGTTCTGTGTTCATACTTATGATTCCCTAGCTTCCAAACAGGGGTCCCAAACAGGACCCATTATACATCACTGTAAACCTCACATAATGATAGAAGGAGGAAGCCCTGAGAGAGAAACTTGCAGCACAGTTGCATCATGTTTGTAGGTTCACATGTCCTTTGCACACAAATTGTTGTGCATAAAAGAAACCAGGAGAACCTAAAGGTTAAAGGTCAAACTTAGCTAATACTGGACAATACTAGATGCTTTGAACTGATTCAAACCCAGAATTAGCTAACCTGGCTAAAGAGGCCCGTTTTTGTGTTCTTTCATGCTAGGCATCAGATTTTCCTGGAAACAGATTTTAATACCAGCAACGGAAACACTACAACATCTAGCACGTAACAAGGAGTCAGTAAAACAGAGGGAAAGCAGGACCATGAGGTAAGCATGCTTGACACACCATGCACAGTAATAAAATGACAGATATGCTGAAGTGACTAAAAATTTTAAAAAAGCATGCTTATTTTTATTTTAAAAGAAAGTCAAGTTACACACAAATACTTTACCTGACAATAAAATCAAACTCTGATCCTGCAAGCATTAACACTCCAAGCAGAGTGGACACAGCCCCATCCAGCACCGGTGCAAACATGTGTTCCAATGCAAGGACAGCCCTATGGTTCCTGTCTCCTATGGCAGTTAAAAATGCCTGTAAAACAATTTAACAGACAATTGTTAATTAACAATTAACAAAAAACTGTAAATCCAGTTCAATAGACAGATGCGTACAACCTTCCAAACAGCCTCTCCATAGCATGCACAGATTTTTGCCAGTTAATTACTTCAAACAATGGTTCCTGAAAGTATCTCTACAGCTGGCTAACCTTCAAGAGAAGGCCTGTTTCTGCAGTCACACCAGACAGCTGCTGCTGAAGTCACATGAGCAGAGGAAGCATCAGTTACAGAGTCAAGCCATAGTAATAACTTTGGAAACAAAGCCTGCTTGCATTAGTAGGCTTTTGTTTCCAGCTTTGCTTATTTCTACCTACAAAGAATACATTTCATGGTGAAATCTCTTGAAGTGTCAAAATTACAGGGGTACAGCTCTCACTCTCGTGGGACTATGGTTTCCATTACTTTTTTTAACACTTTAATTTCATTCAAAATGTTTTTTTTCAGCTTCTACTACTTCAAACCTAGAAGGCCTATACATATAAAATAGCCTGTGGAACAGCACTAAACACAGTGGTGCCTGAGCAGCAATGACTAGTGAAATATCTTTCTCCTTCCAACTTCTTAGTGAACAAGCCGTATCAAAAACACTCAAATGCTGTTGTTTCATATGAATTTGTCTTGTTTGTGTATGACTTAAGGGTTTAAGAAGACAAGAACCTGGTTGACCTTATTCTTGTCATTTATAACAGAAATTCTCTACTGCCTATTAAGATATGAGCTCAAGCAGCTATCTTCTTCTTGGTCCTGGAATTTCAGTCTCTCTTCTCTAGCGGCCTATTTTCACTTATCTGACAAATTCGGGGTGAAATGAGTCAACACATTAAAAAGTTACTTGGTGGGACAAGCAGACCAAAAATGTGTACACGTGGAGTGAGATCCTCAACCCTCACTTCCATAGCTAGCCAAATCATGTATTATTAATCTTTAAAAAGTGGTCAGTGGAAAACTAATGTATCCAGGACATTTTACATTTGCATATACATAAATGCATAAATACCCCTCAGTGCAAAGGCAGCTGTCAATGAGAGGACTCACATAAATGGGAGCTACGGGATCTGACCCACAAACATATTAACAAGTTATATAAACATATGTATATATATGTAATTAAAATATGCATAATATAGGAGTCTACTATTGATTCAGAATTTATTTGCACAATCCGCAAGTGGACTGTGAAACACTCTTAAACAAGTTCAAGTAAGTTCTCTATCAACAGTGCCAGCATTGCCTTTTTTGTTTATGCAACACTGGTTTGACTCTTTATGCGAAGGAAGTTCTGTGAAGGTCAGGACTGCTGCTATCATTTGAGCAATGTGAAAAAAAATGCAATTTTCAGTTTGCTTGGCATTCACCTTCAGCCACAAATGATTTGTATATACATCCCTCTCTCTCTCAAAAGTCCTGCAAATTAGGTTAGTTTCCTCCCATTTAGAAACAACTGTTTTGTTCTTTTTAATTACCATTTTCCTGTTTTATATCTTCAGTTCTAAGAAGCTGTCATTTCCTTCTTTCTCTTGTACACTGTTAGTTTCTGGTAACTCCCAAACTACTGCAAGTCCCAGCAAACAGGTCTACCTCCTAAAGCCTATTGATAGCAGCAGGGACAAAAAGACTTCAGGGACCCAGTTGATCCTCTGTAACCCTACCCTACTTTCCTTAAGAATTTCTTAAAATTGTTCTTTCCATCCTGCCACTTTATGTACCCCAACTCTGTACATCATCTACAAAGTGTTCTGAGGTTTTAGCCATCTCCAGTGTGCTAAGATCCCACAGTACCTCCTCTCTTTTTCACTGTCACCAGATCCTCTTAGCAGCCTACCAGTGCTCCTTTTGAGTCTAAAAGGCCTGTTGCATTCCCATCCAACATCACCACCACTTTCTAGCCCACTCCCTTCAATTCTTTTTGGATTGCTACAGAATTAATATATTAGAGATTATGGTAGAATACAAGCACCTCCTCCCTGAAATGATCTTAAATATATATACTCATCCTTTCCAATTTTTTAATATAGTAAAATTCAAATCCATGAAGACAATGATATCCTTAAACTATTCTGAAATAGTGATTAGAACAGCCTTATAGGAAGACGACTTAAGCTGAGTGTGCAGAATGTTGGAAACGCTCTCAAATGTGAACACAGAAAAACAGCGCTTTATTATTTATCACCAAACAAAGCAAGATGAGTTCTGTATATCTTGAACAAGCAAAAGTGCCCCTTTGCAAGCGCACTTGTCATTTCTACTCATTTTTGCACATCAGGTTAGCTAAGCTGGGTGACAAGGTGCACTCTAGATTTGGACACTTAATCTTGAAAATGTTGAGTATCCTTACATAAAACATACTTTTGCTCCCCGTCTGCTCCTCCTCATTACACTGCAAAACTATTTTCCTACAGACTGTGTGTTTGAGGCCACTATTAATAGCTGATGGGTTTTGAAAAGAAGGTGCAGATTTTTCAAGTGGAAAATGAGTCCAAATACATTAAAATTTTAACGGTTCAGAGAGATCAAATGACACTATATGTGGTTTTGAAAATCTCCTTTAAAGGCTTCTCTTTCACAAGATACAGAATCTACGTGCAAGAGGGAACAAACAGCTACTGGGGCAAGAGTGAGGCTGTAGACAAGAACCAGAAGAGTCTGGACTGAAGTAAGGTACACTAAGAGTTCTGCTTTGTTTGTGTATTTGCATCACTCAGACAACTAGTTATCATAGGTAATGTATCCCCTCTTATCTACTGGGAGACTGACTCAATAGATAAGAACTACCTCATCAAGATCAACTCCATTCTATCAAGACAAACCAAAACACAAACAAAACTGTGACCAATTTCCTTCTAAGAGACATGTAACTGGTTTGTGATCCTAATATTGCCACCATTTTATTTTAAAATATTTAGAAAATGCTTTACATACCAAAGCAACATGAACAGTGAATTCCACACCAATGCCGACAGACGCAATCAGGATAACCACAGGCACTGCACTCAGCTTTATTCCAATTAGACCCATCATGCCAAACAGCTCCACAGTCATCAGAGCCAGGACGACCACCTAGACGATTTCAAACAGCTGTTAGTAACTTCTTACACTCCAGACAAATGAAGAGAAAGATATTTCAAAACAACATGATGACTATGCAATGTACTCCTCAAAGCCATCCTATATTCCCAAAGGCAAGCTGCTTTTCCTTGTTTTGTTGTGCTCAATGGCAATGACTTGCTAAGGAGCCAGTTTAAATTACACTCCCAAGAACCAGTTAACAGACCAAGCAACAATTTTGTATTGGTTACAATTTATCAGTGATCTGACAAACAATTTATTCTTCCTTATCATGGATGCCCCCCCCAACATACATTTTTTCTTTTTCATCTGTTTCTTGGACAATCCTTCCAGAAAAAGTAACTTTCAACTACCTGTAGCAGAATTCTTTTTGTAGAACTGCAAATGTGAGTGAGAATGACATTTGAATAGGTTTGAAGCCCAGAAGAAAGTGAATGCCATAATCAGCTGATGCGTTTCAGGTTACAGAGGGGCTCTGAGCTTTTAAGATACTTGGAGGGATTGACACAGACAAAGAAAACAGTTAAATCTAAGGGAGAGCTTTTATTTTTCTTTCATCTATCCTGTAAAAAAAAATAAGGAAAAGGGAAGGGAGGAAACCTGTAGAACAAACTTTAAAAGTTGCTAAAGCCAAGCAGGAAAAAAAGATAGACATAAAAGCAGTGGTGGACTCTGAAAATAAATGCCTTTTCCAAGGGAAAAAAGTATGCACTACAATAAATGATTTTATAAGCTAATGAATCAAGAATAATAACATAAATTGCTTGATTAAGTGCTATGAAAAATATTCTAGACTAAACATTTACCTTTTAACATACCTGTCGTATAAACGTACATTACAAAAACTAGTAACTGTTTTACACTTTTCTACTTTTGGCATTTTATAAACCATACGATAGTTTATGGAATTTAAACACAGGAACATTATCATTCAATTTAACTTGAATGTTTACTGAGAGGCTTATGGTGCCTTGCAGAAAGCATGGAGGAGTATTTTCTTCAGTTTATAATTTTATGTCTCTTCCTCCTCAATAGCTCAGTTACACTCTTTCCATAGTGTGTACCATACAACATAACCATTTCAGTTTTTCCAGAAAGACTACATTCAGAAATCAGTGGGAAAATTTACGGGCAAGCTAGTCACAAGGCGCTGGCTTGAAAAATAACTATGTCTGATAAAAGGGGAGAAGGAATAAATAATTAGAAATAAATGTAGTATTTTAAAAAGCTCTTTATTTTCCTCTGCGTCTTTATTTCTCATGTTAGTGTGCATCTGAGCAAGGGCAAAAGTTTATATACCTTTCTAAGAACCTTTAAAGCTGCAAAAAAGGTGGCTAAAGGATTAAGGTTATTAAGGTTTGTACCTTTAGCATGAACCCTACCCCCTCAAGTTGAATAAATATATAATGAATGATGCAATATACATACTCCACCAGAGGCCCAGACATAAACAAAACCTTCCCGACTACAGCAAGAGCTATGCTGAAAGGAATTTGACTTCAACAAAGACCCTTATAATAAACTTACAATGATCCCAGCCGTCCAGGGGTTTAGGAGGAAGAGGGCACACACCAGAAACGTGCAAGCCAAAACCACGCTAATGGATAAGAGGAGCCAGTGACGAAGCCCAATGTACTGCTCCCAAAACAGAAACGGGTAACCGTTTGGGTAGCTGGCGATCCCCAGGCTAGTGTAGTTACTACAGATAGCTCTCACTTTCTCGATAGCCTCCACAAAGTCAGAAGTTTCACGCAATCCATTGAGGTAGAAAGGAAACTGAGCATATTCTATGGGCTCAGCTGCTGGAACTAGGAAAAGGGTAACAGTGTTAAAATGTGTGTTTGGAAGGAAGAAGATACACAGAGAGAGCATGATTAACAAAACACTTTGCTCTCCACAGCAAAATGTTTAAAGATGTTGGATTTAAATTTTGCTTCTTTGAAACAAGTGACATTTTAAAAATTCACCAATAAACTGAAAGCTGAAGCAGTACAGGAGATTACTATATTTTACCATGTAGTACAATGGGATGAACACAGTCTCCATCAAGTCCCCAAACAATTTTATGTAATTTAACATATACATTTCAATACACGTATTTAATCCACATCAATGTTACAATGGTTCTTACTGAATACATGGCCAAAAATCCCTAACTGCAATATAAAGTAGATCACATTATCCTAAATATTTTATCCAAATACTCTTCTTTTACACAAGTGCAGCTCCTTTGAAATCAAAGGTCATTTCCCTAAGATTAATTGAGGTCCACTGACACAAAACTAGAGGAAAACTATGTTCAATCAGGCTGGTTGGCTTTTAAGGTTTCCACTGAACATTTTTAAAGTCAGATTCAGAAATCCATGTTCTGTTACTGATATTACCCTTTTTTGCCAGTCATTTGTATAAAAGTAATAGTTTACTAAGGAAATCCATAATTTTTTATCCTTTAATAATGTGAGAAACCAACACTCTCCATACCTCTTACTGAGGTAATGCTAAGTCTACTGTATGATAAGAAAAAAAAACTTGCACAACAAGCATTTTGTTATTGCCGTTGTGTGTTCCAGACCCTGCAGGGTCATTCAGTTGACTTGCTAAACATGATTTGCCCTATTATAATCTCAACTATAAATTTTCATTAAGACAAGACTTGGCTGACTGCCACAAAGCTCTAGGGTTTGGATACACTGAAGCATGGCTAGCTGGTTACCCAATCACATTTCCAAGCACACCAGTCCTTCCCCACATGACCTTCCCCACTGGTGTCCAACTAGCAATCCTCTCAATAAATTGAAAAGTGAAGCAAAGCACTGCCAATTAGCATTGGTGCTCAGAAGACACTGAATGGCATGGAATGGGACTGCTCCCCTACCTAAGCAGTTCTTGTACCATATCAGCATTGGTAGCTTAGCGTATGAGCTAACCTGATAAAAATCCCTTAGGTACTAAGAACTGAGGATAAACATGATATAATCTCAGTGATGGAATTTCAGAATGACGTAGGCAGGAATTTCATTCCATCTCCAGGTGTCCCTCCCATACAGAACTATGAGGTGACACTAAAAAGCAATGCTTACTGGAAGTTTTTAAGGCTTTGAACTGTTATAAAACTAATTTTTCGAAATTATAAAGTCCTGCAGTGGTGCCACATTTGCAGTAGTGCATGGGTCTCCTAAGGCTACAGAGTAACACAATATATTGTCCTGTTTACACTTCTGAGCCCTGTGCAGCATCAGCCAACTACAGAGTTACTGGTTCTTGAAGGAAGGAGTGGGGGCACTTACGTAAACTGTAAGACATTAAGATGAAATGCTACTTACTTCTTAGCCTTGTTTCTGGCATATAGTCTGCTTTGTCATGGACCCACTCCGGGCGGTGAGGCCGGATGTTGGCTTGTGAGGCAGCATAGGCCACAGGGTCATTGCTGACCCAGGCTGTCAGGTAGATGTAGAAAGCATTTGGGTTAATGATTCCATCCGCATCCACCAGACGCTGTTTAGTCAACTGGAAAAATGGAAAAAATTAGAAGTGTTTCAGAACGAGTTTTGGTTTCAGGGCTCTTGCTATAAAACTTTCAACAAATGGCCTGGAGATGCAACATATAGGAAGGGAAAAGCAAGCGTATGAATCTTCACTTGAAGTGACTTATCAGTAAACTATTTTTTGGCAACAACAACAAAAAAAAAAAAATCTAAAAAACTACAGTGACAGTAGAAAGAGGTTATTTATAAATTAGTACTCATATAATATTTACAATAACCACTAAATCAGCAGATGGTTCTAGAATAGACTGAACCAATTAAATCCAAATTCTGAAAGCCTGCAGCCAAGAGTGAAAAACAACCAAGTTGGAGAAACATATTTAAAGACGGGGTAAGAAAACCTGGCAAGAGTCCCTACACACGTCTGTGTGCAGTTAACCTCTGTTGTTAACACTGAAGGAAATGCCACCCAGTAAATGGAGGAGAGCTATAAAAATAAAACAACATCTGTATAAATTTTGCTAACACTTGCCTCCTATGACCTACGTATTCAGAAAATGCCCAGCATCACGAAAGCAGATGAGTGCCCTCTGTTATTTGGGTCACTGTGGGCAAATGCATCTGTGGGGTAAACAGCAGTGGTACACTTCTAGGGTTCTGTAGCCAAATCCTGCACAGCTAGAGATCTGACAGAGGACTCTGTGGGTGAAAAGTATTACTGGGGTTTTTTGTTTTCTTTATTTAAAATTCTGGCTCAGCTCCAGTTTCAGGTCTTTTTAATGAAATGAAAAACAACAGTGACAGCAGTTTTTAAAAAAAGCTGGATTCCAAGGATCTGGATTCAATTAGTCCACAGGATATGCAACAACTGTATGTCTTCAAGCTGTCTATGGAACTGCAGAGTACAGCACTCAGCCCCTGTGGGTGCACCACACTTTTCTCCCTCCCAGGCACAGGAAATTATATCAGCAGCTGCAGTCCAATCGCATTTGTTCTACGGCGTACCTGGTACACTCTGCTAAACAAAATCTCACTGAAGGTTTTCTCTTCAACTTCCCTTTCTTTGCTTAATTCATAGCTGAAGCTTCACTCAGACCTGACAGCAAGTTGCTAAACAGCAGTGTGTTTTACACACCATAGCAACTCTGAACAATATACTCTGTAAATCTGTCACCTTTAATGCCAGAAAAAGAAGACAGACAATAAGCAGATCTGTCAAGAAGCTCATTAAAAAGACTATTTTTCTGCAAGTCAATGATGACTCTAGAAGAGAAGTTACGTTATTGCAGAATTTCTTCTCAGAGGTTTGAAATCTAATTTTAGTGTAAAGAGTCAAACCTAATGTATTTCCACTTACCTATGGCTACAGCAAATGCAGTCATATGCTGTGACAACCTTGCAAAAGAACCTCAGACATATTTTATTTAGGCAGCTCAAACAACTGCCATTCTGAGTTCTACAACAGGTTACCTGTATTTACTGATGATTGTTCAAGAATATGATACAGCATGCAATGATTTCAGTCCCCTTCCACTACCATTCACCAAAAACTTTTTTTAAATGTTATGTTTCGCATAAATTGGTAGGAAGTAACCAAATAATTGCAAATGCTAGATTCAAAGCCACAGCAGAAAGCTGAGCAAAGGTCAACCCTATAAGGCAATTCGATTCAAATCAAAAACAATGCCACTTAGGGCAATAAGGCTAACCTTGGCTCTGTCTGGCACAGGATCAGACTCCATCTACCTATGCATGCAGCAAAGCATTCTTCACAACAATTTCAGCAGAAACTCAGTGTATCTGACACAGGAGCAGCACTGTACACACGCCAACCAGCAATAATCAAGGGCAGGTATTCATAGTGTTGATTTTGAACACTTTGCAGCACAGGCCAGACTGCAGCTAACAAGTAGCTTCAGCAAAGTCAGTGAGCCCATGTAGTAAGGTGTAACTCAGGCATTCAGTACATCAAGATAAAAAAAGAGACTACAACATGCTCTTTGCATCTTCCCCTACTCCTGATGACTAGTGTATTCCTGTACATGGACTGTGATACAGTACCTGGCTGATGTCAATGGGTTTCGCTCGGTTGCCTGTTTGTACCAAGAGTTTGTAAGCCAAAACAGCATCATCAGATCCATTTTTGTAATTGTTGTAAGTGATCTTCCCAGTTTCCCAGTCACTGTCAAATGCGTTCTGAAGTCCTGAAGAGTAAAGGGAGGCAAGGGGAAGACAGAAAAAGCAGGTAAGCAATCAATCTTAGTAATAAATTCCAGTAGGAAGAAAAGAAAAATTACTCTTTTTCATAACTGAATCAGGAAGAAAATTACCCATCTTCTGCCTCCTAAATTTGGGGCTTCTCATTCACTGTCAGTATGTGGGAAGGTAAAAGTACCAGTTGCATGTCCAGTATTTTACCCAAAGAAAGGAAGGGGAAGCAGGAAAGTGCAAGTGGGAAGCCTTAAGAGTCTTCCCACGTTGTGCAGACCAGCAAAGCTAAGCTAGCAAGCTGCAGATGCAATGTCCACTGGGGTAAACCATTTTCCCCTCAAGGCAAAGAGGAGATTTTAGATGGGATTAGGACCCTCTGGTCCCACATCCTTCTTAGAGCCTTTCAGAGCATGCTAGCACTCTGTCTGGAGAAGTATATGGGGAACAGTTGGGCCTGTCTCAACTAAAAAGTGGTTTTCTTCATGAACCCCAATTACAGGATCATCAAATTCAAAACTCCATAAGCGTATTTGCATTTATCACCTCTTTCATACACACCCTCCTCAAAACAAAGCTGAAGTCTTGCCCTGTCTTGGATGGTACCAGAACAGAAAAGGGCTGAGTTCGGCCCTATTCCAACATCAC
The DNA here is from genome assembly GCF_965140245.1 of Athene noctua. Classification (NCBI taxonomy): domain Eukaryota; kingdom Metazoa; phylum Chordata; class Aves; order Strigiformes; family Strigidae; genus Athene; species Athene noctua. Next base: position 53,418,721 of record NC_134077.1, on the reverse strand, counting down.
TGTCTACCATGGACTTAGAACCAGAGGAGGCATTTAGTCCATTATCCAGAAGGGAAACACTCTCCATACTCCCCTCTGCCTCACCAAAACCCTGGCCAAGTGCACTAAGCCACAGAGGAAGACACACACCGCTCTCATTAACTGTTTTGGGCTACTGCAGAGCACTGAGGCAATAGCTTCTACAATATAACCAGAAATTCCACTACAAGGGGAAAAAAAAAAACACACTCAAACTTTCAACTTCAAACAGCAACTCAGCTGCTCCTTGAGCACAGCGTGAGTGAACACGATTTTGTCAATTTGTTCCATCTGTTCAACTTGTGCAGCTAATACAAGTTGTGGGATCTGCTGCCAGCACATGTAAAGATCACAGCCAACACCTATTCACTCTCAACTGTTATTTTCCTCCTTGCCACCCTTCAAGGGGGAGGGAATACCTCACAGCACAAATTTGGATCAGATTTAGTACAGGAAGCCACAGCCCAGTACAAGGAGGCTCTGTGCAAGCAGATGACAAACCGCATGTCCAGGGAAGGAAAGGAAAAGGCTGGGGAAGGAGGAGTGGTGGTGGAGGAAATCACCAACCCACCTCACAGCTGTGCTGAGGAGACATAATGAAAACCATCATCACAGATTGGGTAGGTTAGCTAAAGATATATGGAGATAAGAGCGCTGGAAGAGAAAATGCACCCAGTTGACACTGCTTCCAGGCCAGAGTACCTGCTCCCATTTACAAACTAATCACCTCTCCCTTAGAAAACTGCCCCACATGTTGTTCTGACAAATCACACCCACTCACAAAGCCAGCAGGCCGAGAACCAAGCAATGAAAGAAGCCTGCCAGATCTCCACATGCAGCCCTCCAGCACCTGCCCAGGAGAAGGACAATTTGCCATCAGGTTTTTCTGGCATGACCAAAGGACTTTGAGGCCCGCTTTAAAAAAGCAACATTTGCTGGTGCCCTAGGAGAGGGTAAAACATTGCTTAGGATGTGCAAAAATACCAATCCATCCCTCCTGTGCCAAAAAGCAGCTCTCTCACTGCTAGGGGAGAGCATTTGTGCTATCCTACCAATCATGTGAAAGACAACTTTGGGAATTTAAGAGGAGGCTGTCTAAAAAGCTCATGGGAAAGGAGGCCACCAAAGAACAGCTTAATTTACAGTAAAAATGGCTCCCTTCAGCAGGAGGAGCACACAAATTGCTATGTTAGACAGCACGTGGGGGCAGAGCTTTCAGACTAACATCCAACCCCTGTCAGGGGGCTCCACAGACACACAATAACAAATATATCCATTGGCATGTGACATTACCAATTTGTGGTTGGAAGGTACGTCGAAGAAGGGCATGCACATTTAACATTACTGCAGTGGGTGAAAACTCAGCTCTCTTGCATCTCCACTGTTCTCACAAGTTTGGTCATCCCTCAAACCCTGCTCCCTTTTACATCTTTGTTTCTCAGCTGGCTTAACCATTCTACGCTCTGGGTTATTTTATCTCTAACCTTGCTGAAACTGGAATTCTGCAGAAAGAACACCAAGAAATCACTATCAGTTGTTCTTAATTTCTAAAGAATTTCAGAATTTCAATAATTAAAATATCCCAACACTCTGAAATTAGAGTTGCTGCTTTCAAAGCAAATACTCCTTCCATTACAAACTGTTCATACCAATGATTTAAGAAGACATTTTAAATGTTTTAGAAATGGGATTAATTGTTTATGGCCAGAAGGATAAAAGTAACTTGTTGACCTCTTTCTGCAGAAAAATTGTAAAAATAAAGGGAATTTAAAAAATCTTATATATGGGATTTTTTTTTGTATCAGGAATCACTTTTGCTTAATTCTGCAGAAGAAAGTGAAATCCTCCAAAATTATGTGGGAAGCAGGAGTGGGGTTAAGGAGAGAATTCCTACTGACTCATGTGAACAGCTCACACCATGAAACACCAGATAAGATTACACTTTGCAAAAACAAACCTAATTACAAGCCATCAGGGAATTCAAACTACCTCATTTACATTCAGTCACTTATAAAAATAATGTTAACATTTCCAGTTTAAATGAATGATTAGTGTTAGCTCTTCTGCTGCATTTTCAGTAGCATGCTAACGTGATATGATACCAGAAAGCAAAATACAAGGGAATGTCTGAAAAAAGAAGTGCATTAGGTTGAAGGCACTCCACTGCTAGTAAACGAGCAGAAATGTAAAGGTATGACCAACAATGCCTTCTTGATAAAAAATATCTTTGTTGTTGTTGAGGGATCATTCTGCCAGATGAACACGTGTGTATCAGAAGGCCATCAATACCCAGTGAAGTAGGCAGGAATTAGCTGTGAAGTTCAAAGTTGTCCCAACTTCGATTATCCAGCTCCTCCAGCATAAAGATCCTCCCTGAATCCAGCCTGAAACTGTACCTTGTTTGCAAATTCTGCTTTCATCTTCCCTTCCCTTTATTCCCTCAACACCAGCCCCAGTTGGTAACAATCAGGTATTACTGTCTTCACCTTGAGATAACACCCTAACTATGACAAGTGTAGCAGCTTTTAGCATACCGATTTAGTTCCCCCATTACAGCAATGCCCTGCACCATTTTAAAACATAACTTCTGCTGATACATCTCAGTATCCTCCTTTACTGCTTTGTGAATAGAGTTTCACACTCTGTGAAGACAGCCCTCTACAAAGCAGCTGGTTTGTATGAATTATGCCCCTCTTGGGGAAAGTGGGTTAAGGACATAGACCTAAATGCTAATTAGTAATAATAATGATTAATTTGCAAGCTGTGGGTGATCAACAGGCCAAGCAATGAGTCTTCCATCACAGCACTAGCCCACTCACTTGAACCACCACAGAAGTCTCCCTGTCCAGCATAACATTTTTGCTCAATGCATCTTGTCTGTACACCCAGGGTACTACAAATACTCACAGCTCCTCTGGTGGAAGAAAAGCAGAGGATAAGGTGGAAGGACAGGCAAGCTAATATGGACTGGAAGGGGAAATTAAACTATGGGCAGTGAGAACAGGAACACCCCTAAGAGAAGAGCAGATCTGGAAATGTCACATATGAGCATGGACATATAGCATGGAGGAGACATGCAGGCCCCTGGCATTGTTCCAGGGCCACACAAACAGTCCTTAGCATAAGGAGGTGATTATGAAGAGGGTACATAGGCATCCAAAGTGGAAGAGGTGTGGGAAGGAACGTGGTGGGCCTGAGAGAGGGGCAATGGGAATACAAGCACCCCTGAGAGCAGCACCAAGTGGGCTAGCCTCCAGTGTTTCCCTCTTGAGAAGCCAGAAAAGGGGCAAACCCAAGGGCACCTCTTCCTGACTTTATTGTTGGCAGAACCGTGCTGAATACATAAAGATCCTGAACATGCTCTCAGATTTCCATCTCCCTCACATGTTTGGGGGTGGGGTGGAAGGGGGGACACCAGAGACATTTTTTCCTACTGTTTTGGAACAACAGAAAATACCCACAAAATAAATAAAATAAACAGCAGAAGTACAAGAGAATTTAGAGAAGCATGTAGAAAGATGCTTGCTTAGAAATCTAGAAAGTATAGTAAGGTTCAAATCCAGCAAAACATCTAAAAGCTATGTTGAATTTTCTTTCTGACAGCAGTACCTTCCCTTACAGCTCAACATGCTTATGTGAGCAAATTATTTTAAGTAAAACTTCCAGTAAGTAGCCTGTAATGAATGGATCCAATTAAACAAACAAAGCTAACAGCTGAAACACTGCTTTGCATGTTTTATCAGTGCATTAAACACACAGGAAACTTGATCATTTTGTTTAAATACATCACTTAGATGCATCCACTTTCCTAATGTTGCCCGACATATTTTCAGAAGGAGTAAAATACCCCAAATACTGTTAGTTACCTACATGTTCTCTAAGAATCACCAGCTGCACTGATCATCTGTAAGCAGTTAAGGTTAAAATTTACAGTCTCACTAGGCCAGCACAGTTTATTTTTCTGTTGGCAAAAGTTTCCTGGAGATTCTCCCAACAGAAAGACAGAGGTAAGACATAAGTACTCCTGGGCAGATTGTGTTTGCTGTTAAATTTGCTGAGATGTGACAGTACTATTTATTTTAAATACAGAACGGTTATTTGTCTCAATATGTGTAATTATAGTATCTTTAATAAGCTGACTTCGATATAATTATCATCATAGTATCTGAAAGGCCATGCCTTCTCTTGCCTTTCCCTGTCCCATTACAGTTAAGCACAGAAAAAGCAGCACCACAGAAAGTGAGGATACTTGACTGGAAATCTAGAATGTATAGTTAAGTTACCAATTAAATAAAACATGTAAGCCACACTGATTTTTCTTCATGCCAGCAGTCCCAGCTGAAGCCAACAGATCACTCATGCTGAAAGTTAAGCCTGTGCCAAAACACATCACCAGACAGGGACTTTTTATTTAATGATCTCAAAACACTCAGCAAACATTTATTTTCCCAAGACAGTGGGCCTATTTGGCCATTAATTATAAAGCAGAATTCCTCATTAGCTGCTCAGAAATTATTGGCATGAGATGGTCTCTCATGGATATAATCTCTTAAATGCTTCCAAGCTGTCTTACTAGGGAATAAACTTAGCCACAAAGAATTTAAGTGATCGGTTGGAGAAACTGCGAGTCAACATGTGAGTTCAGATCAGCACCTACACATTCTCCCTCCTGCTCATAGTCTTTAATCGTGTGACTGTTTTCAAAGAGGGTAGCGTTACTAGCATGAACAAGTGGTTACTACTGTAGAATTATGAAAATTTCATGCAACTCTCTCTTACCTTGCAGCCAGTCTCGAAAGTAGTGCAACCACATTTTGGGAAGCTGCCTACCCTCTTCCAACAAAACATACGTCACATTGCTGAAACTTCTGTGAAGTTCATAAAGTAAGTGCTGGACATTTGGGTAGTCTGTTTTCTGTGTCACAATATACATGTTGTAGAACGAAAAGTACTTGAACTGTGCAGCAATAAAGTCATATTCTCGTGTTTCCCGTGGTACAATGTCTGTGAGATCTAGTCCATCTCTCACCCGGGTAGTTCCATAAAGGCTGAGCCCAAGTAAACCCAGAAAAAGAAAAATAACCACAATCTGGAACAGAAAACGGAAATGCATTTTGTTTCAGGTTTCTAAAGAAACTAACAATTTATAGTGGCACACACTACAAAGCAAGGTTCAAAATTAACACTCATCAGCCTACTTAAAAGCTTTTATTTCTTCTTTGTTTTTTTTCCATACACATACATGCTACAAGACTAAGCTAATTTGTGCTTTATTGAAAGGGTTCTGCATCATGAATGAGAAATTTTACCATAATAAAGTTTAAAAGTGGCTTTACTTTCACTATTCACAAGCTTATGTTACTGAAAGCCACCAAAACCCTCGCTCATAACTTGTATTTGCAAAGTATGTCTCTACAGCACTCGTTAGATAAAACTTTTGAAGTATGAAATTAGCTATAAAATGATTAAGAATTATTATTCAATAAGAATTCTACTGAATCCTTATATTTAATACCACTGACAGGATAATTTTATTACTGGGCAGAAGTCTATTTTTGAAAAAGAGGTAAACAGTTCCTCGATTACCTTAGCTTTTGGTTTTAGGAGGAATGGAGCGTAATGATTTTCTGCAAAAGATGAGAGTGTCCACTTCGTACAGGGTGGCTCAAGGCAATGCATACTGGAGTCTGAGAATTGGGAAAGCAAATCCCTCGTCGAGCTTGTGCTTTCTGGGCTCTGGCAGCTAAGATTATCTTGCGTCACTGTCACGGGCTGCACAGATATTTCTGAGCGAGGCTCTGCTGTGGTGTAGTACACCTGCGTATGAGGATCGTATTCTGTGCGCAACTGCACTGTAGACTGCATTGTAATCTGAGTTTCATGTGCAAAACTGTGACTGCTGTATGGAGGTGGAGGACTGTAGCAAGTATTGTCATTTTCCACATATGCTTGAGGCTCAATTTGAATCACTCTAGTGACACACGGACTGTAAGAGAAGAGAAAAACATCTGTTTGCATTTAGATATATCTGTATTTTAATTAAAAGAGATAGGATAACCTGCTTCCATCTGAGACTGCTCCTACTACTATTAGATGGTTTATATTAATTAAGTGTAATGCTTTGATGTAAATTTTATTGTGCACCTTTAGGAAACACTTCTCGGACATGGTTCAAAGTGTAGGCCTCTGAGAATACATGCACTTTTCTTGTGCTCAGGAAAGAAGGAACCAGCATCTGTCTGAAGACACACCTACCCACACCACTCCATCAATTACACATGCTAATCAGGTCAATATTCAGGTAGTGACATGCAGTCTAAATGCACAATAGGTGTGTGAGTTTGCATCTATGTGCCCATGCTGAGAACTAAGCTATTTAGATCAAAATGTAAACACCTGACATACTGAGTTCTTCTGTTTAGAACTATTAAAGTAACTGTTAAATAATATTTGGGCCTTCTGGATAAGGTCTCAGACTTTTGGGAGGCAGGTTGAAACCACTTGCCATACACTGGCTGAATGTTTTAAAAATTAAGTAAACACATGCAAGGATTAATTCCTAGGAAGGATGGGCAACATGAACAGACAAAACTACAGAAATAATTGATCCATTTCCTTTATTTTAGTCTATGCAAGACCTTAACAGATACTTGTTTATTTAAAAACTGGAGACAAACCTCTTCCTGTACACGAGAAATTACAAACTGATGATAGAGAACGGTATCAGAGATTTTCCACCAAGTGGACAAATCCCACAACACCAAGAATGCAGAATGATGCCTACCTAAACAAAGTAAGCTCTCAACTGCCTTTCTTTATATGTAATAAATATGGAATAAATGGAAGGTCCAATTGCCCTGTATTTCTGAGAATCAGGGTGCCAACATTTAAGCATATTAGGCCATCCATGAATCTATGACTGAATCAGAAACAGAAAGTATGAGTCCTGGCTTGGGATCAGCTCTCTGTTTTAATCACTCCCTCAAAAACAAATTTAGGAAAGTGCTTTCTCTCTTTGACATTAAACTTAAAATATCAAACTGTATCAGCTCCTGGGTGGGTGTAAAAGGCTAAGATTACAAAGTGGGTTCTCCACATCCTGGTCATGATGGTAAGAGTGCATGTGTAGAAATGTAGCTGATCCTCCTCATTGTGGGCAAAACCAAAAACTAAGGTAGAAAACAAGCTTAACTGATGACAGTAGACTGCTCCTAGAACCACTCAACGCTCACAGCTGGCTGTGTATCAGGTAAGAGTCTGTGTATGCACTCTTTGGCATGGCACTATTACCATTCTAAATTACCATTGCTGTCATAACAGAAACTTTATCATGCATTACCCTGTAATGGTGCTGATAATCCTGCACTCCTCATAGTCTTATGAAAAATCTGGTTAAGGGGAAGTCCTTTTACAGTTCATACATTATGTATTTAAGTTTAAAAGCATAAAAAGCATACCTATTTTAACTTTTCCCCTCAGTGAGGTAAAAATCAAGATAGCAAATGTAAATCAGACACTAGCAATGGAATCATAACAATAACATATTGACCCCATTGCAATGAAGAACTCCCACTCCTGACAAGGAATGGTAGTACAGGGAATGGTGACTCCAAAAAGGACACACCTCACATATCAACCTATTACACATTCTCACCTTGTAAAACAGCAGAATATATCCAGTCTCCTGTCTTCCCGACGATAAAGGTCCATGCTCAGGATAGCAGGAAAAATCAGCAGAACCATAGCAAAGTTGAATACGACCACAACTGCTGCCTAGACATCAATCATAGCAGAAGTGATGTCATTACTAAGCTTCATGTAGGGCATCCGCTTTACTACACATAAAACTTCAATTCTTATCCCTTTACCCATTCATCATGTCAACCCATGAGATGCTTTCAAGCTTTTCTGTGAGGAAACTAGGAGATAAACTTTTACACTCCCATTTCATTATGGTAGGCCCACTGTAGTTAATTTACTTTAATAATAAACTTCATATTATTTTAATAAAGCTGTGCCTGGAGATGTGACAATGATTTTTTTTAAGTGGAAAAACAGGGACAACAACAAATAATACAGTTGCATGAAATTCTACCATATTTAGAGTCTCACAGTGAAAATTATGGAAGAAAAAACAAACCTGGAACTAAAAATGAAGTTTTCACATTTAAGAGATCTGAAGTAATTTAAGCATCACAGTAACATTAAACCACATTATTCAATCAGAAATAAAATAAAGGTTTAAGTGGATTTTAATGAAACTGTTCTATTTAGTAAAGTATTATGCACTTGATGTACTTAAAAGTCTAGACAAAAAGAATACACTCAGGGATTATTTTTAAAGGAGAATCAAAATTAATCCAAAACCACAAAGTAAATTTACATATTAATATGCTTAACAGTCCTGTGTTTAACAAGACTTGATTAATGAGCCAGTCTACCAAAATGAGTCTTAAATTGGAACAAGAATACATCTTAGATTGGAACAAGAATACTTGGTTGAATTTGCAAAGCGAACATTATGTAATGAAAAAAATCAACCTCCCCACCCACCCCCTTTCAAACCGTACTTCAAATCCTTTCCCACACAGAGATTCCCAGAGAATCTCCATAAACATATGTGGTGCAGCATCTACCATTATTATTAATAGTATTTATTTGTAATGCAGAATTGTTAAGAGTACTAGTCATCACAAAGCCTGGACACAGATGGATCTGGAAGGTAGTTATAAGAGTAGGAGAGACACTGGGAAAAATACGGTTGAGCCATCAACAGGTAAAAAAACTCCCTGAAATTTTTCTATTTATCTTAGATAAGCAGCAACTATCTCAAAAGTACCCTAGTTTCATGTTAAAGAAATCATATAAACTATCAAGTGCCTCCACCTGTAACTTCTGAAGTAACAACTGCTTGGGTTAATAAAGGCATAAAAAAATAACAAAATATGGGCTACAAAAATGAAGTTGCTGACCTAATATAAATAGGCCCTCCTTAAACAAATGGCTGCATTTGATCTTGAAAAATCAGACCTCAAACCAGCAGAGCTCAAAAGATGTCATATCCAAAATCCATGCTTTAAAAATTTTTGACTTATATGTAAAACATAATATAAATTGCCTAAATAATGCAAATTTAATTTTTGTGTCTCTTTATCTGTGAAAATCAAAGTACTAACTTACTGAATGATGTTTAGGGTTCAGAAGCTGTCAGAGCATCTAAAAAGCCTAGATACTGGTTTTACTTTTCTGAGAATGACAGAACCAACTAGTTACGTAAGTATTTTCTAGTCATTTCAATAATAAATATATTATATACAGAACTGTTTTTTATTGGTGTTTCTCTTTTGTTGTCTCCAGCCTGCTTGAAGTAAGAGTTTGGTACTACAGGTTGTCTGTAGACATAACTACTAAAACAGAATTTATCTAATACTTAAAGGAAATTAGATTTTAGCCATCTTTGAGAAAAAAGATTCAATGCCTATTTAGTGATTTATAAATATCCACATAGAAAGGTATGTAAGGTCATAGCCAAGACTTTAAAATTAAGTTATTTCCTTTTGATCCTCTCTAGAATTAATTGAATCTGTCAGAAAAACAAATGACTGCTGTTGCAAACAAGGTGTTTGTTGGACCTGGTTCATACAACTGCTTTCTTTATTGCTGCTAAACCAGAGAAGGTTGAATCACCCATATAACATGAATAATTAGTTGTGTCTAACCAAGATCTTCTATCAAGGATCAGCTAAGATTTATTGAGATTTGGAAAAAACAGCTGAGGCCTGACTCAGTAATTCTTACCCCTCCCAGCACAGCTGAAAAACTAACAGGAGTCCTCTGTTCCAGCTCCATAAACTTCAAATGCTTCATGCCTTATCAATTCCCTTTGTAAACCCCAATATCCTTAAACCTCAAATGCCACTAAACCTGAAAACTAATCCTTAAGTGTATGGTAGAGACGCCATTCATTATATTCACATTTGATTTTTTAAAGTATCAAAACTAATCCAACAACACAATAAATCTGCCTGTTAAAATGGCATCTCTTTTTAGAACAACTAGATTTTCCATTGTGCCATTCCAGTGTTGATGTAATAACCCTGCAAGTAAAATATTTTTAAACAACCCTCTCTGTTCTGATTTGTACTGAAATAGATTCCTAGAGCTTAACACCACACTTTCTATATATTGCACACTGTCTCTCCTTTACCCACTTTCCCTGCATTTCAAGGATGTAACAGTTTTCTGTTTTCACAATTAAATACAGAAAATACTGTTCTTGTATCAATTCTGATTTGTTGTCCCATCAAGGAAACACCCTGTGACATGATAAAGAGAGGGAAGGAAGAGAACTGTTGAGGGGTGACTCAATCTCAGAGCTGATGCATCAACAACCTCTTCCCTTCCCAATACCATTTAGATAGCTGGTGGCTGGGAATGGGAATGTATGACAAATGTGACCATGTCAATACCCACAATCTGTAACAATTACACTGACTGGAAAAGCACCAACAAAAAACAGTGGTAGCAGAGCTTGCCAGTACAGGCAATCTGTTAGCAGCACAGAAGCTGACAGCATGCTTAGGATTTTGGGGGACAGGACATCTTCTCTCACCCCTTCACAGATGAATGGTCAAATGGGAGATGAAAGGGTCTCAGACCATTTCCTGAAGAAATCAACAAAGGTAAGATTAGTCCTAGAAGGGATAAAATGGGGCCTACTCAAGGGTGTAAAATGAAAGCATTCAGTGAAATGAGATCAGAGAGTAGTAAAAATACTCCATCAATCAGAAAAAAACCTGTTGATCACCTCTCGAGAAATATGCTTTGCTTTCTGCATCTTTCATAATGCACAGTCTAAAAATATTATTGCTGCTGCAACTGTTAACAGAGACAGAAGAACAACAGTCTGTGCTGTGGAGGCAGCAAGGGGAGATGCAAGGCAGGCTGGTAGGCTGGGGCCCCGCTGAAGGTATGTGCTGCTATGTGCCATTCCTGGCAGCCCACCCAAGGAGAACGGGTGTGCTGCATAGCCAGAGGTGATGAACAGACGAGGAGGTCTGTCAGGGAAACTTCCACCCTAACTGCTGCCTATCTGCAACTCCCTCTGACAGCTACAGACTCAGATCCCCCTCTTCCCCCTCCCCGCCCCCCCCCCCCCCCCCCCCCCCCTTTCCCTTAGGCTTTAATTTTGCTTGTTAAATTCTTGTGTCAGGAACAGGGAAAAGTAAATGACATGGGTAAAAGGAGGAGGACAAACCACTTCAGCAGAGTAAGATAATTGAATGAGCTTAGAAACTCTGATTCTTTCTCTCCACAAACCCACCACCACCACCTGGTAGCGCACTTCTACATTTAGGAAAAAACCTTGTCATTCTTACAGTGAGGGAAAAAGTTACTGCTAAGACCTAATGGGAAAAGTTCCACCCCTACTCATTAGTGAATCCACAACCTCTCCTCTGCTGTTAGGGGAGGAAGTTTCTGGTGCAAGGGAAGTTAGATGAATTTTTGTGAAGCTGTACTTTTTCTTTCCTGGGCAGAGTTTATTTCCTAATGGTGTCCAAATAGTCCATCTAAGAAATAATTCAGCCCAGCAATAGTGACACTCTGCTTTGCCTTCCTTCATTTATACTCAAAACAAAGAGCTATGTTTAAAACACTCCTACTGCAAACTTTCAAAAACTTTCAGTGGATTTCTCTGATAACCTCCTCCTCCACCACCATTCTAAGAAATGAAACACATTTGAAAACTCAGGACCTATTACTTCAAAGCCCTGAGCAGTCTTACAGGTGATTCTTGTGACTAAGCATCTGGGACATGTTCAGCATCTCAAAGCCCTAAAAATGCTTAAATAAGGGGCTAATAAGCTCAATAAATGAAAAACATTAAAATGGTGAAAAAGCTAAACCAGTCCCTATCTGCATAATGGAATTGATTTTTAAAAAATATCATTCTCAACAGAACTGATTTCTATTTTTTTAAAACTCCACAAGAGCCAACCCTAGCAAACTCCTTAGACAGCAAGACAACATCAGAACTGCAGTGTTTGAGTTCCATAAAGTAAATGAACAACTCAGAGGTATCAATGAACTGCTTTAGCTGCCAGAACAGAAGCCGAGAAAGAAGAAAGCATTGATATGCAAAACGTGAGTTTCTAAGTAAAAGTTGGGCTTGCAGATGCAGGAAATCATTTATTCTCCCTCAGCAGCTGGGTTACTTTTACAGATAGGGGGCCTCAAAAGTTATGGAAACTTTGACAATTATCTTGCAATGTCTTAAGAGAAATGAATGAAAAGCAAAACAAGGTCAAGAGCAATCCTTTTTTTAAGCCCATCTGTTAAAAATACACTATCTAGATGAGAAGATGGCAGCATCTGTGAAAAGTAAATGCAGTATTTCATTGCTTTCTAGGTCTTGCTAGGAAGCTATCAAAGACACCAAGGACTTCTTGTTTAAACAAGTCTGAGAAATAGGGAGAGGGAGGAAGAAGACTGTAAATAAAGTAATCCATATATAAATACAGACCACCCACCAAAATCTGGTATGGTTATCTGATTCTGAATGCTGTAATGAATGTATCACCTGATTTTGGTTTTACCTGGTGAAGCTAGGCAAAGCAAGTAATCGATGTTTTTTTCTAAAAACAATGGATGATATTTTAGTGGTTCCTAACTTATACATATCAGTGATACACACTGCTCTAGCATCAATAAATCCTCATTACACGTCTCCAACTGCCCTTTTTTGGCATGTTTTTCCATCTCATATACATATAAAGGGTTACAATGTGCAAACAGGGACAAATTACAGATGCATATGAGAAAAGATTGAGCAACTCAGACATTCTGGACACCCAAACGTTCCTACACATAGATTCCACATTAATCACGGCCTTAAAAAGGACTTTGATCATGATGTTTTTATTCTGAATAATATCAGCACGTTCATACATGAATATGTTGAAATCTCGCTGGAAACTTTTTGTTTGTCATTTTGCTATGCAGACTTCATTTTCTGAAATTTCAGTGACTCAGTCTACAGCATGGCAGCAGGCAAAACTAAAAGACTTCAGGAAAGGTATATTTAACTTACACTCATATTACAGTAACAATTACAGCTGTTGTCTCCACATATGTTCCAAAGGCAACCTACCATGTACTTATGTGAAGAGAACAGAGCAAGGCTAAGCAAAATTTGATAAGGTAAGAAAGAATCAATTTTGGTGGCTCCACTCAACAGCTTAGCAGTGCAATTAGGACAAAATGGCCCATCTCTTTTAGTACTTCTTATGAGAAGGATCTAGGCTGAAGTAACTTCTGTAAAGCACAGGTACTACAAAGCCTGACAAAACAAGCATTCTCCTCATTCCTAGTGAAGATCTCCAGTATGCTGTTAGCTGCTTAAGATATACATTGAATGTCTGCAATTGGGCCACAGCTTTAAGAGACATAAATAACTTCTTCCAAATGAAGAAGTGATACACTTTCAAAAATATTTACACATTGACACTGGTCTTTGCCATGAAATAATTATAATGCCAAAAACAATTCACTGTCACATTACCTGTAAGAAAATACATCTAGGTTTTGGCAAATCAGCAGAGCTAAATACTGCTAACCATTCAGGATTCAGTTGCCATAGACATCTGCTTAACAATGCAAAAAAAAATGAGGCCTTTACTTTCTCTATTACTCACTACCAAATTGCCTATTGAAAAGGGAATGGTAAACAAATTATTAATGCTTATTGGTAATATAACTGCAATTGCAAACAGTTTACCATTTTACAGCTTAATGCAGGTGAACTTAAATGCCTGAAAACAGCAGTATTTGTCACATGTGTTAAGAAAAACTATAGCCCTTGCTTCCTGTGGGTAGCCAAGAGTTCCAGGAGAATGAACCAGGTTACAGCAGAAGAAAACTAACTACGGAAAAAGTAGTCTGCCTGCTCTGCACCAAGGTCAGACAGAGCTATCAATTGCTTGTGTCAGGGCAGAAACACTCAAAACTTTCTTCAAAGAACCTTTGCCTTTTAGAAGAAATCTTTTTCTGGCATCCTTAATATTTCATATTCCTGAAGCTATATTATCACAAACAAATACAAGACAAAGAGACAAGGGGAGAGCGAGCGATACGTGGTTCAGCACATAATATTGACATTTTTCTTTCAAAGCAGTTGGAATGTAAAACTCTTGAAGTCTTCTCCAAGTTTGCTAAAATTACATTGGGAGTAAGGCAGTATAAACCACTGCAGTAAAAATCAATATAGCAAATCCATATTCACTGCTGTCACTGGACATTGGTTATAGTTATTAAAAGCAGCAAATTGGACAAATGTGAATGAAAGGATTAAATTACTACTGTGGAATGTTACAGTACACACTACAGTATAGTCTACTCCTTTTGACTGAAAAATGCCAATCTTTCTAGAGACTTGTTTCTGTTTAGTTGCATATATCTTGGTTTTTGCACTCAACCCAGCTGTGATGAGGCAGGATATTCTTTCACCTGCTAACAGGATGTGAGAGACTCCAGGCATAAGAAATGGGAGGAGCAGAATCAAGGGCAGACAGCAGTTGATATTATCCAGATCTATGGTAAACAGTGATCACATACCTGCAGCAGCACTGAACACAGACTTTAACACTAACACTAACCAGTATCATCACTGGCCTTCTGTGATGGGACCATGCGTAAGGGCTAATAAAATAGCGTGTAAACTTACTTGGAGTGAAAATGCTCGTAAAGCAGGAATAGGGATTAAGGCAGCCATAAAGAAAGCAGTAACATTGCTGATAGATGTAAGGGCTACACTTGCTCCTGTTCGCTTCAAACATTCACCTGTTCTGTCCTGCAAAACAAATGATGTATCTTAAAAGTCAAGTGAGTAAGCCCATGTCCTACAAATGAAGTGGTCATCCTACAGATATAACAAGGTAACAGTGAAAAAATACTACAATGAAATTCTAAATACAAGTGTGCATTTGAGAATATGGGAGAATAAACAATATACTAAGTATACTGTTCAGGAGAAAAGCAGATGACACATCAATTGCATATTTTTTGAGTGTAGAAAACATTATCAAAGCTGATTCTATCTTCAGAACACAAAACTAAACGGATACTGACATTATATCAAATACATCTGTAATTAAGTAGGATGTATTTTCTACCAGTGGAGTCACTTGGTGTTCTCATTTTCCAAACAAAATAAGCATGTATGAGGAGCACAGAGGCATAACATAGCGACACATCTTGAAGAAGTATGTAACAAAACAATAAACAACCCAAATCCCATGTGCCACACACAAAAATCACAGAGAAATCAAGATAAACACACAACCATTTCCCAACCCAACAGGCTATTTTGAAGCATATGGAGGTTATAAAAGTGAGGTTGTAATGCCCGCATTCCAAACCAACTGGAAAGAGTACGTGAAAGACATTACTTGTACAAAACAGAATGTGCATATATATACATATATACACATTGCTTTTAAATGGTTTGTACTTTGGATATTAAACTTTGGACTGAGGGTAAAAAGGTCAATAAAAGGAGAGGATCATAAAAGTGACGACACCTTAGATTTCATCACAGTATTATGTTACACTTTGAAACGTCATGGTCAATTATAAACATCAGAGAAGAAAACCAGAAAAATATACAAAATAACTTAAATGTAAGGCTGTAACAAATAAGTAAAGATTGATACAAATAAAAATAAATGTTTGTTTTCTAAGCTGTCTTCCTTCTCTTTCTTTTCACTTCTTTTGTGTTCTTCCATTAAAAGCATTCTATCATTTAATTGTCAGACATGTATTTTGAGTTTGTTCCTAAATTTACATCAACTTTTGCTGAAATTTTGGGCAGAATTTGGATGATGTAAATTAGCCTTTTTGTGACAGCTCTACATTAAAATTGCCAGATAAAATAAATCTAAGACGCTTAAAAAAAAGACAAAAAGAATGTGAACATTCCAAAACATTCTAGATCAAACACATTGCCATCACTTCCTATTCTGACAGAAGAATTTCCAGATCCTTGGAATAGCTATTGAGAAAAAAAACCTATTGTTTCTAAATCACTACTAATTAATACTGGATACAATTATCTTTTCCTATATGAAGTCTTTAGTTTTACCTTCCCACAAACCCCCATTTTGTCATTACCTCGAATGGAATTCTCTTATTCTGCCCTGTTTCGCTAAATGCATGTGCCAGAAGGAAAACATCGTCTACACCAACTCCAAGAGCAAGAAAAGGCAAAACCTTGGTGGAGAAACAAAACAACAAAAAACAAGAAGGTTGTTTTATGATCTGCCATGCAGCTAGCCATTAAATGGCTAATTAAAGCAACTTTTACATTACACTGTACACAAATCCAAGGGTAAAATGAAAATCAAAAGGATGCAATACAGCTATTAACTTTTATTCCGGAGTACTGCTAAGGAACTTGCAGTATGTCATTTACAGGTACAGAATCTCTCCAGAGGTAATTCACATTCTGGGTAGACAAAGAATATAACTTGATAATAATTCAAGTTATATTCAAAATATTTTCTAAATTTGCACATCCTGATATATTCAGATGTAAAGACAAAACCTGCAGTTTATGTACAACTGATGCCTCCATTCATACTGGTGGAAAGAAAAATCAAATAACCCAGAGTTTAGTAATTACACAAACTACATGTTAGCTGCCTTTTTCTTTAATATAATTTGGCAGCATGATCACTTAATTTCTCACAGCATAAGCTATGAGATAAGAGAAAGGCACAAGTAAAAACCTAGAGACAAAACACTTTGGCAGATTTTCTCCCCTCAAAAATTCCGCTGTGTCCATTTACTAACAGTACTTGTAATTTAACAGCAGACTCATGTCTCCTCAATACCTGAGTTGTGGCAGCATTAAAGGAAATTCCAATCAATGAGCACAGGCCCAATCCTGCAGCCACTGAAAGTGCAACCAGCAAGACTCCTGCCAGCCCCACGGCACCCTGAGACTTGGCACAGTCCCACCGCAGCATTGTTAAACAGGCGTAGGCAAGCTAAAGCAAGGGGGGGGGGGGGGGGCGGAGAAGGAGTCGGGGGGGGGGGGGAAAAAGCAAAATATTAGAATGTATCCTTCTCTAACAGCTCCCTCTCACCACCCAAAATACACATCCTTACAAACATTTTTAAACAGAATAGACACATCACAGATGTTACACAGAGGAACAGGTGACAAACCTGAGGCAAAAGTTTACAAAGTAGCTTTTATTTTAAATACGCCTAAAATGTCCTGGACTACTCACTGCTAACAATAAAACAGATATTTAAGCCCTGCTCTACTACCAGAGAAAATTAAATAAATTTATTTTATTACCATTAGTAAATAGCCACTAGCTACTCTGATAACACTGACATCAGAAAATGATTTTAGGATGTCATCCAAGGTGGTCGTAGTAAAGGAGAGCACCTTCTGAGTGGAGTTTTGTGCAACACTTTGATGAACAACCTATGAAGAGAAAAATAAAACTTGGTGTGACTAAAGAAAAAATTCATTACCATCTTCTACAGCACACATCTGAAATCAACTACTTTTGCCTTAACATTCCTGCGAAAGCCCACACCCTACATAAAGATTATGCTGATGCTACACAAATGTGTTTGGTAATTACTTCTTGCAAGCTACTGATTATCAGACAAGAATTTGCATCCTTCAGGAAAGGCTACTGCATTCCCAGCCCATTCCAAGCATTCAATTGAATCCTCTTCCCATAACTCCACCACAGATTCGTTGCAGGACAAGCTTTGCCTTTAACCCAAGGCTAGCAAGCTGGGGTGCTCCTCTTTCCCCCTGCCTGGCCATTGGAAGAGGTCAGAAGCAGCACAGCAGAGGTCAGAGCTTGGGACAGAAAAGCCAGGCACTGTCACATAGCCTCCCCACCCAGGCTGCTGATGAGACAGCAGTCCATGGCTGGCTAATGTTTTCCAGACACCTTGAGAATAACCACGCCAACCAAAACCTTTTAAATTCTGGCTAGCTCTTTTGTTCCTTCTCAGCCCCAGAAAAGCAAAAATGTCCCAGACAGAAGAGAGCAAAACCTTCATGGTTTCTCATATGCAAATAACCAAGCAGCATCTTAACTGAAAAAAAAAAAAAAAATCAGCTTAATAACTGGGAGGCAATGACTCAGTTCTGGTTTAAGAACCTTCCTTGAAGAAATACTGTAAAAAGCCATGACAGAAAGCAGCAGATCTCAGCAAGACTTTATAGTGTGATATCTAGGTTATTTTCAATTTTACCTCAACATACATCCTCTGCCAGGCTTCCAGAATTGCTGCTGCCTTATCCTCGTTCCAGTTGATATGTGAGACATATTCATACCCCTTGAAGTGCTCATACATTTGCTTAGGAGTCATTAACTGAAACATGGTTTGCAAAGCCTGGGCACTGTGACATGGAGAGAAGAAGAAGAGGCATAAAATGAGCATTTTCAGGAAATTATTTTCATACCATCAAGTCCCAAATGAGACCCTAACAGGAGCTTGTGTAAGTTCTCGATTTTATAGGGCACATGTTTGTATTAAAACAGAACATAGTATAATTATTCTACTGTGTATCTGGTGCAGCTGTATGGGTCTATGCAGTATTGAGGCTAAATCTGGTTTCATTGAAGTTAATGAGAGTTTTGCCATTATTTTCAATAGGATCAGTCACAGGAGCAAAGAATGTAACCCTACAAATCAGTTATAAAGATCACAGCTGATAGACAGATCACTGTGGGAATGTCACAGGAACAGTTATTTCTAAAAGATCTTGTCAATGCTGTTGGCAATTTGTCATTTGAAGACCTTGGTCTTTTTCATCCTTTGGAGGGAAATGCCAGATTAAACTCCTCATGCCTGACAAGCTTGGAGGAGTACACAATGGCACTAATTATCCATCTTGAATTTCCACAGTATGCAACTGTACTCAACAATTTTAGAAGATCAAGGAACTATTTCATTTTTCACTAAAAATATATTCTTTGGCTACTTGTTGAAAGACTTATTGATGCTTAGTGTGAACATAGAAAATGTCAAAATTCATATTAAAAGTTCTAGTAAAAGTTCTCTGTATTAAATATGGAAGAAATACGCTTCATTTAGTTTAGTATTGCCTACAATTTTCACAACAGTTCTATTTCACAGGTTTTTTTCCTCCACTGAGGTCCAGTGTTCCATGACTTCTTCAAGAAGTCTGAAACAAAGGGGTTTGTTTTATCACTCAAAACTGTATTCGACATGTAGAGACATAGAAATAAGATTTTTCTCTGTATTGATCCTGAACAAAAAGATAATTTTTGAATTCTGAGAGAAGTCAAATGAGTGAGCACATTATCCAAATTTTTTTTCCCCTTTTCCTTTTCAACACATGAGATGTTCAGTGCTTTAAACACCGTTCAGTGCTTTATACATGCATTCTAAACAACAAAGTTGCCAGGAAAAAGGTTTTATTTTGAGGTTAGAAGCAGGAAGCAATGATGCCTCCTTAAATTTAAACAACTATCTAATCACTGCCTTAAATTCTGTTCTCTTGAGGCATGGTCTCCTAAACAGATTCATAATACACATGAAGGGCAGCAGATTTTCCTCCCCCTATGCCCCAAAATTCAAACTCCAACAAAGAAAAACTTTGAGATTTTCTTAAACATTTGTTTACCTGACAAGTTTACCAGAACTGTTCTTGACTGTACCACCTATAATCAACTCCTCCTGCCAATGCATGTATTTTCTTGACAGTCCATAGCATCCACCACTCAAAACAAGGGCTATATCAAGAGGCTGGAAACGTTAGAAAGAAGCAATGAATCAGTTTCCTAACTTTAGACAAACTAATACCCTAATTCAACACCCAGTGTACTACAGTAAGAGATATTAAAAGACAATCTAGTAGGTCTACAAGAAGACATGTGTTCAACAAAACAAGTTAAACAAAACAGACGGATTACCTGTTGACCAGACAGCCTGATGTGATTGATAAAGGGATATATAAAATTTGGGCCCATGACTTCAAATTCTTCACAAAAATCAGCAAAACTGGCACTACTTGAAGGAAGACTTTGCTGGGTGGTATGAATGTATAGCAGTAGCTGTATTCTGGTGGTGGCTATGTCCATCTGAGGCATCAGGTTTGCTGAAATGCCACATTACCACATTGCCACACCCAGCCAGTAGCTGACAACTGTACTCTCACTCTGAATACGCATGATTAGGCACTACATCACAGAATGAGGTAAAGTTTGCAACTGTGGGCTAACAGCATGTAACAGGAACAGAAAAATTACATCAATCAAAAATACAAACTATGTATTGCGTGGAAGACAATGGTACCGCCCTCTCCTCTCTAACATCCCCCCTCAACCCTGGCCTCCCTTGAAAAGACATGCACAAGGACAAGCAAACTTACTTTGGTGGAATTTTTATTAGGAGCTGTGATTGGACAATCAGGATCAGCAGGATTCAGGCAGGGTCGATCCATATAACCATGACCAACCTCTGCTTTATTCAGCATTTCTTCCCAGCTCTCCACTTGGTAGTTTATTTTCTTTAACTCTTCCAAGAATTCTAAGGGGTCAAAGTTGATCCACTGCAAAGGAGGCTTCCCTCTGCAAGAAGAACCAGGAGAAAATAACACACAAAGACAAAATAAGTACTGAAACAAACATACTTTCAAAATTCATATTTGCACAAATAATTGAGTTATCTTCTGTTACAAGTTAAAACCTTTTCTGGTATGGTTGTTTCGTAAAATGTAAGGCATGTTTTAAGGCATGTTGTAAGGCAGATTTCTTTATGTACTTTTCTTGTAGCCCAGTTGTAATTTTAACAAAAATATTCAGTTCTTACAAAGTTATTGTATAAAGTGGAATATTCACAGGTTAAAAATACTTCCATTTACAAGCAAAGCAAAACAAATCATCAAGCACCTAAATAACAATAAAGCAGCCAACTGCTGCTTCAAAGAATTTGGGGGGGAGGGGAGAGGGGGAGGGGAGAGGGAAAGAAGAGAGGGGGCTGAGGAGAGAAAGCCTTTCTCATAGTATCAGATTACTTCTTGCTAGTCTAATAATCATCTTGCAAATGTAATCAATCAATATAATTGATCTTTGTTTATCTATAACAATACTGTGCTCCTTCAAATGCCCTGGCAGCTTGACTATCAACCATCAAGCTTTCCTTCTACCATGGCTGTCACCACTATCGCTGTCACATCTCCCACCCCCATTTCTGAATTTGTGATGTTGACAGACTAGAAAGGCTTTTGGCTGCCTTATTCTGTGGTTCAAACCACACTGTATCTGCTTAACCAGGCTTAAGTCATTATTCCAAATCTCCCAACCAGAAAACACAAACCCCCTTATTTCCCCATCTAAAACTGTACACTAAAGGTTAGGAGATGGCCATTGCAAATTGCTTTTACAGAGACATGCAAACCAGGACAGAAACAATAACTCAAATGCTAACTCTTGCATAATTAACAGAAAATGCCTGCACAGATTAACAATTAACTCTTTAAAGGATTCAGAGCACATAATATCACACTTGTAAACTGTGAGAAACCGCCCATAAAAGATACTATATGGTTTCTTTAATGATCTCATAAGCAAAGGATTTGTTCTTTATTCCTTAGGAAGACTTGAGATTTAATCCAAGACATTTTCTTAGGAACAAAATTCCCAGCCAATCAATGTTTTTATATGTTATGGGGGGGAAAAAAACAATCAACCAAACAAAAAAGCTAACCAAACCGAAGTTTATTTCAAGCAAGAAAAAAAGAGAGACATAAAGTTCTTA
Organism: Athene noctua; assembly: GCF_965140245.1. Taxonomy (NCBI): domain Eukaryota; kingdom Metazoa; phylum Chordata; class Aves; order Strigiformes; family Strigidae; genus Athene; species Athene noctua. The sequence continues at coordinate 53,396,884 of NC_134077.1, read as the reverse complement.
AAGCCTGAATTCAGAACTTACATTTTATTTTGCATGCTAGCAGAATGGGAAAAATAACACAGGATTTAAATAGATGCGTACAAATCACCTCCTAGAAACCAGAAAATCTTTGTTCAATTAAAAAAAAAAAATCCATGCAGTTTTATGTAGAGACACTACACTTTATCCCGCATTTTTCTGTTAAACCATAATCTGAATAAACAATGGGAATGCAACTGAAAAACCATACACAGTTACACGATTAAAACCAATCAGATCAAAAAGTTATAAAAAACCATGCTTACAATAGATAGGCAGTTCCTGACTGTAGTTTTGCTCCCTCCCAGAAGCAGTCCAGAGGAGTGATAATTAAGCAAGGATAAAGATATTCTATGATCTGTCAAAATCAGAAAGGGGAAAAACAGTTATACTAAAATGTAATCAAAGCAACACAAACTGAATCATGAGAATACACAAATCTTGTAACTAAATGCCTGCTACATGTACCTGATCCATGTAACCTGCTTCTGTGATGAGTTCTCCTGATTTATAACACAGATGTTCCAATTTCCACTGTCTGTAACAAATATAAACAAATATTTTTTTTCTTGTACAATTACTGAAAAGTTAATTTTAAATTGTAACAGATTTAAAATTGCAACTCATATACAGAGTCTGGCCTCAAGAAGCAAATCACTGACAAAGGCAAATATTACTCAGCATAGATATACTACACCTCACCAAAAAAAGGCTTTTCTTTTTGTAGTTACAGACAAGCATTTGTTTCAGTTATTCTCACATTCTCTGTAAAACTCATTAAAAATAATGGAGCTGCTTTTGGATATAGAGGCTAGTCAACACATGCTAAAGGGACAGAAATCTATCTTTGTATAAACGAGTGACTTAAGATACCACTCAGTGACCCAAGTGACAGAGAAGCCAGCTCCAGCTCAGGGGACTAGAATATTCCCAGCTGACCCACACGTGCAGGAGAAAAGAAACCATTAGGATTTCTACCTTCCTTTTGCAGCTATGTTACTATCTCCACCACCATAACTTCTAACACCTTAAGACAAGGCAGGAGCTGAGTAAAAGATAACTGGAGCCTCGGCACTAGTTCACTGAGGCATCAGCTGGATGTGCTGAAAAGATGTGCTGACTTCATGCTTCACAGGCAGCACCCCTAGGCACATCGTCATGTAAATGGCAACCCTGGAGGAACCACTTTTCAGGGAGACATCTCACTAGCCCAAAGCTGGTACCTTTCTAAGGTGCACCTTTATTTTTCTGTTGGACAACATACAATTCCCAACCTTTAGTATGTGCCCACAGACACTCTGAAGGCCAACTCTATAATGTCTATGTTATTAAACAGCTATTATTCCACTTACTGCCATTTCTCACACATCTGCATTCCCCTTTGTATCCAAACTGTTGGAAAGATAGTAACCTGTGTGGTTGTTCACGGTCATTCTGCAACTCATGGTGGTGTCAGCAAGTGAATTCAACTCTAATATGGAAGGATTTTCAATGTTAGCAATCCATCCATAAGGTCCTATGTTTAACAGCACAGACATCACTCCTTTACCAAGACAAATGCTGGATATTGTAGCACTGCTCACAGGGTTACACTCTCAGAATCTCTTCCAACACCACTTACCCCATTTTATTTGTTAAAAGCTTGACACTACTATCACGCCATGACATCAAGTATCAGAAACCAGTGACATTCAAATCAAAACACGGTCCTAAGGGCAAGACTCTGAACTGCTAACCACTTAAAAATACACGGAGGGAAGCATGTGCCCACTTTTCAGCTGTTACAGACAATTAAGAAAACTTTTGCTTTTCCCCTTACCTGTTGTACATATAAACATGTACTCTGCTGGCCTGAAGTGCAGAGTCAAGGTGCTGTCGAAGTGCTTCTGTTGTTAGTACATTAGCACCATCTTCCTGTGGAGTCTGAATCATGAGCTGGGGGTTAAACATGGCTTCTTCTCCAATCTTCTGCCGTGTATAATTTAACTCCTGACTCACTCGTCCACCAACTGATGGATAAATATCAACAGCTTTGTATTAGTCAGTAACTGCTTATTCTGGATTCACTTGATAAGCAGTCTCCTGTCAGAAAAACTTGACCAAGTGCAAGGACTATTATTTCTCAAATTTATCACAGTATAACTCTAAAACTAGCCCTGTAACAACTTTAGTAAACACTGAAAACAAAACCCGTATTTCTCATTAAAATAGGATTGTCTCTACTGCACTATACATTGATGTGTAAACTGGAGCCTCCAACAGTTTTTTCTACATTATACCCATCTCCCATATGTAAAAATTAAAAAATGAAAGAAAAAAGAAAAATATTTTCCTTGCAGAGCAGACCAAATACTATGTTACAATTTCTTACACTTGTATAAACAGTCTGCTCCAATGGCACACTTCAAGATAAATGACTTTAATTTACACTCTTCTAAATAATTTGGCAAAGGCAGGAGGAGAATGTTTCTCTTCAATTAAAAAAAGGGATGAGGGAAAGAGTGAGTATGAGTGCTTCTTTCAGCCTTAAATAAAAAAGAAAAAAAAATCCATGTTCACATAAGGAGATGCAGTTCTGAGTGTCACAGAAAGGACTGTCTACATTTAATTTACCTCAGTGGTCCAGTATCTGCATAACACAATGTGATAGATTCATTCATGTGCAACATCTGCTTTAAACCCACATGCGCTCAACAGTGTGCTCTGTATTAAAACATGGTGGGGGAGAAAAAAAAAAAAAAAAAAAAAGAGAAAAAGGCAGAATGAGGCTGCAAAGTCAATGGGCTCTAGAGGGAGCCATATTCAATTTGCCTTGCCAGAAAATATTATATAAGAATGGAAAATTATCTTCCCTCTTACAAAAAAAAGCATTCAGCTAGAGTTCATATACTTGATATAACCTCCCCTGAAGTCTCTCCAGCAAACGTGTGTGGGAGGCGGGGTCAATTAATTCAGCCTATTAGCTGAAACAAGACCACATCCAGATGAGGAGGAGAAGAATACCACCATCATGTTTCCATCCCTTACAATTTATTATCTCTATTGCTCTGCTAAGCCCAAGCTACAAACCTGGTCTAATTTGTAACATTTTTTTCAGTTCTAGTCAGTTTGGCAGTGGTCATCTGAATTACTGCCAAAGTTCAGTTCTGCAAGTGTGAACAGAAATTAGGCATATACACCTATCTCTTCCTAGGCTGTATCACGGAAGACTGACCAGTAACCAGTTGGCAGCATTGCAGATGACATTCCCAAGACTGGAAAGGGACATACTTTTTCAATCACTTGGGCCTTCAACACACCCGTAAACCTGCTGGGGCTAAAAGGACCACCAAGCAAGAAGCTGGGCCCCTGCATGGATAAAGCTGTCAGAATGAGACCCTCAACAATTAAACCATACACTCATTCTGGCATGAAGCATTGCTTAATTTCTAGTTCAAGAATTCTTCAACTAAAAGTTTCCACAACGGCTCAATTTTTTCAGCCTGTCATATATGGCATGACCTCCTTCACACCAATTAACAGTGACCAGCTCGCAGTAAGAAAAAAATAAAAATCAAAGTACAGCTTCCTTATCTATAGTCCCTTTATAATTTAACATTCCTCTTACTATAGTGAGAGAACATATGATCATTGAGACTGTGTATGCATGGTAACAAAAAGCTATAATTTTAAATTTTATCAATAATTAAACCCTAAAAATACTTTCACACATTAGGCTCATGTTTATGCTCACTGCTGTCTTTCTCCACCAACCAGCACTCTATGATATAATAATAAATTTTACCTCATCTTACAGAAATATGGGGCAGGGGTATGGGAGCAGAGTTATCCTGACCTGTATGTATGTCTTGGAATTGGAGCTTTCTTTTGCAGTCCTTTACACTGCAAGTGCTTCCAAAGACAAAATGTCTCTCTCCCGCTTTTGTGTCTCAGTGCCAGACAAAAAAATAAAGCCCAGATTTTAAGAGGACTGTGGAGTCTACCACTAACTTCTGCTCCTGGTACTATATTCTCACCCATCCCACCCACACTTTCCTTTGGAATTTTACCATGACTTGAACCAACAAATCGTACTTCATGCAAGAAAAAGGGAGGCATTCCCATCTCTGCTGAAAGTGACCAACTGTTTACTATCAACAGAAATTACTGCTTCCTAATCAAGGTCCTGTCAAACCACATTAACTTCACAGAACAGGGCAGATTTAGCTAATCAAAATTGCATCACACACGTCAGTCATCAGAACAGGAGCTGGTTTTTTCCCCTTTTAACATTCAAAACAGGAACAGCAAAACCACCCAAGAAGGTGGGCACATGTTCCAGAACACGGCAGATCCTCTCTGCATCTTTCTTAAGGTATTACACCATTTAATTATTTCTTTGATGGATCTCTTATGTGCATCTCTTCAGCCACATAAAGGTAACCATGGACAAATGTAGATACTTTATACAACATAACAAGCACAAATAAATTAAGATTGGAAGAGGAAGACTGCCAAAGTCAGAGTATGTCAAAACACAGGGACAGACCAGAAGCAAGAGGATTCATCAGTGGCCTTTCAACATATCAGAAGAGCAAAAGGGAAGGCAAAAAAAAAGAATTTAAGAAGTTTCTACCAGTTATGTTTCCATTAATTTTAACTGAAAGTTTGCAAAGATGACCGGAGGCTGCCATACCCAGAGATCTTAAGACTCCACAACTAGCTGAATATGCATGTTTTAAAAATCAAGTGCTCTTGTTGCCTTAGATTTTTTTTTCTCCAGATGGTGCAAAAATCTAGGAGAGAAACTGCTAAAAATGTCACTGAAATGTACCTAAAGCCTCTGGCCTCATTGGGCTGAAAATACACAATACTATGCTCAACACTTGCACACTCGGTAGAAAATCATTCCTTACACTTGTAAGAAAAAAAAAAAAAAAAAAAGCACAACCAGTGAACAAAATCCTGTGTGGTTTTCCTTCATGGACTCTGTTTTCTTGTATTTGGTGACAACATTTTACACTCAAAATGCTACTGACTTAAAATCTATGTATGGCATACAGTACCAATACTTCCCATTTTATTGCATATCAAAGACAGAACTATTTCATTTTAATATTCTGGTGACAAAATCCATGTATCACTGTCCTTTTTCAATATATCAAAAGCTACCTGATGGCATTTGAGTCCTTTATTACATGATTCCTTATAATTCAGTGCCTAGACAACACAGTTGTGGCACAAATTCCCACAAGCCAAAGTGCGGACTTAAAATCAACAGATTGGTACATTGTCTCATGGCTAGTAGTAACACAGTGCAGCAGTTTGTATGCTATCCTTCCAGCATGTCATCAGATTCTGGGTGTCTGCCTACTAGAAATTACATACTATGCCATCTATACAATATAGCTAACAAGACAAAAAAAAAAATCACAACAACATAATAATACCAGTGTCCTGGCATAATTTCTCACTTAATATATCAGTTTTTCATTCTCAATAATGTGTTTGAAGGCCAGTGTTCAACACAAGACAGTTTTACTGACAGCATCTTTGTTGCCGAGTATCAGTTCCTGTTAAAACACTGTTTTTTCCAGAGAAGAGGAAAGTCTCTTCCCCCACCTCCATCCCCAATATCCATAAGTTTTCTCTTAGCTCTTTGCCAGAACATGTGAGATCTGCCTTGAGCAAGTCAGCATCCCACATGACGAAACACACTGACGCTCCTCCTGAACCTCCCCGCTGACCTGAACGGAAGGTGGTCAAGCTACCAAATTCTTTGGTTTTCTGAAGGGCCTGAAGAGAGCAGTAATTGTCAGTATGGACACTGGATTGCTAAGAACTATGTAAGGACAGACCACTGTGTCTCCCTCCCCCATGAGCAATGAGTAGCTGTCAGGTGGTAACAGGTTTCAGTCATCCTTAACTTGAGGCAGTCCTGAATCCATGACCTATAGCGGTCACAGTCCCAGTGCTTCAGTCATCACACATTAAAATGCTTTGGTGCATCTTCGGTGAGAAGCACCCAGAAAAACAAAACTGCTTGCATCTAGTATACATCTGCGCAACACTAATGTGCTCTCCAACAACACAAGAGTAAAGACATACTTGTTTTCACTGGTGCAATTTCTGACAGATTTCCTTCCACTGCCTCAATAACAATTTTGAAGTTACCGGCTCATTCAGCTCATGTGCTCATTTCTACTGCAAATGTTACTGTCTTACCTACACTTTTCTCACAATTAGCATTCAAAATTTACATGGCATTACATTAACATGCTTGTAAAGAACTCTGGAATCCACCATGGGGAACTGCAGTCCCTTCCACATAGAGGAGTCTCAGGAGTGAATTTGACCTCTGCTACACTAAGAGATTGATCCTAAATCAAGCACTGAGTGATACACCAAAATCACTGCTTGTTAATTTACAGTCTGGTTGCTAAAAAGGCATGAAATAATTCTTTCTCAGAGTCTCTTACAATGTTCCATTTCAGGTTACTGGAATTGCATCACATAGTCTGAGGTTTTGGGTTTTTTCAGACTTGAACACTACTTCTATTAACCATTCAGAAGTTACCTTGTGCACAACTGTGCACCAAGTAGCTTAGTGGAAAGCAAGTTCTCTAAAAAAGAACATTGCTGAGAGCTTCACCTGAGAGAAACATTCTTGCTTACCAATGTGGGAGACAGACTTCGAGAAACCAGAGCCAAGATTTCCAGAAATACCTACTGGTTTTGGAGCCTAAATTTTTTCATGACAAGCCTGACATGCATAAACAAAGAAGTTTTCTGGAGAACCTCTCTTCTGAAGTCTCCAATCCTTGAGGTATTTCCACTTGAGCACTTGTAGGGGGGCAGATGGACTTTTGCTTTGTTTGAGCAACACCATCTTTTTCATTACTGTAAATGTGTAGCATTACAGCAATCCAGCGCAACGTTTTTACAGTGACCACTCAAAGCAATAAAATCATACCTCTAATAGTCATAGATACCTCACACAAGCAGTGTTTTCACTTCATCCCTCCAAAAGCTACTGACCCTTTTTGATAAATCAGATGTGTAGATTAGTACCCCTTAGAACACTTCTGTTATGGCCTGAGCAATAACCAATGAAGGTAACCTCTGCATGTGTTATCACAACAGGAACTGAAGAAAATAGAAAACAAAACCCCTTTGTGACTCAGTAACCATATAAAAACAAAGACTGAGAATACTATCCCAATGTGTTCACATGAGACTCGACCTTTTCCAGCAAACCCAAAAAGCAGCAACGTGCAGAGAAAGACAAGAGCAGCCCCGAGTTGCAAGGAGACCAGACAGCACCCTGCTACGCAATGCCCTCCACCCCGAGCAAATGCCAATAAAAGCTGCCGGCACCTTGCCTTCTCACCCTTCAGGACCCTGTCCCGGCTGAGATGGGAACTAGGAAGGGTCTTTGTCTTCACACTTCTCTCCCTGGCATCCTACATAGCCTATCTCCCTAGGACTGCTGTTAAGGGCTTCCTCTTATTCCACTTCCTCATGTAGTCTCTCCATGTGCTGTTCCCATGTGCATCCCTATCACACACGTACACAGGTGTTACTCAAAAACTAGAAAATGTAACTACTTTTAGTCCATTACAATAGCATGCAGATAAACCAGCCAGCTACAGCTTTGCCTCCCTGTCCTAATTGCATACCAGGATTAGAAGTGTTCACACTCATCACATAGCAGAAGACAGTACCTAATTACACCAATGGCACTTTCCATTTTTATTGATAAAGGAGCACAGATCTCATGAGAACAAAACATAGCAGCCAATTACTACTCACACAGGATCGAAACCTCATATAAAGAAACTGAGACTCAAGAGTTGAAGTTCTCTGGCAGATATGAAGATTACCCTGCCTCTTATTGGGCACAGAAAAATAATGACCTTTTGATTTAAAGCTTCCTGTTGCTCTCTAGAGAGTTCTGTCTTCACATTCTTTCAGATGTTTCGGTTTGTCTGTGCTGCTCTTTGTCAGAATATAGTTTTTCTGCATGGAGACAGTATCAGTTAGCATCCTGACAGAAGAGCAGGGAACACAGCAGATTCCTCAGAATTATCATTCTCTAGGCCTGACTGGCATAGTACATGGTAAAACTGTTTGCTGGGAGGTAGTGCAAAACACTTTCATTGAAATTCAAGTTTAGTTCGTACAAGAAATGGGACTGGTTGACAGGTCCACTTTCTAAAACTTTTATGTTGTCTACTTGTAGAGTCAGAACTGCTGTTGTTTTATGGTTGAACTCTGAATTTACTAACTCCTGACTGTAAGAGATTATCAAGTATTACGTGTATTCTAACAATGCTAAGGATGGTTCTCATAAACCATACATAATGAGAAGGTTTTGGCTACCTGCAATGGGGTTTTTTTTCTACTCATTTATTTAACTATGCAAAATAAAGACTTCATAGGGAGTGACTGAAACTGAGCTACCAAAAAAAAAACTGTTGAGAAATGATGAGTTTACAAGAGCTAGAACACGGTGGTAAGCAATCAGTGTCTTAAAGAGATTACATGGTTGTTCAATGGTCTGTGCAAAAGCTCAATGAAAAATTATCATCTTTATCACGTAATTAGACATGATCTATGACAGCACTGGACTACAGGCAGCCAGGAATTCCATGCTGTGTCTACGTTTTCTCACACAGCATTTACTCTGCTGAATACATGTATCTGCATTTGTATAGCTCACATAGAATAGCAGCAGTTGTGTCTGCTCAGGTTAAGTCAGCCTGTGCTGTACCATCTCTCTTCCCAATGTCCAGGTGGACACTCCACACTTCTCTTTTTCCTCCATTTTCATGTCCAACAAAAGGACACCATCTGTGTAGAATATCATCACATCCCAATGTGAAGGTTTAACCAACTTCAATCTCTCTTTAGCACCACTGACTTCTAGGAAAATCTAGAAGCAGTGTAGCCATCTCAAACATTTCTGTCAGAGTGAGGATTAGGTAACACCAGGTTCTTTTTTTCTTTAAAAAAAAAAAAAAAAAAAAAAGAAGAAGATAAAAGAGTGTGGCCTACAGATGCAAAAAGGTTACATCCCATCCAACCAACAGAGCACTTCAAAAGGCTGCTTTTTATCTCCCAAGCCATCATATGAGTTAAGTTACTCTTCACAGACGCTGGGGATGACTCCAGTGCTGCTGTTACAAATTTCATTAATGCTGACACAACTATGAATAGCAAAAATAAAAACACACATCAAAGATGGCTTTTCATTCTGTCACAGTTTGACAAAGTTTAAAGCTGCGACAAGGACACAAAGCTGTCTGCATACTCAGGAAGACAGCCCAAGAACAGCTGCCTCTGCTTGTAGTGGAAAACCTTCCCTGTAATTTTAGGAATGAAAACCTCTTCTTTCTCAAATTCAAACTAAAGCTGATTTTTACATGTATGCATTTGTATTGCCCAGAGGGAGGAAAACATTATTTCTGATTCGGTAAAACAGCTAAAAAAAAACCCCAGACATGTTTTGATGTATTTCTTGCTTCGTATCCCTCTGGGTTGAGAAACTGGAAAAGTGCAGTAAAAAACTCAGCAAACCAAAATGAACAGTATAAACTGAAAAAAAACCAAAACCACCCAACCATGCAATCAGCTTTGAAATGTACAGTAATATAAAAAAACGGTGCATGCAATTCAAACTGTCCAATTAAACATAAAACGCAGTAGCTGCTTACTGAGCAGTGACACATGTCCTTGGTAACAGGATATGGGCCATTCACCTCTGGGTCACTGGTTCTAATCCAGCCAGGAACAATAGTGACCACAAGTTGTTTACCATCTGACAGCTGTTTGCTAGCTTATGTGCAATGACTTGGTGGTCTCAGTCCATTTCCTAGTGGACAGGTGTCCATATTATAGAAAACCACCACCACAATGGGCATCCTTGTTGACCATCCCAACAAAGAGACTGAGGAATTAACAGGCATGGAGAGCAAACTATCCTTTCTTCCAAAGACATGGTCCCTTCAGGTCAGAGCTAAGCCACGGCTTTTGGTGGAGAAGCCCAACTATTGAATTTTATGGCTGAAGTAGCAAAGGAATAAAGGACTCTAGACTCTGCTTTTTCCCAGAAATCAAGGAGATGGCCTAGAGTCAAGATAGGCAGCTAATACAGACTATTGCAACTCTCCAACAGTTTATGGTCATGTAACAGTT